>NC_081322.1:83914728-84539728 GCF_026419965.1 Kogia breviceps | reverse complement strand
TGTAGTTTTGATTTGCGTTTCTCTAATAATTAGTGATGTTGAGCAGCTTTTCACGTGCCTCTTGGCCATCCGTATGCCTTCTTTGGAGAAATGTCTGTTTAGATCTTCTGCCCATTTTTGGATTGGGTTGTTTTGTGTTTTTAATATTGAGCTGCATGAACTGTTTACATATTTTGGAGATTAATCCCTTGTCTGTTGATTCATTTGCAAATATTTTCTCCCATTCTGAAGGTTGTCTTTTCACCTTAAAAAAAATTGTGGGACTCCTGTCTTGGGTAAAAGGACAGTGCTTCCATCCCAAGGTCTGCAGGGTGTGTTGGGGGGAGCTGGCACTTGCTTCACTCACACATAGGCTGTTCCACTTGTGATGATCTTGTCACACTCCTCATGTGTAGTCTAGGGACCACCTGCAGGGGCTTTACATGCTTGTGAACAACGAAGATTCCTGAACCCCACCCTGATCTTTTGATTCCATGTCTGTGGGGGGGGGGGTCAAAGGAATACACATCAACCACTGCTCCAGAGGGCAGTCAATCAATGGCTACAAATAAATGATGCTGAAGATGAGAGAATGTGGGAATAGAACATCCTTTTCCTCATATATTCCTCTTGGACTCCTCCTTCTCCTCTGGGGCTGACGTCAAGGTCAGTGCACATTCTGCTTTGATTCACCCCCAGTCAATCATAAGAAGGCATCCCTTCACCACACCTGTTACCACTCTCAGTACATTACTGTCTCAGGGCAAGTCTCTCTGCCAGAACTCACTGGACAATTTTATCTATCTTTGTATTACCAGCCTAGCCCAGTGCCTAGCATATAGCAAATGCTAAAGAAATTTCAGGGCTTCCCTGGTGGCGCAGTGGTTGAGAGTCCGCCTGCCGATGCAGGGGACGCGGGTTCGTGCCCCGGTCCGGGAAGATCCCACGTGCCGCGGAGCGGCTGGGCCCGTGAGCCGTGGCTGCTGAGCCTGTGCGTCCAGAGCCTGTGCTCCGCAACGGGAGAGGCCACGACAGTGAGAGGCCCGTGTACAGCAAAAAAATAAAAATAAAAAAATAAAAATAAAAAATATATAAACGTAAGATCTTTCTCAAGTGCTCAGAGCAAATCAGAGACTCAGCCCAGAATAAAACTTGGGCCTGGCTAAACTCCTTTCTCCAGTATTCATGGCAGTGTGTTTCCATGCTTAGCAAATAGTAAGGACCGGATGCTGATAACACTAATGTCTGGGGTTGGCCTCACATTGTGGGTCGGATATGCAGGAAACAAAGCAGAGACATGAGAAGCACTGGGACAGCCCCAGAGATCGCAGCAGCCTCCGTTTTCTTCAATGGATCAGCCACTGCCCTCAAATGGACTCTCATTTTTTGTGTGGGGGAGAAAAATTATCTAGAAAGGGCAATTCGGTCTCTTTTTAATGGTGCTCCGAGGCCTGGTTCCTAGTGAGAGAGGAGCTCTTTTGTCCCCCATCCAGGGTACACAAGCAAGCATTTCAAAGTCTTAACGTTAATTTCAGAGTCTCACTCCCTGGGCAATGAATTGAAATATTTGGGTGGTAAGGGCTTGGACTTCTCCACATCACATCATGCTTTCTTCGGCCCCGTGTCTGACAACCAGATAGGGCTGAGATTCAGACGTTAGAAGAGTCTGTGCTGAGGTCATTCAATGTAGGTGAAAAATCCGCTGCATCACCTTGAGCAGGAGAAACCAGAGGGGGAGCTGGACTGAACCGGCCCTGCACTTCGCATTGACTTCTGACTTAACTCCTTGGCGCTGTTTCTCTTTGTAAAGATGAAAACAGGGAGGATGAGGTTTAAGCGCCCGTTCTGCAACGCTCACACCGAGAGTACAGACTGCCGTCCCCACGATAGGGAAGCTCAGCCTCCTGATCTCTGCAGTGGATCACGTTCGGGACCATGGAGTGAAATAAAGTGACACGCTGGCCAGAGGACCAGGATAGTAACTAAGTAAACAGGAAGGTTCAACTAGATTTCTTGCAGGTTCTAAAGTGTGAGTGATCTGGTATCACGCTGTGTGGACCTGTTTCAAGGACTTAGAGCGCTGCCTGGAGAAAGAAGACGGATTCACAATCAAGACCCCCGGATCTGCATCCACCTTGGCTACATAAAAGGTCTGGGGCGCTAGTGGGTCCCTTCGCATCTCCTGCCTCAGGTTCCTCCTCTAAAAGCCGGGACAATGCTGTCTCCCCCGCAATGGCGCAAGGATTAAATATAACAGCCGTATGTTGCCACTCTGGAATCTGGTCTCCCCTTCCCCGTTCTGAACTCTCCCAAGTCACCCCCTTTCCATGATTCATATGTTAGATTTCAAGTCTCTCAAAACACACTGGGTATATACGGTGTGAGCCAGAGATGGGTCACGCTGACACATATGAACGCACAAACGCTAACTGGGTCCTATGCAAAACCAAAGACAGTACTGTATTAGCTGTGCAGAACTCTGAGAGGGAAGGAGTTGTTCTGGATGCTGAACTTCCCGAACGGATAGAGGGTTTCCTCCCAAGAATCAAAACATTAAAACAACAAACCAGGGGCTTCCCTGGTGGCGCAGTGGTTGAGAGTCCGCCTGCCGATGCAGGGGACGCGGGTTCGTGCCCCGGTCCGGGAAGATCCCACGTGCCGCGGAGCGGCTGGGCCCGTGAGCCATGGCCGCTGAGCCTGCGCGTCCGGAGCCTGTGCTCCGCAACGGGAGAGGCCACAGCGGTGAGAGGCCCGCGTACCGCAAAAAAAAAAAAAAAAAAAAAAAAACAGAAGCAGCAAACAATTTAGAACAACAAAATCTCTCTCCAATATACTTCTGAAACTTGTCAGAGGCCTTAAGGGAGAATTCTGAATAGCATTTTCCTTTTCCTTGAAGATTTTTATCATTGTTCTGCACACACTAGAGAACAGCCACCAGTGCTGACACTGATGGCATTGGTAGGACTGTATAGGGTTTAACCCAACCCCTGATACGACAGATGAGAAAGCTAAGCCCAGAACGGTTACGCTATCCACCCAAGCCACAGAGCCAGATGGAGACTGTGCCAGGACCAGGTCTCCTGAACACCCACCTTCCGCAGGGCCTGTTAGACCTTCATAAGACCAACTGTCCCTCCTTTGAAATAACCCTGGAATGCTTGAAACAACCCTGGAACCCCAGAATGCTTTTAAAGTACCTGTCTGGACACTAACTTAGACATTTTTATGTCTCCCTTCTCTGATGTCTATGGATCATGCTTGCTCATGGAAACCCCACTGGCATGTGTGTTCATTTGATTCTTCCATTTGAGATCTATATGTCTTCAAAAATCAGGCGTCTACTCTCAGAGCAGCGCCTTCCGGTTTGCCTGGAAAGTCGTACTAAGCAGCCACCTAATGGATACAACTCAACGGAAGTACCAGTGATAACACCCTCTCCCACCCGGGCCCACACCCTATCCATTTCAAGAGTGAAACCCCTAACAACAAGACCACCACAGTTTATAAAGCAGTCCCGATCATGACGCACGAATTAGGTAGAAATTGAAGTACCCCTAACACACATACACATGGCCTTTCTGGGCTGCCATGGGGTTTGATCTCTAAAGCACTTAGCAGAGGACCACACGCAGTGTGCCAACACACAGAACATGCAAAACCTCAAAAACCTACAATCCCAGCTTCAGAGAGACTAGGTCACCCCCAGACCAAAGAACACCATTAACTCTGAAGGCAGTGTTTTCCCCCGTTATTCAAGTAGGTGCTTAAAAATTCTTTACGACAGGGCTTCCCTGGTGGCGCAGTGGTTGAGAATCCGCCTGCCGATGCAGGAGACACGGGTTCGTGCCCCGGTCCGGGAAGATCCCACGTGCCGCGGAGCGGCTGAGCCCGTGAGCCATGGCCGCTGAGCCTGCGCGTCCGGAGCCTGTGCTCCGCAACGGGAGAGGCCACAGCAGTGAGAGGCCCGCATACCGCAAAAAAAAAAAAAAAAATTCTTTACGACAATTAATTAAAGACGAACGTTTTTCTTTCCCCACTTGCCTGGGCACATTCAATCACTTGTCAGAAATTAAATCGATCCATGCTTGCAGCAAAGTTCAATAAAACTGCTCATCCCTTCCCTGCAAGCTCAGCGGAGGCCGTCCCTAAAGTCAGAACTCCCCAAGATGAAGATGCAAACTGCCAGCCCAGCGCAGCGCAGAAACAGTTCTGCCGCCAAGGGTGAGGGCACCTAACCCCAAGGCACTGCCAGCTCAAAGGTAGCCAAAAAAACCGTGGGGACTGTCCCCGCCCGACCCCAGCAGCTACCCCCCAATAAGTGGGGTGTCCACTCTGGATGCCTTACAGCCTCTTCTGCTGCGTTCCTGTCATTTATTATAAGGGAAAAAAAATTTTTTAATTCAAAACCTCAGCTTTCCCAACTGCTCTCAACTGTTGCTCTTTGCCCCAAAGCAGCTTTGCCAAAATCATGCTCCCAGGAAAGCCTCGACCTTTGTCCTTTTGCATTTCAGATAATCATCTGGGCAACTAGAGACAGTTGGCGCTGCCTTCAAACGTCGGTTCCTCCTTTCCTTCGCCCCCTGGGGACCACGAGCCGGCGCGGACCTGCTCGGCGTCGCTCGCCCCAGACACTGCGGTTCTCTACCCGCGTCCACCCGTCATTTGCAACTACTGCGCACACACATCTCAGAGACAACGAGCACCGTACGGGATGCTTCGGTCCCTGAGGAGGAGTGTGCGAAGCATCTTAGCACTTGGCTTCCAGGGCGGTTTTCCTTCACACCTAAACCGAAGCACCACTCCGCTGCCTCACTAGCAGAGAGAGAGAAAGCAAAGGCACTGCGCGGGCAGCGCAGCACCACGACGCAGCACCACGCTTCCAAGCGCGGTATGAACGCGGTCGGTCCCCAGAGGTAACCGACAGCTCCCGGCCTCCGCGGACCTTCCCGGCGGCCGGCTTCACCGACTCCCAGCGTCCGAGGGGGCTCCGCGCGCCGTCCGCTCCCGGCCGCCCTTCGGCGGCGGGGCGGGCGCGCCCGGCGCGGACCCGGGCCCTTACCTCGCTGACGATGGTCGAGTGGGCCTGGGCGTACCGCCAGCCCCCCCGGCACGGCACGAGCGGCGCCGAGCGGTTGGGGAAGGCGGCGAGCGGGTCGGCGCAGCTGAGCGCGCCCGGGGCGGCGGCGCTGGCGTTGGCCGCCTCCAGGAGGTAGCGCTGGCAGCGGCCGTCGCCGCGGCGCTCGGAGGGCGCGGGGCCGAGGCGGGGGGGCGCCGTGCGGTTCCACTCCTCCTCGGGGCTCCAGCCGCAGCGCTCGGCCAGCGCGGCGGCGCTCGGCCCGCGGCACCAGTAGTGGTCGGGCTGGCTGCCCAGGAAGACCACGCCGACGAAGAGGAAGGCGAAGGTGACGCCCGTCAGGCACAGTAGCAGGAACACGCGCCACTGGAAGCGCCCGAACTCGCCGGCCTGCTGCAGCGCCTCGTCGAAGGAGGGCATGGTGCGCGCCGCCCGCCCGACTCCCCGAGCGCGTCCTGCCGCGCGCCGCCCGGGCCTCCGAGTGACCCGCGGGCCGCCCGGCCGCCTCCCTCCCCCGCCGCCTCCCCCGCGCACCCGCCTCACGCCCCTGGGCGCCGCGCCAGCCGCCGCCGCTACTCCGGCCCCGGGGCCCCCGCCCGCCTCACCCGCTTCCGGTCCGGGGGCGCCCGCGGAGGTCCGGGCCGCGCTCCCCGGAGGCGCCGCCGCGGGGTCGGGGTGGGCGCGCGGCGGGGCGTGGGCGGCGCGGCCTGGCGGGGCGCCACAGCGCGCCGCGCACCCGGCCCGGGACTGCGAGTGACGCGCACAGCCTCCGGCCTGGCGCGGAGCTCCATTCGGTGCTTGCCAGCAGCCTGTTCTGCGGGCGGTCCCGGATCGGGCTCCAGAGAAGAAAGTTCCAGGGCCACCCAGCGACTCCCAGGCTCCTGGGACTTGGTCTCTAGGTGGTCCTGGGCGCCGCCTAAGGGACCGACGACGCGCGCGCTCCGGGTCCCGCGCCCGTGCCGGCGAGCCCCCTTCCCCCACCACCACCCCGCCAGTTCTCGTCCCTTGGGTGAGCAGAGCCGCCCGGCGCACCCCTGGGGCCGGGCAGCCGGGTCCCAGAGCAGTGGACCGACTGCAGAGCTAGGACCACGGGGGTTAGATTTGGGCGACATCTCAGAGAGCGTGCAACTTTTTCAAAAGAGCAGCTGCGCAGCCCACAGGGGTGTGAGGCGTCTTGTTCAGAGTCCTGGAGTTCAAAGTGAGAACGGACCTCAACCCCTTACAGGTTTCTTTAGCCAAGGCCTTTCCTCTTGGCCCCGAAGTCGCCCAGAAAGGGTGTGTGTTGGTTGGTTTCACTCGTTTTTAGCTCCCTCATTGGCTCCAGAGATCCGCAGAGCTGTGTGCGATCTGGCGTCCTGGCCTATGCTCCGCGTCCGGGCTGCTGTGTCCATGTCCACACTCGGATGCCCTCCCCGGGCCGGGTTAAAAGCCCCTTCGCGGCTATGCGGTTCACGCTGCCCGGCTAACAGCGCCCTCCCTGCCCAGCCTCCCCCCTCAAGACGTTATCTCCTGAGAATTTCTCCAGCTCTTCTTCCCAGAACCCCACCCCAGCCGTCCAGAAAGCGTTCTGCCCTTAGCTCGCTTTTCTCGGAGGGTGGAGAGGCCGGTAGAGCGCAGCCTGACTTTTTCCTCCTTCCAGAGCAAGGACGGGAGCCAGGCTGCCTCGGTTCACCAGCTGTGACCTTGGCCAAGCACCTTACCGGGCCAGCCCAGTCTTCTCATCTGTCAGATGAGACTGATACCTTCCTGGGGTCGCTGTGAGGATTGAATGAATTATTACACGTAAAGTGCCTGACGACGCACGGCGTGCCCTTTCACATGTTAGCTCCTATTACCGTCGTTCTTATTTGTTGCTGAGTTAATACTGTCTTCCGTGCAGCGATGTCCTAAGGATCCCGGGTACTAGGAAGGATAAAACACTTGGTGGCAGGTGAGCACACATCAGGGGCTCACTGACTGAGAGTTCTAACTGTTCTATCATCCTTGTTCCCAGCTACTGAAGCACATCTGTCCCCTGGTTAGCAGCGACTTCTGTGTGCACACGTGTCACGCTCCAGGGTGTAGTCCACATTATTGACTGCCCCCTGGGACCCCAGACTCAATCTGGCCTCCTCCCACCCAGCTCCTCCTCTGCCCTCTCTTTTGGGGTAACCGTGGCCCCGCCCCAAGACTCAGACTCTCAATATCATCTCAACACCCGGCACTCCTCAGGCCCTAACTCAAAGGTGCCCTCAGCTCATCCCTCCTGGCCGTCTCCCCACCACCCCTGCCCCAGTACACACCTACACACACACAGGCAAGCCCCCAGCTCCCTTCCCTGTTTCATCAGTCTCCAAAGTGCTTATCACCCTCTAACATATGCATATTTTTCTTCCTTTGTTTACTAAATTTACTTCTTTTTCTTATCTGTGCCCCCTCCTCCACTAGAAGGCAGGTCTCACAAGGACAGAAAGTTTTGTTTCGTTCATTTCTATATTGCCAGCACCTAGAACAGTGCCTGGTTCCTAGTAGGTGCTCCATAAATATTGGTGGAACAACGGGATGCTTCCTGACACCTCCCTCCTCTCCCGCCCCCTCCCCCCACAGGCACGGCCTCCTCTCCTCCTCCACCAACTTTGTTCGCAGTGACCCTCGGGGCTCCTTGCCTGTGGCCGCTCTGCCTCCAGCCGGGCTGCACTCCTCCTTGTCTTCCCACGGAGCAGCTCGGAGGTGCTTCCTTCAAGGGCTTGCCTTGGTTTCCAAATTAAATACTCGTTTCTCACGCTCCCTTTCAAGATCCTAACCTATGTCCCTCACCAAGTTGTCCCCCCCATGTGACAGCCAAACACCACGACTTGCTGATCCTCAAATCCTTCTTTAACTTTCCGAAATCTGTGCCTGTCCACGCAAAGAAGTTTCCTCTTCCTGGCATTTCACTCTCCTGCCCTCCCAGCCACTTCCCAGCAAGGCCTGGGCCGAAAGTCCGCATCCCCTCCTCAGAGCCCTCCCCCACCGCCAAAACTGCCTTCTTCCCCAAGTCATGTCTGCCGTCCTTGTCTGTGCTCCTAACACATCTAAGAACCTTCTTAAGGAATTTTACTACATTTTTCTTTGTATTGCAGTTGTCAGGCTATTTTAACTTTAATTCCTTTTTTTTTTTTTTTTTAAATGAAGTAATCTGAGCATTTGGACCAGTAGACCTAGAGCAGTTGCTAAGATCATGGAATTTGGAGCCAGACCTGCTATGTTCAAATCCCCTCCTACTCTTTATGGTGAGTGACTTGGGCAAGTTATTTAGCCTTTTCCGTAAAACTGAGTAGCAATGACACCTTTTCATTTTTTATGCAGTACTTGAAACATGATAAGTGCTATATGTAAGTTGGCTATTACTAAAGAGAGTAGTACAAAAATACCACCCTTCCCCAGAATTAGCAAATGTCATGTTATCGTGTTTTAGGTATATTGTTATAAAGAACTAACACTCCTAGACACAGCTGAAGTCTCCTTCATACGCCTTCAGGTCCTGTCCCCTGTCCCCTCCCTTCCTCCCCAGGGCAGCTACCAGGCCCTTTCTTCAGAAGGTGGGCCTGGGGAAAAGGCCACACAGGCTCAGGAAGAGGGCTCAGGCCCGCTGAGCAGGGAGACCTGGGATCTCAGATCCCAGCGTGCTGGTGTGTGAGGCAGGAGCAGGGGAAGGGGATGGGCTTCAGGTGGGTACAAGCCCTTGGCTCCAGGGGAGAGGAAGGCGAAAGTGTGGCCCCCTCTGGTGAAGATTCAGGCTGCCTCTTGCCCAGGTATAGTTACCCTGAAGTCCTTATTCATCTCCTCCATGCTTTAATCCTTTTTATACCTAGGTACTACACGAAAACACTCCACAGGTGTCCCTTGCTCTTCAAAAGTTTGCCTTATGCCACTTTACTTTTATGAAAGACCTACATTAGCACCTGTTTTTCCTAACTGTAAGACATCAAAGAGTATTTTCACTTTTATGATAAAAGATGAAAATCGAAAATAGCGGTCACCTCTTATTTTGTGGCAAGTCATTATAGAAGCAGTGCTCACCCCAGCAGCAGGAGTGGCCCTGCCAAGCTCCTTCCCCAGAAACTACATGCAGCATCTCAGCTTCAAGCCGGCATAGCTTTGAACTATCTGTGAGCATGTGCACTTCACTTCAATTTATTTTTCTGAATCTGTTAGCAAGGTGTGTCCTAAGGTAACTGCTTCTTCGCTTTTTGCCATTTTGGCTTAGGAAAGTTTTCGTAGAAAAGCTCTACTTTCAGACAGCAAGGGAAACCTCTACAGTACTTGTGGTGCTTTGAAGTTTGCAGAAATGGTACGATACTCTATTTTTCTGTCACTTTTCTTTTTTACTCCACATTATATATATGTATATATTTTTTAATGAATTTATTTATTTTTGTCTACGTTGGGTCTTTGTTGCAGTGTGCGGGCTCCTCATTGCAGTAGCTTCTCTTGTTGCAGAGCACGGGCTCTAGGCACGCAGGCTTCAGTAGCTGTAGCGTGTGGGCTCAGTAGTTGTGGCTCGCGGGCTCTAGAGCGCAGGCTCAGTAATTCTGGCGCACGGGCTTAGTTGCTCTGCGACATGTGGGATCTTCCCAGACCAGGGCTCGAACCCGTGTCCCCTGCATTGGCAGGTGGATTCTTAACCACTGCGCCACCAGGGAAGTCCCCACATTATATTTTTGAGACCTATTAGCCTTGATAAATATGGATCTAGCTCATTTCCTGTAACTGGGCACATCTGACATGTATTCATCTTTCAGATTCATCTCTTGCAAATCACCCTCTCGTATCCTCTGCCTGTGTTCTCTTTGTTACTTGTTTTTTCTTACTGAAGTTTTGGGAAGTTATTTCTATATGTGTTTATTCTGCTCCTTTGTCAGCTGTATATGTTCTATCTCCTTAGTCTGTGGCTTGTCTTTTAACTGTATTTATGTTGTCTTGGTGACTACAAAAAGTTTAAATTCTGATAGTAAAATGTATCATTTTTCTTTATAGCTTCTGCTTTTTGCATCTTGCCAAAAAGAAAAAAAAAATCCTGCACAAATAGGCTTCTGGGCTGTTCTTTCTGTTCTACTGCTTATTTGTCTATCTCCGTGACAATACTTTACTATTAATCATGATGGTTCTATGATGATTCTTAGTATTTGGTAGGACAAGTCTCACCTCTCCTCTCCCCTCACCATCCTCCTGTTCAGAGTTATCCTGGCAATTTGGGGGCTTTTTTCTTCCATATGACTTTTATCTTATTATTAAGTTCCATATAAATTTGATCAGGATTTTTATGTAAAATTATGTATGCATTGTATTTGTCCCATTGCTCTGTAGATTTTTGGGAGAAAAGCCAAATCATGTTCATCTCTCTATCTTAAAACATTGATATCTATTCTAAATCTGCACAATCCAGTAAGGTACCATCAGCCACATGTGGCTATTTAAATTTAAATTAATTAAAATTCAGTGAAATGAAAGATTGTGTTTCTCCTGAGCCACGTTTCAAGTGCTCAATAACCACATGTGGCTGGTGGCTACCATATTGGACTGTGTCCATTCAGAACATTTCCATCACCACAGGAATTTCTGTTGGACAGAGCTGGTCCAGACATAGTGACTAGTATATGATTGTTGAATAAGAACAATAAACATCTACTGGCCCACAACTATTAGCTTTGGTAAAGCATACTGACTTTAACACTTTTTGAAAAGGTAATTGTTTGGGTTTATTCATCTAAAATTTTATACTTGTTATTTTTTTTATCGCCTTTAGGAATGGATAATACCTCGTATTAGGGTTTATTCACCACATATCGAGTTACCAAAATATGTCATAATGACATTTGTGCTGTTTGTAAAGCACAAAAAAAAGATTAGTTTCCTTGGGAATACTGTAATAAATCTAGAAACAAAACTTTTGAAAACAACCCGCTGAGAGAAAATTTGGCAAGTGAATTGTGGCCTGTGCTCAGGTCTAAGGGGAAAAACTAGGAATCGTATTTTCTTTTTTGTTATTTAACAAATGGGTAAGAGTATTTGAAACGCTCTCATTCTTACCTTATTAGGCACGGAGTAGCTATTTTTTACCTTAGTATGTGAACGTAGTAAAAAGACCACAGAGCACTTCCATTATTATATGGCCCAACGCTGGACCCTAACATCGATTTAGACTGTTGACCAATGTTCATTTCTTTCTCTGATCCATCCTCTTGCTAGTTGATTACAATTTGGGCTTCCCTAGAGGAAAGTTTCTGGTTTGGGGGACAAATATTACAGATACTATTATCCTTTGGAAATAGATGCTCTCTATACTTGAAGCATCTAGGATCTTAGACTTAAAGACACCTTTGGAGAAGATGGTAGCCATGAAGGAAAATGCTAAACAGCACTAAAACATTCCAGAGTTGAATTTTGACAAAGTAGAAAAACCTAGTCAAGCCTAAGAGATTTGAGAGTTTGTATTTTACCCTCTGAACATACACAATAGCAAGTCCTTTGCCACTTTCCTTTCAATGCCTGTGCCATTATAACAAGTGCAAGGTGGAGCACATTACCTCTCTTGAAAACCTTCTCATCACAAATGGTTTAGGGCAGGAGTGGTAAATGGGTTTCTTCTTATGTCCCACTCCTGTCATCTGTGAGGAGCCATCTAGAGCATGTTGAGGGTAACTTTGAGGTGCAGTGGAAATTAGGCCACGACTGTCAGGTAGAGGAAAGGGGACAGGAGTATGAGGGCAAAACAGTGGTCATCCTTCCACCGTCAGTGTAGCCTGGGAAGCCCCAAATAGACACACTATTCCCCGTGGGTCTCCCTTAAAACATCTGTTACTTTGGGGATTTGTGAAAGTCTCAGTGAAGAGGCCACTATGCTATTAATTGCTAAAATATTGCCCAGAAGTTTCTCCTCCTGGACCTCATTCTGGATGAACTTGTCTTTTAGTGAGGTACCTTCTATAGTGTGATAGTGGTTCCCCTGGGCAAAGCATTCAAAAGCGATCCACTGTCTCTGACTCTCAGTACCATTGTACGTAAATCACAGTAATGCCATCTTCAAATGGGAAAAGGCAGTCTTAGGAGATTTGCAGGCACCTATTAAAACTCGAGTGACCTCTCAATTAATCCAACTGAAAAACTGAAGGATAACACATTCACTAAAAATGAGGTTTATCGACATAGTTACTGAAATGAGTGATACTCACAATATGTTGTGTAAAAGAAACAGGTTTCAAAGACTACGTTTGATATCAGTGCCTCTCAACCCGTTAGTGGTAAAGGAGACATGTTTATTTGTTTGTCTGTTTTTGATCTACTGCAGATCAATATAGGGTGTTACTGGGCACGAATAGTCTGTAGCTCACGACATGTACAACCCCAAGGTGAATACAGCAACATCAGAACTGGTCTACATCCTATTCAAGGAGACCTGTACACCAGTCACACACTTGGACGTCATGGCGATGCCAGATGGGTATAAAAGTTTCTAAGTGCTTACTCGCAATTTCTGCACTTATCTGATTGCAGACAGGGGGGCGACGATTCACAGACCAGCTCTAATCGTGCATTCTGTGCCATCCTGTTTTTTGTAAAATAACGTATGTCTCCGTAAGAATTCTTTATTGTACCCCAGGCACAAACAGATGCTGTAACACTGTAGGCAATAAATGATTTCCAGAATCTGTCTATGCATGAAAGGTGGTCTGGAGAGATGAGCCGGGAGTTAGCAGAGTAACACCAAAAAGGGGCTTTGAGTCCTTAGCTGTTTTCATGGCTTAAAGGCATTCTACGTGTAGATTACTTTCCTTTCAGAATTAATTTTTGTTTGTATTTTTCATATTGCAAATGTCTACTTTTCCAGTCTATACTGGAGTCAAAGAGTAGTTTCTAGTTCTGGTTGAGCCAATAAATTATTTCTAAAAGTACAGTGAAATTAACATAATTTAGACCATTTCCTGGCTGTAAAATGCAATGAGTTCAAGTTCTCTTTTCCTTTAAATACAAAAATAAAATGTATAAATTACAGTAATCCAGGTCAATTTTAGTGCAGTTTGTATATATATGTATATATTAACACTTGTTTTCTAAAGCAGGTTGTAGAGTGCTGGCACACAGAATATTCGACGTTGTAAGATTTTATTTTATTTTCTTGTGCGTGTGTCGTTGTAAGATTTTAAAGCTATGTCTTAAACATGAAAAGGTGAACGCTCTTTGAAAAATTCAAAATGAAAACTTTAAAAAATATGGCCCAAAGAACTAGTATAAGGAGAACAAGACCTACCCACTAGGAAATTTTGATGTACTTAGCAATGTTATACGGCTGCTGGACAGGAGTACATACAAATATTTGTCTTTTTATTGAATTAATTGATTTTTTTCTATCTTTTTATTGAATTGATTGTGGTCTAGATGATTTTCCCATTTATCCTGAGTATTGCAATTGGAAGGCTATGTTTGAGACATGGCTATAAATAGCAGGAGAAAAGGCCAGGCGGAAGAGAAGGCATTTGTAGATAAGAAACTAGTATGAGCAGCAAGACGGGGAGAGAATAATAAATCTTTCTTTCATTTTCATAGTAAGATGTCTTAGACTGAGATCCAGAGTCTAATCCCAAATTTACAGTGAGATAAAAAAGTATGTGGGACATATCTATTTTTCCTAAAAACAGAATAGAATGCTCTCTAATTAGTGCTCCTCATGTCTGCGGGTTCAGATCCCCCCACCGAGAGCGGGGGTCTCTCTTCCGCATCACAGGGGAAACCCTGTCCGCCTTCTCCGTTCACAAGTGTGACGACCACATCTAAGCCCCATAACTTGTTCTCCGGAAGTGGAGGCTCCCCGCTTAAGCTAACCACACCGTCAGAGGCAGGCGGACCCGCACTCCATTCGTACCATCTAACGCAACATCCACGCTACTCCCACTCACACGTGACACTCAGGGGCTCTGTTAACATTCGTGGGACAAGACTGGCATGCGCTTTACCTGTCATATATCCCTTTTCCTCCTCAGAGCCCCACTGACAGGGTCCATCCTCCTTTTACAGATGGGGAAACTGAGGCTTGGGATGGTCCAAATGTCACACAAGTGTAAGTGGTTTGTGGGGAATTCAGACCATGTCTGCTCTTCAGGACCCCCCGCTGCAGAGGCAGGGGGCCCTCATCCTCCAGTGATGCTGTCCTCAAATGCTCTTTTGTACTCTTCCCATAACATTTAGGTGAATACGAGGTATTTTTCCCTTTTCGCTTTAGCTCTAGGGTTTGGCTTTCGTTTTTGTTTTGTCTGTTTTTCATAAAACTATCTTATGCTTTCTATAACAATCTCTATATGATACTTTTGACATGGGGATCCCATAGGGGTTTTTTTAGCTGAAAAAAAGTTCAGAAGTCATGTAGTCTAATTCCCTTATTTTGCAATCAAGTAATTAAGAACCAAAGAGATCAAGTAACTCATCTAAAATGAGGTCACTCAGTTTATAGCACCAGTCGGTCCAGGAGCCAGGCCCAAACACTATTATCAAACAGTGACTCAGATTAATTTTTAAAGTTGTTATTTCATAAATTATTCCCTTGGCTACAAATATTGTATAGCCTAGAAATTTAAAATAAAATCTTTGCCTTTTAATATCAAAATTAAAATGATGTGTATAAATATAAAACCTACTCAGTCTTCACTCAAATAACACCATCAGTTAAATATTTTTTTTTTTTTTTTTTTGCGGTACGCGGGCCTCTCACTGTTGTGGCCTCTCCCGCTGCGGGGCACAGGCTCCGGACGCGCAGGCTCAGCGGCCATGGCTCACGGGCCCAGCCTTTCCGCGGCATGTGGGATCTTCCCGGACCGGGGCACGAACCCGTGTCCCCTGCATCCGCAGGCGGACTTTCAACCACTGCGCCACCAGGAAAGCCCCAGTTAAATATTTTATAGTAACGAATGGAAGATTTTGTTGCAAAAATTGAGACTTTTTAGCATTGTAACATTGGAAAAATAAAATGATCTAATAATTCCAAAGCATTATATTTGTTTAGGGAGAAAAAAAGATAACCGGTCAAATCTGAGTAAACTCTCTGAGTTAAGAGTATCTTGCTGGGCTTCCCTGGTGGTGCAGTGGTTGAGAGTCTGCCTGCCGATGCAGGGGACGCGGGTTCGTGCCCCGGTCCGGGAGGATCCCACGTGCCGCGGAGCGGCTGGGCCCGTGAGCCGTGGCCGCTGAGCCTGCGCGTCCGGAGCCTGTGCTCCGCTTTGTTTATTTAAAAAAATAAACAAACAAAAGAATATGCAATACATGCCTCAAAGTTAATAGCAAATAGATCCCAAGTCTATAGACGCCTCCAAGCTAATGCGTGCTTGTTCCTGTCATTCAAGGAGCAACCAGCGCCGTCTCACCTCATAGTCCCAAACTTGGCATTCCCTCGATTCTCAGTCCTCCCCACTTCCCTGCCTCTTTTTCCTGCCTCATTGTGGGAGGCAGAATTTCTTTTCAACTTGCTCATCTCTTACCTCTTTCAGTGGAATAGAAACTAGAATGTCCCAGACACTTTAACACACGTCATCTCATTTAATCTTCATGCCCATTTTTAATAGAGAAAACCAAGGTTGGGAGAGAGTTGACTCATACAAAATACAGCAGGGATGGAATCCAGCTCCAAATCTGTCAGATTCTAAAGCTGATGGTGTTCTCACCTGGTCACGCTGCTTTTTTCTCTTTCAGGGAGACTGAAGTTCAGACGTGAAAAAATAGACCATCAGCAAGAGAACAAGTTGGGATTCAGACTCTGGTTTCTGAGCCTAAAACCAGGATTCTAAGTCCTTTCTGTATTTGCCTGTTCCATGTCTTTATCAGCATTAGTGATGACTTTCCCAGGTTCCTGACTCTGTATTTGCAAATCAGTTAACATCGGCCCAAGAGACTTGGGTAGAACCCTGAGGAATGTCCGTGGGACACTGTGGGTACCAT
Organism: Kogia breviceps; assembly: GCF_026419965.1. Classification (NCBI taxonomy): domain Eukaryota; kingdom Metazoa; phylum Chordata; class Mammalia; order Artiodactyla; family Physeteridae; genus Kogia; species Kogia breviceps. The sequence goes on along the minus strand of NC_081322.1, from coordinate 84,523,731 downwards.
CCGCACTCCTCTTGGCTCCCATGTCTGTCATGGAAGAGGCCTTCCGTGTTGCTCTAAATGGTAAATGGTTACTGCCTGAAATCGACATGGTCCAGATCATAGAAAATAGGATTTCCCCCCCCCAAAAAGTGTTGGATGACGGATCCCCCCTTGCATTTCTGAGCACAGGCTTCTCCAGTACCTAGTGAAAAGGCTCGCTAATTTCTGTCTGTGACAAGCACAGCTACATAGCCCCCAAAGAATTAAAACTGCCTCCCAAATCCACCTTTGAAATGAATTCTAAGTGGAGGTGGGAGAGAGGGAGAGAAAACTGGATGGAACTGGATGGAATTGACTCCTTTATCCCGACTCTTTTCTAAATAGATTTTAAAGCCCTCCCAGGTCCAAAATTACCCAGGATCCTCTGGGGGACTTGCAAGCCCCTGAGTGCTGGTAACATGGTCTGTTACTTGCCACAGGCATTAGTGCTCACGGTACCTTCCACGTGAAGTCAGGAGCAGTGGTACAACACCAGCATAGCTCTTCCCGGAGAAGAAGCATCCCGGATGTGTTCAGTGCTGCTTTCGTCAGTCGTTGACTTCCCCTGCTATTCCCTGTCTTCACAGATTTGTGATCCCAGCCCAGGCGTGGCACAGAGGCACCCTGGTGCTTCCAGAGTTGACTTCATGAAATGTGGGTGCTGGGACCTAAGTCCAACCAGGGCCTCCGTGACACGGCGACCTTCCAAGAACTCTGGAGCTCATTACAAGTTGTCCTTTCTGGGGCACCTGATACCCAGGGTGGGAGAAAGGGCCACAGGGGACCCGACTTCGTGGTGACCCTGCCTCCTCTGTCCTCCTTTTTCACTGCCCTCAACTTCTACCTTGAAATACACTGCAAAGGGGAGAGAAGGTGGATTATGGGATTATTTTATTTTAAAAGTCAATTTAAAATAATACCTACACATGAAAAAAAAAAAAAAGATACAGAAGGGAATGTGGAAAAACAACAATCGCCCTATGAACCTCCCACGTCCCTGGGGCCACTTCCCGGAGCTAACCGTTTAGTAATGATTTCATTCTCAGGACTTCCCAGAGCTGACTGTTCTCCATCTTTAGTCCTACTGGATGTTACTTCCATTTCTCTCTCATTTTTTTTTTAACTGCCTTTTTTTTTTTCGGCCGTGCTGAGCACCTTGCAGGATCTCAGTTCCCCGACCAGGGATCGAACCCAGGCCGTGGCAGTGAAAGTGCAGAGTCCTAACCACTAGACCACCAGGAAACTCCCTCCATTTCTTGCTTAGCAAGAAATCCATGCTAGGTACTGCATGGATTGCCCAGGGCCAATCACGAAAGGAGGAAAAGCAATTAATTAGGAGGGTATTCCAGGAGTCCTGGGGAGACAGCTGTTCTAGCTGGATAGACGAAGAGATGGATATGGAAAAAATGGATGACCCCAGAGATACTTAGGAGGTTACAATCAACAGTAGTTGGTGATGATAGGTAAGTGGGAGAAAGAGAGGAAAGCATAAAGATGGCTCCTGGGTTTCTGATTTGTTAAGCCCCATACGACAGACGCATTCAGTCACAGCCCTAGAAGGAAGGCAAACAAATGCTGAGGAGCTGATCCACCGTGAAGGAGACCAGACACGTGACAACTAAGGGAAGGGCATGGTCCTGGACCGATCCTGGACTGGATAAAATAGCTCTGAAGGACATTATCGGGACAATTGATGACGCTGGAATATGGACTTTGGGTTAGATAATAGTATTGCATCAATGTTGAACTTTCAGATTTTGATAATTGCACTGTAGTTGTATAAGAAAATATCTTTGTTATTAGGAAATACATGCAGAAGTATTTAAGGGATAGGAAGCACCGTGTCGCCAGCTTCCTTTCTGTGTGTGTGTGTGTGTGTGTGTATGGAGAGGGAGAGAAAATAGTGCAAAATATAAGTAGTTAGTAACGGTGAGAAATGGTACACAGAGTTGTTTATGACTCTTGCAACTTTTCTATATGTCTGAAACCACATCAAAATTTAAAAATCCACAAAATTATTAAAGTGTTGAGTGGAAGAAGTCCAGTTTTCAAGTTGGGGACTTGATAGGAATAGTGCAGTTTTACTGGGTGACATTTGGGCTCTCTGAGGAGAGGAAAAGTGCAGGGAGAAGCATCAGTGAGATTGTGGAGGTTGGAAGGTACAGGGGTGAATTTAGAAAACAGAGCATATTTTAACTGAAGTAGAGAGAGCAGAGGTGAAAAGAGATCAGCTCCAGAGCAAGAAGGGCTTGAATGCCAGGTTCATGGTGGAAGATTTCTCCTGCAGTCCACCGGCATCAGAAGAGCACGGTTCAGGGAGGACGGAGGAGGGCAGGGGTGGGGAGTCCAGTTAGGAGCTAGGGCAAGGGCACAGATGAAAGTAACGAAGAGCCGAGCAAAGGGGGCTCTGGGCATGCGAGAGGGCTCAGGTTTGGGTGATGTTAGGAAGTTAATACTGCAGAATGCAGAGCTGCCTGCATCTCTAAGGCAGGAGGAAATTCCACTGCAGCATCCGTCCTTCTGTCCCTTTTCGTCGGCTATATCAGTGATTTGTGCCTTCTTTCATTCTTCTTCATTAATCTAACCCAAGTTTTGTCCATTTGTATTAGATTCTTCAAAGAATCTGTTTTAGCTTGGTCGATCATCTCTATATTATATGCATGTTTTATATTTAATTAATATTAATATCTTTGAAGTTTATTGAAGAATTACAATTTTATATTAATCTATCAATAGCTCCTAATAAATGAGGTAGATGAATGAAAAATTAAAATTCACAGTGAGTTCTAACAACTTGGGTAATGACTGCATCCCCCAGCCTCCTCTGCAGAGATGTGCAGCCCTGGACCCAGTTCCATCCAAGGAGATGCTAGTAGATTGGGTAGGACCTTGGGAAGTCTCCTTGAAAGAGAGTTGATGTTGATGTGCCTTTCTTCCTATTTTTCTTCTTCTTGTGTCTGGAGTGCAGACGTGGTGGCAGCAGCTGGGACAACAGAGTAACCATCTATGGTCAATTGACTTTTGTCAAGGGTGCCAACATGATTCAGTGGAGAAGAGAATAGTCTTTCAGCAAATGGTGTGGGAACAACTGAATAGCCACATGCAAAAAATAACTTTGGCTCCCTATTTCACACCATATACAAAAGTTAACTCACAATGAATCAAAGAGCTGAACATGAGAGCTAGGCTATAAAACTCTCAGAAGAAACAAATGTGTAAGTCTTAGGGACCTGACACCTGGATGACCTGGCATGGGTGAACCTGTAAAACTTTATGTTTCGTGACGGAAGCCAGACACAAAACACCACACTTTGTAAGGTTCCATGTATATGAAATGTCCAGAGTAGGCACATTGGTAGAGGCAGAAAGTAAATTAGTGATTTCCAGGACATGGGAGGAAGAGGAAATTGGGAGGTACATGGTTTCTTTGGGGGATGATGGCAATATTCTGGAATTAGCGGTAATGTTTGCATGATATTTTGAATATACTAAAAACCACTGAATTTCAGACTTTAAAATCATTGTGATGGTGAAATTTATCTTGAACATATTAAATATATATATATATTTGGAGGACCACTGACCCTGTTGACCCCCCTGCATGAGTCCTGGTCATATTCTTTCCCATAAGGGCCCCAACTCTGGCGCTACAACCTGCCTTGCTTGGCATTTAACCTCCTTGGAGCTTGACTACTCTGACCAATAAGTTTGGGTCGTCCTCAGCTTTAAAGGAGAGCATCTTTGTATGCCACCAAGGAGGCCTTCACTTGCTTAATAATCAACCTCAGGCTCCATTTTTCTCTTAAACACCTGATATATCACATCAGCTTTATCACATCACATCTCTTGGCCCTGTTAGGCCATCCCAGTTCACCACCAGAGAAAGTTTAAGCCATTAGGCTACTGCCTTGCACCAGGGGCTATCTCCACCTGTCACCAGTGATGGGGTCCTCGTCAGCAGCCAGAGAAGTGCGTGTGCCGGCTCCCAAACTCCATCTTTTCGCCTGCTTTCTAGCACAGTCTTGCTACCAAGTGCTGCAGATTGGGTCCCCTAGGGAAGTCTCTGAGGTGGAATCGAGCATGCACAGTGCTTGGTCAGGACGTGGCCTTGAGAGCAAAGCTTGGGGAAGGGAGGAGAAAGAAGAATGGGGCAGGGGGAGAAGTTGACCTGTGCTGTAGGTTCAACAGTAGCCCCAGAAGACCCCCCAGAAACCCCACAGGCCCCCTACAATGGTCCTTCAGGATTGTCCCGAGTTGCCCAAGAAGGGGTGGACGAGACAGTTCTCTGCACCTAGCATAACCCGTGAAGGGTCTGCCAGTGGGAGGCTGTCTGCCAAAGGCACTCCAGCAGCTGGGGCAACCAGTCTTTTTTTTTTTTTTTTTTTGCGGTATGTGGGCCTCTCACTGTCGTGGCCTCTCCCGTTGCGGAGCACAGGCTCCGGACGCACAGGCTCAGCGGCCATGGCTCACGGGCTCAGTTGCTCCGCGGCACGCGGGATCCTCCCGGACCAGGGCACGAACCCGTGTCTCCTGCATCGGCAGGCGGACTCCCAACCACTGCGCCACCAGGGAAGCCCAACCAGTCTTTTTTTGAAGGGGGGTCTAAGAGGCACAACTCAGTATCCATCAGTCTGAAAGACTGGCTTTTCAGCTCATCTCTTTTCACTATTCTTCTAATTGTTCCTATAGGGATTACAATATGAATCCTTAATTTATCACAATCTTCGAAGACTTAATGTAGCATCACTTCTCAGAAAATGTAAGGACCTTGTAACAATAGAGTTCTACTCCTCACCATACTTAGTTTTGTGGTTGTCATACATATTACATCTGCTTACTTTATAAACCCCCAATATGGTGTTACACAGAATTGTGTCTTTTAAAGAAATTAAGAGAATAAAAATATATGTAATCTTTTATATTTGCCCACACATTTACTACTCCTGGTGCTCTTGTTTTTGTTTTTCTTTTTTCTTTATAGGTCTAATTTTCCATTTGGAGTCAATTCTCTTCCACTTGAGGAACATCTTTTATTTCTTATAATGTGGATCTGCTAGTAATCGATTCTCCCAATTTTAAGACATCTGAAAAGGTCTTTCCTTTCATTTTTGAAGGATATTTTTGCTGGGTATAGAATTCTGGGTTTCCTCAATTTAAATTTTTTTAAATAAATAAATAAGAATTGGGGGGCTTCCCTGGTGGCGCAGTGGTTGAGAATCCGCCTGCCGATGCAGGAGACACGGGTTCGTGCCCTGGTCCGGGAAGATCCCACATGCCGCGGAGCGACTGAGCCCGTGAGCCATGGCCGCTGGGCCTGTGCGTCCGGAGCCTGTGCTCCGCAACGGGAGAGGCCACAACAGTGAGAGGCCCGCATACCGCAAAAAAAAAAAAAAAAAAAAAAGAATTGGGTTGGCAGGCATTATCTTTGTGTACATTAAAGATGTTACTCCACTGCATTCTCACCTATTTATTTATTTATTTTCTGATATGTCAGTTATTATTCTTCTTGTTGCTTCTCTATAGTCATTGTGGCTTTTTTGTTTTTGTTTTCCTGTTCCCAAGATTTTCTCTTTATCTTTGATTTTCAGCAGTTGGATTATGACATGCCAAGGTGTGGGTTTCTTTGTATTTGTCCTACATATGTTTTCTGAACTATTTGGATCTGTAAGGTTATGGTTTCTCATCAAATTTGGGAAGTCTTATATCATTATTTTTTTAAGTAATATTTTTTGCCCCATTTTCCTCATTTTATTTCTTCTGGGACTCCACTTACACGTGTTTAGATTGCTTGATCTTGTCTTACCAGTCAATATCTTTTCATTCTGTTTCTCTTTGTTTTTCAGAATTTGTCATTTTTATTAATCAATCTGCAAGTTCACTGATCTTTTATTTTGTCATGTGTAATCTGTATTGGCTCACTGTGGAGGTCAAATAAGAAGGCAGACGTGACGGTGTTTGGTATAGCAGAGGTACTTTCCAGGCATGAGGCATGACTGCTCTTTTTAAGCTTTCCTGTTTTAAAGGCAGGGCTGCTTTTAGCAGCATGTGATGTGAGGAAGGATTGCCTGTCTGCGGAGCCCTGGGAAGATGCTCCTGTGTCCTGTCTTAGTAGAAGCTGAACAGACCCAGCCTGGGGCCTGGTGGAGTCGCCCTGCCTGACACCCCTGCCTTTGCCCCTCTCCCCTCCGCAGGAACACATAGAGCAGGCAAGCCCCGCCGAGGAGAGTCCAGGCTTTCCCACACCTCTCCCCTTAATCCTTGGCCAACCCCGTTAGAAAGTGAGCAGAGCATGTTGCTATTTCAGGAAGTTCTAGAGTTCTTCCACAGATATCAATGTGCTTTGTCAACAATTTTAAATTCGGGGGAGGGGGGTCGGGGGGGATGAACTGGGATATTGGGATTGACATACATACACTAACGTGTATAAAATAGGTAACTAATAAGAACCTGCTGTATAGCACAGGGAACTCCATTTCACTGTACAATAGAAACTAACACAGCATTGTAAAACAACTATACCCCAATAAAAAAATAAAAATTTAAATTAAAAAACTAGATAAACAAGGACTACTGTATAGCAGAGGGAACTATACTCAATATCTTGTAATAACCTATAATGGAAAATAATCTGAAAAAGAATATATATATGTATGTATGTATATAAATGAATCATTTTGCTGTATACCTGAAACTAACACAACATTGTAAATCAACTAAACTTCAATAAAAAGTTGTTTGGGAAAAAAATTTTTTTAATTATCCCCTATTTAACATGTTCCTGTTACCCTAAAACTTGAAAACTGGGTATGCCTCTTGGTGGGTGTTCAGCCAGAAGACACAAGCAAGCCAAATATCAGGAGAAGGAAGGATTTATTACTTGCAGCAAGTAAGGAGAACACGAGGGATCTTTCCCAAAGCAGTGGGAAAGACAGCAAGATGGGGGAAATTTTAATTGAAGGGCACATGCATATTCATGAGGGGGCTTGAGGAGGAGAATTCAGCATAGAATTGGGACCTAGGTCGACAGAGTCCAAGCTCTAGTTGATTGAAGTCACGAAGGTCAACACCATCCTTTAGATTCCACTTGATCTGGAAGGTGAGTGCTTGATGGGGTGTGGGTGTGGGTGGTGTGTGTTGAATTCTGCAAAACAGCTCCAGATAGTGCTGCAGGTTAATCTTTACCATTCATACAGAATTGCGAGTTACAACTGATTTATTATCTTTGCTGTTGTTACTTCTCCTGCCTGATAACAGTCCTTTGTTCCTTTGTTTGCTTAAGATCATTATTACTGAGACCTGTTCAAGGACAAGGATTGTGGCCCGCCTTACACCACCAAATGGCCTAGATGTAGAATGGCTTCTCTTATGTCAAAAACCTTTATCTGATTCTTTTCCTCTGGGGATCCCCTACCTTATCTGCTTATATTTCTACAACAACTATTTATATAGAAAAGTTCCAATCAGATATGTGTCCCCTCCCCACAGTTATTAACGATAGTCCCACAGTTATTCAGCCTGTCCACTTTAATGCTATCCTTCAACCTTGGTGGTCGGCACATGGCTTCAGAGTTTCATTGTGGACATACGTGTCCAGCTGCCTGTTAGGCACCAAGCTGAGTCAGTCATATGTGGATCTCCATGGCTTCCGTTGACTCACCTGTTAAATGAGGAGACAGACTGTAGGGTAGGGTGTCCCCAGAGAAAGAGAACCAGCCGTTTTTATAAAGCAGAAACTAACACACCATAGTAAAGCAATTATACTCCAATAAAGATGTCAAAAAAAAAAAAAAGAGAGAGAACCAGGCATGGCTTTCTTGACATAAGAGAAGCCATTTTGGGCCTAAGCCATTTTGGGATCTACGTTTGGCCACAGTGCCTGTCCTTGAACAGGTCTCACTAATCAGTGATCTTAAGGGAAGTTAAGGAAGTGCAGAAACAAAGACAACGCAGTCAAGAAACAATCGTTCAGAGATAAAAGAGTCCTAGTTCCTTCTCAAGGGAAATACATATCTGATACAGTTTTTGAGCTCTGCACCCAGTAGGAGGCTAGAATGACAATGTTGACCCCTGTGACTTCAATCAACTAACGCCAGGACTCTGTCGACCGTGGCCCCAGTGCTGTGCTGGATTCCGCTCTGCTCAAGCCCCTTCATGAACATGCTTGTACCCTTAGCTTAAAAATTCCCCAGTTTTGCTGTTCCGGGTGACCCTGCTTTGGGGAGGATCCCTGGGGCTCTCCTTACTTGCTGCAAGTATCAATAATAAACCCTTCCGTCTCCCAACCTTTGGCTTAGTTGTGTCTTTTGGTTCGACACCCACCAAGAGGTGAACCCAGTTTTCGGAGAACAAGACTAGATTCATGGTGACTTCATATTTCCGTAATTCTACAATTCTAATTCTAAAAGTTCTAGACCTTAGAGTATACTTCAGGATTTAAATCTAGCAAGAAAGTATAACACAAAGGTCTCCTGCTACCACCACCCCCAACCCAAAAGCTCCCCCTGCAAATAAGAGCAAGACATGTTACCCAAAAAACTGGTTTGCCTCTTGGTGGGTGTCGAGCTGAAACCCAGCAGGACCCTGTGGGGCTCCTGGGCACGGAAGCCAGAAGCCTTTCTGTCCCCAGTTTCTTGACTCCAGCCTCTATGACGTCCCTGTGTTCCAAAGGGCAGATTCAAACAGTTGCTAATCCAGGAAGGGAAAGGATGAAAAGACAAGGGAGGGGCAGCCAAGAAACAATAGTGCAGCCTTGGGGCAGAGTCCTGGTTCCACCTCAAGGGATACACATAACAATGTCTTTAAGCTCTTTAAAACGTCAGCGTTCTTCATACCAGAGAAAGACCACCTGAGGCTACATTAAAGTAATCAGAGAAGCTCATCAAGAAGGTTACCTGAGGGACTTCCCTGGTGGTGCTGTGGTTAAGAATCCACCTGCCAATGCAGAGGACACGAGTTCGAGCCCTGGTCCAGGAAGATCCCACATTCCGTGGAACAACTAAGTCCGTGTGCCACAACTGCTGAGCCTGAGTGCCACAACTACTGGAGCCCGTGCGCCTAGAGCCCGTGCTCTGCAACAAGAGAAGCCCACGCACCGCACTGCAAGAGGAGAAGTCCCCACTCACCGCAACTAGAGAAAGCCCTCGTGCGGCAGTGAAGACCCAACACAGCCAAAAGTAAATAAATAAAATAAAGTTTTTTTTAAATCTATAAAAAAGATTACCTGAGACCAGATTAGAGGAGTGCAGGCCCTGCACACACCCTAATCCTATCAGCCACCCCAGCCTTGAACTGTTGCTGTAAAACTCCTCACCAAATCCTCCCCAGTTGGGACACATGGTTTTTCGAGGACAGGAGCCAGCTGTGTCCCTCTTTGCCTGGCAAAGCAATAAAGCTATTCTTTTCTACTTCACCCAAAACTCTGTCTCTGAGGCTTGATTCGGCACTGGTGCACAGAGGCTGAGCTTTCGGCATCAGAGCCAAGACACAACCAAGCTAAAGAACAGGAGAAGGAAGGATTTATTACTTGCAACAACTAAGGAGAACACCAGGACCTTTGCCAAAACAGTGTTTCTCTGAACAGCAAAACTGGGGGAGCTTTAAGCTAAGGGTATTCGCATATTCATGAAGAAGCTTGGGTGGGTGACAGAGTCCAGGCTTCAGCTGATTGAAGTCATGCGGGTCAGAAAAGGTCAACGTCATCATCCACTAGGTTCTAGTTGATCTGGTGGTTGAGCGCTTCAGGCTAATCTGTATCATTGAAACAGAGCTGGGAGCCTTTACAACTGATACGTTATCTCTGCTATTGTTACTTCTCTTGTCTGATGACAGTACATTTCTGCATTCTTTTGTTCCCTCAAGATCAATGATAACTGAGACCTGTTCAAGGACAAGCATTGTGGCCATGCTTAGACCCCAAATTGGCTTCGGCCAAAAATGTCTTCTCTTAGGTCAAGAGAGCCATGCTTGGTTCTCTTTCTCCAGAGACTCCATACCCTATCTGCTTACACACAAATCATTTTATTTTCATAGATCTTGCTAAAGTGATCTGTTCACTGAAGAACCCATGGAAGTTAACATACATTGTGATTCTAGATTCTTTTACTGAAGAACCCATGGAAGTTAACATACATTGTGATTCTAGATTCTATCTCCCAGGGCTCAGTCTCTCTGTCTGTAAAATGGGTCAGTAAAATCATGGTTCAGGTACATGACAGCTTTTGCTGATTTGCGTCAAAATGGGGAAGGGATATGAAAACAATGCTATTCGATTTCGATTCTATTTTTTTTTTGCGGTACGCGGGCCTCTCACTGCTGTGGCCTCTCCTGTTGCGGAGCACAGGCTGCAGACGCACAGGCTCAGCGGCCATGGCTCACGGGCCCAGCGCTCTGCGGCACGTGGGATTCTCCCGGACCGGGGCACGAACCTGCGTCCCCTGCATCGACAGGAGAGCTCTCAACCTCTGTGCCCCCAGGGAAGCCCTCGATTCTTTTAAAGCTACCTTTGTTCTATGTCTAAATCCTGAGATGATTCCAACAATTTCTGGTAGCCATATCTTCTTTTTTTAAATCAGACTAATAGGAGATAATTTTGTTCTTGTTTCTTTGGTTTGTTTTTTGCTTTTGAGTATCTTGCTAGCTACATTATGTCAATCATCATAGTTCTGAAATTTATTTTCTTGGTCCATGAAGTACAACCAACTGGAACTGACAGACAAGCAGATTTCTTGTTCAAGTCCACAGTTCTTGTTTCCAAAAAGTCTGGGGCTTCCCTGGTGGTGCAGTGGTTGAGAGTCCGCCTGCTGATGCAGGGGACACAGGTTCGTGACCCGGTCCGGGAAGATCCCACGTGCCGCGGAGCGGCTGGGCCCGTGAGCCATGGCCGCTGAGCCTGCGCGTCCAGAGCCTGTGCTCCACAACGGGAGAGGCCACAGCAGTGAGAGGCCCGCGTACCACAAAGAAAAAGAAAAAGTCTGCGTGTATCTATTTTAGCAAGTAAAGCATTTTTACCGTGACCTTAGCTTCTTAGTCTTGTCACCCAAACCCCAGCACCCACTCTTCACCCCACCCACCACTCCTCCAAGGCACCAAATAAGCTAATCCCTGCCTGGAACATCCCTCCCATTCCAGGTCAGGCTCCTCCTTTCCCTCTAAATTCAGGACTTGCCTATTTTACAAACATTTCCTGAATTGTTCCATCCTGTTTCAGTCACTGTAATCTAAGTGATTACAGCCTGATAGCATGAACACAGAGAAATTATTCCAATGCATGTTAGAAAGCATAGACTGTTGAACATGTGTTTCTCTTTTTCTCATCAGCAAAGCCTCTCTCCACCTAATACCCTGAAACTACCTCCCCAAAGTTAATAAACCAGGGCATTTAGTACTGGAAGAAGTTTTGGCAGCTAAGTGACTTGCCCAAGGTCACAAAGCTGCTTCCAGGAAGAACAGCCTCCTGCCTCTTCCTGTCAGGGTTGGTGACATTGACCGCACCACCATCCCATCAGGAATTCCTGGGAGACCCTCCACTGGCTTTAATATCAACTTAATGCTTACTGGCTGATTTCACAATCTAACCAGGAGACGCTTGGCACTCAGATAAAAGGCTCTCTTAGAGATTGGCTACAGCAGTTTCCTAGAAATTGCTCTGCCCAGAATGAATCATATCTCTCTGAACGAGCCATTTCCAAGGCATAGTCTTGGCTAGGACCTTGAAATCACTACCCTCCTGACTCCACAGCTCTTAATGGTCTGCCTTATAGATAGGACTTTGATATCTAGCAATTTCAGAAAGCACATTAATCCATTTCAGCACGCTCATTTTGAACTACAGTGCCTCAGGCTCACGCACTTCTCACCATAAACATCTATTTCTTTATACGCTCTGACTCCTACCACCAAACATGGATTTTATTTTAGTTACTTCAGTTTGAGATAAAATGCAACTTTGTTTAGACTGTAAAATACTGACACCAAAAAATGGCCTTTAGAGATTAGCTTTTTTTTTTTAAACATCTTTATTGGAGTATAATTGCTTTACAATGGTGTGTTAGTTTCTGCTGTATAACAAACTAAATCAGCTATACATATACATATATCCCCATATCTCCTCCCTCTTGCGTCTCCCTCCCTCCCATCCTCCCTATCCCAGCCCTCTAGGTGGTCACAAAGCACCGAGCTGATCCAATAGAGATTAGCTTTAATGATGAATTTAGTAACTCAAAGAAAAGACCTCAAAAATGCCAGTGTGACTCTGTCTCTGCAGGGTGAGTGGGTCTCAGCTGTCCTCATCCATCGCTGGCTAGGGGTGGGGGGTTGGGGGGGTGGTCAGCAGCTGGTCAGGTGCTGGAAGCTCGGCCGCTGCCCTCACAGCACAGGGAAGGGGCTAGAACCCTCGGGACCCCGGCAGTGAGTTTGCTCAGGACCCGTCCTTCCTCTAGTTACTAGAGGAAGCCCGTGCCATTCCCCCAGCCTTGTTTATCACATGTCCCAGCTCCACCTGAGGGATCCCTGAGCAAACTGCTTAAGCTGAATCCTTAGAGCCCGTGAGACATGGGGGTTACTCAGCTGGCCGACATTTAGTCACCCTCTGCCTTTATGGGAAGAGAAAGCATGAAGAAGATCTCCTCCCGTCTTCCCATGGGTGCAATATTGCTCCCCCCACCCCCTTGGTGGGAAAGCTGGACACTGGATTACTTTGCAAATAACTGAAAATCGGAGGCTGTTGCTTGTGCACCTAGATTCCCAGCAGAGCTCCAGGAGGGTGAGAAGGATTTTCGGGGAATGAGGCCTCTGTGATGTGCAAAGACAGTGGAACAAATCTACTCCTTCCCTCTGTGCCCACCGGCTAAGCCCCATCTGTGTACAGCACAGCTGACCTCTAGGGAGCTGCTGTCTAGCAGGGGGAGTGGGAAACCCCGAACCCACTTCCCAGGCTAAGATCAATTGCTGAGACACGCGGTAATTTTCCGGCACCCAGTGCTGCAGGGATTTGACAAACACGAGGTGCCAGGCACTAGGCACCTGGCTGTTCCCAGGGCAAGAGATAAGTGTGGCTGCAGCAGCCAGGGAACGCTGCCCACACCGGGCATTTGAAAGGTGGCTTTTGCTCGGGAGAAGGGCGAGGGTGGTGCCGGAGGGAAAGCACGAGGCTGGAAGGAGCCTGCAGCGCTTGGGGGGTGGTGAGGAGCCGGGCCGGCGGAGTGAACGACTGGAGGAGGTGGGGTCCCTGCATGCCCAGCGGAGGGTGTGCACTCTGACTGCCCATATGGGCCACACTCCCTGTCACCTGTTTCCTTTGTGGGACACGCCCTGCCTTTCCTTTGCCCGGCTGGGATCTACCTGATCTCCGAGACCAGGTTCATAGGTCCCCCCTCTGGGAAGCCCTTGCCTCCCTCCCTGCCCGCCCCCGCGTCTGAGCTGCCTCTGCCTGTGTCCCCAGGGCTCTTGGCATAAGCGATAACAAGGACTGGCTTACTGGTCAACCTCCCTACTAGGTCGTGAGCGCTGTCGGGTGGCACCCTGGGGCCAGCAGACTCAGTATTCAAGTCCGCTGAACACGGAGCCCGATGAGGAGGCAGGAGGGGATGAACTATGAAAGCTGAGGGGACGGGGTTCGCTCCACCCCCTTATGGGGACCCACAAGGATTGAAAGGGAGTTTCTCGGCTAGAGTGGTTACTGGAGAAGAATACGCCTGCCTTCCCTGGGTTCCGATGAAACCTGCCAGGGCTCCAGGGCTACCAAGGATGTCAGGTGCCTCTCAGCACCTCGGTTTCCTCATGTCGAGAAACAGTTTCTCAGAGATTGTCACAGCATTGCTGGACATTGTTAAAATCTTAACCTTTGACCCAGCAATCCCACCCCTGGGACTGTCCCACAGCAATAAGCATAAAACCCAGTCCACAGGCATATACAAGGATGCTTATCGCAGCTTTGTTTGTGGCTGTAAAACACCGAAACAAAGGGACGCCAACGAGGGGCACATGGGCTGTTATGACATACCCGTGCCGTGCAAGGGGGAACGCCCACCTCTGTGAAGTGACATGGAGTGATTTGCCCGGGATCCTGCCCACTGAGGGTAGCAGACATGGCCCTCCCTTCCCTTGCCCTTCACTTCCTTTCCAGAAGAACTCATCTGCTTTGTGTGCGCAGGGCATGCAGCCACACCCGGGCTGCTGGGGCCAGTCAGGGTGAGAGGGCAGCTTGCAGGACAAGTCAGATTCTGAGCAGGGTGTGGAGGGGGAAGCCTAGAGGGAGGCTGGCCCGGGGGGAGTGTCAGGGCCTGGGTGCGTGAGGAGAGCATCTGCTTAGAGGGGCTGCCCGGCGAGGGGTATCAGAGGCCCAGCAGAGAGGAGGGTCCTATGGGGGCCTGGGCTGGGGCTCAGAGCCCTGGCAGGGTGAGGCGAGAAGTCCAGGAGGGCTGAGAGGGACTCTGCCTGGGGGAACAACCCAGATGCCTCACTGTCAGAGGTGGGAGGTACAGATAAGGACAACTCGGAACTTGGATAAACTCTTTGGTGTTAAATGGGAAGGGGAGGTACCAGTGTGAATTCATGGTTGTCGATATACATAAGTATAGATTCAGATGTGTGTATGTATAGATGCATGTGTACACATATATACATATGTGTGTGAATATATATACATAGGTGTAGCTATATATGTGTGTGCGTGTGTGGGTATAGATATGAGTGTGTGTATATGTGTGTAGAGTCTGTAACTCTGTTGACTGGGACCAGCCACCCCCTGCCCTTGCCGTCCCCCATAGCGATGCCCGAATCTTGGCTTTTAAATATCATTCTCTGCAAAAGGAAGAGAAGCTCCTTAGAGAAATGGCCAATTCCAGTGCTGGGGCAGGGAAAGCACAGGTGAGCCTGTAACATCTGGTATCAGAAAGCAAGAAAGTGTTCAAATAATGAGGGGGACAGTCCAAAGGACACAGGCATGGGCATCCAAGTAAATCACGAGAGTTAACAAATTATCACCCATTCCGTACAAAAGGAATCTATGAGTCCATCTAATACAAATAAATGAGTGAATTGAAAGTTTGATGAAGAACAAGATATTTACATAGTGTCAACTATTTATTAACTACAAAGAGAAGAAGAGTGACGGTGCTAAAACAGATACTGGCAGCCCCACTTAACCCGCCGTCAAGCTGCGAGTCATCAGCAACGGTGAGTAGACCCTGGGCACCACCCACAGGGCCCCACGGGAAGAGCCCATCGTTTCTGTACTATTCCTGCCAAAGACGACAAGGAAGCACACCCCAAAGTGTTCAGAGCCAATGGCCCATCATGTTGGCAACTTTGTCTCAAGTGGATCAAAGGTTCAAAAATATATATAACAGGGCTTCCCTGGTGGCGCAGTGGTTGAGAATCCGCCTGCCGATGCAGGAGACACGGGTTCGTGCCCCGGTCCGGGAAGATCCCACGTGCCGCGGAGCAACTAAGCCCGTGAGCCATGGCCGCTGACCCTGCGCGTCCGGAGCCTGTGCTCCGCAACGGGAGAGGCCACAACAGTGAGAGGCCTGCATACCGCAAAAAATAAATAAATATATATATATATATATATATATATATATATATATATATATATATATAACAGGTATTTTGTATCGTACTTGCAACTTTTCCATAAGTTTTAACGAGTAATGCAAAGCAAGATGTTGAAAACCCATGAAGTATGATCCTACTTGTGTAGAGCAATGACAGCCCCTCACCTCTGTACATGTGTGTGTCTCTCTTTGACTACACGAGTACAGAGAGAAATAAGAACTCCCACGAGGTACGTTGTACACGGCGACCTTGGGTAGAGCCAGGAGCAGAGAGAGGGAGCCAAGCATAAGGAGAATAAGGAAAAGACTAACTTAAAATTTTTTAAAAACGTGCAATCATACACTTAATGTAAAATAATGTGTGTATGAATCTGCTGGGGCGGCCAAAGCAAAATTCCACAGACTGGGTGGCTTAAACCACAGACTTATTTTCTCACAATTCTGGGGGTCAGAAGTCCAAGGTCAAGGTGTGCGCAGGGTAGGTTTCACTCTGAGGCCTCTCTGCTGGACTTGCAGACGGCCGCCTTCTCGCTGGGTCCTCCCTCACTCGGTCTTCCCTAGATGAGCATCCCCGGAGTGTCTTTAAGTGTCCAGATTTCCTGTTCTGAGAACACCAGCCACACTGGATTAGGGACCATGCTATCAGCCTCCTTTTAACTTAATTGCTTTTTTAAAGGCTGCATCTCCAAGTACAGTCCCATCCTGAGCGACTAAGGGTTAGCAATTTGGGACAGACTTGATCCAGCCCACGTCAGTGTGAACACATACGTGTGCACACATATGTATACGTATGCGTATGTGTGTATATGTCTGTGGACATATATGTAAAAGCCTAGACTGCTCATCCTGTGTGTTCCCGGTCGTAGCAAACATCCATTGTGACTTGTTCTGGACTTCTTGTTGAAGGATATTTGGTGACTCTTGCTCTTTAAAAAAGTATTTTTATAGGGCTGTGTGTTTCCTGAGTTCTCTTAATTCCAGTCAAAAGCAACAGCCATTCTGTGGCTTCATTTTAGGCTAATCCGGTCTTGGGAAATGACGTGGGTTCGAGTGACCCTCTCTGATGACAGGATGTTTATGAAATGCTACACAGAGTCCTCCTCCCTTTGGGGTCAAATGATCAGAGGTCAAACTGTCTTCTCACGACAGCTCCACTTCTCATGAAGTATATGCGTTTGTCCCTATCATTTCTTTGTCTCATATATTGTTCTGTGGCTTCCTCAAGACATTTCGTCTCCCCACCCCCAGTGAGGAAGTTCCCCACTTCCTTCTCTTTCCCTCACACTTTTTGGTTTCAGCGAATTCAGCCTATGCATTTGGAATTGTCTTCTCTCCAAACGAAGTCCCACATACAGTCCAACACCACCTCAAGAAAGAAAAAAGCCTGATTTCGAAAAAGAGCAACGTGCGTTTTCTTTGGAACATCCGTTGCGCGTTTGGTGCTGTGGCTTCTCAGTTCCCGTGTTGTCAGGCCTCCAGAGATGTGGGAAGTGTTTTGCTTGCTCTAGAAATGCCTCAAATAAACCTTCAGGTCTCATCTTTTCCTTTTTTCCAATCAGTCTAGATGGGCTGTCAAACCACGAAGTGGACAGAAATAAGCCTCCCCTCATGGTCTGCTAGATGGAGCGAGCTGTACCAGTCACACGTGCTGTCGTTCCTCAAATCAAACACCGGGGTTGCAAGGACATAGAACAGCAGGAGCAGCCGGATTCTGGGAGTTCAGCCCCCGTAGAGGGCACAGAGCTCGCTGGCCTTGGGCTAGGGCCACTCCGCCGTTCACTCGCTACTGACCTCACCTGTCTGCCTTCTCACCTGTGTCATGGACAAGGGCGCTCCGCTGAATTCACTGGACAGCCCGTTAGGTTCTAGGTCACCTATGACTGGGCTCCGTAATGGCCGAGCCCCGTGCACGTGGAAGGTAAGAGGCAGCGTGCGTGTAGCAGAGATGAGAGGTTGGCTGGGAGGTGGGAGATCTGGGTGACATGTCTCCCTCGGAAGCTTCCTCCGAACCTCAGATTACTCACTGGGAACGCGGGGGTTCACAAGCCAACCTCACAGCTGTCTGTTCCACAGTTGGACCGTCCAGGGGCATTCAGACAGCATTTTCCCAGAACACTTTATTATCCTGTTTCAGGGAGTAGTAAGGCCATCTGCCTAGGGATGCTGCTCTCTGGGGTGGGGTCAGGGGAGCAGAGCCCACCGTGCCTGGGAGGTTCGGAGGCCAGCTTTTGGAGCCCACGGATGCTCTCTGGGGCTCATCCAAGCCCCAGCCCCTCCCTCCTTGGGAGTCTTCCTGCTCCCGGGCTGCGCTCCGCACCTGATTGGCCGGCGCCGGGCTGCCGGCTCCTCCCTGCTTCGCATCAGGTCGGTGAGTACTCTGTAGACTCCACCAGGTGGAGTCAACGACTCAGTCTCCCTCAGGGAGCGGATCTTGGGGACCTCTGCCCCTGAGCTGAGCGCAATCTCCCTGCCAAGTGTGATTGTCTCGTTCAAGCACACTCCAGAAAGTGGGGGGCAAGGAGTCCTGTCCCACTGGCCCACCAGCCCAGACCAAGTTTGCAAAGCCATGGTAGCCAGCAGGGCATTGTCCTCACCGGCTCCCAGCGGACAGCGCATGTGCGATGAATTGCTTCACCGTTCTTCTCATGCTGGGGATTCGCTCTCTCAATCATTCAAAGTTTTACTGAAACCTACCCTACACCCAGCTCAGTGCTGGGGACTGAGCTCCCACAGACAAATAAGACACCGTCCTTGCCCTTCGAGAGTCCATGTTCTAGTGAGAGGTGAGCACACAGAAGGCATGGGTATCCAATAAATACTTGATTGATGTGCAGATATAAGAGCACAGCCCACACTTTGCATGCCCCTCCCTGTTAATATGGAATACTGACCTGTTCATTTAAAAAAACTTTTAGAGGCTACAGAATGTAGCTATGGAATAATCCAGTCCAACGGACTTAAATGGGGAGCCAGTCCTTGACCTTGATCCCTTGAAGCCAGGTTTCTGATCGTCCATGAGACAAGTCACTAAAGTTTTAAAACTGGTAGGTAGAAGGGCTGAATACTGGTTGTGACTGAAAATCACATTTTGGGTTCTTTTTTCTCATTGGAAAATACTTTCTTTCCCCTCTGCTCAACAGGTGAAGCCAGTGATGGCACAGATGACCATATATCTACCTATATATCTTTCTGCAGCATCTGTGTGCCTGACGCCTACGTAATAAATCCATCCCCAGGACACCAACTTCACCCTGGAGGGCTGAGGGCTTGCTTTGCTACCCAGAAAGGAAACAGAAAGGCACCTGGTGAGAGTCTATGTCTCAGGGTTCCCACTGGCTCTGTCCCCTTTCATCTACCGCAGAAAACCACCTCTTCCAGCAAGTCTTCCTGGGTCTCCTTACATAACCAGTCAGGGCCTCTTGGATTGCATGCACATGGTTTGTATGTGCCATGAGTGTTCAAAATCATATGGGTGGCAAGAGCAGAGATTCCAGCCTTGGTGTGCTGATATATCCCATTATTTTTTGCCTCTTTATAACTTCACGACATACATAAGGGCCCCTGTACTCATTACAAACCATTCTACGTGCTTCGTATCCAGTGTGGTGCTTGACTCTTGTGGCTGAAAATAGCAAAGACTGTCTTGGACATGGGGGTCTCTCCCTACTTGCTACCCACACTTAGGTGATGCTCTCCCTGATGCTGAGACCAGGTGTCCTGCAGCCTTTGTAACTCAAAGTCTTGGGCACACAAGAAACTCCCTCTGTATTTGTTGACTAAATTCTTGAATGTTTTCTATGAAGCTGGAGATTTGGTCCCCATCCCCTGTGAAGTGAGCTTTGGAGGTGCTGCTGCAAAAACGGGGGGTCCTCAGCTATCTAGGGAACTTGGCTGCACATGACCTTGGGGCCAAGCTCATTCCTCCCCCCGGGGAATTGCTCTCAGAGGGCTCTCCAGCCACAACAGAAGCAGAGATGGCAGGAGGCAGGGCAGGATTATTCCAGACTGGTGACAAATGATGAGAAAGGTCAGTGTTATCTCTGATCTCAAGGTTGCATCAGCCTCTGATGGAGGGCTGGCTCCCTCCAGGGGATTTGGATAATGGCCCATCTTCCAAGGCAAATAAGTGGTATGTGCTTGCAGAGCTCCTTAAAGCATTTTTTGGTGGCTTTAAGCATGCAAGTTCCCACCAGGGTCTATCTCCGTGGAGCTGCCCTGAGTTTCCAGGCACCCCTGCATCTCCCCAGATACACATGACTCTAAAGCAGTGAGTTTCCACTTGGAGGTTCACAGTTTGTTTGCATTGGCCATTCACACTTCCTGAGATGCAGCCAGTGCACGCCTCTTCCCACAACTTGCTGGGTGCTTAGAAACCAGCTTAGAAAGACAGCCTGGGGGAGTGGGTGGAACCTTCTTTTCTGCCTCTGCTATGATATAAAATGTGCCATTTTGAGACAAAAGGGGGCGATGCTGATACCACTTACGGGGAAAATGACAGGTAATGAAAGTGTAAAATTACCAGAATATCGAAATTGATGACTCCTCATTATCACATGGCCACTAATGTTTCTTTCCCCCTCCAACAGCATCTAACATTACAACAGTGACATAGCAGAGACTGTTTTATTCTCTGTAAATGAAAGAATTAGATTTGTTACACCAAAAGTTCTACTCATCTCTAAGGAATTCTAGAATTTTATAGCAAAATACATTATATAGTGAGGATATTTTTGAAGTTTGGGGTTAGTATTCTTTCCTCGCTAACTCAGCATTTCATAGCACTTCCTGGTATTCATTAAACAGAATCATAATCAAGAGAATAGTAAGAGTTTCAAGTGAAACTCTTTCTATTGATTTTTTTAAAAATATACAAACCAACTGAACATTTAAAGGAGACCAATGGAAAGTGTAGAGACATCAATATCTTTTCTATCAACTAGCAAAACTCAGTTATAAAGTCCGGTGTTCCCACCACAACGTCAGTAACAACAAATAACTTGGGGGAAAACTTATTAAAAATGCACAGGGAATATATGTCTATCTCAGTAAATATGTAAATATTTACATATTTACTGAGTGACATAATTGAGTTGCATAAATTGAGAGAGAAAATATTTCTGGATGGTAAGATTGAAGAGATTAAAGTACTGTAAAAATGGCAGTTCTTCTCCCAAAGAATTGAGACGTTCTATTTGATCTCAAAGGAAATTTTAATGGTTTTTTTTTTCTTTTGAACTTGAAAAAGTTAACATAAAGTTTATCTGGAACATGGATTGAATAAATAAGAACAGCCAGTGAATAAGAATAGTGTAGGTCTTATCTACAGAAGACCCTTTCCATGATTTAGAGTAGGCTTATAGAAGTATAAACAGAAAAAATAAACAGAAGAGAGCTAAGAACCCATCAACAGCTCTTAGTACACATAAGAACTATATATTTTATAAAAGTGGCATAACAAATCAATGGTGATGGATATTTTTTAAAGTAACGGTGCTGGCAAAATTTCTTGACGTTTTGGAAAAAATAATGTTGGCTTCTTATCTCACATCCCTAATAAATTCTATATGAATTAAATAATAATACAGGGAAGATAACCCCACAAAAATCACATATGTTAAAACTTTATACCCTCTCAGTAATGAGAGTCAAGGCATAAAAGCAATGGAAGAAGTAAAAGAAAAAAATCTATTTGCGTTTTGAACACCTTTGTAGGTTAAAACTCCTTAAAATAAAAAGGCCAAAAATAAACTGGGAAAAAATTGTTGGCACAAATTTCCACCTTCCTAAAATGCACTGGCTTTGCCTTGGCTCTCCATTCCAAGAGAGAACAGGCTATTTCTGTGTTGGTGTGTGCTGTGCTGTTCTTATTTCTGCTTTCAAGACCTCTGTGTCCATCCATCAGAGACATGGGGACACCTTGTTTGGAAATTCCACCATTTACTTTCCAAACATCTATGTAAAAATAGCTAAATACTTCCATGCTTAAGAAACTCATCATGGTAAGTGTATTCTTATACGTGTATTACTTTAGATTTAGATTTTAAAACTAGAAATGTGATATGGTCCCTTTAAGAAAAGTTGGTTCATAAAATTCTCAGGAGGCAAAACCTGGATTTTGAAGGAGTGAACTTCACCAAACTTCAAGTGGATACTTGATGGAAGCAAAGGACTTCACTGGGAAGGGAATATGACTCCCTTGATAGGACAAGAGGTCCCTGAATGCACATCAGCGACCGGAAGATAAGTGAGGGCAGGATTCTCTAACTTCGTCAGTACCTGGCAGATATGACTTACTTGGCAAACAAAATCCATGGATTATTCATCTGTTCATCTCCAATATAAAACCAGGATTAATTTCACTTACAGCAAATATTTATTGCATGTATGCAATATAAAATCATAGCCACATGCATACATGCTCGTTAAAAGGAAATAAAATCTAGTTAATTTGTAACTTCTGCTTCTGATCAAAGTGGAGTAAGAGATTTACCCTCCTGCCTGAAACAATCATTAAAAACCAAATAAAACGGGCTTCCCCGGTGGCGCAGTGGTTGAGAGTCCGCCTGCCGATTCAGGGGACGCGGGTTCGTGCCCCGGTCCGGGAGGATCCCACGTGCCGCGGAGCGGCTGGGCCCGTGAGCCGTGGCCGCTGAGCCTGCGCGTCCGGAGCCTGTGCTCCGCAACGGGAGAGGCCACAACAGTGAGAGGCCCGCATACCGCAAAAAAAATAAATAAATAAAACACATCAAACTGCCATTTTCAAGGTACTGGACATCAGATAGTGAAGAACAGTAATCCTAAGAGATGGGAAATAGGCAATGTGAGCCTTCTGATAACCCCACTTAACTGCCATGAGAGAGTTTTCAGGCCATGGTGCAGGGACAGGGAATCCAGGGGGTGCCCAGTGGACTTCCTTAGTCAACAGAGCTCTATTAAATCAACAGAGCTGAGAGTATGGGAGAACAGGGTGCCTAGAGTTTGCAGAATAAAATACTAGAAGGAAAGTTGCATGGAGAGAGAATTCCTGAGGTCTATGGAAGGTCCTCTCAAGAATGCAGCAGAGCACTGCTAGGCACATGCACATGAGGAGACGGTGAGGCTGGGTAAAGACCTGTCTGAAAGGATGAGTGGGAAGGGTGCCTGCTACTCACACAGGGCCAGAAAGAGTGCCTGTCCCCACAACAAGACAGGAAAGCATCATAATTAATGGGTCATTTTGTAGGGCACTCAAAGTCATATTTTGTCAATAATGTGGAATGATTAGCCTGAGACTAAATGCTGCTCTGTTTCAACTAAATTCTTAAAGCAGGACCCAAAAGGATGAAACTTTTTCCAAGTAATTTAACTGCATCCCAAAACAAAGCTCAAGAATACTTAGATATGGAAAAATATTCAGCACCAAACGAAGTAAAATTCATCAAGCATGCAAAGAAACAGGAAAATATCTATGAGGAGAAAAATCAACCAATCACAACCAACCCAGAACTGATTAAATGTTAGAATTAGCAAACAAGGACATAAAACAGCTATTATAACTGTACAATTGTATTTTAGATATTCAAGAAATATTATAACTGTATAACTGTATTCTAGATGTCCAAATCAAACACTTAGAGACAAAACTACAAATTATTAGATAGAAATATAATGGATGTGATTAACAACAGATTAGACATTGCAGAATAAAAGATAGTGACTTTGAAAACAGAGCAATAAAAGCTATCCAAAATAAAATACAAAAAAAAAAAACCTTAAAAAGATGACAAAATCATCAGCAAAATATAAGACAACTTCAGATGACCGAATATATGTATATTTAGAGTCTTGGAAGAAAAGTATAAAGGGGGACAACAGAAAAACTATTTTAAAGACATAATGAATGATATTTTCCCAAATTTGGTGAAGAGTATAAACCCATAGATCCAAAATGCTTGATCGAAAATGCCTCAGCACAAAACATGAAAAAGATCACACCAGGTTATTTCATAATCAAATTTCACAAGCCACTGATAAAGAAAAAATCAGAAAAGCAGCTGAAAAAAAAAGACATGGTGTATATAGAGAGGAACAAAGATAAGGATGATAGCAGATTTCTTTTTGGAACCAGTGCAAGCAAGAAGGTAGTGGAGCAACATCTTCAAAGTACAGGCACATCTAGGAGATATTGCAGATTCTATTCCAGACCACCACAATAAAGCAAACCACACGAATTTTTCGGTTTCCTGGGGCATATAAATGTTATGTTTACACTACATTGTAATCTATTAAGTGTGCAATAGCAATAGTCTAAAAGAACAATGTACATACCTTAATTTAAAAATATTTTATTGCTAAAAAATGCTAACTGTCATCTTAGGCTTCAGCAAGTTGTAATCTTTTTTTCAATAGTAACATTAAAGATCACTGATCACAGATAACTCTAACAAATATAATAATAAAGAAAATATTTAAAATATTGTGAGAATTACCAAAATATGACACACAGACATGAAGTGAGCAAAACTGTTGGAAAAATGGTGCCAATAGACTTGCTTGACATAGGATTGCCACAAACCTTCTATTTATAGAAAACAAAAAAACAACAACAAAACAACAACAACAAAAACCCTGCAGTATCTGCAAAGTACAATAAAGCAATAAAACGAGATATGCCTGGACTGAAAGAAAGAAAGAAAAAAAAAAAACCTCAAGCTAAAATTCTATTTCCCAAAAAATGCCTTTCTAAAATGAAAGCAAAATTAAAACAAAAATTCTAAGTTGAAAAAATTCACCTTCAGAGCCACATTACAAGAAATTTTAATGAAATCTCTTCAGGCAAAAGGAAAATGAAAGCAAATGGAAATACAGATTCACATCAGTGTCTTTTCAAGCTTGGCACTGTTGGCATTTGGAGCTGGATAATTCTTTGTTGTGGGGAAGCTGTCCTGTGCACTGTAGGATGTTTGTCAACATCCCTGGCCTCTACCCTCTAGATGCTTAATAGTAGCCTCCCTCAGTGTTGATAACCAAAAAATGTGTCCAGACATTGCCAAATGTCCCAAGAGGCAAAAATCACACCCAGTAGAGAAAGGAATAAAGGGTACCAAGAATAATATTACATTGGTAAATATGTAAAACTGTTATCTTATTATTTAAATCTGTGTAAAATATTATTGACATTTTAAGCAAAAATAATTTATTCTTTAACGTTTAAAATAAACTTTTTAACTTTTAAAACTTTGAAACAAACAAAAAAATTATTGACTTTACAAGATGTGGGGTTTAAATAAAAATGTGTATTAACAATAGCATGAAAGCAAGGGGTTCTAATATTGTACATGCTTATGCTATATGGAAGTCATATAATAACACTTGACATATGTATACTATAAACCCTAAAGCAACCACCAAATAGCAAAACAAAAAGTTTTAGTTAATAAGTCAACAAAAGAGACTAAATGGAATAATAACAAGCAATTAACCCAAGAGAAGGGAGAACACAGGAAAAAGGGAATAAAAAGCATATGGGATAATTAGCACGGTGACAGACTTAAATCTAGTCATATAGATTATCACATTAAATGTAAATTATCTAAAGATCTCAGTTAAAAGGCACAGATTGTCAGGGTGCATAAATAAAGCAAAATCCAATTAAATGCTGCTTATAAGAAACACACCCTATATATAAAGAAACAAATAGGTTAAAAGGAAAAGTATGGGTGATTTGCTAACCCTAGTCAAAAAAAAAGCTGGAGTGGATATTAATATCAAACAAAGTAAGTTATAGAGCATATATATTACCAGAGGTAAAAGGGTAATTTCAATAAGATAAAGAGTTAACTTATCAAGAGAATGATCCTAAAAGTTTATGTACCTAACAATAGAACTTCAAAAAAATAAAAATGAAGAAAAATGATAGATGTGGAAGGAGAAATACACAAATCTACAATAATAGCCAGAGATTTAAGTAGTACTTTCTCAATAATTGAACAAGTAAACAGAAACAAAGTGATATTATTTAGGAACTATAGCCTTTCATTATGAACATTATCAACTAAACTGACCTAATTGTCATTTTTAGAACACTCTGCCCAACAATAGCAGACTACACATTCCTGTATATACAAAGTGTATACAAAGCATTTACCAAGATAGTCACATTCTGTGCCATAAAATACGTCTTGATAAATTTAAAAGAATTCAAGTCAAAGTATTTTCTCTGATCACAATGAAATTAAGTTAGAAATCAATAACAAAAAGATCACTGGAAAAATGCCCAAATATTTGGAAATTAAATAACACATTTCTAAATATTCCATGATTCAATGAAGAAGAAACTGAAAGGAAAGTTAGGAATTATTTTGAACTGAATGAAAATGAAAGCATAATAGTCCAAATTCTGTGGAGTGACACTAAAGCTGTATTTCTAGGAAAATTTGTAGCACTAAGCACCTATATTTAAAAGGACATAAGGTCTCAAATCAATAACCTCAGATCTCATCTTAAGAAACCAGAAAAAGAAAAGCAAATTAAACCCAAAGTAAGCAGAAAATAGAAAATAATTTAAAAATCAGAGCAAAATCAATGAAATAGAAAACAGTAAAAGAATAGAGAAAATTATGAAACCAAAAGCTGGTTCTCAGAGAAAATTAATAAAACTGATAAACCTCTAGCCAGACTGATTGGGCAAAAAGAAAAGAAAAAACATAAAGTCCAATATCAGCAGTGAAAGAGGTGACAGCACTACAGAGTCAACAGGTATTTAAAAGATAATAAAAGACTACAGTATTATGAACAACTTCATGCTTATAAATTCTGCAACTTAGATGAAATGGACAAATTCTTTGAAAGACATATAAAACCAAAACTCACTCAAGAAGAAATAGATAACCTGAATAGCCTTATATTTGTTTTTAAAATTGAATTTGTAGTTAAAACTGTCTCAATAAAATTTCCAGGTCCAGATGTTTTCATTGATGCATTCTACCAAATATTTAAGAAACAAATAATGACAACTCTACACAAGTTTTTCCAGAAATTCAAAAAGGAATACTTGCCAATCTATCCTATGAGACCAGCATTACCCTAATACCAAAAACATACAATGATATCACAAGAAAACTATAGATCAATATCCCACATGAATACAGATGCAAAAATTCTAACCAAAATTTTAATAAACAAAATTTGACCATCTAGCAAAAAAGATAACATATCATGATGAAGGGGAATTTGTTCAAGGAATTTTTGCTTGGTTTAATATTCAAAAATCAATCAATGTAATTTACCATGTTAACAAACTAAAATTGAAAAATCTTATGATCATCTCAATAGAGGCAGAAAATCATTTAACAAAATCCAACATCCATTTGTGATTAAAAAAAAAACTCTTAGCAAATTAAAAATAGAAGGGAACTTTCTTAATCTGATAAAGAGGGTCTATGAATAACCTATGGTTATATCATAATTAATTGTGAAATACTAATTGCTTTACTCCTAAGAGTAGTAACAAAACAAGATATCTCCTCTATCAACTTCTATTCAGAATTGTCCTGGAGATTCTATCCAGCTCAATCAAGCAAGAAAAAGAAATAAAAAACATCCAGACTGGAAAAGAAAAAGTAAACTGTCTTTATTTGCAGATGATTTGGTTGTCTATGATAGAACATACAACTTTTATTAAAAAACCCTACTAAATTGGACTTCCCTGGTGGTACAGTGGTTAAGAATCCACCTGCCAGGGCTTCCCTGGTGGCGCAGTGGTTAAGAATCCACCTGCCAATGTAGGGGACACGGGTTCGAGCCCTGGTCCAGGAAGATCCCACATGCCATGGAGCAACTCAGCCTGTGCGCCACAGCTACCAAGCCCTCATGCCACAAATACTGAAGCCAGTGCACCTAGAGCCCATGCTGTAGGTTGCTGTGCAAGGGCTTTGTCTAGTTGCAGTGAGCAGGGGCTACTCTGTTGTGGGGCGTGAACTCCTCATGGCAGTTGCTTCTCTTGCTGCAGAGTGTTCTTCCTATGTTTTCCTCTAAGAGTTTTATAGTGTCTGGCCTTACACTTAGGTCTTTAATCCATTTTGAATTTATTTTAGTGTATGGTGTTAGGGAGTGTTCTAATTTCATTCTTTTACATGTAGCTGTCCATTTTTCCCAGCACCACTTATTGAAGAGGCTGTCTTTTCTCCATTGTATACTGTTGCCTTCTTTATCAAAGGTAAGGTGTCCATTTGTGCATGGGTTTATCTCTGGGCTTTCTATCCTGTTCCAGTGATCTATATTTCTGTTTTTGTGCCAGTACCATACTGTCTTGATTACTGTAGCTTTGTAGTATAGTCTGAAGTCAGGGAGCCTGATTCCTCCAGCTCCATTTTTCTTTCTCAAGATTGCTCTGGCTATTCGGAGTCTTTGTGTTTCCATACAAGTTGTAAAATTTTTTGTTCTAGTTCTGTGAAAAATGCCATTGGTAATTGGATAGGGATTGCATTAAATCTGTAGATTGCTTTGGGTAGTATAGTCATTTTCCCAATGTTGATTCTTGTAATCAAAGAACATGGTATATCTCTCCATCTGTTTGTATCATCTTTAATTTCTTACATCAGTGTCATAGTTTTCTGCATACAGGTCTTTTGTTTCCTTAGGTAGGTTTATTCCCAGGTATTTTATTCTTTTTGTTGCAATGGTAAAGGGGAGTGTTTCCTTAATTTCTCTTTCAGATTTTTCATCGTTAGTGTATAAGAATGCAAGAGACTTCTATGCATTAATTTTGTATCCTGCTACTCTACCAAATTCATTGATTAGCTCTAGTAGTTTTCTGGTAGCATCTTTAGGATTCACTATGTATAGTATCATGTCATCTGCAAACAGTGACAGTTTTACTTCTTCTTTTCTGATTTGGATTCCTTTCATTTCTTTTTCTTCACTGATTGCCATAGCTAAAATTTTCAAAACTATGTTGAATAATAGTGGTGAGAGTGGGCAACTTTGTCTTGTTCCTGATCTTAGTGTAAATGGTTTCAGTTTTTCACCGTTGAGAACAATGTTGGCTGTGGGTTTGTCATATATGGCCTTTATTATGTTGAGGTAGGTTCCCTCTATGCCTACTTTCTGGAGGGTTTTTATCATAAATAGTTGTTGAATTTTGTTGAAAGCTTTTTCTGCATCTGTTGAGATGATCAAATGGTTTTTATCCTTCAGTTTGTTAATATAGTGTATCACATTGATTAATTTGCATACATTGAAGAATCCTTGCATTCCTGGGATAAACCCCACTTGATCATAGTGTATGATCCTTTTAATGTGCTGTTGGATTCTGTTTGCTAGTATTTTGTTGAGGATTTTTGCATCTATGTTCATCAGTGATATTGGCCTGTAGCTTTCTTTTTTTGTGACATCTTTGGTTTTGGTACCAGGGTGATGGTAGCCTCATAGAATGAGTTTGGGCGTGTTCCTCCTTCTGCTATACTTTGGAAGAGTTTGAGGAGGATAGGTGCTAGCTCTTCTCTAAATGTTTGATAGAATTTGCCTGAGAAGCCATCTGGTCCTGGGTTTTTGTTTGTTGGAAGATTTTTAATCACAGTTGCAATTTCAGTGCTTGTGATTGGTCTGTTCATATTTTCTGTTTCTTCCCGGTTCAGTCTGGGAAGGTTGTACTTTTCTAAGAATTTGTCCATTTCTTCCAGGTTGTCCATTTTATTGTCATATAGTTGCTTATAGTAATCTCTCATGATCTTTTGTATTTCTACAGTGTCAGTTGTGACTTGTCCTTTTTCATTTCTAATTCTGTTGATTTGAGTCTTCTCCCCTTTTTCTTGATGAGTCTGGCTAATGGTTTATCAATTTTGTTTATCCTCTCAAAGAACCAGCTTTTACTTTTGTTGATCTTTGCTACCGTTTCATTCATTTTTTTTCATTTATTTCTGATTTGATCTTTTTAAAATTATTATTATTATTATTTTGGCTGTGTTGGGTCTTTTTTGCTATGTTCAGGCTTTCTCTAGTTGTGGTGAGTGGGGGCTACTCTTCATTGTGGCTTCTCATTGTCGTGGCTTCTCATTGCGGATCATGGACTCTAGGTGCACAGGCTTCAATAGTTGTGGCACATGGGCTCAGTAGTTGTGGCTTGCAGGCTCTAGAGCTCAGGCTCAGTAGTTGTGGCATATGGGCTTAGTTGCTCCGTGGCATGTGGTATCTGCTATTGATTCCTGCTAGAGAATTTTTAATTTCATTTATTGTTGTTCATCATTGTTTGTTTGCTCTCTCGTTCTTTTAGGTCCTTGTTAAACATTTGTTGTATTTTCTCCATTCTATTTCCAAGATTTTGGATCATCTTTACTATCATTACTCTGAATTCTTTTTCAGGTAGACAGCCTATTTCCTCTTCATTTGTTTGGTCTGGTGGAGTTTAACCTTGCTCCTTCAAGGTTAATATCTGCTGCGTATTTCTCTGTTTTTTCATTTTGTTTAACTTACTGTGTTTGGGGTCTCCTTTTTGGAGGCTGCAGGTTTGTAGTTCCCACTGTTTTTGGTGTCTGCGCCCAATGGGTGAGTTTGGTTCAGTGGCTTATGTAGGCTTCCTGGTTGAGGGTACCAGGAAGGGGACTCCCTTCCTGGTACCCATGTTCTGGTGGGTGGGGTTGGGTCTTGTCTTTCTGGTGGGCAGGGCCACATCTGGTGGTGTTTTGGGGTGTCTGTGAACTTAGTATGACTTTAGTCAGCCTCTCTGATAATGGGTGGGGTTGTGTTCCTGTCTTGCTAGTTCTTCGGCATGAGGCGTCCAGCACTGGAGCTTGCCGGCCGTTGGGTGGAGCTGGGTCTTAGCGTTCAGACGGAGATCTCTGGGAGAGCTCTCACTGATTGATATTACGTGGGGCCGGGAGGTCTCCGGTGGTCTAATGTGCTGGACTTGGCTCTCCCACCTCAGAGGCTCAGGCCCGACACCCGGCCAGAGCACCAAGACCCCGTCAGCCACACGGCTCAGAAGAAAAGGAAGAAAAAAAACAACTGAACAGTTAGAGCCACAAACCAAAAAAAAAAAAAGCAAAACTAAACAGACAAAATCACACAAAGAAACATACATATACACAGTCACAAAAAGGAAAAAAGTAAATAAATTTTAAAAATATATTAAAAAATAATAAAAATTTTAAAAAACAATAAAAAAATAAAGAGAAGAGAGCAACCAAACCAATAAACAAATCCACCAGTGATAACAAGCACTAAAAACTAAACTAAGATAAACATAAAAACCAGAAACAAGTCAGATGCAGAAAGCAACCCCCCCCCCCCAAGTCTACAGTTGCTCCCAAAGTCCACTGCCTCAATTTTGGGAACATTTGCTGTCTATTCAGGTATTCCACAGATGCAAGGTTCATCAAGTTGACTGTGGAGATTTAATCCGCTGCTCCTGAGGCTGCTGGGAGAGATTTCCCTTTCTCTTCTTTGTTCGCACAGCTCCTGGGGTTCAGCTTTGGATTTGGCCCCGCCTCTGCGTGTAGGTCGCCTGAGGGTGTCTGTTCTTCACTCAGACAGGAGGGGGTTAAAGCAGCGGCTGATTAGGGCTCTCTTGCTCACTCAGGCTGGGGAGAGGGAGGGGCACAGTAGTCATTGTTGGAACGTGGGGCGAGCCTGCAGGGGCAGAAGCTGGCTTGACATTGCAACAGCCTGAGGCACGCCGTGTGTTCTCCCAGGGAAGCTGTCCCGGGATCTCGGGACCCTGGCAATGGCGGGCTGCACAGGCTCCTGGGGGGGTGTGCTTGCACACAGGATTCTTGGTTGCAGTGGCGGCAGCATTAGCACGTCATGCCCATCTCTGTGGTCCGATATGATAGCCGTGGTTCACGCCTGTCTCTGGAGCTTGTTTAGGCGGCGCTCTGAATCCCCTCTCCTTGCGCACCCTGAAACAATGGTCTCTTGCCTCTTCGGCAGGTCCAGACTCCTGGACTCGCTCCCGGCTATCTGTGGTGCACTAGCCCCCTTCAGGCTGTGTTCACACAGCCAACCCCAGTCCTCTCCCTGGGATCCGACCTCCAAAACCAGAGCCTCATCTCCCAGCCCCCGCCCGCCCTGGCAGGTGAGCAGACAAGCCTCTCGGGCTGGTGAGTGCTGGTCGGCACCGATCCTCTGGGCGGGAATCTCTCCGCTTTGCCCTCCACACCCCTGTTGCTGCGCTCTCCTCCACGTCCGAAGTTTTCCTCTCCACCACCCGCAGTCTCCACTCGCGAAGGGGCTTCCTAGTGTGTGGAAACCTTCCCTCCTTCCCAGCTCCCTCCCAGAGGTGCAGGTCCCATCCCTATTCTTTTGGCTCTTTTTTTTCTTTTTGCTTTTGCCCTGCCCAGGTACGTGGGGGTTTTCTTGCCTTTTGGGAGGTCTGAGTTCTTCTGCCAGCATTCGGTAGGTGTTTTGTAGGAGCTGTTCCACATGTAGATGTAATTTTTTTAATTTTTATTTATTTAATTTATTTTATTTTTGACTGCATTGGGTCTTTGTTGCTGCAAGCAGGCTTTCTCTAGTTGCAGAGAGTGGGGGCTACTCTTCGTTGTGGTGCATGGACCTCTCATTGCAGTGGCTTCTCTTGTTGTGGAGCACGGGCTTCAGTAGTTGCAGCACGCAGGCTCAGAAGTTGTGGCACGTGGGCTTAGTTGCTCCATGGCATGTGGGATCTTCCCAGACCAGGGCTCAAAACCATGTCCCCTGCACTGGCAGGTGGATTCTTAACCACTGCGCCACCAGGAAAGCCCCAACATGTAGATGTATTTTTGATGTATTTGTGGGGAGGAAGGTGATCTCCACATCTTACTCTTCCGCCATCTTGAAGGTCCCTGACTCCTGATCTTTAGACCCACCTTGGTCAGTGCTCTTTCTGCTATCCCATGCTGCCACATCCAACATAGTGCTGTGCATGAAAAGGGACCAGGAGATAGTCCTTGCCTACTTGGACTTCATCACAGAAAGATTCAGTTCACAATGCGGAAGATGTAGTAATTCAGGGGAAAGAGATCAGTGGTATGTGTGGGGCCTCCATACGCCCCGACCATGAAGCACTGACCCGATTTTCTTCCACCCCCAGTTTTCAATTCGACTGCGGATATCTCTGGCTCCTGCACAGAGCCAACTCAAAATTCGTCACCTGGTACAATGAGGACGTCTCCCAGCACAGAAACAGATTTCCTCTTACCAACTGGCAGAGTGGTAGTGTAAGCAAGTAGAGGTGCTGAGCCCTCGGGTGGCGTCAGCAGCATTCCTGAGCCATCTCCCAGAGCTGTGGGCATTTCAGCAACGAGCAAGGAGCAGCACCTGCTGTGGCTGCTGGCACTGGCTGTCGGCAAGGATTTGCCCCATCGGGTGCTCAGCGGTGCCGAGGGAGACTCGTGAATTTCGTCACTGGCACACTGACATAAATTGCAGTTGAGCTTGAATTTCACTGGCCGTTTTCTGGCTCGGGTGGTCTTTTCCAACCACAAGCTGCTGGACTTCAAAGACAGCAGCTCTGCAGAGTCAGAATCCAAGCCAGGCCTGCCAGTGACCCCAAGCAACCTGTAATTAAGGGAGCATCTCACCAGCCAGGAAGGGCTGGGTCATGGTGGTACAGTCCTCAAGGAAGAACATTCTGGGGCCTGGTTTCACGCACCCTCTGCTGACTCACTTATTTGTCAACATGGTGAGTAAGAGGCTAAAAAATAGGACCACAGGGTTTCAAAATGTGGATTATCTGGTTTTTTCCTCAGGTGTCTGAATGTACCGACCAGAAGAAAAGATCCCAGATAAAACTGGATGTTGTTAAGAAGTGAACTTTAACTTTGCATATATTACACCCAATTATCAAATGAACAAAAGCTGTGTAAGGATTTATTTACCATTTGGCAAGCATATGGTCATCCAGTCACCAGCACCACGGAAAATGATCAAACACACAATCCTCTGGGCTTGGCTCAAGGCATTTATTTTTTCACAGGTGAAGGAGGTGGCGAGAGAAACAGATACTTTTCTTAAAAAGAAAATGTGAGCTTGGAAGGAACGTTTTGGTTACTTAGAATCAGCTCAATGAGTATCATTGAAATTTCACAAAAATCTTGGTTCTTAAGTGCATTGGAGAGGACTCAAACAGGACAAGCTTGCCAAGCTGGAGTCGGTAGAAGCTACATTATTTTGAGGGTCTGAGCCTAGGCCTCTATTGCAAATAGGACTGAGCAGTTAACTAATACTAGCCTGGAGGTTTTATTGCAGTTTCTGTGAAAGAGCCCGAGAAGAGGCAGCAGGAGACCAGGGATGCTATTGCAGGGACTGTCTCTAACTAGCTGTGTAGCATAACATCATTTACTCTCAGGGCCTCCACTTCTCATCTCTAAAAGAAAGGATGTGGACCAGTAGTTCTCATCTGGGGACATTTAGCAACGTCTGGGACATTTGATCATGACTTGGAGTGGGAGGGGTGTTACTGGCATCTAGGGAGGAGAGACCAGTGAGGCTGCTATGTGAGAAACCTGGTTTCGATTAGATCGGACTGGATTTCCGACAAGGCAATATGTAGCTCAAACATCCTATGGGTCTATAAATAGTTCACTATATTTCTTCCATTCCACATCCCTTGTTTTTAAGTTGTCCCAGATTATTTATCTCCAATATAAGTAATAATTTTCATATGTTACCAAAAATATGCAGATAAGTAGCACTTATTTAATGCTTAAAAAAGCAACAATAGAATAAAGCCTCCCAAGTCGTTGGGAACAGCCTGCTAATAAATGTTTACAGTGGCAGTTGGCAATGATTCCACATCTTTCCAGGGTATCATCTAAGTCCCAGCAGTAAAAGTGATCTTTTGAGAAGCTACCTTAATAGCTGTTTGGATGATGTTTGCCGAAGAAATGATTCATCAAATAATGTCTCTGGTGTCGAAAGAAACATGAAGCTTGGGAAAGTCCTAAACTGTGGGAACCAGCGAGGCAAGGGCTTCAGTGTATGACCGTCACTGTTGGGCCCACGCGCAGATTTTTAAAATAAAATAAAGCCCCAAACCTTTTCCCTCCAAAATCATCTTTTCCAATAGAGCCTTTGTTCAGAAGAACACGCATTTCTTCAAGACTCCCAACCTTTCCTAAAGCCTGAGTCAGGTGCACCCTCCTTTGTGCTCCTGTAGAATCCCATGTAGCATTGAACTTCTTGTATTTTATTATAAATGTTTCATTTGTCTCTCTGGCCCCCTGGACTCGAGGTTCCCTGAGGAAGAGGCCTGTGCCTGGCTCATTTGTCGCCCTCAGCCCCTATAGCAACAGAAGGTATAGACTAGGCACGTCATAAATATTAGTTGACACTGGTCAACATGGCAGACGTAGCAGATCTCCTCTGTGATTCTCCTCACACAGGGATATGCTGGATAGAACCATTGACGGACAGAGAGCCGAGCTCCGAAGCAAGAAAGGGATCTCCCTAGAGGCTAGAGTCATAGGAGGAACTCAGGATCAGAGAGGTGCTTCTTGAGATTCAACATGAGTTGAGTCCACGGAATGCCATAAACCCCTCGGTGCTGGGGTTTAATGCTAAGGGAGAACAGAAGTCGTGGATACAAGCCCTGGAGGTGATGAGCAGCAGCAGCTGAGCTCCCCGAATAAAGCTAAGGGTTGGAGAAAACTCACTCCCAGAAACACAAAAATAAGGAAATCTAAAAAATATTTTTAAATGAGTAGATTTTTTAAGTTTTAAAGGTTTTAAAAGTTTGGAAAGGAAGTATTTGATTGTGTGGTGTAAGAATACAGAATTACGTTAAAAAAAAAAAACCAAGGAGATTGAAAAGCCACCAAATAGCAATTCAGCCATTTGAATAAAATGCCTTAGACAAATTAAACGGCAGGGTAAGCACAGCAGACGAGAAATACATCTGGGAACATAACATAGACCTCAACACAGAGAGATAAAGAGATGGAAAGTGTAGGCAAAAGTTAAAAGAAATGGAGGAAAGAATGAAAAACTCCAACTTATTTATGAAGAGTCTACTTGAGAGACAGCGGAGAGAATGGAGCAGAAATATATTTGAAGGACAAATAGAGAATTTTCTTGAATAAGAACTCCTACGAGACTTCTCCCCCTCACATTGGTGGAGCTGTTGTTCTCTGACCAGGTAAGTCTGCTTGCTGATGGCATTACTACAATCGCAGAGACCTAGCCTAGGAGATTCTGCAAGAGAGTGACCTAGAAGGCAAACTCTCCCTGCTCTGAGACCACGTCCCTAAACATGATGTCATGTCTTATCATTCTCTGCGACTGTTTCCCCATCATGCTGTTATGTCTCCGACCAAGCCTGGTTTGGTTTCTTTGCAGACAGTAGTTAAAGCTTCTTCAAACCAATGACTAGCTTGTGAGAGACGGAACATACACACAGTAATGGCCAGACTGTATAAAGACAGAACTTCTGCAGCCATCAGTTCAGGAAGCCAAATAATAGCCTGCAGCAACTGAACCAAAACAGCCAGAACTTGATTAATAACTGATAGCATCTCTGTTTAGGACCCACCACAGAAAATGAAATATGCAGCCCTAACCAATCACACGGTCGCCCTGCTTCTGGTCAGCTGCCTCCAGCTTCCCCGTGCTCGCAGCCTCCATCAGGGCATGCCTGCAGCTGTGTGCCTTTCTCCACCAAGAAGACTTCCCACTACTCTGCCTGCCCTTGAGTCTCTGCCAAAATGCAAGAGGCTGACTCGTTTGGTACAGTAAGCTCTGAATAGAGCGCCTTTTTTGGTCCTCAACTGCATGGTTTTTGTTCATTTCCACACTTGCTTATTTTAGCTTTTAGCACAAATGAATTTTTTCCTCTAAAAATGAATTATTTCGCCCTCTAAAATTAATAGGACAAAAAGAGGTAAATTCTTCAATTTAATGCTCGTTTATACACGATTTTGTTCACACTGTGCTCCTTTCCTGTGTGCTCTGGGTACGTGGATATGGCCTGTAGGTTCCCCAACTTACTTCCAGTCCTATGAAGACCACGACCGTAAGCTGTCTGTTCTTTCCATCCCTGAATCAAAGGAACCTAAATTCTGAGACTCGACCTTGAGGAAATCTCAAATATAAACAAGACACTTTGATCACTTGCCATCATCTTTCATTTCAACCAGACGTTGACAAGCCTTTCCTTCATCTTCTACTGGAAGTTGTCTTTGTTGGGAAGACGAAGAATTTCTAGAGGAATTAATTCTGTTGGTGATGTACTTGATCATTTTTCTCTCAATAAATGAGGGTCGTAAGCCAAAGAGATGAAAAGGACATAGATAGTAGTTGATCCAGGAACCACATACCTCACACAACCCAGCTTGGCTCTACCTGTATTAATGTGAAAGGTTGAGAGAAAGAGGGGAGAGTTTATATGTATTTACGCTGTGGTGATGTATCTGTAGCATACTAAGTGTTACGAGGGTCTTTGTGCATGACACAGAAGACTTCGGATTTACAACTAGCAAATCACTAAGTCCTTAAATTATGATGTTTAAAGGATCCCTAGAGGTTTAGTCTGTTCCCTTCTATTTATGGGTGGGGAAAGTTAGGTGGTGTCAGCCTTACCCCTCCAATATGGAATTCCTCCTCATCTTTTCACCTAACGAATTTAGAGTGTATTAAAGATTGATGCCTAGATTATTTCATGAGATTAAAAAAAACATTATGAACCAATAGATTTTTAAAATACACATGTCTTTCAGTGCATTGCAGTTATTATTCTTGTTGGTGCCCCAATTGTCATGTTGTAGGCCAATGGGAGCATCTTTATGGGGTTCCTTTGCCCTTTCGGCATGACCAGTACTCTCTTATTTTCCGGCCGGACAGGGTGTCCCAGCATACCTGTGTGGAAATCCCCACCTCGTAAACATATGAGAGGATTACAGGCAGTGTTACCCTCAGTGCTCTGGATTAGTGGTCTGAATAAATAATAACCCCGGGGGCTTCCCTGGGGGCACAATGGTTGGGAATCCGTCTGCCGATGCAGGGGACGCGGGTTCGAGCCCTGGTCCGGGAAGATCCCACATGCCGCGGAGTTGTGGCCTATGCGCCACAACTACTGAGCCTGTGCTCTAGAGCCCGTGAGCCACAACTACTGAGTCCATGTGCCACAACTACTGAAGCCGGTGCACCTAGAGCCCGCGCTCAGCAACAAGAGAGGCCACAGCAATGAGCAGCCCGCGCACTGCAACAAAGAGTAGCTCCCGCTCGCCTCAACTAGAGAAAGCCCGTGCGCAGCAACGAAGACCCAATGCAACCGAAAAAAAAAAAAAAAAGACAAATAATAAGTCAGTTGGGGAAGAAATTGATCACTAATGCAAAGTTCAAAAAAAATAAAAGCTGAGAATTATGGAAATGAATATCTTAAAGATTCTTCTCTTCTCTTATACTCCAGTTGCACCCGTGTAACATTAAAAGGTATGCCTTTTGGCCAGACCAGGTTCACTATCTCTTTGAAGAAAGCAGTCCAATCAAGTTGACTCGCTCCTGGGTCTTGGTTAAATGCCCATGAAAGTTCGATTGTATTGGGTTGGCCAAAAGGTTTGTTTGTTTGTTTCCATAAGATGGGTCTAGTAGCACTTGGTTGTCTTTAACTTCATGCAAAACAATTTTGTTAGATTGTATGTGACAGCTGTCATATCAGCATGCATTTTAAAAAAGACATCAAAACTGGTGCAATTTTGCGAAGCCATTTTAATATTGAGATGGAGGGAAAAAAAGCAACATTTCTGGCATATTATGCTTTATTATTTCAAGAAAGATAAAAACACAACCAAAACGCAAAAAAAGATTTGTGCAGTGTATGGAGAAGGTGCTGTGACTGATCAAATGTGTTTCGTCTTTGGGGCTAACAAGAGACTGATGAAAAAGAAAAAAACCTTAAGAGGAATGAGACATCCATTAGCGTCATTGAAAAGCTTCAGCTTATTCCTGGGAATCTAGAGAGAGCAGGCTTTTGTTGGGACTTTTGATGGTATTTTGTTGGGACTTTTGATGGTATTTTGTTGGGACCACTGGTATTTCTGGCTTCCTGCTTCTCCAGCACCCAGTCTGGGTTGTGAGGGGGAAAACTGCCCACCGTGTCACTCTCTGGGCCCAGAGGCCCCTGCCCGGCCTTCCTTCCGTCTACCGCTCAGCGTGTCCTGGCAACTGTTTTTTTATATGCGGCATGCTGGGGCTTTACTTGTGTTCAGCGGGAAGAAAAAGGAAAAGGCCGTCTATTCCATTTTCCTGGAGATGGAAGTTAAAGGTGCGTTTTTCTTGCTTGATATCACCATATCTTTTCGCTGGTTGGCATTGTTTATCTGTCCTTTATGCTATTAATGATTTTTCATCTTTATTTGAAAAATCTCGGGCTTCCTTGGTGGCGCAGTGGTTGAGAATCCGCCTGCCGATGCAGGGGACACGGGTTCGTGCCCCGGTCCGGGAGGATCCCACGTGCCGCGGAGCGGCTGGGCCCGTGAGCCATGGCCGCTGAGCCTGCGCGTCCGGAGCCTGTGTTCCGCAACGGGAGAGGCCACAACAGTGAGGCCCGCATACCACAAAAAAAAAAAAAAAAAGAAAGAAAAATCTCTCTGCCTCTAGAGAGCTCCTGAGCAAAGAACCGGAACTCGTCTCCAGATTCAGGCAACCGGTCGCGGCCTCACATCTCTCTGGAAATCCTTCCTGTTATCTGTTCTCCAAGACGGCTGCGGGACGAGCCACGGCTTTCGGGGGCTGGCGTTTTTAGTCTGTGACAGTGTATTACCTCAGAAGCCCAGACCCCTGCTCACCACGGCCCACCCTTGGCCTTGGCCAGGCCCGGTACAGTCAGCAATTTAATCCAGTTCTCATTTCTTTTGTTCTGTTTCAGCCCACTGAATCATCAGCCGGTAGAGTTGCACGCGTGACTCTGTGCCAGAAATACTCCCCCAGCTCTTGGTTCTATAGAGTCTGAACCCACGCACCCAAACTGGGGCCGGGGGCAGCAGGAGCCCCCCCATCCTGCTACCACCAAGCAGAGAGCCTCCAGGAGCCTGACAGAGCCCAGAAGAGGCTGACGAGTCCCCAGAGGCACCCTGGTTCTTGCTTTTTTAAGAAAACAAAGTTTGCAGCTGCAATGGGGAGGAGGACTTCTGTGGGTCACTACTTTTCAACCCATGCTGTTCTACCCCCAGGAAAACAGACCCAACGGAAAAAAAAGAAGAAAACGGGATTAAATTTCTGGTATTTTCATATGCAGATGTATCAGCAGGCCACCTTCCTGATGCGGCAGCTGTGCCCGCCGCAGTGAGGGTCCTTCCCCCACCAGGAGAGATGTTTGCCTGTTTCCCTTGCGTTTGGAGGCAGCCAATACCATCCAAAAGAGGTTCTCCACCCCTGCCCACAGGCAGGAATAACTAAGACCAAACGACAGCAGAATGAGACCTCTCCTGCCTGCATTACACTTGACCTACATGTGTGGGGAACATTTTATTCTTTCTTCCCAAACAGGTCAAAGGGTTCCAGGGTTCAAAGGCAAGAATGCCAAATTGTCATTCTTTAAAGAGCAGAATTATAAAATCCTGGAAAAATCAAAACAAACAGCCCCAGCATGTACCCCGAGTGCCCTGGCTGTTGTTTGTAGAAAAAGCACAGCGATAGAATTTGCAAACCATCTCGAATCCAGACAAGAGCTCTGACCGGGAGACCGCGATTCGCGTCGTACTCAGCAAGCATGGCCAAAATTGTGCGTGTTTCCCTGCAACACCTTAGCGAAAAGGTTGGCTGTGTGAGTGAGATATGAATATATTCGTTTCCCGGACACTGCGTTTACTACAGCAGATCAACAGGGCTGTGATATGCGAAAGCGCTCGGATTTCCCCCCGTGTGGTACAGGGGAAAGATTGTTTGTGGGGCCGGCATGAGGTAGGGACCCACTCACCGGAGGGATGCTACAGTAAACACAGCATCTTGCCCTGTGACTTGCGCGGGGAGTTTCGGGGGAGCGGCTGGACACACGTGGCCCGGGAAGTGCATGGCTGGGAGTTGGTCCAACCAGTGAAGGTCTGGACCAAAGGCTGGTCGCTTTCTAAAATAAACTCACCCTTTGACTTTTGGTCGGGGTTGTGCTGAGCTGGGCCCAGCCTCACTCAGTTGCGTCTGAGCAGCGCAGGAGACAGCATTGGGACTTCTCTCCCCAGAATAATGCCGACGGTGGACGACATCCTAGAGCACATAGGGGAATTCAACTTCTTCCAGAAGCAAACGTTTCTCCTCCTCTCTCTGCTCTCTGCCACCTTCGCCCCCATCTACGTGGGCATCGTCTTCCTGGCCTTCACCCCGGACCACCGCTGCCGCAGCCCCGGGGTGCCCGAGCTGAGCCGTCGATGCGGCTGGAGCCTGGCCGAGGAGCTCAACTACACGGCGCCGGGCCCCGGGCCCGAGGGCCAGGCCTTCCGCCGCCAGTGCCGCCGCTATGAGGTCGACTGGAACCAGAGCGCCCTCGGCTGCGTGGACCCGCTGGCCGGCCTGGCCGCCAACAGCAGCCTCCTGCCTCTGGGCCCCTGTCGCCACGGCTGGGTGTACGACACGCCCGGCTCCTCCATCGTGACCGAGGTAGGTGATCGTGGGACTTAGAAGGGATGGAGAAAGCAAACAGGGCCGTTTTTCTTAAGGAAGAACCCAGGGAGGGCCAGATGTGCTCTTTGGACTCAAAGTATCTTATAAACAAACAAACAAACAAACAAGTTAATTAATTAATAAAATAGAATAAACTAGTTGTCAAGAAAACAGACAGCCTCTCATTTGTCTGGAGTGTGAGCAGGCGAGTTTAAGCTTCAAATTCTGACAAGAACGATTCTAGCGTACGCAAGTCTCGGCAGTAAGAAGCAAGCAAAAACATCAGAATTCCTGGAAATGATGCCAGGAGAGGGGAAATTTTCAAGCCTCCTCTTTTTCTGGAAGCCCTGGCTTCCCCTCCACTCTGCCATGGTACAGATGGACACCTGACACCTCATGGAACTCCCGTGAACGGGTGCCTCACTGTGACACAATGTACTTTTCTCTCGATGGCGAATTTTTTCCTCTTTAATTTGCTCGAAGCATCCATGTCAAACCATTTGGGGTTGGAGCTTATGCTACGGTGCTATTATTTTATTGAAAACTACATTTGGCATTAACATCTAACCACGAGGCCTCTTTTCAAAAAATAGAAAGAAAAAAATGGAGACTTGCTGTTTTACAATTTTTTATTGGAATATAGCTGATCTACAATGCTGTGTTAGTTTCAGGTGTACAGCAAAGTGACTCAGTTATACATATACATATAGCCAGTCTTTTTTGCATTCTTTTCCCATATAGGCCATTATTACAGAGTCTTGAGTAGCGTTCCCTGTGCTAAACTGTAAGTCCTTATTAGTTTGTCTATTTTACGTATAGTAGTGAGACTTGCTTTTATTGGGGACGAAGCAAAATGGGGGGAAAAATTATTCTGCCAATACAAAGAAAGCCAGGTGCCTGGCTTAACTTCAAAGGA
Source organism: Kogia breviceps (assembly GCF_026419965.1). NCBI lineage: Eukaryota > Metazoa > Chordata > Mammalia > Artiodactyla > Physeteridae > Kogia > Kogia breviceps. The sequence continues at coordinate 84,481,698 of NC_081322.1, read as the reverse complement.
CTGCTTGGATGATATGAAGATATTCTGTACAGGCGTTAAGGTAGAAGAGCCATTGGAAGTGTACAGGCGTTAAGGTAGAAGAGCCATTGGAAGGATCTAAAATGGTCTGATAGTTACATGAAATGTGGAGGATTGAAGATTTAACACCATAAAACTTTGTTTTTCTTCTACAGTGATTATTTCCAGCCTCCACTGGCTTAACATGTTTGTGATTTATTTTTTATTTTTCATTTTTTTTGCGGTACGCGGGCCTCTCACTGCTGTGGCCTCTCCCGTTGCGGAGCACAGGCTCCGGACGCGCAGGCCCAGCGGCCACGGCTCACGGGCCCAGCCGCTCCGCGGCACGTGGGATCCTCCCCGACCGGGGCAAGAACCCGCGTCCCCTGCATCGGCAGGCGGACTCTCAACCACTGCGCCACCAGGGAAGCCCTGTTTGTGATTTTTGATTAAACAAAATCATTAAAAAGTAGAAATAATGTTTAACCAAGTATCTGGACACCCTGTGATCCAGTCAAGTTGACACATGAAATTAACCATCGCAGGAAGCTGCCTGTCTCTTAAGGCCTCTGGACCCAGAAAAGGCAGAGTATAACTTCCACCACGTTCTGTTGGTCAAGTACCATAAAACTTTTAAGAGGCTTTTGCAGCGTGGTTCATCTCATCAGAGATGGGAGACTGAGGCCCAGAGCAGAGAAAAATTTCGCCCAAGGCCACAAAGTGAGAAAGTTAGTCCTTAGCGCTAGAAAGGGGTTTTCTCCCGACCTCCAGGCCACCTCCTGTTCCAAGGGAGGACAGAGGTAACAGCCATTAGCAAGATGCTAATTCCCCTAATTTAAAGGGACACAGAACAGCCTGGCTTCCTTAGGGCAACGCTTGTATGTGTCCACACACCTATTTAATAAAATTACAAAGAGAAATGGTTTGTGCATAAGGAATTACCCAATTTCAGCTCATTTAGCCAAAACAGAGTTCAGCCTGATGACATACTGCCAGATGGCACGCTAAACCGACTGCGGGACAAATCTTCGGGGTTGTGTAAAGAAAATTAACAGGAGCAAGAGGAGAGTTGGTTTATTGTCATGCAGTCCCATCAGCGCCATGCAAGGAATACCTCCTGAGTTCCCTGGGTTGAGCTGCGTCTAACAGGATTTTGTTTCCTTTCCCTCCCGACCCGGGACCCCCCGGCCCCTCGCAGTTTGACCTAGTGTGTACCAACTCCTGGATGCTGGACCTGTTTCAGTCGGCTGTGAATGTAGGATTTTTTATCGGTTCTGTGGGTATCGGCTACACAGCAGACAGGTAGGTACAGTACAAAAGTGGTGGAATGTAAACAGTCCGAGGAGGGCGCTTGGATTCCCCTGCCCCTGCTTGGATACCATCCGTTCCCAGAGCACACAGACCACACTTTCCTGAACTGTCCTGGCGGTCTTCGATTTCTTTTACAGCTTTGATTAGCATGACCAACGTGTTTAGTTTCTAATTCTCTTGGATCATAGAGGGATGTTTCAACACTGGGCAGCAGTGTTTCCTTGTGGGCTACCCAGAAGCTTAGGGTTAGAAGGGAGAGTGATAGAGGATTTGATCCCTTTTGTAATCCCAATTCTTTCTTTGGCCTCACGCCATCCACCTGGTCATGCGTCTTCAGGGCCTCTGAGCTCTGTCCCGTCCTCTGCTCGCCTCTCCTGTGCTGGAACCAGGTAGACTCTCCCTTTTGTTCTCACCTGAGCCTGTGGCATTGCAGGATTCCTGAACTGGGGCCCTGGGGCCAGATGTAATTATATGTAAGGAACCTAAGATATAATTGGGTGAAAGGGAAACGGTCTCCACACTGGCAGAGGTAAATATCCATTTCCATACTGTCACGTCCCTGGAGACAGATGAGGAGAGACCTCTCCACTCCTCGTACATGGGTCCGTGTCTCCGGGAGCTAGTTTTCAGTGACTCAGAGTAATCGAGCCGTTCCTATGTCTTTTATTTATCCACTATTTTGTAATCCCAGGTTCACTGTGCTGGAAGTTCCTCATAAGGTGCATCTTAACTCTGTTGATGATCAATTCGACATTATTAGGAGTCCCCCAAAGGGAAAGGAACAGAAAAGTTGGCTTTATACTTATAAGCACCTTAGGCAATTTGGCCATCAGTGCTAATTATTTAATATTCCTAATATTGACTGTTTATTGAGTATTTCCCATGTTTCCAGGCACCGTGTGCAACATTTTGGACAGTATCATCCTCTTTAATCATTAGTCACCTAGTGAGATAGTGCCATATAACTATATAATAAATATACAATCTTTTATAATTTATTATAAGCTATAACTATATGTATTTAATTCGGAAATAAGTGGTAAAGTAAATACACATTATGCTGTTGCCTTCCCCAACTATATCTTTGATACAGATAAACCAAAAGCCGTGAGCTTAATTAATACTAGATATGGATAGAACATTTTCTCTGATGATACTGCAGTCTGGATTAAAACTTGCAAGTGTGCTAAAGATGAATAAGGAGGGCTGACTCAATCACACCCTCGGGGGCATGTGAATCGTCACAGCCGGGGGCCCCCTGTGGCAGCAGGAGGGAGGGAAGGTGACCGTGAAGGAGCTGGGTCACGAGGCAGCCCCGTGCCTCGCACCACTTCTGTTAACTGTCTGCCCAGCCAGCCTCCCTTCAAAGGCTCCTCCTGGGACCCTGTGTGGCAAAGGGCCTTGTGAGGTGCAGGGGAAGGTCATTCGCTTTTACTTTTATTGCCACAGAACTGGCAATAAGGACGGTGGTTTGGAAATGAGCCCTGAAGTCTTGAGAAGTAGCCTCGAGGGTGGTCGAGAGTCTGCCCTGCTCCCCGCGTGTGGCCGTCTGGACCCCTGGCTCCAGGCTCCCTCTCCACGCGCGCTTCCGATGTGAGGCGCAGATTCTAACACTGGACTCGCCAGCACGGAAGTGAGCGAATAGGGGACTGAGCTTCACAGTTGGTTAAATAAATGAGTTAATTATTCCCATCCCACTCAAAGAGCAGGAGACGGGTTATCATTCTCTCCAGATAGTGCATTCCTGACTTAAAAATCCCCGGGCAATTACCCACCTTCTTAGATGACCTCATTATTTTGTTCCTATTGTTGAAATCGCCCATGTAAAGTTGACTACTCATGATTCTTCGCCCCAAAGCTGTGTACATCCCTCTATTTCTTTTTCTTAAACTGTCTGAAGTCTGGGTGCTTGCTGCCGCCTTCTCTTCCGTTTGTTTGTGTATGAAGGTTAAGGGTGCGTAATGAGACAGCCACCCTACCGGTCCGAAAAGGACACTATCTATTGCACATTTCATGCCTATTACTGAAAAATTGTCACGTTTTATAGACTGGAACAAGAATCTCATGGAAATCCATCTGATGCTACAGATTAAACCAACACTAGATAAAATAGATCGTCCGTTATGAGGAATTTAAAAAATATTGTTACTGAGCCCAAGCCCACTCCGCCTGCCACTTGACAGGCCAATAAATCGGAGACGAAACGTTGAGACAAGGAACACGAATTTATTCAGAAAGCCAGCAGACAGAGAAGACGGCAGGGTAGGGTCCCCAAAATAACCAGGGGGGTTGGATGCCAGTTTCTTTTATAGAAGAGAGAGGGGGAGGAGATGGTGAAGTAAACTAAAAACACCATAAGTTTTGCAAGTATCTCCTGGCATGGCCAGCCCCAAGGAGGGGATGTGTTAATTTCTTCTTCTTTGCAGCCATCGGCAGATGGACAGGGTCGCGATGTTTCCCTGAACACAGGCACTTTGGTTTCACATTCAGGCAGAGGGGCGGGGTTCCCCGAGGCAGGCCATTATGTATAGACAGTATCCTTTTAATGAACAAAAGCGACGGGAAGCAAAGAAAGGTTAAAGTAAAAGAAACAGATCCAACGTGATGACTTGTTCTCTCCTATAACAATATGACCTAAGGGCTGATGGAGGTGTCTTTTAGAAGAAAGCCAGGAGCACATTATGAACAGGTTATAATAAGAATACTGAGTCTTACACCAAGTCAACTTTCTGAAGGTCACCTTTGCAGGTAGAAGGAGGGAGGGACTGGGGATATACGCTAGAGATTTTGAAAATAAACCTTTTGTAAGATGTCTAATTTTTTTCATCATTCAAACCTCCTAAAGAATGATTTTCAGAATCACCTGACACCAAAAAATAATCTCTCACCAATTCAAGGTTTTTTTTACTCTAATGGTCAGTAATTTCGTGTCAGGCTTGTCAATGTTTAACAACTGACTCTCGGAAGGAAAAGCCTCAATTTGTAGGGTTTGTTGATCTCCATGTTGTCAAGGCTCCCACGGTGGTCCATTTCAAGCTACCAAAGAGAGGTCACTGAACACAGAGTTGGCTAGAAATATGCACCATTCTATGGTATTTCCACCATACAGCTACAACAGGTGGACATAAAAAACTTCCTGAGCATAATAGATAATGGTCAAACACAGTAAAATAATTAGGAAGAGATAAGTTTTGCATATTTATTATGCGTGTTTTTAACAAAATTTACTTTATTGTAAGTGTGTACTTTCATTTTTAATAATGGCTGTGTTTCACAATCAGCTCACAAATTTCCTGAAAGTCTATCGGTCAGCTCTCAAGAGCCAGCACTGCACTGTCCAGATTTCACAGTGGAACGAGATCAAGGCAGAATCAAGGTCCCAGTGGGTCGCAGTCAAACTTACTCAACTCTGTGGAATCTTTCAAAACTAGCTCTCCCTTTCCTACTATGTGCCACAGCCATTTTACTGGGCATCCATATGTGTTACATTTCACTTAGGATCCTAACAGCCTTTGAAAGGAGAGTTTATCATCCCGTTGGCAGATGAGGAGACTGAGGCTCAGTGAAATGAAAGCAGTGCTTCCCAAATGTTAACGTCCACATTAACCACCTGGGGGGTTTGTTAGAATTATGATTCTGATCCAGTGGGTCTGGAGTGGGCCTGAGAATCTGCATTTCTAACCACGCTACGGTGACGCTGATAGCCCCAGACTACAGTCTGAGTAGCAAGTAGCTAAAGGACTTTTGAAGCCAGCAGTCCTGGAGTTCACCCCATTGTCTTTTATTTGCTCTTCGTTTTTCATTTAACCACTTGAGTGGTTCTGTTGTGGGAGGGTAAGAAGGGGGGAAGGTTCCCGAACCACTCTCCCAAATCTCCAAAATTTCTTCCAGCCCTGCCTCATTGTGTTTTTAAAAAAATTTTATTTATTTATGTATTTATTTTTGGCTGCGTCGGGTCTTCGTTGCTGCGCGCGGGCTTTCTCTAGCTGCGGCGAGCGGGGGCTACTCTTCCTTGTGGTGCGCGGGCTTCTCAGTGCCCTGGCTTCTCTCGTTGCGGAGCACGGGCTCTAGGCGTGCGGGCTTCAGTATTTGTGGCACATGGGCTCAGTAGTTGTGGCTCGCGGGCTCTAGAGCACAGGCACAGTAGTTGTGGCGCACGGGCTTAGTTGCTCCACACATGTGGGATCCTCCCGGACCAGGGTTCTAACCCTTGTCCCCCGCATTGGCAGGCGAATTCTTAACCACTGCGCCCCAAGGGAAGTCCCCGCCTTATTGTTTTAATAGCATTGTGTCTTTATGTGAACGTGTCCCCTGGTGAAGCTGTTCTGCATTGGTAGGTTTGATTCTCTGAAGGCTTCCACGCACTGGGTTTCAGATGGTGAGCGTTCCCGTTCATCAGCCATGGGATTTCGTCCATATGCAGGAGCATGATTACGGTGCTTTGGGATTTGGCTGAGTCGACTTTGGAAGTTGAAGAATTATCACTTCAGAACATACTTATAAATTCTTTGAGGGTAAAGGGAGAGGTTCAGGAAGAAAGGCTAAAGCATTGTGCTGATAATGACTTTGGAAGGCTGTGGATAAAAGTCCAGGGGGTATATGTTTACAGTGGGGAACCACTGACTGCGAATTTTAAAATGATGTGGTCAAAACAGGGTTTTAAGAAGTTTAGCAGTTTACATTAATTACTAATGAGACTGCTTGATCTTTAAATTTCAGATTTAAAGCATTAATAATCCCAAGTAATGATTAACAATGTTGTGGATACTTTTCAAGTCATCAGTTAGTATTGAAATGGTCACTAGAGCACAAATTGCCTAAAAGAAGAGCAGCGATTAAAAAATGTCCAGCCGCGTCAAGTGTACACTGCTAACGATGTGGCAGCGCTACTGACGTTCAGCTTGAAGTGGGTAAACAAACAAAAATCAAATAAAACATCGCTTTGCATGAAGAATTTTTAAAATATCCACTTACAGCTAATTAGGGCGTCTTTTAGAACAAAATCAAGAGGACGTGATGAAATGTGAAAAAAAGAGACTGAACCTCAAGTCAGCTTTCTGAGAGGCAGCTTCACAAAGGGAGGGAAGGAGAGAGGGAGGGAGGAGGGCTGGACGCGAAACTCTTTAGGTGTAATACCGCACTTAATCGCCTGGTCAGGCTGGGTCAGATAGCTCTTCTCCAGATGAAGAAACTGAGAAAGGCCACATAACTCGCCCGACATCCCAGTCAGTGGTAAGGCCAAGGTGAAACCCAGGTTCCCACGTTTCCGTCTACTCTGTACACTGAGACACTCTCCAGGTCCCTAAACCGATGGGACCCAAGTCTCTCAAAAAAAATGTGCAGGAGCAATCCTGCTAAGGTACTCCACGGCAAAGGCCTATGGGATGGCAACAGGTGAGATGATGACAGCGCCACACAAAAGACCGTTTCCATGGAGACACACAAATACCATGAAGTCCAAAGGCAGTGTTGCAAATGGATGGGGAAATACATTGAACACGGAATTTTGTTTTTTCTAAAGCCAAAGCTCCTCAGTGGGCAACTAGTTGAGACTGTTGGTGCAAAGGCCCAGCTCATGTCATGACGGAAGACCTAGACAGGCCCCTGGGGCACTCAGCACTGGGTGGCCTGAAGAATCACCCCCTCCCCACGTACCCTCCACAGTGGGGGGCTGAGAGGTGCTCCAGCCCAGGGTGAATGGGCCTCACTGGGCTTCAAGTTTATACATAGTGCCCTGGTGCAAAGTCCTGATGGAACTGACCTGAAGTCAGGGATTCTCTTGGTGGATCTCAGTCTGTACCTCCTGAATTTCCATAATTCAGAGATAACCTCCACTTTAGTTTAGAGCTCCATAACTTCCATGAATTTTCTACAACGCTCATGAATCTAATCTAATTCCATTCCCTCTCTTTGTTTTCTCCTTGCAGGTTTGGCCGTAAGCTCTGCCTCTTGATTACAATCCTCATAAATGCTTCATCTGGAGTTCTCATGGCTATTTCCCCAAACTATACATGGATGCTAATTTTTCGCTTGATCCAAGGACTGGTCAGCAAGGCAGGCTGGTTAATAGGCTACATCCTGAGTAAGAATGCTTGTGATTGTAGCTGTGGGGGACATTGCTGGCAAAATATAGTCAGTCACGTGAGGGTAGCTGCACAGGAAGATGGACTCAGCTTCAAGACAATGTTGAAAGATTTTTTTTCTGTATCAAAAGAATTTCTGAAATCTTTTCAGTAAACTCATTCTGCATTCCTCCTAGAAAGAAAACAATGAAGCAGGAATGAGAGTAAACATCATGCCATCCAAACTCTTATATAACTCTTCAGGAATTTTTGTTTTCTGTGCCCTGGGGTGTACCATAGAGGGGAAATCTAGCCTACCAGGCTTTACAGAGAGAAAGTTCACTGATGAGAATATATTAGATTTATAAGGGGCTTTATTAATTTGAGCACATCCATTCTAGCAAAGCACAGCTATCCTCAATGTATATGCAAGGAAACCAAGGATAGAAGCACTGTGGCCAATCTCGGTTCCTCAGCGAGTCATTTGTAGGACCAGGAATATCATTTACATCCTACTCATTAGGAACCAGGGTTATGCTTAAGCTCTATGGATTTTTAAAAAAATATTTATGTATTATTTGGGGCTGTGTTGGGTCTTTGTTTCTGTGCGAGGGCTTTCTCTAGTTGCAGTGGGTGGGGGCCACTCTTCATCGCGGTGCACGGACCTCTCACTGTCGCGGCCTCTCTTGTTGTGGAGCACAGGCTCCAGACGCGCAGGCTCAGTAGTTGTGGCTCACGGGTCCACTTGCTCCGCGGCATGTGGGATCCTCCCAGACCAGGGCTCGAACCCGTGTCCCCTGCATTCGCAGGCAGATTCTCAACCACTGCGCCACCAGGGAAGCCCAAAGCTCCATGGATTTTAAGAGAATATTTGAATTATAACAGCAGAGCATCTGTAAAAATAATATTAAGGAGAATTACCACCATAATTAGATCTTGGGAATTCACTCCATCATTGCTTGCCCTTCTGCTACATTCAAAGAGCATCCACACAAAGGGAAATGGACACTGAAATTAAAATAATATTAATCAATCTTTCATTTTGCACAGGAGAACTAGAATATGTGTGCTTAAAATTTGACCCAGTAGAGTTAATTTGGGGGATTCTGCGAGATGAAGAGGAGATGGTGCCTGACACCCTCAGATGCCTGTCATGGTGGTCACGTGATCTATGTCTGGGCAACAAAGGAATTAATATACGCAGTTATTCTATGAGAAATTTGGTTTCTCATGCACGTGACATGTAGAAATATGTAGAATTTGAATTTAAATTTCATCCTTCTCCCATTAATTTCTTCTCCAGTCCCTCTGGATGTCCTTAAGATGCACCTGTCATTCACCCTCTTTCTACCTGCTACCCCAAGACCTCATCCATGACCCCATCCACTTTGAAAGACAGACATTTCTATTTATTAAGCATGTACATAATTTTGTCTGTCTTTTTAAAATGCTGTTGGATACTTCACAGTGATTTATAGGAATAATTTTAGAGTGCACTTCTATTTGGTTTACAAACAGTTGAAGTCTTTAACACGATTACCAAACATTTAAAGCAAAACTCTGTGGTTCATGGGATATCTAGAATCTCAATTCTAGAATGTCTGTAATACAAAAATGACTATTTCTTAAATCCATGTACCACAGACTGCATACTTCGGTCATGCTGTAGTCATGGGATTGGATAAGGCTGATGATTATACCATGTGCAGTGTCATGCTCATACACCAGCTCTTGGAAAATAAAAAGCCTGATTCATAGTGTTTTCCAATTTCTAAGTTGTAAATACTCCCACCATGACTGCTTTTAAGCTACCAACGGGTTAAAAACCGGCTTGCAAAATTCCTGAAAATTTAAAAATCAGTTCTTGCAAGCCAGTACTAGCCGACTCCAGTCAGCTTGGAACCCCACCACCAGGTTTCCAAGCCATTTAAACACATTAACAGGATTGCCAAGAAAATGTTTAACTCATGTAAGAGGACAAGTTATATTGAGCTGTTCATTTACGTGAAAATCATCTATGCTCTAAAGTCAATGTTTACCCCATGTAATGTGGGGTTATAAGATTTTACATTAATTAACACAACAGCAGTAATCATAACAAAATAGGTCCCAAAGAACATTTAAAAGTTTTCAGACAGCTGTATGGAAAATTCTGGAACTTGGGCTACTTTTTGAGTTGGCATTCTAGTTTCCCCACAGTTCGACAGCCAACTCACTGTTGTACTGACTTGCGTTGACCGTTTGGGTTCTCTCTGCAGTTACAGAATTTGTTGGGCTAAGCTACCGGAGAACAGTGGGGATTTTTTACCAAGTGGCTTTTACGGTTGGGCTCCTGGTGCTTGCTGGGGTGGCATACGCACTTCCGCACTGGAGGTGGCTGCAGTTCACAGTGACTCTGCCCAACTTCTGCTTCTTGCTCTATTACTGGTAAGTCCATGTGGAACCAAGAGGAGATAGACTGAAATATTTTATTTATCTAAAAAGACTGTCTTCCCCAATACACACCATCCTTCCAACCTAAGATATCCTTCACTCTTCTGTTTCACAGGAAACCCAGGTCCATGTTTCAGGGATAAAAATCATAAGCTTTAACCTGTCTTCCCCTCTGGAAATCAGATGTTCTTTCACTTTGAACTTAAGAGTTTTATGACTTGGATCTCACATTTTTCAACTTATTTTTGTGGTGTTTAAAGTAGCTTCCAGTAGCCATGATACCCTTTAAAGAGACTGACAATATTACTGTTCTTATTCTGCCCCTCCTCAGAAGAAACTTCAGGATAGAGAAGGGGAATTATGGCACTTTTGTCACCACTTCCCATACCATGCCAAAAGCAGACATCCCCAATCAATCACAGCAGTCTTTATCCCAGATAAGGCCAACACGGCACCCCAGAGAGACCATACCAATCAATCAGAGTTAACAGGACAAGTGAAATATGTTTGTCACCCCTGCCCAAGGGAAACATGGAAAACAGTGAAAACAGAAGAAACTATCAGAAACTCCTAATACAAGGTTACCTGAGATAAAGCAAGAGGGATGCTAGATTATCAACCAAATCTTTCTCCTATGAAAAAACCCGCTTATTTAGCTCCTGGACATATCTACCTGTTCCTCCCATAGCTGTCTTGTCTAAGAATTAAACATCTCAACCCTTCCCAGGAAGCCTATTTCTCCTCCAAAAGCCAGTAAAACCCTGAGAGTGATCCTTGGTTTCATCCCTATATCCTTTCTACCCCCTTTATATCTCTGAAACCATCCCCCTTTTCCCCTGTTCTCATTAGGAATCCATTATGTCTTGCCTGGATTTCTGGGTAGACTCATAACTGGTCTCTTTGGCATCAGCTTTCCCATCCTCTAACCCATGTTTCACGCCGCATTGTAAAAATCCAGGCCCACCCCGTTACTCTCCTGCTTAAACCTCTTTCAGTAGTTTGATTCCCTTCAGAATAAAGACCTAATGCTTTAGCATGACAGAGAAGGCCCACCTATTATCCAAGTTCTGACTATTTCTGAAGCACTTCTTGCCACTTTCACTCAATAGAGTCAAATTTAATTTTCTTAACAATTCTACAAGCTCCACAGAAGAGTAGAAAATAGGTATTTGGGGTGTTTTGTTTTCTTCAGATAAATATTCAGAAGTGGAATTTCTGGATCCTACAGTATTTCTAATTTTTTTGAAGGAACCTCCATACTGTTCTCCACAGTGGCCGCACCATTTACATTCCCACCAATAGTGGGAATTCCTGGTGGGAATCCAGCAGGATTCCCTTTTCTCTACATCCTTGCCAACACTTATTTCTTGTCTTTTTGATAACAGCCATTCTGACAGGGGTGAGGTGATACCTCACTGTAGTTTTGATTTGCTTTTCCCTGGTGATTAGTGATGTTGAGCAGCTTTTCATGCAGTTGTTGGCCATCCGTTTGTCTTCTTTGGAACAATGTCTATTCAGATACTCTGCCCATTTGTAAATTGAATTGCTTGGTTTTCTGCTATTGGATTGCATGAGTTCTTTATATATGTTGGATATTAACCCACTATCAGATACACGGTTTGCAAATATTCTCTCCCATTCAGTAGGCTGCTTTTTCATTTTGTTGATGGTTCTCTTTGCTGTGTAGCCCCTGCACACTTTTATTTCCTTTGTAGATCCAACCAAACCTCACTGTGTAAGATCCCTCACAGAAATCTGCTTATGACCCCTGGGGGTAGGTGTTCAGTAAGATTTTCCCCTCCACTTAACAGCACTGATGACACTTTTTCTGTGCCCTAGGTGTGTACCCGAGTCTCCTAGGTGGCTGATCTCCCAGAACAAAGATGCTAAAGCCATGAAAGTCATTAAGCACATAGCAAAGAAAAATGGAAAATCTCTGCCTGCCTCTCTTCAGGTGAGCCAGCAGCTGAACTATCAAATCAGGGAACAGTGAAAGGGAAGATTTGGGAAAACCGTGCATTGTCTCAAAGGAGGTGGCAAAAGAGGCCCACCCACCGTGTGCAGCAGGATTATTTCTGTTGTACTAAGATTTGTGGTTCCCTGGTAGAATATTTTAAGCAGATGGAAAACATAAAACTAAAGGAAGCCAAAAGTCTTTTAAAAGTCAAATGAGGAGCTTCTATCTAGTTCACCTCTCGGCCATGTTGCCCCATAGGCCCCGGTACTCGAAGTCTTGTTTGCCTGTGTGTTCATCAACATCCTCAGGGAGGGAGGTTTTCCCCAGAGGGAAGATTCTTCAAACACAAATAATTTCTTAGAATTTTTAAAATTTTGGATAGAAATATTTTAAGCAACCCCTGCCTTCCTGAATAGAACAAATTACTGAAGTGTTCATTTTCTCTGCATTTAGTGTTTTGCCTTTAGCGGATCTCATCACCTTTAATTTAAACCTTTTCATCTGACAAGGCTTGGAAATGAGAATATCAAGCTTATTAGGAATTTATAGTGAAATAAGAGTAAGTCATTTCTGATGAGGCTCTAAGATGAGTGACCTGTAAGAATTTGAGATTGACGTGGCATTTAGAGTGAGGATTTGGGGGCTCAGAGCTCTTTTTTCTTCATTTCCTCTCTGGTTTCTGGGTGTTTGGAATATGTATTTTTTCCCAAGAATGACAGGCATAGCACCGATTCTTGGATTTCACATCCTCTCAGAAACTGGCCAGGGCATAAGGCACATGTGGGTCACTGTCTGGCTCCAGGTCAGAGTTCACGTGACGGTGGTAAGTCTGGTCACTGCTGGTCTCCTGGAGACTTCTTCCCCTCGTTCCTGGGTCTTTCATACAACATCACGTGTTACTCCAGGAAGGAGACAGAGGGGAGTGGGTCTCACAAGGGTTCCTGAACCCTGGAGATGAAATGTCCCCTCCACCACCTACTGTGTCATCTAGAGTAGGCTTTCTCAATTCTGTGCACAGGATCACCTGGGGACCTTGTGAACATGCAGATTCGGGTTCCATCTGTCTGGGCTGGGGCCTGAGATCTTTCATTCTACCAAGCGCCAGGCGATTCTGTCGCTGGACTGAGAGCCAGGGTCCCAGATCACTCTCCTGACCTTTGGGCCACACACCGGTCCAGGTGTGCAGAGAGGGCGTGTCAATGCCCTCAGCCCTCAGGGCCACTGGGCTGGGCCTTTATTTCACCCCACCCGCTTTACCGCTTTACCAGCCGTATCCTTTTATATACGTGCATGAGTCACCTCGGTTCTCTGTAGCCCAGCTTCCTCTTCTGTGAAATGGGGTGAAAAACGTAGACCTAACTTGTAGGGTAGTTGTAATGATTAAACAAGCTAACGTGTGCGAAGGGCTTAGCTAGTCCTGGGCGCATTAAAAACACTCAGCGAGTGTAAGGCATTATATCCCCTGGGACGCCATCATGAAATGTACCAAAGCTGTTCCTATTTTTTCTATTCTTAGAGCCTCGGATCTGATGAGGAAGTTGGCGAGAAGTTGAATCCTTCGTTTCTTGACTTGGTCAGAACCCCTCAGATAAGGAAACACACTTTGATCTTGATGTACAACTGGTAAAGATTATTTTTCACTTTAAAATCCCTCCACATTCTTTTAATCTGAATCATCCACATAAAGGGAGCGACCAAGAAGAGTACCTTCAAAACATAGCCTGGGTCCAGTTAGCATCAACAGTGGATTGCAAGTAGGCTCATTTATAGGTGGTTTTCCTGAAATCATTTTTCTCAGGCAGATGTTGAAATCAGCTTACAGTCCCAATGCATAGATCACTACATTCTCAACCTTGGCTTTCCCTTAAGAATCACCTGGGAGATGGTAAAAGGCCAAGGCCAGACCCCTCCCTGACAAGGATATGGATTTAATTGGTGGAGGGAAGGGCCCAGGAACCAATACTTTCAAAATCCTCCAGGTGATTCTAATATATAGCCAAGCTGAGAACTACTGGTATAGATTAATTTTTTTCAGTTGAAGTATAATTGATTTATAATATCATGTTAGTTTCAGGTGTACAGCACAGCAATTCAGTTATATATGTGTGTATATACATACATGTACATGTGTATATTCTTCTTCAGATTCTCTTCCCTTATAGGTTATTACAAAATATTGAGTACAGTTCCCTGTGCTGTACAGTAGGTCCTTGTGGTATAGATTAATTGATGATGAGTGTACATCTCTCCTGATTGTACAAGGCCTTTTATTTTTCTTTTCTACCTGGAGAAAATAAATAAGTAAACTTCCCGAACAAGAATAAACCACAGGAAGAGATGAACCGGTTTGCGGGGCAGAAATAGAGACACAGGTGTAGAGAACAAATGTATGGATATCAAGGGGGGGAATGTGGCGGGGGGTGGGGGGGGTGGTGTGACGAATTGGGAGATTGGGATTGACATCTATACACTAATATGTATAAAATGGATAACTAGTACGAACCTGCTGTATAAAAAAATAAAACAAAATTCAAAAATTAAAAGAAAAAAGAATAAACCACAGGAATAATCCACTGGCTCCACAGTCCAATCGCAAGGCTGACCGTCCTCACCGGCTGCAGGCTGCTCCAGAGCGCTGTGCTGCGGGCCCTGCAGCAGCCTCCTTCGCCGCAGCGTGCTTCCGTTCACCGGGCGGCATCCCTGGGGCGACTCACGTCAGCCAAAGAAAGCTTCACGGTCACTGACAAGAGCAAAGCTCATCAGGAATTAATGTAGCAACCTTCACAATATTGCACGTGAAATGCACCAGGGAAATCTGGCTGCGGTATCCTTTCTTTTTCTGCGTAATTGTGATTCTTGCTGACCAACCTCATATTTTCCATTACGGACAATGAACATTTTTAGTCAACAAAACTAGATCAAAACATCGCTGTATCACGTCAGAAGATAAATCATCAAAAGTGGGCCTGTACCCATTTGGGCATTCGGTACCCATTTGGTCTCCTGGGTTCCTAATATTTGGGTTAACAAGTAGTCAATCCTTGTGATTTCGGCTGCATTAGAAGACCACAAAGAGAAAAATAATTGACAACCATTAATAGCTTGATACAGTTCACTAAATAAATCACTCTAGTAAGACATTTCTTCTTGCCTTTGGTCAAGGAATGTTAGCCTAATTCTCCCCCTTTCCTGGTTCGGGGGTCACAGCCAGCGCCCGCGGTGGGTCAGATGGTGTTAAAGCCACGGAACAGAAGGGAAAGCAATCATAAGAGGACGAAAAAAGGTGACCTGCAATCAACCTTTCGGTGACTTGCTCCTGGTGCCTGGCTTGACCTGAGCTCTCCTCTTTGCTCAGGTTCACGAGCTCCGTCCTCTACCAGGGCCTCATCATGCACACGGGCCTCGCCGGGAGCGACCTCTACCTGGACTTCCTCCACTCCGCCCTGGTCGAATTTCCCGCGGCTTTCATCATCCTCGCCACCATTGACCGCATAGGCCGCCGTCGTCCATGGGCTGCATCAAATATGGTGGCAGGGGCAGCCTGTTTAGCCGCGGTTTTTATCCCCGAGGGTAAGTGTCAGGCCAAGCCGGGGTCTCGTCTTCCAAGGCCCTGAGAAGAGGGGGTATTATTGACCTTTGAGAGAAAGGTCATGTCCTTTAACATCCAAATCCATTTGGAAAGAATGAACAAAATATCTGGGACCCTCCCGAGTGAACCCATATGGCAACTCTGCCTTTAAGAACAGTGGCACCCAGCGGTTGCCTGATGTAATATAATAACACCCAATGCTTCTCTGATGTAATATAACAAGAGAGACTAGGAGGACCCCTGCCACGGGCCATCGAGCTGGCCCACAGCAGGGGTTAGAAGACCACAAAGAGAAAACTGCTATTTTTTTTGGGGGGGGGGGTGAATGCTATTTCTTTTGGGTGACTTCTATAGACTAAAGTTGGTGCAACTTTGGAAGCTGGTGTAATTGTGTTGTCATTAATGACTGGGGTCTAAAGTGAAGAGAGTATCAGAATTGTGTCTGAGGCTAAAATGAACAGACATGGGGAATTTTGCTGAATTGTCCTGAGTCTATAGAAGAACCGATTGTGCGTTCTCGCCCCATGCTGGAGGGTGCACTTTCTCCTTGCAGACGCCCCGGGGGCGCTGTTGGGAGGCCAGGGAGTGAGCGCGGCATGTGTCAGCGGTGTGTTTTCCCCTTCAGACCTACGCTGGCTAAGAGTTACCGCCGCGTGCTTGGGTAGGATGGGGATTACGATGGCCTATGAAATGGTCTGCCTGGTCAACGCGGAGCTGTACCCCACATGCATCAGGTGAGCACATTTCCTTCAGCATGAAGAGAGCAGCTGGGCCATTTGTGTACTGCTGAGAACGACCACAGCTGCCGGCCGAGGACACCGTACTTTTTTCTTCGATTTATTTTATTGAAGTACGGTTGATTTACAATGTTGTGTTCATTTCTGCTGTACAACAAAGTGATTCAGTCATTATATTTATATATATATATATATATACATATACATATATACATACACACATTCTTTTTCATATTCTTTTCCTTTATGGTTTATCACAGGATATTGAATCTAGTTCCCTGTGTCCCTGTGCTCTACAGTAGGACCTTGTTGTTTATCCATCCTATCTATACTAGCTTGCATCTGCTAATCCCAAACTCCCAATCAAGCCCTCTCCTGCCACCCCCTCCCCCTTGGCAACTACAAGTCTGTTCTCTATGTCTGTGAGTCTTTTTCTGTTTTGTAGATAGGTTGATTTGTGTCATATTTTAGACTTCACGTATATAAGTGGTATCATGTGGTATTTATCTTCCTCTTTCTGACTTACTTAGTATGATCATCTCTAGGGAGGACAGCTTACCTTTCAAAATGCAGGGTAAGAGAGGTTGAGGCCATTTCAAGGCAGTACGCAGGTCACACCTCACACTTACAGGGTAGGGTAGAACACAGAAACCATGCGGTGAGAACAGAAGCTATTGAACTGCCAGAGACGGATGACCAAATGTCAACATGAGGGAGAGTAGCCCAAGCAAGACCACAGGACAGAGCGGGGGAGACAGTGATGAAAGGAAAAACTGAAAATTGTCCCCAACACCATTGAAAAATCTTCAAGAAGGTTAATATAAAACAAGTACAACAGAATATGAATGGAATTATGTACCATGTATCATTTATGTGCATTGACACTAACATGTACACTTTCAGTTCACACACACGTTTTAATGATTTGGGGAAGTATTTATCTGGGGGGTGTGGGAGACAACCACTGTCCTTTGATAAGTCAAAGGATGCATCAGTGTCCTGTGTTTCAGGAACCTTGGGGTCCTCGTCTGCTCTTCCATGTGTGACGTCGGGGGCATCATCACGCCGTTCCTGGTCTACCGGCTCACCAGCATCTGGCATGAGCTTCCACTGGTGGTTTTTGGTAAGAAATCCTCAGAGATGTCTTTGAATGAAAACCTATTTTTAAGAGGCCTCCACGTTTCTACCTCAAAACAAGTGCTATGGGCTTCCCTGGTGGCGCAGTAGTTGAGAGTCCGCTTGCCAATGCAGGGGACACGGGTTCATGCCCCGGTCCGGGAAGATCCCACATGCTGCGGCGTGGCTGGGCCCGTGGGCCGTGGCCCACACTGGAGGCCCGTATATCTGCCAGTTTTAAGCGGGCAAAAAGTGGAGTCCAGAAGGCATTTTTTGAAACCCCCCAGCTAGTGAAGAACATATACACCCTACTTCCTGCATTCAATGGTGGAAAAGCATATAAAGATGTAACCTTAAATCCTAAAATCTTAATGGGAATTTAGAGAAACAAAAACACCAACATCTGCAAAAAATTACAGCTGGAGACAAAGGAAAAAAGGAATAAGAGAAATTTATCCAATACCTGAATCAGAACAGAAAGCCCTAGATATCTGAAAAAGACTATATATATATATAACTGAATCACTTTACTGTACACCTGAAACTAACACAACATTGTACATCAACTATACTTCAATTAAAAAAATAAAAAGCAAAAATAAATAAATAAAAATCCAATAAAAGGCCTGGCTATACTATTTAATGCTGTTATGAAATAATACGTGATTCATTAGTTTTATTTGCTAGTCATGATCCAAGTTTCTGACTCATTTTCGTTACTGAGTGCTTTATATTGGCAGAGCTATATTCTTTCTTTTCTTAGCGTTGGTTCTTTTTCAGAGTTATTTTCTGACTCCAAAGTATCTTAATATCATGGCAATGTCCTCTAGCCTAGAATAACCTTGACTCAAAATGTTAAGTATTTCATTTCCCTATAAGGAATTGTAATCCAGCGGACTTGGGAATGGGCAAAACATTTATGAGGGCGAATAGGGCAGCCAGAGATAGCAAAGGATTCTGTAAGTATAGGAAATCAGCAAAAAAAAAACCAAACTTTTTTTTGAGAAATAAGGAGAGCTTTAATTATAGAGCCAGCATGGTTCAGTTCTGAATGTGATTTGCGTCTGTTGGTTTTCAGCTGTAGTTGGCCTGATTGCTGGAGGACTGGTGTTATTGCTCCCAGAGACCAAAGGGAAGACTTTGCCTGAGACCATTGAAGAAGCTGAAAACATGCAGAGGTAGGGAACTAGGATTCCTAAATGAACTATTCAATGCACGCTTTGGGAAAACTCTGGAGCCAGTTGTAAAGAAAGGTGAGATTGAATCTATACCTCACACCATACACTGTTATCAATTCAAATGAAATCAGAGACTAAAATGCACCAAAAAGGAAACACTAAAAGAATGAAGATACTATGGGAGAATACCTTTAACCTTTCATAGTGAGGAAGGTCTTTAAAATTTGACCACAAACATCCAGGACCCATTAAAAAAAGTTTGCCTTCATAAAAATTTAAAATTCTATGTTGAAAAACTACTATAAACTTAAAAAAAATAGCAAACTTAGAGAAAATGTTCATGCCTTCATAAAGGGCTAATTTTCCGAATATATAAAGGGGTCTAACAAATCCGTAAGAACAACCCCTCAACAGAAAAAATGGGCAAAGGACTTGAACAGACAATTTAGTGAAAGAAAGAATAAAACAGTTCCAAAATATATTAACATATCCCAAATCTCTTTCATAATAAGATAAGTGCAAAGTAACACTGCAGTAATGGCCACTGGGATTGTTAAAGATCAGACTGCTTGGTGACATACAGGTGACCCTTAAACATGCAGGGTTAGGGGTTCCAACACCCTGTGCAGTCAAAATCCACACGTAACTGTCAACTCCCCCAAACCTTAACTGCTAATAACCTGCTGTTGACCAGAAGCTTATGGATAACATAAATAGTTGATCAACACATATTTTGTATGTTATATGTATTACATACTGTATTCTTACAATAAAGTAAGCTAGAGAAATGAAAATATTATGAAGAAAATCAAAAGGAAGAGAAAATACATTTACAGTGCTATACTGTATTTATCGATACTGTAAGCTTACATCGTCTGTTTATAGACAAATTGTCAGTACCTACATTAACATTGTCTTATATGATACAAAACACTGTAGGTGTTATATGTATTACTAACACTAGACATCAAAAATGAAAAGATAATGTAAAAAAGAAGTCCATATTTATTAACAGGTAGAGTGACTCAAGCATTGAAAATGAAGAAGCAGCAATATGATTGCTTTATGGTCGCCTAGTGTAATTGATAATACAGTTGCTTCATGGCAGCTTAGCCTATACACTAATGAATGAATTGATATAAAATGTTGATGTCATACAGTATTACAGTCATATTCATAATACAGTATTGAAAACATTGTTACATTTTTTAAAACACCACTTTCCTGTGATGATAGGCTGATACGCAGTTTCTCCAATATGAGTGAGAAAGGCATATTGTACGATAATGTAATTCTTTGAAACCAAAATTATAAAACAGAAAATGAACACTTTAATTTTATATTAAATATCACTCACCTTATGCCTATGTAAGGATAGACTAATGCCTACATATACTTTATGCGTTCATGACATGCTTAACTTTGTCTTAATTTTTTCAATATTTCTAGGCTACATGGTTCATCTGGGAGTTTTTTCAAATCATCACAAAATGCCAAAACATTTTCCAATATATTTATTGAAAGTGGACCCCATAAGCGGAGCCGTGCAGTTCAAACTCGTGTTGTTCAAGGGTCAGCTGTACAATGTTGGGAAAGGATGTGGGGAAATAGGCAGTGTCCTACGTTGCCAGTAGGAGTCAGATTTAAAAACTCTATGATGGGCAATATAACAAAAGTATCAAAATTACAAATGTGCTTATCTTTCTACCTAGCACTTCCACACCTCTAGGAATTTACATGTGCAAAATGGTGTACGTACAGGATTATTCATTTAAGCAATATTTTTTATGTAATGAAAGATTGGGAACTTTCAATGCCCATCGATTGGGAGACCAGTTGGATAAATTATGGTATGTTGTTCAATAAAATACTCCCGGGCTTCCCTGGTGGCACAGTGGTTGAGAATCCGCCTGCCGATGCAGGAGACACGGGTTCGTGCCCCGGTTCGGGAAGATCCCACGTGCCGCGGAGCGGCTGGGCCCGTGAGCCATGGCCGCTGAGCCTGTGCGTCCGGATCCTGTGCTCCTCAACGGGAGAGGCCACAACAGTGAGAGGCCCGCATACCGCAAAAAAAAAAATAAATAAAAATAAAAAATAAAATACTCCCTAGTCATCAAGAAGAATGAGACAGCTTGATATACACTGATAAGGAAATCCTCCTAGGGGTATTATTAATGAAAAAAAAGTAGAACATAAAAAAGTATAGAGTGTATCATTTGTGTACAAAGAGCAAAAAACATATATATTAAATATATATACAATTTACTTGTATCTCTGGAAGAATATGCATAACATTGATTGTTTCTGGAATAGGGAGGCTACGGGATATCAGTAGGAGGGAGACGTTTCAGTGTATTACTTTTTGTACTTTCTGAATACATATAAATCTATTTAAAAAGTAACCTTAAAAAATCTAAATAAAGAGGGTCACACATGACACATTCCCCATAAATTTGTTTATGTGATATGCTTAGATATGACCGTTTATTTTAACCATATTCCATTTTTGGCACCATGAACTGAACTGAACTGTATCCATGCTACAAACCCTTCACATTTCGCATATTAAGCACTTGGGAAAGGTCACAGCAGAAGAATCACAGTGGTCTGAGGCTTTCCCTAGAACTTGGAAGAGGCTTTGAATTCAGCCAGACGTCACTCACTGGAAGCCCACACGATACAAGGGTCTCAAGAGCTTTGCTTGGCCCCCATATTCTTTAAAGTGGGAAATCCACATAAACTGAATTTCCAGGATCGTTTTTTTAAAACTCAGAGAATTGGGTAGCACTGAACAGCCATTTCCTCCTGTTGACAGTTTGCAGGAGCTGAGTGGTGACGGCTCAGCTTGTAGAAGGGCATGCTTGCTGGCGTCGGCCACAGACCCGCATTCCCTACATCCTGTGCCTCAGACACTTCTGTTTTCCACCGGGCGAGTGTAGACATTTGACTTTGAGATCCTTGACCTTGATCAACCAGGCCCCGTAGACCCCATCTCAGTGCAGCTTTTGCCGGGCACAGGAGTGCCTCCCCTTGAGGACAGAGACTCTACCCCATTTACGGTCCTGTCCCTAGAGGTAAGCACAGAACCTGGCACACACAGAGCAGGAGCTCACCAAATACGTGTGGAATAAATGGAGAGCTCCTTCTACAGCATCCCTAAGTGACGTTCCCCCAGGCTTTTCCCAGCCAGCTCCGGTGTCAGGAAGTCAGTAACATGTGATGGCAAGGAACGGGCCAGGTCTGATGCTGAAACCCGGCCTCTGTGCACCGACACCAAACTGAATCTCAGAGACAGAGTTCTGGGTGAAGTAGAAAAGGAGAGCTTTATTGCAGGTGCCAAGCCAGGAGTCCAGGGCAGCTGGTGCTTAAAAGACCTGAATTCCCCGAAGGCTTTCAGGGAAAAGTTTATAAAGACAGGGTGAGGGTGGGGGTTTTATGGGGTGTGTGAGCGGCTCATGGAATGGTATGTCATTCAATAAAAGACTCCAACCATTCTGATTGGTTGATGGTGGTGTAATCGTGAGTCAGCATCATTAGCCTTCCGGTTCCAACCGGTCTGTGGTCTACGTGCTTGTGGGCAGCATAAAGTTAACTTCTTCCCCCTGGCGGGGGTTTCAGCATCTGCAAAACAGCTCAAAGGACACGGCTCAGAATATTATCTATAGTCCTTAGGGAAGAAATAAATGTCCTTGACTTTGGTTACTGGCTAACCAAACTATTATTATTTTTTCTTGCTTGACTGTGTTCCTTTCTTTCTGCATTTTCTCACTTGTCTGATTAAATTTATTCTTTGACTAAAGTTCTTCTACAGACAAAAGGCAGGCAGAGGACATGGGTGGGAGTCTATTCTGGGTCCTGCTGGGTTATAGGTCCTCGCATTTCCTATCATATGGCCTTAACTCCTCTGGGCCTCAATTTTTCTTCTGTAAATGGGGACAACTGTTCCTACTCGTTGGAATTTTGTAATGATTAAATGAGGTGATACATGTAAAGTGCCTGGCCCTTAGTAAATGTCCAGTAACCACCGGGATTATTCATAGAAGTTTTCACAGCTGTTCTATAAAACAGGAAAATATGTACCCAGATGATTTATTGGAAATCAAATTTTTAAATATATGCCGAATGGTTTTTGAGATAGGGAAGTGCAGCTCAGTGATATACACTTACACCTGTACTTGAAAGAGCTTTCCATTTTCATCAGGCTGGTTCAGAATAGGCTAAAGAGATATTTTTAAAGATTATTCACGTTGTTATTTTATATTCTCGCTAATTATGTGATCTACAGATCTTCTGTGAAGATTTGCACTTTCCTATTTTCTGTAGCACATATAACCCAGTTCACCTTTCAAAGATAGAAGACAGACCTGTAAGCCTCGGGGCTTCTTTGTGAGAAGACGGGGGACTGAGGCAGAGGTGGGCAGAGACTCCCCTGCAGAGAAAGGTGAGGAGGGGCAGCCTGCAGGGGGCAGGGGCGGCCAGGAGGGGGCGCCCCACCGCAGTTGGCCCCTGGGGTCAGGCAGGCTCCTAGCTCAGGAAAACCGACCCAGGCAGAGCATCCCAGACACTGAGCGAGAGCGGGGAGAACAGGGAGGGCAGGAGCCCCACTACCACCCAAGTCATTCAGTCCCTGAGCCCATCCAAGGTACAAAGAGAGCCTTCTGGCTTACTAACATACACCTCACTTCACCCCTGCAGCCTGTTTCCTTTTCTGTAGAATGGGGTCACAGCAGCTAACAGGTCCTAAGAGCTTTCACTAGTGCTTTGCAAGCCCTTTTCATGCATCACCTTAGTTAATCCTTGCAACAACCTATGCAATAGGTAGTATTACTAACCGCATTTGACAACAGGAAAAAACAACAGGGCAAGAGAGGTTTGCCCAAAGTCAGTAAGTGACAAAGCAAAGTTCTGGTCCTGGAAGCCCGGGGCCAGGGCTCATGGACATGCCTCACCTCAGAGGGCTGCGTTCACCCAAGGCGCCCGTGCAGAGCTGTGTCCAGCTACCAGTCACTGTGGCCGCTGCTGCTGCTGCTGCTGCTGGTGCTATTGCTGCTGCTGCTGTTGCTGCTGCTGCTGTTGTTGCTGTTGCTGCTGCTGCTGTTGTCGCTGCTGCTGTTGTTGCTGTTGCTGTTGTCGCTGCTGCTGCTGTTGTTGCTGTTGCTGCTGCTGCTGTTTTTGCTGCTGTTGTTGCTGTTGCTGCTGCTGTTGCTGTTGTTGCTGCTGTTGCTGCTGCTGTTGTTGCTGTTGCTGCTGCTGCTGTTTTTGCTGCTGTTGTTGCTGTTGCTGTTGTTGCTGTTGCTGCTGTTGCTGCTGCTGCTGCTGTTGCTGTTGCTGCTGTTGCTGCTGTTGCTGTTGCTGCTGTTGCTGCTGCTGCTGCTGCTGTTGCTGTTGCTGCTGTTGCTGCTGCTGCTGCTGCTGTTGTTGCTGTTGCTGCTGCTGCTGTTTTTGCTGCTGTTGTCGCTGCTGCTGTTGTTGCTGTTGCTGTTGTCGCTGCTGCTGCTGTTGTTGCTGTTGCTGCTGCTGCTGTTTTTGCTGCTGTTGTTGCTGTTGTTGTTGCTGCTGCTGCTGTTTTTGCTGCTGTTGTTGCTGTTGCTGCTGTTGTTGCTGCTGTTGCTGCTGCTGCTGTTGCTGTTGCTGCTGCTACTGTTTTTGCTGCTGTTGTTGCTGTTGCTGTTGTTGTTGCTGCTACTGCTACTGTTGCTGTTGTTGCTGTTGCTGCTGTTGTTGTTGCTGCTGTTGTTGCTGTTGTTGCTGTTGCTGTTGTTGTTGCTGCTGTTGCTGCTGTTGCTGTTGCTGCTGCTGCTGTTGTTGCTGTTGCTGCTGCTGCTGACATGGAGACGCTGGGAGCTCGGCTGGTGAGCATGGGCCCTGCATCTGGAGTCTGAGGGGACCAGTGATTTGGGTGAGCTTCTGCTCCTCTCCCCATCACAGATGGGTCCAGAGGCTGAGGCAAGAGTAAGCCCCTCCGGGTCAGGGGGAGTCAGTGAGGAGCTGGGCCCCAGGAGCAGCCCCACGCCAGATTTCAGTATTATCAACAGAAACACGTCAAGAGGGCTCAGCTGGGAACAGCAAAATGAAGAAAGCAGCATTTCTGCACTGAGTATCAGCCACATCCTGGTGTTCATAAAGACAAGATGACTGAGGGCTTCCCTGGTGGCGCAGTGGTTGAGAATCCGCCTGCCGATGCAGGAGACACGGGTTCGTGCCCTGGTCCGGGAAGATCCCACATGCCGCGGAGCAACTAAGCCCGTGAGCCATGGCCGCTGAGCCTGTGCGTCCGGAGCCTGTGCTCCGCAACGGGAGAGGCCACAACAGTGAGAGGCCCGCATACCGCAAAAAAAAAAAAAAAAAAAAAGACAAGATGACTGAGAAGAGTTGCGATTTGAACAAGTTTCTGAATTGGTTCTTTACTTATTTACTTTGACTGAAAAGTAAATAAACCCTGATAAAAATAATTTCTCAAGTCTTATTTGCAGAACTGATGATAACAGTGTCTATGTTTTGCAGTCATCATCTTTAATTGATAGAAAATTAAATTTAGACATTTACCACGCTCTCTATTATGGAGAGGGGTGAAACACCTTAAATAGGGAACGCAGGCCAGTCCCACTCCTGGGAGAGACTTTTAGGTGTGACTCCATCCACGTTCTCTATTCACCACACTCTGTCCATTTTCCTTTTGAGCATCACCACTGGGACCTCTGCAAGGCTGATCCTGGACAAAGCTTATACTCACTTATTGCTCCATTTATCTATTATCCACTTTATTTTGGTTTTCAGCTCCTCATAATCTCTTTCTCCCCTCTCCATTTTTGTTTTATTATTGCAGACCAAGAAAAAACAAAGAAAAGATGATCTACTTCCAAGTCAAGAAGCTAGACACTCCACTAAACTAAGAAGAGAGAGCTGCTCTGGTTTGCTTCGCTTAAACAAGGCCAGAATCAGAGATTTCCACTCTCATCACAAAGCCCATACAGTTCAATCTTACTTCTCTTTGAATACTGTTAACCTCGATCAATAACCAAATGGAGTTTGCTGTGCTACTGTATAAAGTCTGTCTGTGGGACGAGGTCCCACAATCTTCCCCTGCTTGAACACTTTCAGTGACCCCATCTTACGGAGGCACCCTAAGAGGGGATGCTAGCACTCCACCAGACCAGATATTTCCAAGGTAGATGCTGGAATGTCCCAAGGGGAGAAGTAAAAAGTCTGTCTAGGAAAGAGATAGCTTACACATGAAAAGAATGTCAAGATTTTGTAACTTATATCAGCAGAAATCTGGCTAAGAGTTTAGGAATGAATTGTAATGATACAAGGCCCAGGAGGATGAAACAAAATAATGGATCGGGTCCAATTTATTGACATGAGTGCTTTAAATCAAGATTCTAGATTTAATGTGCTGGCCAGAGCATCTAGCGTTAGCTCCAGCAGTTAGCAGACCCACATGAGAAAAGATGTCAGAGAGTATTTCCATAATTTGAAGTAAGTTGGACTTCTTAGGCAAAAACAGAATCCAAGAGCCATAAAGTGAATGACTGATTGATCAATGTGACTCTACGCAAACAAGGCTAAATTCAATGAGGTTAGCTGTATAACACACACCCCAAAAAGAAATTTAATGGATGAGTGACAGATTTGGGAACATATTTGCCACATATATAAAATATTCAAAGGGCTAATATCCAAAAGAAATAAAGAGCTACTAAAAATCAATATAGAAAAGACAATCCTTTAGACAGACCATTAGAAAAAAATAATGGTCCAAGAATATGAAGTTATTTATAGAAGTGGCATTAAAAAATGGTTAAGTTAGGGACTTCCCTGGTGGTGCACTGGTTAAGAATCTGCCTCTCGGGGCTTCCCTGGTGGCGCAGTGGTTGAGAGTCCGCCTGCCGATGCAGGGGATGTGGGTTCGTGCCCCGGTCCGGGAAGATCCCACATGACGCGGAGCAGCTGGGCCCGTGGGCCATGGCCGCTGAGCCTGCACGTCCGGAGCCTGTGCTCCGCAACGGGAGAGGCCACAACAGTGAGAGGCCCGCATACCGCAAAAAAAAAAAAAAAAAAAAAAAAAAAAAAGAATCCACCTGTCAATGCAGGGGACAAGGGTTTGATCCCTGGTCTGGGAAGATCCCACACGCCGCAGAGCAACTAAGTCCATGTGCCACAACTACTGAGCCTGCCCTCTAGAGACTGCAAGCCACAACTACTGAGCCCACGTGCCACAACTACTGAAGCCCATGCACCTAGAGACCATGCTTCACAACTAGAGAAAGCCCATGTGCAGAGAGGAAGACCCAATGCAACCAAAAATAAATAAATGAATGAATAAAAATAAAAAATAAAATAAAACTTCAAAAAAAATGGTTAAGTTATATCAAAAAAGATGTGTATCCTCACTATTAGGGAAACACAAATAACAGTGAAATATTTTTCACTCACCAGATTAATTAATAAAACTAATAAAACTTAATAAAATTGGAAATAGCAAGTATGGATGAGGATATGAAGAAACTTTCATGCATTGATGGCAGGAGTATTGATTAGCAGCTTCTTTACGGAAGCCATTTGGCAGTGTCCATCAATAGTAGAAATGCACACGTCTGTGACCCAACAATTTCACCCCTAGGCATCTATCTTTGAGAAACACAAATGTGTACACAGATGCATCTCAGAGGTATTCATTGCATCCTTTGTTGATGACAGCAAAAACTGGAAATAACCAAAGTCCTTAAATATGAGGAATGCTTAAATAAATATGGTATATCGACTTAGCGGTTAAAAAGGAATGAAAAAGATATATATCTACTCCGAAGAAAGACCTCCATGATGAAGGGCAAAGGTGACTTTTGGAATAATAACGTAGGAATGATAGGATGTACATCTAACTAATGATCTAGGGAGAGGAGGAATGGGACTGGGCAGTGCACAAGGAAAGATTTTAGATTTTTCTGGAATTCTTGCACTTTTATGTTTTCATGTGCATGTCCATGGCATGTGCATGCTGTTTTTAAAAATAAATGATTAACTCTGGAAAATAGTTGGGCAGTTTCTTAAAAAAACTAAACATGCACTCACAATATCACCCAGCAATTGAACTCCTGGGCATTTATCCCACAGAAAGGAAAACATATATCCACACAAAATTCCACACAGTTTTTATCTATAAATGGCAGTTTTTATCTATAATAGACAAAATCTGGAAATGACCAAACTGCCCCTCGTACCAAGGAATACTCCTCAGCAAGAAAAGCAACAAAGCAACAACACACAGACAACTTGAATGGATAGCAAGGGCATTATGCTGAGTGATAAAAGCCAATCTCAAAGAAAACCTATTGAGATGGAAAACAGATGAGTGGTTAATTACGGTAGTGGTTACCTAAACCCACTCGAGTGATAAAATGACATAGATCCATATTCACATACTGCCTCAATGTCACTTTCCTGGTTTTGATATTATACTTTAATTATGTAAGATGTAACCATTGGGGCATATTAGGTGAAGGGGACCCGGGACCTCTCTGTACTATCTTTGCAACTTCCTGTAAATCTATAGTTATTTCAAAATAAAATTTTTGAAAATAAATGATTAGAAGTACAATATTTTAAAAAATTAAATCCTATGGGGGCCCAGAAGAGGCCATTTCCCTATAGCAATGTTTCTTTTTTTTTTTTTTTTTTTGCGGTACGCGGGCCTCTCACTGTTGTGGCCTCTCCTGTTGCGGAGCACGGGCTCCGGATGCACAGGCTCAGCGGCCATGGCTCGCGGGTCCAGCCGCTCCGTGGCATGTGGGATCTTCCCGGACCGGGGCACGAACCCGTATCCCCTGCATCGGCAGGTGGATTCTCAACCACTGCGCCACCAGGGAAGCACGAGAAAAACATTTTTTACAGAATTACTTAAACTAAATTAGCCCGGGGGGTGGGGAGGTCACAGCCAAGTCTTTCTGCATCCGGTTGTCCTGTGTGACTTCACTTCCTTTGGAAATTACTCAAATCATTTGTTTATTGGTTTAGTTTGTCTCCCCCAACTAGAATTTAAGTTCTATAAGAGCAAGAGGTTTTGTCTTTCTTCTTCTCTAACTGGATCCCCAGTACCTAAACTGTCTGGCAGATAATAGATGGTTTGTTACTGACTGCTAAGTGAATTGATGGTGGATGGTTGGATTGATGGATTGATCAATTGATGGAAGCAGTTAAGACACTTCTTGAGGCATAGCATGCCTTGACCTTGGCCTTTATTTATCCAAGACAAAATAAAAGTCTGGGGATATGGGTGAGAGAGGTCCATCCGTGCAGCCTGACAATAATGATTACCGGGTAATGATCTGATTCCTAGGTAAGAGCATTTTTACCTAGGGTCATTAATTCATTCACTGTATTTCTTTGGTGTTGATTTTTTTTTTTTTTTGTCATTACCAAGTGTGTCATTTTTCTTTAACTTACAATTAATTAGCATCTCTGCATCCTTCTGTGCAGTGGCTCTCACATATGCATTGCCAGAAACTATGCTACTTTGACTAAATTAACCAGAATTCCTGCACCAAATGTTAGAATTACCCAGACTTTTCCCACAGATAGTGGTGGTCCAACATTGCACAACTGTCCTGTAGAGCAAAGCTAGCACAGAACAAGATTTCAAGGGCCACTTGTTATGTCTTCCATGAGCCTTTGGGATGAGATGGAAATCCATCTTTCTTGTTAGAGGGCGGCCTTTGGTCTGGGACCTGGAACTCCAGCGGTCAGATGCAGTGCGTTGTGTCTCCAGCTTTGAACAATCACAACCATGTCGGGAGCAGCTGGTCCACAGGGACCGTACTGGAAAAGGAACAATCTTCAAGAATCTCCCAATTTCAAATGACAGTGGGTCATCAGTTTGATTTCCCAAATCCCTGGACAGTATTTTTCCATGACCTTGAATTGGGTCATGGGTTTTTCTTTTTTTCTGTGTTGAATTTTTATTGGAGTATAGCTGATTTACAGTGTTGTGTTAGTTTCAGGTGTACAGCAAAGTGAATCAGTAATACATGTACACATATCCACTCTTTTTTAGATTCTTTTCCCACATAGGTCATTACAGAGCATTGAGTGGAGTTCCCTGTGCTCTACGGTAGGTCCTTGTCGGTCATCTCTTTTCGTCATGGGGTTTTCACCGTATCCTGCCCCTCCCCTGTTAGCCTTCTGGATAATTGTTAGTGGATTATCATCAAGTGAGTCCCTCAAACTTTCTGAAACAAAGAAGAAGAATACGTATTGTTTTACGTGCACATGTCTGATTGTTATCTTCCAATTCAATCATCAAGGCAACCGTTTGGACTTGCTCCTCCGTGGGGTCCCACGCAATCCCGTGAAGCTGAGCTTCCGCGGGCCTCGCTGGGCCACGGCCCCTTCGCTGTCTTCACCCTCCCTGATCATGTCCACGAGAGCAGGGGGAAGTGGGGAGAGCCCGTGTCTGCAAAATTTTCAGAATTTTTCAGGGTGCTGGCCTGGGATTTATAGTAACACTTGAAGGTTTGACTCTATTTACTATTAGAGTGTGAGAGGTAAGGTAGGAAGGAACCGTCTCGCGATTTCCATTTTTTCAGGAGGAATTAAGAAATTGTATCACTTTGAAATATTATTCTTATTTTTTTAACATTTGAAGGTGATAATTCCATGACTGTTTCTGCCCGACACACAGCTGGCCTGCTGGGCAGCCGGGCCCACAGCAGCAGCTACCCTGCCGCCATCGTGAGTCACGGTTGGGGTCACGCCCGTGGACCTCTGCAGCCCCTCTCCATCTGCCAGCCCTCCACCCCTGCTCGGGGCATCTTTTCCCATGTGGACCAAGCGAGTCTACATGCTCTGTTCCCAACCTATCGTTCTCAACTTGGAATGAGTCCCTGAAAGATTTGACCTTGGTTTCCAGGTCAGTTTAATTCTGGATGGCCCACGTATTTTAATTTAAAATGATCAAACCATAGACATTATATATTTTGACCATGTTTTCTTTCCTTCTACATCTGTTTCTGATTTATGATTGTTAACCTTGGCATTAATCTAACCCTGAGTAGCAAATTCATATTAGTTGTGTGGAACAATTAATAGAATGCCTTATAGACTTTATTGGAAACTCATGTGTGCTTTTCTCCTTGGCTCAATTCCTATTATTTTTTCCTTTTAAGTATTATCACGGGTTGTGACTCTTTTTATAGTCTCAGCTTGTTCCAATAGACTCTAATTACTGCTTTTATGATGTAGAAATTGTCCCTGCTTGGCCATTACCAGCCCTCCATACGTAGGCATCTTTGCCTTTTTAGCGTGACTTTAATCATCCCTGACAGTCTTTTCTCTTTGGCAAAAACGTTCCCCCCAACTTTTGAAATTTGCATTTTTCTTGTCCTATAGGCCTAGCCACAGCAACTCTTCCTGGGGTCTTAATTCCTTTCAAGCAAGCTGTGTGCAGGAGGCTGCAACGCGGACGCCTGGCGTGCGTGGGGCGCACGGTCCCGCTGAGTCTGTCAGCAGGCAGGGCAGAGGCAGCCTCAACCACGAGTGAAATTACAAGTATTTACAAGACACTTGGCCGCCAAGTTCAAATTTGGACTGAGACAAAGATTAGGCCACGAAAGCTTGCCGTACACAGGTCAACTACCAAATGTTTAAAGGGCACTGCTTTTCATGAAGAGCGATTCTAGATTTTATTACTAATATTAATGTCTGGGACGACGATAGCAGAGCAGATGGAAAACCAAACATTCTTTGGACAGTGAGAGACAGACGGACCTTCGGACTGGATGGTCAGTTGCGGAGGGTAGATTATGAGCGTCGGTGTTTGGAGTCGGAGGGGATGTCAGCCCATGGAGACGAAGTCACAGGGCTGGGGGACGAAGGGCCTGAAATCTAGGCCTGGAAAGGGGAGGAACATTTTCATACAGTTAGAGGGTCACTGAGGCACAGACGGCCACTGAGAAGGTTTCTCTAAACTAGGGAAACTGAACGACCAAGTGTGATCCTCTAAGTAGGCCAGACCCTCCCTCCAGGACTAGATGGAAACAAAACTAGCATCTGACTTGAAGAGGTTAGAAGATGGGCCCATGCATCACCAAGCTCTGTTCTCAAGCTCTTGAAAAACCCCCACCGTACCCTCCTGGAACCAGCAGAGAATCCTGACATCGCCAGCCAGGGCGCGTGTGAAAAGCAGGCAGTACCTCCCTTTTGGAGCACTTAGCAACTGTGATCAGGCCTCCTGTCCTCAGGCCGCTGGGGAAAGCACAGTGGACAGGTGTCACGGTGGGATGAGAGGACGCATACGAGAGACCTCCTGACCTCTGAGGGGCCGGTCTGCTCAGATGTGCGCCTCATTCCCACATCTTCATTCTAGCTTCCTTCCCTTCTTCTAAAGATCCCCCTTGTCCCTCCGTTTTTAATCTAGAAGGCAGCTTTGAGCTCCCAGTTTTATAAATTACAGATTAGCCAGCTCTTTGTTTTCTCATCTCCTTCCCAACCCAGCTTTCATTCCCAAAAGGGCCAAGGGAGGCAGATTTGCTAAACAAAAGGCCCTTTGGTCCCTGGGAGCGTCACTCCCCAAAGGGACAGCAGCCTTGGGGGCAGTGAGTCCCTTCCCTCCATATTCCTCAAAGGGCAGAAGGTCAGAACATGTTCACTTGCATTTGAGGGCTAAGTACAGTACCTAGTGGGTAAGGAGTTGTTTAATTAAGACAGAGCCAAATTTTTTTTTTTTTTTTTTTTGGTACGCGGCCTCTCACTGTTGTGGCCTCTCCCGTTGCGGAGCACAGGCTCCGGACGCGCAGGCGCAGCGGCCACGGCTCACGGGCCCAGCCGCTCCGCGGCACGTGGGATCTTCCCGGACCGGGGCACGAACCCACGTCCCCTGCATCGGCAGGCGGACTCTCAACCACTGCGCCACCAGGGAAGCCCAGAGCAAAATTTTTAACTGAGATGTTTGGGAAGTGTGCCTATTGAGAGACTTCATAAGCAGTCGTGTACGTCTGGATGATTTTATAGGTAATGTCACATGCGGTGTGAAATGCAATAGAGAGAGGGAACGGCGTGATTTCGTAGGATGAATCAAAGCAGATTTGGTTCAGCAAGAAAAACACACATTTAAGCACACGAAGTGCTAAGAGGAGCAGAGATAGACTGTACACTGTTCGGACCTGCTGACAAACACTGGAAAGAGAAGATGTTAACATGGAGCTTGGGAAGGGTTTGTGGAGGGGGACCAAGCTCAGGGAGTCCGGGAGCCCTTTTGCCCCATCCGGGTGGGAAAGCCCGGCCAGGAGGCAGTGTCGGGCTGCTGTCCTGATGGCTCCCTGGCCACCCCAAGGAGAGGCAGGCCAGGCAGAGGGGGTAAGGCAAACGAGATGGGGCAGGGAAGCCAACAAAATCCCCGCCATTTAATTTCCAGCGAAGGGGACCAAATTCTAGGAACAGAAATGGCTGAATAACTTCTCTCGCTCAGCGCGTCACTATGCAGTCATTTAAAAGACTCAGACCCATGTGGCCTGAAATGGAAGGACAT
Source organism: Kogia breviceps (assembly GCF_026419965.1). Lineage (NCBI taxonomy): Eukaryota > Metazoa > Chordata > Mammalia > Artiodactyla > Physeteridae > Kogia > Kogia breviceps. The sequence goes on along the minus strand of NC_081322.1, from coordinate 84,448,797 downwards.
TAACCTGCAGAGCAACGTGTAGGGCCTGACTCCACCAGTTCTCAGGCCAAACAGCTCAAACGTGTGAGACACGTAATCCTGCTTTTCTCAAACTTAGTCTTCATCTCAATCCCCCACTCTTCCAGGAAGTGTCCTCAAAGGAAGCCTGTCCTCCACGCTGCGGCTCATCCCCTGCAACGTGTGTGCATATGATGGGCACGGTCCCAGCAGCCACCTGGCACCTGGGAAGCCCTGCTCAGCAGAGCAACGAGACGGCGGCACCTGGGCCGTCCCCAAGCCACCAACTAGCCCTGGGCAGGCGGCCTCGGACTTCTTGAATATAAGAAAGGAAGAACTTTATCCAGTTGAAGCCTCTGATAGTTGGGGGCTTTCACTTACAGGCGAATTTAACCCAGACTAACGTACCCCCTGGGAGCTCCACCAACATCTTCAGGCGCCAGACACTGAACCCTCACCTGCGGGGAGGAGGCCGAAGTGGGGTGGACAATAGGACCCACTGCCCTCCGCAACCAGGCGCAGGGGGGGGAGCTGGTGGGACGGCTCAGTTCTTTCTCCAGCGGGAGCTCGGTGGCTCCCCTGCAGGATGCAGATGTGGGGACCAGGTGGCACGGAGGCTGGGACAAACCATAAAATCGGTAGATGGTAGAGGAGGCGTGGGAGTCACATCCAGCTCCCTCCAGGGTCGGGTCTCCTCTGCGACGTAAGGCTGCTGCTCTATGGCCACTCAGTGCCCCAGGGAGTGAGGCCAAGAGGGGGCACTTCCTGCCCTGCGGCCACCTGCCCTCTTCAGGCACCGTCCCCGCCCCTCCCGTCCCCAGTCCACTCGGCTCCCACCTGGCAGGCGACCCCGTCCCCATTGCTCGTTTTCTTCCATCTCAGGGGTTGGCTTTCAAGACCCGCAGGGAGAAATCTCTAAAGGTTGGGCTCCAGGCACGGAAGGAAACGTTGGGGCAGGACTGGGGAGGTGATTGCCGAGACCCTCAAATCCCTCCACCTACTTAAGAGGCCGGCCTTGCTAATCCACCTCGTCTCACAATGCGACCAAAACGGCCTCACAAAGGCTTCATTCCTACTGTGAATCCCCACGTGGCACGGTTCCCAGCACACCCTGCAGCTGCCTTCGGCCTTTCTGAGAGCCCAAGATGACAGAGGCATACAGCAGGCGCTCAGCACATGCTTGCTGAAGGAACAGGACTTCCCAGCTGCCGGGAAGGAGGGGGCCCCTGGCTGCCACGCCCTCTCCAGGAGCTTCTTCTGTTTTCTGAGGCCCGAGTCACACCTCCCGGGCTCTGCGGGTAGTCACAAGCCATCTGTGCCCTCCACCCTCCTCTAATGGGATTCACGCTGGCTCGTTCGTTGTAGCCACGGCGAGGAAGGCAGGAAGGGAAGAGGCCCAGCGTCACCTCTTGACATATAGGAGCTGCTCCTGGGTCTGCAGACACGCAATCCTTCACTGTTTAGACAGACCACACTGCGATCCAAACCCTTGTGTTTGTTCAAGTAAAGCCTGACCTGCTTCTCTTCCAGAAACAGGGCCATCTAATTTGTCCAGACATGTCTTCTGAGCAGAAAGACAGAGGTTTCTCTGTTGTTTTAACGATGACCCCTCTCTGTCTAAAGCCTTCCTCAGGAATTTTGCCCAAGGATTCTAAGAAAGATTAGAGAGGGCATTTTTAATACACATTTGAAAAACTGATTCAAAGCTTGCAATTTACATATTTGTTACCAGTAAAGAGTATAATTGCGAAGGTCAAAAAGATAAGATACAGAGTCAAGGCTTTGATTGGGAGAAGCTGAAATGAAGCACTAGGTCCCCTCCATGGGTCCAGATGTGTTTTTGTTATTTATTTATTTATAATTTTTTAATCGAAGTATAGTTGATTTTTAGTTTTTGTGGGTTTTTTTGCCAAGGGCACGGTTTCAGGTTTCCAAGTAGCCCACGTCCATTCTCAAGGGAAGGTCAGGTGCCATCCAGGACAGAATCCTGAGATCTCAGGTCCCCGAGGCCGGCCCCCCGCTTAGAAAACGACCACAGGTCTTTGATCATATGCCTCCAATTCACATTAGAATCTCTTTTCCCCCAGTGAACTCTGAAGGGTGCCCAGGATGTTGTCTTTGTGGTTTGTCTCACACTTAAAGAAATTTAAGTAAAGTTTGTGTGTACTCCAGGAATGAAATCACTTCTTGAACCAGACCTTGAACCAGTTACTACTGACTCACAGTGAACTGAACTCCTCTTTTTGCTATATTTACTGTGATATTCCATAGTTGGCATGAGTTGACCTTCTAGTATCTCCAACAAGAACTAAAAGCAAGAGTGAAATAGAATAAAGTATTCTTAGAATGTAAGTGGCAGAAACGTCTTCCCTAAGGAGCAAGTCTTATGCCATTATGTGTAAACAGGACTGGTGTAGAGTTTGCTGGAGGAATCACCATGTTTAAAAACCAAGTGCCCTCCGAGAACTCTACATGTTGAAATACTTTTGCCAACACAGGCACCTACAAATACAAAGACATTTTCTTTCAGAGTGAATAAAACAATACTTATTCTAGGAAACCAGTTACGGAGGCCGCTTTTATAACAGTATTTAAATTCTATTGGACCTTCTAAGCGATTTAGATAATTAAGTACCTGGTAACCACCAACAGCTCTCACTGGAAAGGATAAGTAGATAAAAGACAGCCAGGGCTTTGAGAGACTTAAAACAAAGAAAATAAAACAAAACAAAGCACATTTAGCGTTCTTTAGAACTGATACTGACTCAGGGGCGGGCAAGTGGGAGGAAAAGCTTAGGGCTTCAGAGCATTTCTTCCGATGACAGCTCTGTCCTCATCTCCGCCACCCGGTGCCCAGCGAAGCATCCCGCTCGGGTGCCTGAGAGTTGGATTCTGATGTTTGGATTTGAAGGTAAATCTTGTTTTCTCTGGGCTTTGCTTTCCTGTAGCAAACAAAAATTTAAAATCTAAGTTAAAACACATAATGGGGGACTTTCCTGGTGGCGCAGTGGTTAAGAATCCGCCTGCCAGTTTAGGGGACACGGGTTCAAGCCCTGGTCCAGGAAGATCCCACATGCCGCGGAGCAACTGAGCCCGTGCGCCACAACTACTGAGCCTGCGCTCTAGAGCCCGCGAGCCACAACTACCGAGCCCGCGTGCCACAACTACTGAAGCCCGTGCGCCTAGGGCCCGTGCTCCGCAACAAAAGACGCCACCGCAATGAGAAGCCCGCGCATTGCAACGAAGAGTAGCCTCCCCCCCTCACTGCAACTAGAGAAAGCCTGTGCCCAGCAACAAAGACCCAGTGCGGCCAAAAATTAATTAATTAAAAATTAATTGATTAATTAAAATACATAATGGCTTGAATAAGAAACTGTTGCAAAGTTGTACCCAGGAATAAGTCTCAAAAGAAGAGGTGAGAACAAGGACAGCAGGTGACAAAGAAGAGAAAGGTCAGTAGAGACCGCCAGTGACCACTTCTGGTTCTCTGCCTGGCTGCTAAGAACGGTTTCTTACATTTTTAAATAGTTTTCAAAAATTCAAAATAAAAGATAATTTCTTGACACTTGGAAATTAGATGAAATCTAAATTTCAACATCCATAAATAAAGTTGTGCTGGAACTCAGCCATGCCCGTTCGTTTGTGTACTGTCTGTGGCTGCTTCCGTGCTGAGAGGGCAGAACTTGGCAACAGAGACAATGTCCCCGAAGCCAGAAATGCGTACTGCCTGGCCCTTTAACAGAACGGTTGCCAGCCCTTCACACAGAGCACCTGTTGCGTTGCCACCTCACTCCATCACCCGACAGTCCACACTCCATTCTGAAGCTGGGGACGGTGAGGGTATCTGCCATTATTTCTTCCATCTGTAGAATGGGTACGCTAATGACAGGAGCTGCCTCGCAGTGCTTTGAGAGGACGGGGTGAGAAGGCAGCTGAAACTCCGTGAAGCTGACGCGCCGCGCCGCGAGCCCTCCGTTAGCTGGAGCTACCACTACTCCCTTCCCCTGACCTTGTTTCCTGGAAAGTAGGGAAGAAGGCGTCATTGAAATGTTCTCTCCGGCAACAGACCGGGGCCACTATTTAGGGAATTAGGATAGCGGAGAAAACAGATAATGAAGTAAGTGATGATTATGCTTTGTGCAGGGCGTTATCAAGAACCCAGGGTGGACAGGGTGGTGTTGGGCTCAGAGCAGAAGCCCCTGGCCTCAGCTGGCAGGCCAGGAATGGCTACGCTGACGGAGTGAAGGGATAAACGCAACATCTTAAAAGATGACAAAGTGCCTACAGACACATTACAATGCAACATTTTAAAGTCAGGTAGTCAACCTTAGCTATATATGTCTACAGCTTGGGACCAAAAGGAAGCTTGTCGTCAGCAATTACAGAACGCGTTTACAGTTAAAATAGTGTTTGTCCCTTATCGGCGCTGAGTAATGCAGATTTCCTCAAAGTGAGGAGCACAGAGGGCCTGAACGGGTATCGACTGTCATTAAAAGTTCAGGTTTCCGGGTTCCTCCATTCATTTACCGAGTCAGAAACCTAGAAGGCCCAGGAATCTGCATTCTTCTGCATACTACGTTTGAGCGTCACTGAGGAAATCACACCATATGCGAGAAGAATGGAGAGAATCTAGGATTTATTGAACACCTACTATGTGCCGGGCAATGGATTGGTCGCTATCACCTGCTTTATCTCATTGAACTTTCACAGCAACCCTCTCAAGTATCATCATGGCTATTTTTCAGGTGAGGAAGTGAAGGTTATAGGGTTCCATGACATTCCCAAGGTCACTTGGCCAAGCAGGCGACCACCCCCGGACTGAACCCAGGCCTCACTGAGTCCACGGAGTCTATTCTCTACTTCCCGGGGACACTTGTGTCCTTACTGTGGGATCCAGAGAACCGAGCCTGTAACGACCACATCATCAAAGGCTTTGTCTTTCTTCCTTTCCTTTTTTATGGCTTTAAGGGTAGGACCTGGGACCCCACCGAGCACTCGTCCCCATCATGGGAATGAAAGTTTTAAGTGGCTCTTCTTTGTGAAGAAAGTCACTAAGGAAGCTGAACCAACCATCGCTAAAAAGACGGAAGACTGATTTAAAAATAGCTTCCAACTCAGAGCTGTTAACTCGGGGGGGGGAGGGGTGACCTGGGGACCTCGGTGTTCCACGTGGTCAGCATCACAGACAAATCACTGTACCTCACAGTTCAGGCCGGATGACCGTCTGCCCCAGCGGCCAGGGCTCACCTCCGCAGGTTCTCTGCGTCCCTGATGGTCTCCGGCAAAGCGACCCCCTTGGTCTCCGGAAGAAGCAGCGTCATTCCCCCGGCAACTAGCCCCAGAGCCGCTTCAGATGAGACAGATTTCACATGGAGCCATTAGCGCACGGTCAATACCATTTACATAGGATGACAGCTAACTAACGAGATGCCTGGGTAATACGCATGTGAGGGTCACTTTTAAAAAGTTGGGAACATCTAGAAAATGAAAGCAATAGGATAAGTGGGGAAATGGCGGAGTAAGAAACGGGAATATTGTCTTTGTTTTACTTCCACGTAAGTATATAGTCCTACAGTAACTGAAGTTTAAGTATTAGGGGGATTTATTGATTCAGGTACTTCAAGAACAATATGGGACTCAATTTTAACTAGTTACTATATATATAAAATACTATATTAATTTAACATAATATATTATAGTATTTGTATAGACTAACCATAATTTATATATTATCATTTATATTCAGTAACTATAGTATATATTATATACAATAATTTGTTGTAATATATAATTATATACTTTATAACATACATTATATTACAGTTAGTATATATAAATATTATGTTACCATATATACATTTGATACGGAGCCTAGGTGATATGTATGTGGGCAGTGTGGGTCTCTCTTGCTACTCATCACCCCCCGTCGTCCCTCGCGGGTTCACCTGGACCCAGACATATGGCAACGCTCTACAAGGGCGGCCATTTTGCCCTCCACCGAGTGGTAGGTTTGGGAAGAGGTGGGAGAGTCCCCTCCTCCTTCTCTAACCCAATATAATCAGTAACAAAGCTGATACTAAACGTCGATTCCCATTTGTCCCCCGTGTCTGCTGTCAATTGTTAAGATCTGGACGCAGAACAGGGATGATAATCTAGCATCTTCAAACCTCTAGCAATTACATGTTAAATACACAAAAATTGGGAGTCAAATTCATAAGAAACCAGGAGGCTATGTCAAATGTTCTCTCCGATTCTATTCCATAGAATGAATTATTGGACTCCAGAGCCATAGGACATAAACCTCTGGCCCACCTTCTAGGAACAGCATCTTATCTACCCCGTGAAGCAAGACAGAGTGAACCAGGAGCCAATGAAAGAGCAGGCAGCATCCTCCCCTTCTGTACACTCACTGGGGGATATCATTTGCTCATCAGATAGTTCTCGAGTATTCACACTGAACTGGAAGGAAGGAATAATAAATGTCGCATGAAGTCTTACCAAACAAAATGAGTGGTAAGCCTTGCCAAACCTCCATCAGCCTGAAGACCAGAAAGGGGGTGAGGACCCCACCCAAGTCACACAGGGAGGAACACACCATCACTCCAAGGTTCCTGATAAAATACAGAGAACAAAAAAGACGACACCTCTGTGAATCAATTTTCCAAATGGTAAGCTTGTTTTAAAGCAAACACACCATTCCCGAACCTCCAGGGAGGGGAGAGGGGCTGGAGATGGAGTTAATCACTGATGATTTAATCAATCACACCGAATTCTAGGTTGACAGTTTGTCTTTCAGTACATCAAGGATGTCGTCCTACCACCTTCTTGTTTGCATTGTTTCCAATGAGAAATCTACTGTCCTTATTTTCTTTGTTCCTTTTTCTGTCTTTTTTCTCTGACTGTTTTTTAAGATTTTTGTGATGCGCCTTTCTTGATGTTGTGTGTGCGTGTTCTGGGTCAGTCTGTTCTGTTACATGGCATATGCCACTTCAAATTATAAATCCAAGCATTCTTTTATTGTCAGACATTTTCTTCAAGTTTATTTTTTTTCTTGAAGTTCTTTTGTTTCATTATTTCAATTATCTTCTTGGGAACATATGTATAAACATGATCTCTAAGCCTTTTAAACTCTGCTTATTTCAATCTTAGTTTGCAACTCTTAGGCCTGTCTTGCCTTTCCTTTAATATATCAGTTTCCCCTTGTACTGCTTTCAAAGTAGGTTTCATTTGCCAAGTATTTTAAGTTTTCTTTTTGTTTCTTTTTAGCCTGAGCTGACTTCATCTATTGTCTTATCACATAGTCTCCCAAGAACTTGCATCTCTGCTTTACACTCTTATTTTATAGAGATGATTGATTCATTCATATTTTGCATTTAGTTGTAGTATACTTGGCCACACTTTTCATTTGCGTTCTGACAATAGTTTCCCTGTGCATTTTCTTCATTTGCCATTTGCTTTTTCTCTTCCTTTCCCCCTTTCATCTCATATTTGTAGAGCTCCTGGGCAAGCTACTTTTTAATTTATTCTTCTTCTTTCAGTACTATGATTTCTTTCTGTATCAGCTATTTTAGAAGGATTTGTGGGGAGGGGCATGTTCTAGGCTACTAGAAGTTTTCTCTCTGACCAGGGTTGTCTGTGATTAGATGCTTTGGCCTCTCTTACCCCTGGTCTACAGGGGCTGACAGTACAGGACTTCTCCCCCTGCAGGGGCTCTCTCTTCCACCCCACCTCACAGCACGCTGCTCCCTCAGAGGTTCCTGAATGTTCTCCCACAGCCTTGCCCTCTCTGCCTCATCTCCAGCCACACACCACCCAGGGAAGGAAGCATATGCCCCCGGCCCTGCATCCTCCCTGTTACAGCAACAAGCGCTTGTGGGTTAGACCCTTCAATGTACACGTCCTACTCTGGAAAACCACCGGCCTTGTCTCGTGTTTGCTGTCACAGTGAGCTTCCCTGGAGTCTTCCAGACCCTCTTAGACTCACTGCAGTAGGCAGCCCTTCTTCTTCACTACTGACTTGCAGGGTCATCCTAGTTTCAAAAATGCACTTGCATATTTTTTCTTCTGTTTCTCATTCTTCTAATAGCGATAGTGTGATTTCCAAGAGGAGGAGAAAAAGACACCATTATTTTTTTTTACAATTTTAAGAAAATAAGTCTTAAAAAGAGAGAAAAATTTGATAAGCACACAGAAGCTAGATGAAGTGAAGAACCAGTCCCCTTCTTTAAAATTCATGTATCTGTGATACTTCATTCGTTCATTCTACAAGCACCAGGTGACTGGTTAGTATAGCTATAGAACAGTTTCAGGAGGTACAGAGAGGTATGAGATGTAGTTCCTGCTTTCAAGGAGCTCATAATATAATGATGAGGTAAAAATAGGAGGATGATTTTCAATACAAGGCAGAGCATATTGATGCCAAAAGAATGCTCTTGATAATATATGCTGCAGACAGTTAGAAGGAGGGTGCTGTTCAACTCTAAAGCCTCCTGTGAATAAGAGGCAGGGTCAAAATGGTTTACCTAGAAACTGTTTGCACTCGAAGTGTTTATAAAGTAATAATCCCTTTTTTCCGATTTCAATTTGATTCAATTGATTGAAAATATCGAAACTTCCCTGACTGCCTTGCTTTTGTGTGTGGTGTGTGTGGATCAAGTTTAAGTTATTTCTGAACATCTGGCCTCCCTTGCTAATGACTCAGAATCCTCATCAAATTGACTCTCTGCACAAACGGTCAAGGGCTCCTGGAGGACTGTCACTTGGCCTTCCTCCACCCAGGGCCAGGCACTCAGTACCTTTGGCACTTTACATTCTGGGTCCAGTGGCCATGACAATGGAATTGTTTGGCCCGGCTATTTTAGACTCATCTCAGAACTGCCAGATGTAGGTTTTTCTCTTTCATTTGTCTTCGTCTCTTTGCACTCATTCCAAGCAACCTTTTCCAGATGAGAATACGAGAGAGGGCCTTTTATCGAAGGGATGGGCGGGAGAGAGGGAAGAGTGGATCAGAGTCACCCTTGTGTCTTCTGGCTTAGGGAGGGGTCCTGAGAGCTGTCCCGGTGTGAGAGGAGGATGAGGAGCTGGAATAGTGCTTAGACTTCACTGGTCTGATGACATGGGGAGACGAAACAATTTATACAGAGGAAAAAACAAGTTTAAGGAGATCTGCCAAATTCTAACAAAGATCAGAATTAAAGCTTTAACTAAAGTGGTTAATTACTTTTACAATAAAAACACTCTTCATTTAAACGAAGTCTTCTAAGATACACATGATAATAAGTCCATGCAAAGACGCTCAACATTATTAGTAATTAGGACAATGTAAATCAAAGTCGCAGTAAGAGCTCTTTCCATGCCGACAGCGCTCTCACAAGCATGGTGAACGTTCCTGAAACCCGCCAGCCTTTCTGTAAGAAGTGTGGCAGGCACCGACCCCACGAGGTGACACAGTACAAGAAGGGCAAGGATTCTCTGTACGCCCAGGGAAAGCGGCGGCACGACAGGAAGCACAGTGGCTGTGGAGGGCAGACTAAGCCGATTTTCCGGAAAAAGGCTGAAACCGCAAAGAAGATTGTGCTGAGGCCTGAATGTGTGGAGCCGAACTGCAGCTCCACGAGAATGCTGGCTAGTAAGAGATGCAAAGCATTTTGAGCAGGGAGGAGATAGGAAGAGAAAGGGCCAAGTGATCCAGCCGGGAGCTTCCTATTTTGTTTTGTTATGAAGACAATAAAAATTTGAGATTGTTTACTTCGTTTAGTTTCAATTGTCTCTTTCTTTCTTTATTTATTTTGGAAGGGAAGTAAACTAGTGCCATCAATAAAATTTTCCTTGGGGAAAAAAAAAGTCACAGTAATACCACCGTTTCCAAGAATTACTTATTTTTTTTAAAAGCTGGCGATACCAAGGACTGATGAGGATGTAGAACGAACAGCTCTCTCACACGCAGCTCGTGGAACAGAAAATGGTGCGGCCACTTTGAAAAACATTCTGACAGTTTCTCATGAATTTAAACTCACATCCACCACGTGACCCACTCCTAAGTGTTTTTATTTTTGCTATTCTACTTATTTTTTATTTAGTTATTTTTTTCACACACACACACACACACACACACACTGTATTTTATTTTTACAGGAGATAAATAGACTGACACCAGGCATTGTAAATGGTTGACCACAGCAAAAGCAACAATGATTGCAATTACCAAACATGAAACACACTTGTACTGTGTCATAATATTGACATTCAGTCCAGTCATCCTCCACTGTAACCGCTCCTTTACTTTGCAGTGAAAACTGATTTGTATATTTTTTGCCCGAGTCCTTGTGGGATTTTTTTTTTATTCAAACATAAAGTCACAAAAATTATAATCCTCCTCATCAGTTCACTCAGCCCCATGTAATTAATCACTCCTAAGTTTTTACCTAAGAGAAATGAAGACATATGTCCACTCAAACACCTGTATGTGAATTCTTATTGGCAGCTGTATCGTAATTACCCCGATCTGGAAAGAGCCCAAACCCCCATGGGCTGGGAAATGGACAAACAAATCGTGGCACATCTCCCACACGGGGGACAGTACTCAGCGATAAGAAGGAACGAAGCACTGCTACGCGCCACAGCGTGCACGGGTCCCGCCACGCCACGTGAAAGGAGCCAAACACAAAAGGCTACGCTCTATGTTATTTCCTTTACGTAACATTCCGGAAAAGGCAAAACCACAGGGAGAGAAATCAGACCAGTGGTTGCCAGGTACTGGAGGTGGGAGGGGAGAAGATGGACCACAAAGGGATAGGAGGAAGCATTTGGAGGTGATGGAAATGTCTCTCTATTACATTGACTGCGATGGTGGTGAAACGAATATAATCAACACTAATCGAACTGTACCTTTCAGGGGGAATTTTGCTCTAAGAAACTTCTACCTCAACAAACCTGACTTTAAACAATGAGTCCTCTAGGCCTGTTGCTATGTTTACCGAGTCATCATGGGACAAGCATCCGCTTCAAGGTCAGAAAGAGGCGGGTTCTTGGTTGCCAAGAGGCTGAGGGGGTGGGGGAAGGATAGACTGGGAGTTTGGGATCAGCAAATGCAAACTATTATATATAGAATGGATAAACAAAAAGGTCCTACTGTAGAGCACAGGGAAGTCTATTCAATATCCTGGGATAAACCATAATGGAAAAGAATATGAAAAAGAATATATATATATATATATATATATATATATATATATATATATATATAAGAATATATATATATATAATGCATAATTGAATCACTCTGTTGTACAGCAGAAATTAACACAACATTGTAAATCAACTAGACTTCAATGAAAGAAAGAGAGAGAGAGAAAGGAAGGAAGAAAGGGGGGAAGGAAGGAAGGAAGGGGGAGGGAGAGAAAGAAAGAAAGAAAGAAAGTGGGTTCTTGTCTGGCCCCTGCCACTTTCTAGCTGTGTGACTCTTGGAAGGTCTCTTTCTCTTTGTAAACCTCAGCTTTCTCATATGTAAAATGGGATCGCAAAGACATTGTAGGATGACCTGCTGCCCAAGTCTGGCAATGCTCTGTATGTCACTGTACGAATATGAACTGCTCTGAAGCAACTTATGTCCAGAGGTGTCAGTGGAGCTGTGGAAGTTTAGACAACAGGTTGGGGCGAAGGACAGGGTTGAACCTCAGCCTCCCACGCGCCGCCCAGGGCTCTCTCCTCTGTGCCAGACGCCTTGTCTCTTGCGCTTGCCCTCTGTACAGGGCACGATGCGACCCTTTGTCCACTGAACCTGTGCATTCCACCTTCTCTACCAGATTAGGCGAGGGGCCTGTTTTTGATGCCCAGCCCCCATCTCAATGTCAAACAATCCGCCCTTGGGGCCTCTTGGCGGATGGTCCTCACCGAGCCTGGCTGGCCCACAGCTCTGCCAGCAGCCACCCGGCCCACACCAGCGTGCACTCACCTGAGGAACGTAGGGTACAACTCAGCATTCACCAGGCACACCATCTGGAACGCGAGGGTGATTCCCATTCGGCCAACACAAGCTACCACGATATTCAACCAGTGCAGATCTGGAGAAGAAACACACGGAGGGTGTGGAGAGCAAGTGAGGACTGTGCCCATGGAGTTGCCGGGAGAAGCCATGATTGGAACCTTGTACTTCAGAGCTGGAAGGGCCGGAAAGATTGTCTTATCTGACCCCTCCATTGTGGATACGTTAACTGAGTCCTGAAAGGTTTCAGGACTTGATGACGCATGAGGGGAGGCCCTGCTGGGCAGAGAGACGAATGTGCTTTTCGAATCTCAGCTCGGCCTCCCGTCAGCGGTGGGACCTGGCAAACGCTTTACTTCTTCTTCGTTTTTTAAAATTAATTAATTTATTTATATTTTGGCTGTGTTGGGTAGTTGTGGCACGCAGGCTCACTACTTGTGGCTCACGGGCTCTAGAGCGCAGGTTCAGCAGTTGTGGCGCACGGGCTTAGTTGCTCCGCGGCACGTGGGATCTTCCCGGACCGGGGCTCGAACCCGTGTCCCCTGCATTGGCAGGCGGATTCTTAACCACCGCGCCACCAGGGAAGTCCACGATTTACTTATTCATGCTTCCGTCTCCTCAGCTGTAAAATGGGAATAATTTTACCCAGCTTATAGGTTGTTGTGAGATTTAGAGATAATACATGTCAGATGTGCACCGTGACCACTCCGTAAGTGTTGGCTTTTTAATTATCGTGGATAGCGTGGCTGCTGGCACGGCGCCTGGAACGTAACAGGTCCTCAACAGCGTGGCTGTCTCGGGCACAAGCCCTGGAGCTGGTAGACCAGATTTCTCATCCGCAGCCTAGTGCTCATTTCCCAGCACATTTTTTAACCCAAACATCTTTCAGAGCAGTCTGAGAATATGCGGAAAGTGAACCCTCGTCTCCTCCCAGCAGAGTGGCCCGGGCCCGGGCAGAGGCAGCTCTCTCTCAGCTGAGCCATCACCTAAGATTTATCCCCGAGGTGAGAAACAGTCTCAGACCGCAGGCTCCCTCTCAGCACTCCATGCTGTTACTAAAAAATAAAAACAAAAATAAAAATATGCCCATTCATTCCATTTTACCAGGATTCCAGAAAAAGGGGGGAGATGGGGAGAAAATGGGTAAAATCGATTTCAGATGCACTATGCCTCTTTTCCTGTCTTCTCTGTTCTCTCTCCACGAAAGGAGGGAGAAAAAAACTTGAGTTCTCTTTTTCCATCTCTCTAAATTTCCAGCCTGATCTATAGAACCTGGTTCTTGAGAATACAGATTTTACAGGGCGCTTCCCGTGCTATCCTATCCAAAAGCCTGTGCCCAAATGACTCAAACCAGTGAGCTCAGAGCACAAGTAATAAAAACTGAGAAAACAGCAAATCTGCCTTCGTTTTTTTTCAACATTTCCAAAGGTAAGAGATGAGAAAGGCAACTTATGTACTTAAATTAAAACCACCCAAATGACTCTGCTTTGGCTTACCTTGGACTGCTAAGAATTATGGAGTAAAGCTCACAGGTACCAAAACGGCTGGTGTTAGAAAGACTAGCAACACCAAGCATTGGCGAGGATGTGCAGCCGTGGGAATGCTCCTGCGTCGCGGTGGGAGTGTGAACTGGTCCAACCATATGGAGAGGGGTCTGGCTACATCTACTAAAACTAGCATACGTCCCCCTCGCAGCAAGGGAAATGACTGCCCACGAAAAGATGTGCCCGAATGTTCACTGCAGCCTCAATCCCAATAGGCAGATGCCGGAGGCCACACAACTGTCAATCAACAGTGGCGTGGATGTATAGTGGGGTATTCATACACTGGGACGCTGCACGATAAGGAAAAAGTACAAACTTCACTCTCATGACAACGTGGACAAACCCCGTGGACGTTAAGGATGAGCAAATGAAGTGAGGTCATACAGAGCACGCGTGGTACGGTTCCGTTTGTATGAAGTTCAAGAACAGTCAACATTAATCTGCAGTGGCAGAGACCAGAGCAGTGGTGACCCGTGCAGGGGTGGTGAATACTGATGGTCAAGGAGGGTGAGGAAACCTTCCGAGATGTTGGCAATCTTCTTTTATCTTTTTGTAGGTCGTGGTGCCCAGGCATACATACATGTAAAAATTCACTGGCTTGAGCACTTATAATGGACTCATTGTATGTATGTTATACCTCAATGTAAATGTTTTTTATTTATTTATTTTTTTTTTGCGGTACGCGGGCCTCTCACTGTTGTGGCCTCTCCCGTTGCGGAGCACAGGCTCCGGACGCGCAGGCTCAGCGGCCATGGCTCACGGGCCCAGCCGCTCCGCGGCATGTGGGATCTTCCCGGACCGGGGCACGAACCCGCGTCCCCTGCATCGGCAGGCGGACTCTCAACCACTGCGCCACCAGGGAAGCCTCAATGTAAATGTTTTAAAACATGATTCTAGACTCAGGTAATGCCTTAGTCTTTGTTCCTGTTCCAGAGGCTTATAAAAGAGTTAACACGCTATTCCCACAATTCAATGACCCGGAAGATGATGAAAGTGGACCACTCACCGTGTGAGATAAAGATCATGAGGAAGCAGGCTGCCCCCACCACCAGATTGGACCCAGCCAGCGCGCAGAGGCAGCCGAAGCGCTCGATGGTGACGAGGATAATGAAAGCTGCCGGGAATTCGACCAGAGCAGAGTAGAAGAAGTCCAGATAGAGGTTCCCGCCGGTGACGCCCATGTGCATGATGAGGCCCTGGTAGAGTACGGAGCTGGTGAACCTGAGCAGGGAGGAGAGGCCGGGTCAAAGGCAAGCTCCTCGGAAGAGGGGAGATTTAGGATACTGGCTGGGAGGGAGGATAAAGGACACTGCGAGCTGGGTGTAGAATGTTCTAGAGCAATATGAGAAGAGGGATATCAAAATCAAGAAAGGTGCCCTTGAGGGGCCCTCGATGACACCCTCCTTTCACAATTTATGTGAGGGTGTGACTTACAGGATAGGTTCACGTTTTCAAGAAAAGGCAAACAATGGTAGCTACTGTTTACTGCGCACCTGGGTGCTGGCCCTGCTCTGAGCACCGCATGTGCCCTACCTCATCAGATGCTCCAACGGCCTCCAAGGGGAAGGGCAGCAGAAGGCAGTGGTGAGTGAGCAGTTCCAGGAATCAGACTGTTGTATGAGCTGTGTGGTCTTAAGTAAGTTAACTAACCTCTCTGTGCCTCAATTCCTTCAGCTGTGAATTTGGGTTGTCTTGAGAATTCTTTGAGGTAATGGACAAAAAGCGCTCAGTATAGTTCCGGGCACATAGTGGGCACTCGGTGAAGATGAGATGTTACTGCTGTCTTTCCAAGGGCAAGGATCCAGAGCACAACAGGGTGGAGAAGTCGGCCAAGTCTTTCCAACTCCACAGCGGTCCTCCCTCCACACATCACACCATCTTTAACAGGCATTATTCCCTTACTCTTTTTACCTCATATCCTGCCGCATGACCCCTTCATCCATATTCGAGGAAAGAACAGCAATGTTACAGAAAATGGCACACAGACCGATGAGGACCAGCACATCAAATTTTCCCACTCAGGGGAAAACTTGGAGAGTCCCATGTGTCACTTTTGGTCAAACTACATAATTTGGGAACAATGAATGATTCTATTGGTACAGTTGTTCCTCACTATCCTTTGGGGATTGGTTCCAGGAGCCCCCAGGATACCAAAATCCAAGGATGCTCAAGACCCTTGGATAAATTGGCGTAGTATTTGCATAGAACTTATGCACATCCTCCTGTGTACTTGAAATCACCTCTAAATAACTGATTATACCTGGTATAATGTAAATGCTATGTAAATAGTTGCTAGCATGCGGCAAATTCACGTTTTGCTTTTGGGGACTTTCTGGAATTTTTTCAGGTATTTTTGGTCTGCAGTTGGTTGAACCCCCAGATGCAGAACCTGCAGATAATGGAGGGTCGACTGTCTTTACACTGTGAGAAGAGATTTAGGGGGATAAGAAATTATTTTCTTATAGAAATGCCAACTGCCCATCAGCTCCAAAACTGAGATCACAGCGGATGTTTCTCATTACTATACCCCCTGGTTTTATAAAGCTGCACCCAGAGAAGCATGAGATGCTTTTGTTTCTAGTTCTAAATTATTCACGGTTGAACCAAAGGGTCAAGAATACAAGAAGAGGGACTTCCCTGGTGGTCCGGTGGTTAAGAATTCGGCTTCCAATGCCGAGGACGCGGGTTCGATCCCTGATCGGGGAACGGAGATCTCACATGCTGCGGGGGCAACCGAGCCCACACGCCACAGCTACGGAGCCCACTCATCCTGCATGCTGTAACAAAGATCCTGCGCGCCACAACTAAGACCTGACGCAGCCAGATAAATAAATATTTTTTTAAATGTAAATTTGAAAAAAAAAAAAAAAAAAAAGAGTACAAGAAGGCAGGCACTGGCAACAACTCAGTGAGTTAAGATGAGCCCGGTGGGGTCCTCCATGCTGGTTAGCTCAGCCGGTTAAATGAGAACGGTCACCTTTAACCCGTAAAGAGACTGATCCAAGAGAAAGGAATGGAGAACCCTGGTTTTTCTGTCCAAAAAGACCCCCCAAAAAACTAGCAACAGTTAACAAATGTGCAGGGCTGCCATCTTCTGGCCGGACCCATGAATTGCATGCACACATTAAAACACAAACAGCGATTTGTAGCTGTCAGGCCTAAGCCCTTTATACATATTATCTCATTAATTCTTCCAACAGGCCTGTGAGTAGGTCCTACCATTACATCCACTGGCTGATGAGGAAACTGAGTCACAGAGATCACGAAGCTTCCTGACAGTCACACAGCCAGGAAGTGACGGGCACCCCACCGGAGAGGCTGTGATGAATGAAGTGGATGGGGGGGGGGGGCGGAGAGAGGGGAGGAGACAGCGGGAGAAGGAGTCCAGGGGCCAGAGAGCGTGAGGCCTCCTAGGAAGGAATCTGGTTTTCTTCTCGGTGGATTAGGAAGCCAGTGAGGATGTGGACGAGGGGGTGACCCGGTCCGTGACCTTTGCCTGCTTTGTGAGCAGTTCCTGGGGGGACAGGAGTGGGGGCAGACCACCAGCGGGGAGGCTGCTGCAACCGCGAGGACGAGAGACCACGACACCCCAACTGGGACCTGAGAGTGCAGGTGACGAGGAATGGCAGAGCCTCAGTATACTTTCAAGACAGAGCAAAATCTGCCCAAGGACTGCTTGCAGGGGTGTAAGACAGCAGAGGGGACAAAACCGCCACCTTGACAGGAGTGCTCAGGGCCGTGGAGTAATATAGGAGGGGGGCAAGCCTTCCTCTCTGCAGAGTCCCGGGCCTCCACACCGAAGAGACATTGCTGAGTCGAACACTGAGCATATGAGACATGCACCCAGGCACCCGGGGTGTTTGCAGAGGCCCGTCACGTAGCGGGGCACAGGGCTCCTGGGCCTGCCCGGAGACACGGTGACCGGCGCTGCCTGGACAGGGTGAGGTTTGCCTGGGATGGATTCTGTGCAACAGTGGCCACTCATTCAACCTTCAGCAAGTATTTACTGAGGGTGCCAGGGGCTGCCCTCTGAGTTGGAACCCTTATTTCATGGAAGGGCAAACAAGTGCAGGGCGGTAGAGCGACTCCAGGGGAACGGGAGCCCGGGGTCCAGCTACGCAGCCCAGGTATTCGGGGAGTAACTGAATAACCTCCCTCGTGCTGAGGAGAAAGCCCTGACGTCGGGGGCTGACCCGGCACCGCTTCAGGAAAGAGCGTGGAGACCCCGTCTCCAGGTAGCTACCTGGGAGGTGGATGCAGCCCAGGGGGTGTGCGGGGGTACATGGCTGAATCTGGATGTGGATGTGAGTTTCCTAATCTGGGGGTGAAAAAAAGCACGGATACTCTCATCGGGGTCTATAAAGGTCTTAGATGAGAGGAAGGGCTCTTCCTCCTTGAAACCAGGAGCCACTGACATCTCATCCACCTTCTGACGCTATGTCAAGACTCGGCTACTCCCCAAAGATGAGACGTGTGGGATTTGAGGCAACCTTGAGAACCCTCCGTCCAGCTTACTGTTGACCTCTCCTATGTAAGAATTTCTTCTTACTAAAATGAGGCCCCAGGGCTTCCCTGGTGGCGCAGTGGTTGAGAGTCTGCCTGCCGATGCAGGGGACACGGGTTCGTGGCCCAGTCAAGGAGGATCCCACATGCCGCAGAGTGGCTGGGCCCGTGAGCCATGGCTGCTGAGCCTGCGCATCTGGAGCCTGTGCTCCACAACGGGAGAGGCCACAACAGTGAGAGGCCCGCGTACCGCAAAAAAAAAAAATAAATAAAATAAAATAAAATGAGGCCCTTCCTCTACTATGCAATCGTCAAGGGAGAAATCAGGTGTCTATTTAAGGGCTCTTTGACCACTGGAAAACCATCTGGAAATTTCTTTTCGTGCTTCCCTTTTTCCACCCGAGTTGTTCCACCGTCTTTCACTGGTAGCCGGGTATGCAGGTAAGCCCACCAGTTCCATCCGGGGACAGGCGTCGGAAAGGCCCCTTACCACAGGCACATTAGGATGAAGCTGTGCTTCCTCAGGCGCGGCGTGCGGAACAGCTCTACAAACGAGGGGCTCAGCTTTTCAGTGACATCCTCTTCCAGAGACAGCATCTAGGAAGGAGTCAGGGCGTCAGCTGCATCCAAGCCGCCGTGAGCAGGAAACGCCGTCAGAGCCCCCTTTCCTGGCCCCCGCCCCGGGGTCGGTCCTCGCATGGCTGTCCGCCACACCCATCACCCCAAATGTCACCAGTGCCCTCTTCCTCCCAAGGCAGCCCCACAGGCATGCTCTAAGTCCTAAATGCAACCCAAAGTTCAGTGACGGGAGAAACCCTTTGCTAGTTTGTCACCTTTAGCTCAGCAGGAGGCAATTTCCCATTCTTTTGGGCTATGTAGCCCATTATCTTTACTGCTTGAGTGTTTCTCTTTTGCGATAACAGCCATCGGGGGGACTCGGGCACAAACCTGTGGACACAGATCATCACTACTTCTCATTTTCTCCAGAGCTCATCGGATGTAAAGCCCCGATCAGAGCAATGTTGGTGCTCAGAGCAGCCTGCCCTCCTCACGCTGGGACTGGAATTCCTCAAACGTCTGGTGGATGAGGACCTGGGGCCACTGTGTGCTGGCCCAGAGAGCCCACACAGGAGCTCCGTGAGTCACTCGCGCTCTTAATGCCACCTGCTAAGATCTACGGACCAGAAGAGAACCATCGCTTCCTATGTAGCCTTCATCCGGTGGGGCGGGGGTCCCAGTCTCTCCTGGAAGCCCGCAGCCCTTCTCCCCACCCCAGGAAATCTCTCACACATAACGGATGCTCCACACGCCCCACCCCTTGCGATGCAGCAGATGCCTCCTTGTAAGACAGGGGCTGTTGAACATGTCTCAAATATTTCCAAAACAAAATAAACTATAGTCACTTTTCTATTTTTTTAGCATCAGACACACCATGGTGTCTATTTCAAATGGGACAGGGATGTTATAAAGTCAAAGACTGGGAATCTCTGGTCATCTGAAGACACACAGGTATAGTCTCACCCAACCGGGCCCTCGGGACTCAGCCAGGGGGTCCCGTCACTGGAGAGCCCCTTGTTTCACACTGACAAGGAGGGAGCAGGCTCTTCCTGAACGGGAATGTACTTAGAGCCGCAGTTTTGAGAAACTGGGTGGACTCGATGCCTCCCACGGATAAGATCTGCCCTCAGCAACACGGTGACAAAAGCTGCATGGCCGCGATCGTTGTCTCCACAAACCTCTCTGCTACCACGCACCTCCCCACCCACCGACCCCCGCCTCCCTCTCCCACAATAAAAACTCATCTGTCTAGTTGCCCCTCCCTTCACCCTGCCAAGGGCTGACAGCTAATAAGATTAAGAGCTCACTTGAGCAGGTTTTGTTCATAACAGTTTAATGTGCACCCTCCCCAAAGGTCATTTCATCCCTTCATTCACTCGGCAAACAGCAGATGCCTACTTTGTGACTCGGTGCACTTCTGTCTGACTCGTAGCATTCCAGCCTCTATCTCGGGGACGGGAGTTGAAAGAAGCTCTGTTTGAGGGCAGCGCCCCGGGGAAGGTGACAGAACTCCCCAAATGGCACAGATGGCTGTAAGCCCCAGGCCTGCGGGTCGGGCCTCCCTGGCCGCCGGGAAGACGGGGTCCCCGCGAGGACACAGTACCAGCAGCCCAGCAGGAGGAGGAAGGTGGGCAGAGAGACTGCCAGCTGGAGCCAGCGCCAGTGAGGGACAGCGTAGGCCAGCCCGGAGAGCAGCACGAGCCCCACCGTGAACGCCACCTGGTAGAGGATCGCCACCGTTCTTCTGTAGGCCAAGCCCACGAATTCTGTGACTGAAACAGGAGAGATGTCCCTGGAGGGCTCCACCGAAGAGCGAAGCCAGCGCGGCACGCATGCGCGCGCCCGCCCCCTCTGTGCGCCTCCGCGGCTCCTTCCGCCAACGCCCTTCCGCCGCCGCCTCCCCACGAGGCCCAGTCCTTTGGTCCCGGCTCTCCTCCAGCCGCCTCTTTTTGAAACCCCACCATCTGCCGCCTGGAGTTCTCCTTTTCACGCGGCAGGATTCAGGCTGCCGGGCTCCCTTCCCCGGAATCTTCCTCCCATCGGCTCCAGGCCGAGCTGGACTCTTTTCCACGACCCCCCGGGAGCGCTCGTTAATTTCACGCCCGTCTTTGAGTGCCCGCCAGGGACCTGGCCCTGTTGTGGGTGTTTGGATGTATCGTGAGCTCAGTCGGCAGAGTCCTGCCTTCCTCAGCCCGCATTCTCGTGAGAGATGGTGGACGACACACACAAGTGAGTAAATCACAGCCGGGTCATGTCGCGACCCGCGGTGTGCGGAGAGAAAAGGTAAATGGCCCGAGGGGATTCAGGAGAGTCCAGGGTGGAGGGGTTGCAGAGTTTCAGAGAGCAGTGGGGTGGAGCTTGTGCATGAAACCTGAGCCAAGACCTGCAAGAGGTGAGGGAGTTAGCCGAACACAGAAGGGCGAGGCGAGGTAGCCCTGTGGACGAGGACCCCCCCCCCCCCCGCCCCGTCAGTGGGCCTCATAGGCTTGCGGAGAACGTTGGCTTCCAGGGCGGGAAACGCAGAGCCGCTGCGGCACAGGGGTGACGCGGTCCCACGTCTATTAAAGGCTCACTGGGCTCCCTGTAGGTGCCACAGGGAGACCACCGTGGAGGTGAGGTGAGGCTGCTGTCTGGGAGCCGTGGAAGCAGCAGAGGAGTGAGATGAATGGCGTTCCAGAGGAATTTTGAAAGTAAAGGGGACAGCAGGGCTGGGGCGGGGGGGGCACAGGTGGAACAGGCTGGGGGGTGGGGGAGGACAGGCTCCTGGGTCCTGCCACGGTGAGGGGTCAGGGAGCAGAGGAGGAGTCAGTACAGCGGACTGACCAGGAGCCGCGTTCACAGGACCAGGGAGTGTGTGACCCACAAGCAAGTGGGGACAGCGTGGGAAGAGCAAAGCCAGGGGCAGCTCTCGCTCCACCACAGATACATAGGGTTCCCGGTGGGTCTCCCTTTCTCTCTAGCCTTTGAGCTCCTTAAAGGAGGACGGGGGCCTTATCTCTCTTGGCACCCCATCTCGCCCCCTGCCTGCCAAAGGGCAGCAGGTGCCCACGCTGCAGGGAGGCGTATGGGGCGGGCATCCCTCTAGGCTACACCTGGGGCACTTCATCTACCTCACAGCCTTGTCATTCCCATGTAGAGGATCCTGAGGCACAGAGAGGTTATGGAACTTGTCCATAAGACCACACAGCCAGTCAGTGTTGGGTGTAGATTTGACCTCAAAACTA
Organism: Kogia breviceps; assembly: GCF_026419965.1. NCBI lineage: Eukaryota > Metazoa > Chordata > Mammalia > Artiodactyla > Physeteridae > Kogia > Kogia breviceps. The sequence continues at coordinate 84,426,988 of NC_081322.1, read as the reverse complement.
ATCCTCTTCACCATGTGCCAAGTAGTGCATGTTCAGCATATAGATGGCTGGGCTCTCACTAAATATGTGCTGAACTCACTAAACTTAACCAGCGTGTTCGTGGTTTCTCAAGGGAGGAATATGATTTTTCTTGGCTCTAGTGAACTCTTTCTCAGGATGCCAAGCCATAGGACGTCGTTTTCAGAGATGGCAAGACATGGCAGAAATGTGGATTACCCCCACTGCTGTCTGATGTGCCCCAGACCGGTGGAGGGATGCACAGATGCTTCTTATACTACCTTCTTCTAAGGAAGCATTTTTCATTTTCTAGTCTTACCCTTCAGAGAAAATTTGAAAAAAAATAGTATATAGAATTACATTGCTTTACACGTCACTTTTAAAAATCATTATGTTTATCTCTTCTTTTATTTCCTCTGTCTTCTCTCCTAACTGTTTAGTGTCCTTCAAACCAGTTGAGTTTGTTGTATTTACTTTGAAAGATGCTGGTTCTTTCATATTTAAAATGTTAAAATACTCTCCCACCTGTCTCCCCTTCCTGCACACCCCCTATCGCTGTAACCACATCACATGTGATCTTCTTTTCCCAAATGGATTAGTTGATACGGAAACACTGATTCATTTAAGTGGTTATTTAAGTGTCTCTCAAACAAAAAGAAAGAGAGAGGAGAAGGCCATCCTGACAGCATGCCCAGCCCTAGTCACACAGACAGCAAATACAGCTAGAACGACCACACTTTCTCTAGACCCTGCAAACATCCTCTTCCCCGAGAAAACCCAGCTCCACCTTCAGCTTCATCCCATTCTACCCCACTACCTGACTTCCGTGGCTTCTTACAGTGTGTGGAAACATCAGGCCAGAGGATGCTTACTCAGGGTGTAGCCAGCCGTCCAGCTGCCCTTGCTGACCAGCCCCTGCCCCAGGCGGAAGAGCAGGAGGCACGTGTAGTCTGGAGCGACCGCCGTCAGGACGCCCAAGATGGCGCTGATGAGGGTGGTGGCCAAGAGGCATACTTTTCGGCCAAACCTGCAGAGCAAGGAGACAGCGAGGTGAGGTGAGCATTGAGTATTCACAGGGACGGTGGGACAGCAAGTGTCTCTAGTGGGAGACAAGACAGTTTTTCTGAGGGACCATGCAGTGCGTTGATCGCTGCCCCTGCTCAAAGCCTGACCTGGTCCATCCTCAGTGAACGGCGACAAGCGGCTCTGGCGAGGTTAATTAAGCCACTCTGAGGAGGAATCCTGATCGCTCTCAGCGATATGGAGCCTCAGCCAAGGATGAGTGGCCTCCCTCAGTGACTCTTCTAGTTCTCAGACTCATCTCCTCTCGTTACCTTTGTATTTAACAGACTGTATTGTTATTAACAGGGGCACCGGAAACCAGGCTTTTCCCTACATAGTTAGTCTTATCGATGGTCATACAAGTTTTTCTGGGAAAACCTTCAGTTCTAATAGTATAAATATTTTAAAATAAATTTATTTATTTTATTTTATTTATTTTTGGCTGCACTGGGTCTTCGTTGCTGCGTGTGGGCTTCCTCTAGGTGCTGTGAGTGAGGGCTACTCTTCATTGCAGTGTGTGGGCCTCTCATTGCGGTGGCTTCTCTTGTTGTGGAGCACGGGCTCTAGAGCGCAGGCTCAGTAGTTGTGGCGCACGGTTTTAGTTGCTCCGCGGCATGAGGGATCTTCCCAGACCAGGGCTCGAACCCATGTCCCCTGTATTGGCAAGCGGATTCTTAATTACTGCACCACCAGGGAAGCCCCTAATAGTATAACTATTGAAAAGCGTTTTTCCCTTCCTTTTTCATGAATAAAATGGTCAAATTATTTGCTAAAACTTCATCCCATAATTGTGCTTTATTGATTTGATCTTTTAAATCTTATCCCACATTCTCTGGCAGTAAGGCAGGGAAGGAAGGGACCAACCTCTTATGTGGTTACACTGAACTTGCCCACACCCAGGATCTCTCCCCCACCCCGGCCCAGCAAGCCCTCTGCTTTTCTCTGTCATCCTCCTTCCTGGCTTCCAGCATGTCTACTTCATTTATCGACTCCATGTCTTCTTGCCTCAAACTTCTGTATACAGACACTTCTTGTCTGAAGCCCACATCTTCTTACCCAAGAATGTTCAGACATAATAGTACCAGCATCCATTTTCTCCTGTGTCTCCTCCCAAAGGCAGCCTCACCCACTGCACTTGGGTCCAGCCCTTGACTGAGCCCCTTTGGTTCCTTGCTCTCTCCATGATATTGTCTCATCTTCCTGGACCCTTCACCTCTCCACTTCCCCATTTCCTTCACAGCCATCTTGTTTTAAAGAGTCATCCACACAATGATCCAAAACCTATGGGATGCAGCAAAAACAGTTCTAAGGGGGAAGTTTATAGTGATACAAGCCTACCTCAGGAAACAAGAAAAATCTCAAATAAACAACCTAACCTTACACCTAAAGAAACTAGAAAAAGAAGAACAGGTAAAACCCAAAGTTAGTAGAAGGAAAGAAATTATAAAGATCAGAGCAGAAATAAGTGTAATAGAGACTAAAAAAAAATAGAAAAAGTCAATGAAACTAAGAGCAGGTTCTTTGAAAAGATAAAATTGATAAATCTTTAGCCAGACTCATCGAGAAAAAGAGACAGAGGGCTCAAATTAATAAAATCAGAAATGAAAAAGGAGAAGTTACAACTGACACCACAGAAATACAAAGGATCATAAGAGATTACTATGAATCATTATACACCAATAAAATGAACAACCTAGAAGAAATGGATAAACTGCTAGAAATATACAATCTCTCAAGACTGAATCAGGAAGAAATAGAAAATATGAACAGACCAATTACCAGTAATGAAATGGACTCAGTAATTTTTAAAAAAATTTCCCAACTAAAACTCAGGACCAGACAGCTTCACAGGTGAATTCTACCAAACATTTAAAGAAGAGTTAACATCTATTCTGTTCAAACTTCCAGAAAATTGAAGAGGAAGGAATGCTTCCAAGCTCATTCTAAGAGGCCAGCATCACCCTGATACTGAAATCAGACAAAGACACCACAAAAAGAGAAAATTACAGGCCAATATCTCTGGTGAACATAGATGCAAAAGTTTTCAACAAAATATTAGTAAACCAAATACAACAATACATTAAAAAAAAATCGTACACCATGATCGAGCCGGATTTATCTCAGGGATGCAAGGATGGTTCCATATCTGCAAATCAATCAATGTGATATACCACATTAACAAATTGAAGAATAAAAACCATATGATAATCTCAATAGATACAGAATCTCAATACATACAGAAAAGGCTTTTGACAAAATTCAACCTCCATTTATAATGGAGAACTCTCCAGAAAGTAGGCATAGAGGGAACATACCTCAACATAATAAAGGCCATATATGACAAACCCACAGTCAACATCATACTCAGTGGTGAAAAGCTGAAAGAAATTCCTCTAAGATCAGGAACAAGACAAGGATATCTACTCTCACCATTTTTACTCAACATGATATTGGAAGTCCTAGCGAAAGAAAGAAAGAGAGAAAAGAAAGGAAGGAACGAATGAAAGAAGGAAGGAAGGAAGGGAAAGAAAGGAAGGAAGGAATAAAAAAAAGAAAGAAAGAAGAAAGGACTCCAAATTGGAACAGAAGAAGTAAAACGGTCACTGCAGAAGGCATGTTACTATATGTAGAAAGTCCTAACGATGCCACCAAAAAAACTATTAGAACTAATCAATGAATTCAGGAGTTACAGGCTACAAAATTAACATACAGAAATCTGTTGCATTTTAATACAGTAATGACAAACTATCAGAAAGAGAAATTAAGAAAACAATCCCATTTACAATTGCATCAAAAAGAATAAAATACCTAGGAATAAATCTAACCAAGGAAGTAAAAGATGTGTACTCAGAAAACTATAAGACACTGATGAAAAAATTGAAGACAATACAAAAAAAAGGAAAGATATACTGTGCTCATGGATTGGAAGAATTAATATTGTTAAAATGACCATACTTCATTCAAGGCAATCTACAGATTCAATACAATGTATTGAATTCAATACAATACAATACCATATAATACCAATGACATTTTTCACATAAGTAGAACAAATAATTCTAAAATTTGTATGGAAACACAAAAGACTCCAAATAGCCAAAACAATCTTGAGAAAGAAGAACAAAGCTGGAGGTAGCAGACTCCCTGGTTTCAAAATATACTACAAAGCCACTGTAATCAAAACAGTATGGTACTGGCACAAAAACAGGCACACAGCTTAATGGAACAGAATAGAGAGCCCAGAAATAAGCCCACACTTAATATGTCAATTAATCTATGAAAAAGGGGGCACAAATATACAATAAGAAAAAGACAGCCTCCTCAATAAATGATGGTGGGAAAACTGGAAAGCTACATGCAAAAGAATCAAACTAGACTACTTTCTCACACTATATACAAAAATAAACTCAAAATGAATTAAAGACTTAAATGTAAGACCTGAAACTACAAAACTCTTGGAAGAAAACATAGGCAGTATGCTCTTTGACATGAGTCTTAGCAGTATTTTTTGGACATGTCTCCTCAGGCGAGGAAAACAAAAGCAAAAACGGACAAATGGTGCTCCATCAAACTAAAAAGCTTTTGCACAACAAAAAAAACTATCAACAAAATGAAAAGGCTGTCTACAAATGGAAGAAGATATTTGCAAACAATATATCTGATAAGAGGTTAATATCCAAAATATGTAAAGAGCTCATACAACTCAATATCAAAAAAATAAACAACCAGATTTTAAAATGGTCAGAGGATCTGAATAGACATTGTTCCAATGAAGACGTACAGATGGCCAACAAACACATGAAAAGATGCTTAGCATCACTAATCATCAGGGAAATGCAAATCAAAACTACAAGATATCACCTCACACCTGTCAGAATGGCTATTATCAAAAAGACAGTAAATAACAAGTGTTGACAAGGATGTGGAGAAAAGGGAACCTTAGTACACTGTTAGTGGGAATGTAAACTGATGCAGCCACTATGGAAAACAGTGTGGAGTTTCTTCCAAAAATTTAGAATGGAACTACCATACAATCCAGCAGTTCCACCTCTGGGTATTTTTCCAAAGAAAATAAAAACACATTCAAAAAGATATCTGGGGCTTCCCTGGTGGTGCAGTGGTTGAGAGTCCGCCTGCTGATGCAGGGGACACGGGTTCGTGCCCCAGTCCGGGAAGATCCCACATGCTGCAGAACGGCTGGGCCTGTGAGCCATGGCTGCTGAGCCTGCGCGTCTGGATCCTGTGCTCCGCGATGGGAGAGCCCACAACAGTGAGAGGCCTGCGTAATGCAAAAAAAAAAAAAAAAAAAAAAGATATCTGCACCCCTATGTTTATTGCAGCATTATTTACAATAGCCAATTAGCCAATATGTGGAAGCAACCTAAATGTCCATCAATTGATGAATGAATAAAGATTTGGGGTGTGTGTGTGTGTGTGTATATATATGTATATGTATATATATATATATGTATAATAATGCAATATTACTCAGCCATAGAAAAGAATAAATTTGGGACAGTATAGATGGATGTAGAGGGTATTATGTTAAGTGAAAGTAGTCAGACAGAGAAAGACAAATACCATGTGATCTCACTTGTGTGGAATTTAAGAAACAAAACAAATATATATATTTTAAACTCATGCATGAAAATTATCTACTCCTGAAAATAAATAAATAAATGCTACAAATATTCCAATATATTGTGACTGAAAAATTCACTCCAACTTCTTCCCACATGTAGAGATGAAATTAACATGCTTTAAGGGAATACGGGGGTGTGTGGGGGGAAGTGTTGTCCACACACAAAAACCCACTCTCTCATCTTTTACTACCTTCAACCTTCCACTGACACTGCCATTGCCCACCAACTTCTACACGTGGATCTTCTCTCCATACGCCCTCTCCTAGCTTATCTCAGACGTGGTTTATAGCTTTAAATACCAATTGCCGGTGACAAATCCCAAATATTTAACTCCAGCCCAGACCTCATAATCCCTCTGCCTACTTGGCATCTCTTCTCTGTCTCACGGGCTACTCTGAACACATCTCCAATCTTATCACTTCCAAGACAGAACTCTCTGCTTCACCCCAAAGAGCAGCAACCAAGGCTGTTCCTAACCCATTCTGTCCCGTCTCAAAAACTGGCCCTGCCCGCCTCCACCCATCTGCTAGAAGCATAACAGTGCCCTTGTCCCCCTTCCTCAGCCCCGCCCCCCAGCTATACACTCTGCATGTAGTTTCCACCTCTGAAATCCATCCTAAATCCCCACCTGCCTCTGTCCTGCTGCCCCACAAAGACCAGAGCACTCGCTGCCGTGTCCTGTCTCCCTCAACTTCCGCAAAGATTCCCACTGGCCACATTCTCCCGCCATTGGCCCCTAAAGTCCGTTCTCTCCATGGTGTTGATGCTGTTTAGTCGGATCGGCCTTTACGTACCTGTCTGCAATGTAGCCGACGCCCAGGGAGCCCAGGAAGAAGCCCACATTCACACAGGACTGAAAGAGGTCCACCTTCCAAGAGTCATCGCACACCAGGTTAAACTGCGGGTCACACCGCGGTCGGAGGGGCCGAAAACACAAGACCATGTGTAAGTCAAACTACACCGTCCATCCTCCCTCCGGACCACGTAAACGCACAACACAAAATGTGGGGTCCCCCAGGTGCTTCACCTCTTTTAAGCACATTTTCATAAGACAAATTCAAGGTTTCTGGTGGATCTCAGTCAATGTCATTATATGCCTAATACCTTTATCTTGGCTTTACCGTCAATACACACTAAAGCGGCTGTTGTCAAGTGCCGCTGACAGGTATCAAACGACAGCATGGCCAAAAGGGAAGGTTTCTCAAGGAAATAGAGCAAAGTAATTATCCAAAGACAGAAATGTGGTAAAATAAATGTTTTCCAGAATTGGTCAAGGCCCTTAATTAAGTACATATTAATTATATGTTTAACTATGTAAATTATACCAGTAATTATGTAAATTGGCCCTGACTGATGGAGCTGTGTCAACAGGAGAATTGCTGAGCAAAGAGGCAGAGGCCCTGCGGTGGGAGCTTCTTGGGAGCAGCCTGTGTGCTGCACAGCACGCGGGGGGTTGGGGGGGACCCAGGGGTGGCAGGAGACTCGGAGGGAGGGATTGAGGGGGAAAGACCTAGGCAAAGGGAGGAGCGGGTCCCCTGGGGAAGGACGCTGGTGTGTGTGTGGGTTCCCTCCGTGCCTGGCACACGCGTGGCGATGCCCACACACGCCTGGGCAAGCTGGGAGGCCTGAGTGCGGAGCATCACCGCTTGGAGCTCAGAGGTGCAGAGAGCAGGACGGCGCCCCAGGGACGCGAGAGGGGCTGGGGCGTGGCAGCCGGGGACCTCGCCTCCCCATTCCTGGCACAGCACCGGCTGGGTGGTGTCCAGGGACACTTTGGATTCACGGTTCCGCCCCAGCAGGCGACACTGTGGGGTGTGATGCAGGGAGGTCACTTAGCAACTTCGGGCCTCAGTCTCCCAGTCAATAGGTGTGTGGCGCCCGTCCTGTCGCCGTCACAGAGCTAGTGCAGGCACTGCAGGGGCAGATCATGTGCAAATGGTTTGGTAGATAGTAAACCATTTAACTTTGTCAGTGGAGGCTTTGTTACCCACCACCTTTAAAAATCTGAAGTTGCCTGCACGAGCCCTGCCCTTTTCCCGGTCCCGGAGATCCGTCATGAGCACTGTTAAAAATACAATATTAGGTAAAACCCCTTGCTACCACTGGACTTTCAGAAACTTGATACTGAGCTCGCGCTACCATCTGTCTCATGCCCAGAGCCCGCTGTCTGCTCGCAGGAGTAGCTCAGATCTGAGAGACGGGATGAGATACCCAGTCACTCCCATTCTCTGCTGGTCCAGGTGTTTATTCCCTTTAAAATTCAGCTGAAAACACGCCCTTGCCAGGAAGCTTCTCCTGCAGATCTTTGGCTTTGCTGCCGTCTGGTCCGTGTCAGCAGAACGCGGGGGGAGGCCACTCCTGGGCGTTACCCAGCTGTCCCAGGTCTGTACCTGCGGCTGCCGCTTTGCGGCCTCCGCCCGCTTCGCCCAAGACGACTTTCTGTGCGTTCTAGATTTCACCAAAGCCGCAGGGCACCGGTTCTTGCCCTGGGTTTGTTCTACTCTTTGCAGTCAGCATCTTTGCAAGATGTCCCTGCCACCCTTCCTGAAGTGCCCTGGGTGCCATCCTTCCCCGGGGACGTGCAGAAGCCAGAGTGTTCACGGAGCTCAAGGAAGGGGCACCCGGCCTTCCCTGAGGACTCTGCCCCCAGCTGCGCTGAAGGTCTCGGTCTGGAGGCACCTGCAAGGCTCGTAAGCCTGCCTGGCCCTGTGCGCCCAAACCCTGCCACTGCCCCCGGACACTTTTGTGCCACCAGGAAGACAAGCCCGGCCCCTGGGGAAAGCCTGGGGCTGCACAGGGGGAGTGCAGGATGGGGTGTCCCGGGCCGGGTCACCGTCCCTGCTGGAACCTCTCTGGGACCGGGCCGTGTGGCGGGAATACAACCTATAGAGTGACACGGTTCTCACCAGGCTCGCCCGAGCACAGAATCACCCAGCGTCCCCGTTAGAATACAGTCCCCATGGATCCTGCCTCAGCAGACACGGCTCGGAATCCAGGTGAACCCTGGGATCAGGCGAGATTGGAAACGGCACATTCCTGCCCCCGATGGACCCTGACCTCCGCCCCCAGGACGAGGGGGGGAGCGGAGCCGGGTATTCAAACAGGTGGCCTCATCGTCCTCCCTTAAGCCGGTTCCAATGTCCAAGGCAAGGCCAAGTTAAAGATTATTTCTGCAGAAATGACCGACAAAGGTGAATTCCCTCCAAATTAAGCTTCAGCTTTGGGTGAGGCGAGGAGGCCAAAGGGGTTTCGAGGCGGTGGGAAGGGAGAGTGAGAGGGGAGCCCGCTCCTTCCGGGGGAGATTGTTCCCCGCTGCTGACCTCGAGGCCCGCGCGCTCATGGCCCTTCATCGCCTCCAGCCGGGCCCCACCGGCCCTCACGCTCCGCCGGTCCCCAGAGGAGCTCTGCCCTACGGCCCCTCACCTCGCCCTCCCAGGCCTCCCCAGCGCTGGCTCGTAGGGCAACTGGAAGCCCACAGCCGGCCAGTCGCTTCTGTGTCCCCTCCTCTCCAAGCCCACCGCCCCGCTCAGGCCACCACCTGGCCAGGCCCCCACAGCTGCACACACTGCTGCTGCCCTGTGTTCCAGTCTCAGTTCAGGAGCTCAGTTCCCCCCGGTTCCCCTTCCTCCACAGCCAGGACCCTCTGGCAAATCGGCCCCCTCCTCCTCCCCGGCCCCCGCCGGGCCTGTGTCTCTTAGATCGTCCCGCCGGGCCTCATGTCTCGGCCTCCTCAAGCTCTCCCCGCCTGACGGAGCCCCCAGCCCCACGCCCACCGGCGCCTGGACCATCCCCAAGGTCCAGCGAGGATGGACTTCCTCCTCTGCCTGACCACAAGCTCCCTTGTTTGGCACGAAGGCAGGGTGGCCAGGTTTAGGGGAAAAAAATACATGGTGCCCCGTTGAATTGGAATTTCAGATAAACAACTCTTTTTTTAGTATAAGTCCGCCCCCCGCAGAATTTGCATTCCCAGCCTCGTTGAATTCCCAGGTATTGCACAACATCTGTATCAAATGTTGTGCAATATCCGGGACTTAATTATCCTAAAAACGTGTTTGTTGTTTACCTGAAATTCACATTTAAGGGGCGTCCTGTATTTTATCTGGTGACCTGCGTTGGGACTCGGTGCTCTGGCCTGAAGGGGAGCTGGCACCACCACTCTCCCCTGGGACTCCTCTACTGGACCCTGGATCCCAATCAGTGTAACAGCTCGTTGCCGTCCGAGCGAAGCACCGGCTCCCCGTCCCCTGCGCTTTGCTCACGCTTCCCAGCCCCCTCCGTTCCCCCTCCTTGCTGCTCAAAACACCACCCGAGGCTCCATTCAAACTCCACCTCCGAAGGACCTACTGTACAGCACAGGGAACTATACTCAATATTTTGCAATAACCTTAAAGGAAAAAGAATCCGAAAAAAAAATAGATATGTAGGTATGTATACCTGAATCACTTTACTGTACACCTGAAACTAACACAACATTGTACATTAACTATACTTCAATTAAAAAAAAATGCCACCTCCTTCTGGAAGACCCCCGTGATCAGCTCAGTAGCTAAGATCCCCCTCCTTAGAGCCCACCGGCCCCTCCGCATCTCCCACACACACGGTCCGGGACGCCGGTCTTATTCTCACCACTGCCATCTGTCCCTCACTCCCCGGAGACTGCAAACTCCTTAAACCTCACAGGTTCCTTCTCTGTCTCCCTCCTGGCATCACACCCAGTGCCCGAACAGAGGAAAAGCTCAGAATACACTTACTGAACGCGCAGAGGGAGGAGTGAGTGGATGAATTCTTGCACCTGATCCCTTCCAAGCAGAGTGTACTCTGCAGCCACAGAGGACGATACTTCCCCGTCCTGGTCTGTTTCTAGATTCCCAGCGAGAATAGTGGACAATTCAGTGTCCCTGGGAGATGAGTCTTCCAATTGGACATCTATCGTTGGAGGATGCCTTGGAGATCAGATGTTCGTGCAACAGCACCCGCACCTGCTCCCCCCCCCCCGGGGGGAAACTCCCCGCTCCGGCCCCCGCCCTCCTCGAGACAGTGAGCTGGTGAGGCCAGAGGAGCGGACACGGCGCTTTTCTCCGGCAAGAGCCCGGACGTGTTCATGCTGAGACTACTCAGCTCCCTCGTTTCAGGCGAGTAGCACCCTCACCGAAACCGAGCTTTGCTAACAGACAGACTCTGCATAGTTCGGGTCTGCGGCTTCACCACGTGACCTTGAGGCCAGTTCCCAAGTGCCCACGCCTGTCACGGTACAACACTTTCCAGAGGGTCCGTGAAGGAGTAAAAAACCTGGTGCCTTTTTACTAAAATGTTCGCAAAGAAAACGCTCAGATCACTCATTAAACTGTGCAGGCCAAGCCTTTGCCACCATCCCCTCTCCCGCGGGCCGGCAGGGGGACACCCAGCGTAGCTCGGCTTGTCTGCTCAGCTCCTTCGTGCCGACCCCTGTGAAGGCAGGGCATTATCATCGAGGAAACTAAGGCTCAGAGAGGTTGAGTAACCTGCTCGGTTTCGCTCAGCCAATCCGGGGCATATGGCTGGGATTCTGTCTGACTCCGGGGCAGCTTCCGCCCAGCTCAGGGGCCAGTGTTTAGCTGTCACGTGTCCATGGCTCTTGAATGCAGCGGTGGGTGGGGGGATGGGGTGCGGGGAGGGATGGGGGGCGCTTCACAATTCTAACAGTGGGGACGCTAGACCCCAGGTGAATTCTGCAGGTCTGCCGAGGAGCCAGCGGGGCAGAGAGAAGAGGAGCCCCGGTCTCCCCAGAGACCCGCGTCCGAACAACCCAGCTCAGCCGGGCTCTCGATGGTCTCTCCTCCGTTTCCTCCTTTAACACCCAGAGTCTGTGGAGGGTGAAACAAGGGAAGACTCCCGAGGGCCCAGCCTGGAGCCCGCTGATGCTGGAGTTCAGCGAGCACAGCCCCGCTCCCTCTTTCCCGACGTGGAGCTGCACCTCGGACTCTTCGCCACCTATTTCCTCCCTGGCCCTGAAACCCACAGGCTGGGCCCAGCGCGGGGCCTGCTCGTACCTCGGTCACGATGGAGGAGCCGGGCGTGTCGTACACCCAGCCGTGGCGACAGGGGCCCAGAGGCAGGAGGCTGCTGTTGGCGGCCAGGCCGGCCAGCGGGTCCACGCAGCCGAGGGCACTCTGGTTCCAGTCGACCTCATAGCGGCGGCACTGGCGGCGGAAGGCCTGGCCCTCGGGCCCGGGGCCCGGCGCCGTGTAGTTGAGCTCCTCGGCCAGGCTCCAGCCGCATCGACGGCTCAGCTCGGGCACCCCGGGGCTGCGGCAGCGGTGGTCCGGGGTGAAGGCCAGGAAGACGATGCCCACGTAGATGGGGGCGAAGGCGGCAGAGAGCAGAGAGAGGAGGAGAAACGTTTGCTTCTGGAACCGACCAAACTCCCCGACCTGCTGCAGAACGTCGTCCACAGTGAGCATGACTGAACCACCGCCCTCAGCTCTGGCCGGACCTCTTCGGCCACGGGGCCCAGGGTCGGTGTCTCCTGTGGGTTGCCGTGCAATGGGCTGGTCTGAAATCAACTTGCTGTCTAAGCATAACAGCCCTGGAAGCCAACCAGCTGGAGATAATCTTTCACCCTGCGGGACGGCTTTCAGGCAAGGGCGGGGGGGCTGTCTGGCCCAGTGGTTTGCTGGGCCACGGAGTCCCCTGGGCCGAGGGCCTAATTCTGCTGAGTTGGCGTTCACGGCGCACGAGCAGCGAGCAGGGGCTCCAGGAACGTCCCCGCAGCCTCTTCCAAAGGGACGACCGACTTTAAAACCCCTTACCCTCCAGATAAACCAAAGACGGCACGCGGGCCTCCAGGCACAGCTGCAGGACCTACGACCTGTGATGAGCATCTGATGCAGCGGGCAGTGAGGGTCCGGCTGGGGTGACGGGAGAGCCAAGCCCTCCAAACGGACCCGTCTCCCTACCTCCTCGTCCCGACGTAGGACGACCGCGTTCTCTGGGACCCACGTGGGACTTCGCCCAGCTTCACCGCGTCCCCGGGGGGGCTCCCGGCGGCTGGACTTGTGAGACACCCCGAAATCCCCAGGAAAGTGGCCAAGGGTGCAGTCTGGGCGCAGACCTCCACGGGCCCCGGCCAGAGACGCCGAGAGAAGACCTCAAAGAGCCACGGGCAGAAAACACCTCCCCCTCTCCCCACCGCAGCCCAACATCCAGCCCGGGTCCCTCCCTGTGCACACGGGGCGCGGGGGCGGGGGGGGGCAGATAACAGATGCAGGGGCTGCCAGTGCGTCGTCTCGTTCCCGGGACTCTCGCCTCTTCACTCCGCGGACGATGGGAGCAGGCCACCGGCTGGCCTGGAGATACAGCCCGCCTCAGGGGGCTGCAGCTCTGCAAAGCCCCGCCCTACCTGGACCGAGCCTCGCTGCTGGGGAGGGAAGGAAGAGGGCTGGGGGCAGAGCTCCCCGAGGCAGGGCCTCCGCACGCCCAGGCCGGGCGCTGAGCGAGATAGTAGAAACTGTATCTCGGTCTCCCCGCACCCGCCCTGCTCCTGGCACGGGGCCCCTGAAACCCTTGACATTTCCTAGCGATAGGAGTGTCTTCCGTTCAGCGAGGTGGCCCCAGCGGCGCTCCGGGACGGCTCCTGGCCACAGGAAGGACGGAGCCGTGAGGATCAGAGACTTGGAACTTTCAGCCCTGCCTCCGTTCTCTTGAGCAGGGAGAAGGGCTGAAGCTGGGGTTCGTGCCGACGATGGGGTGGAGTGTCCATCTGAACCCCGGCAGCCGGGGTTCGGGGCGAGCGCACCCACGCACCCCAGCCCCATGCAGACGGCAGCTCCTGCGCCGGGCCCCTCCCCGTCCTCGCCTGTGTGTCTCCTCTTCTGGCTGTTCTCCTGATCCCTCGCCACATCCTCTAATAAACTGCTGAACAAATCAAGGTCTCCCTGTGTTCTCTGAGCCGCTCTAGCAAAGCACTTGAATCCAAAGGGGGAAGAGGTCACGGGACCCTGATTTACAGCTAAGTCGGACAGAACTGTGGGTGACCCGGGGCCCTAACAGTGACTGTCAACTGGGGGACGGCGGCAGTGTCGTGGGTCCGAGCCCTCAACCTGCGGGGGGTCCCACGCTCTCTCCGGGTAGATGGGGTCAGAATTGGACTGCACTGTGGGACACTCAGCTGGTATTGCAGAGAAGCGCTTGGCGTGGGGGAAACACCCCACGTTTGGGGACCAGAAGTGAAGTGTCCTGTGTGAGGGGTGAAGGGGACTCCCGGGAGAAGGGAGAGCTGGGTTTTCCCTGCACCGCAGGAAGCTACTGGGTTTTTCGCACACAACCAGCCCCGAATGCATGGGCTCCCCTGATGTGAGTCCTCGGCTTGGGAAGCAGCCAGGGTGAGACCCTGCTCCCAGCACAACCTGGGGAGGAAGCAGGACCCTCCCTGCCCCCGCCTCCCCGGCCAGGCCGGACACCACTGCCCACTTTTCTCTGGGGCGACAGCAGCCTCCTGGCTCTGGGCAGGAGCGCCGTCCGGCTCTCCGTGGCCTGGGCAAGATCCAACCCGTAACAGCGTCTATCCCCCAGCGTTCAAATGTGGGGAGATAAATGTAGGATGGGGTCAGAGCACCATTTCAGCGGTTCCAGTACAGTGGCCCACTGGTGTCCACACGAGGCTGGTGCCAGGGACCCCCGCGTGCCCTGCGATCCGGGGGTGCTCAAGCCCAGTCACCCTCCTCCATACCGGATCCGGCCAATCACAGGGCGTGTAGTGCTGTGGTCTTTATTGAGAAAAGTTCGCGTCTAAGTGGAGCCATGCAGTTCAAACCCATGCTGCTCAAGGGTCAACTGTACTTCAAGATCAGGGCTCAGGGTCAACTTCCTGAGGAACTTGACCCCAAGGAGAGAGAAGTACTGGGGGGACACAAATGGCGGGGGCAAAAGGCGGGGGGAGGGAGCGGAAGCTTCCTCTGGGGAGGGCAGGTCTGAGGGAGTGGGGCCCACTTGGCCTTGCTGTCATTAATCAGCAGCGGTGTGTTCTCGAACAGACAACCCACGACCCCGCTCCTCGGGACGGTCCGGAGAACAGAGCCGTGCCCGTGGGGACAGCACCCTCAGTGGGCTGTCCACACTCCGCCGGGTCCCCCAAGGGGACACGGGCCAGCATCCAGGGACCGCTGGGTGCCGTTCCCCTGCTCCGAGACTCACCGGCCACGTTTCCTACTGTAATTCCGCCCGGCCGTGTCTCCTCCTTCTAAAGACTCTCTGAGAAGCCACATAGCAGGAAAAGCCATTTCCCTTGCATTCAGCATTTGCTGAACTTTCTTGAGCATAAGTCGTTTCCAATTTTTGCAGAACATCTGTCATAATCACACAGGACAAGTGTCCCGTGGGGCACACTTTGGGAAATGCCACCATACGACAATCCGTCCAGATGCCGACGCAATCTTCTAGTTCCCGTGCGATTTCATTCGTCCTGAGCCCCTCGCCTCTCGCCCTGTGCTTCCAGAACGAGTCCCAAAGCCATGAGGCGGGCACAGCAGCACAGGCCTCGTCCCAGCGGCGGGGTGGGCGGGGGCGTCCCTGGGGGGAAAGTGACTGTCGGGCGAGTCAGAGCGCCATCAGGACGGGGAGGGTGACCGCCCGTGTCAGGGTCACCAAAGTCAAAGAGAGGCTGAGGAACTTTCCAGACTGAGGGAAACTCAAGAGAGACGGGGCAACTGAATCGGACAGGATTCTGCATGGGGTCCTCTTAGTGAAAATGGCGTTGCCATGACAACTGGCAGGACCACGTGGGTGTTCTGGGTCCGGAGGGAGCTTCGTGCTCGTGGGGGGTGACATCCTGAGGGGCCGGGGCTGACAAGGGAGGCAGCTCGCTCTCGCACAGTTGAGGGAAAAGAGTTCTTTGTCCTGTATGTTCAAATTCTTTGTATGTTTCGTCACCTTTTTAAAAAAATTTGGAGCCAAGAGTCACAGGGTTTGACTGGGACCTGACCCTCTACGCACCCACCCCATGGGATCCAGCACCCACGTCACTTCCCCGCTCCGGTGGAATGAGGCTCGCTCCCCGGGCCACTTTCTCCAGGACGGTGCTGAGAGCAACTGCCGGGTGACCTGCATTGCCACCCTGTCCAGGGGTGACACCCAACAGGACCACTCAGCTTTGCTTTCCTCTAACTCCGCGAGTTTCGAAGTAACAGCATAAATGTCATTGAATTTGATTCACAAACTGGTCAAAACAGAAAAAGAGGTAAAGAAATATGAGTAACTAACAACTCGTGGCCTAACTTTGGCCTTTCCCTCTATCTTTATGGGAAACACCGTATTTCCCCCACGCTGGTACTGACAGCCTCTTCCACGGCACTCTTCAAGTTCCAGGACTGTTCCAGCCTCACCTCTGCAGCGCCTCCAGCCCCTCCAGCCCCGAGCACACAGCTGCCTGTCTCCGGCCCCCCACCCCAGCCCAGAGAGGAGCTGCAGGACCACCCGGCCCGGCCACCCCGCCCGGGCTTTGTGCAGCGGGCCACCCCGGGTACCCGTCCTTCCGGGAGGCACAGCACGCTCAGCTTCCCTTGGCAGACGCTGGCCCCACATCAGCCACGTTCATTTGGGGAAATAAGAAGTCGTGTTGCGACGCTGACGTCGTCAGCGACGTTTGGATTCTCCAAAGCTGGTGAAGGGGGTTCTGTCGATCTCAGCTGGCCAGTACCTTCCGTTCCCGAGGCACACCGTCCCCTTGGGACCTGACCCCCTGGAAGGGAGCTGAGACCTCCATGCCCACTTCTTGAACTGGTACAAAGGGACCAAAGAATTCCTTCTGAATGCCCGGGTGGCAGTCAGCCTCCCTAAAGGAATCGTGGGATGATCAGCCTATGTCAGAGGTTGGTGGAGAAATGGATTCAGCTGCGTTTAGAATGTTCCTGGCGGGAGCCACATGTCCACTCTCCCGTGGATTTCCTGGGCCGGGCCCAGGGTTTGCCTACACCGTCCTGACCCTCCACTTATCCCATTCCTCCACCATTCAGGGGACACTCTCAAAAAACCAGGGCGGGGTGGGGGTGGGGGGGCTTAAAAAATTTGGTTAAAAGGAAACTAACTAGAATCTTAAAAGATTCTAATTCCTATTTGCTGCCAGGGAGCGTTTTCCTAAACTACCTGTGACCACAGCTGGCACGGACTGTTAAGTCTGTTTGCAGGGGCTCAAGAAAAGAGCCTGAGCAAAAGCTTCACGCACATGGTCACTTCCCCCTCCCTCCGCGGCCGGCACGAGCTGGGCACCAGGGCAGGTGGCCCGGGGTGCAGACGGAGAACTTCCCCACCATCGAGTTTACCAGCAGGGCCAGTGGGCACCTGCAAGTGCCCCTCCGGGCAGAGAGGGCCTCCTGCGTCTTAGCGGGACGGGAGTGGCTTGGAGAACAGCCCGCTGGACACAGTGTCCGAGGACCAGCAACTCTGGGGCCACAATGGGAACCTTTATGAGACCCCAGAGTGTCTGTCTCAGGAGAGACACTGTAAAATCCTTAAAAATAAGAAAAAACGTCACCCCAGTTGGAAATAGTCAGAAAATGAGGAGGGAAGGATGCTAACTCCAAGAAGTCTCGTGTGTAGTAACTCCCTGTTCGGTCTCTGCTGTCACATTAATATCCAAGGAGCTCTCATCACTACCCGTCAGTAATTCCAGATGGAAACCAAATTTGTGCAGGAGGACCGCTCCTGCCCCCACGTTAGCTTGGGCTGCGCACCGGGACGCTTTCTGGCAGTGTGGGATCTGCACGCACGGCGGCTGTTTTGGTAACAATACCCTTTCCCAGCAGGAGGAAGGATCGGGGGTGGAGGAAGCCGACAGAAGCCCCGGGGGCCTCGGGTGAGCACCTACGCCACACGCAGGGAGACTCCAGAGAGAAAGCGGGCGTGCTGCTCGTGAAAGGTCGGCTGCCACCCGGACGTGTGACAGGAGGCGCAGAGAGGGCACTGGGCTTGGCAGCTAACCAGGCAGCGTTTCACTCTCGTGGGGAAAAAGCAGGGAACACCTGGTTAATAATTTATCTTTTACTCAAATTGTTGAATACTTCATATTACAGTAAATTCGATTGAAAAAAAAATGAGGAAAGAAATCAATTTTTAAAAATACACTCATGTTGAAATCAAATAAGCCAGCCAAACGGAGTACAAACCGAGGAACCCCGTAGGTTGATTTGCTTTCCAGGATATGAATATACCACTGAGTCTATATACAGTTCTATAATGCAAGAAAAGTCATTCATTAAACACTTCAAGAAAGGAGCCAACAGCCGGGAAGGACAGTGGTCTCGCCCTCCCGTCCTGCAGACTGAGAGGCCGGCCTCGGCCGCCCCCCCTCCCCACCCACCCCGAGCAGGAATCCAGGTGCAACGCTAGGAGCGAGAATCTGGCCCACTGGCTTTCATGCAATTTCCGTGAGTCACGCACTGTGCAAATTAAGGCTTCTTATAGGTCGAATGGTTGATAAACGCTTTTCTCTTAAAAAAAATAAGCACAGTAAAGGTGGTATCATGAGAACCTGAAGAGGTGAGACCTACACCCCCAAGTCCGGAAAAAAGTCTGACATCTCTATTCTCTCTCTCTCTCTCTCTCTCTCTCTCTCTCTCTCTCTCTCTCACACACACACACACACACACACACACACACACACACGCACAAATCAATCTTTGGGTGGGTTGTCTGACTTCACCCGCTGGCGAAAGAAATACTGATAACTGTGCTCTGTGCACCTAGGATTGAAGACGTCACGCAAAAAGCTGCAGCCGGTACTGACTAGAGGCAGACAGCAGGCAGACCCTCCAGAGCCCAGGCACTAGGGACCCACACGTGTGTGCGCACGCACGCACGCGCCCTCACAAGACAGAAGCAAAAGGGAAAAGAGACAGAACGGCAGAGTCTAACTCAGAGGACGTGTCGTGGAGCAGTTCAAAACCTCGTATGAAACCACCCGAGCGCCCCAACAGCCTCCCCGCTAAGGGATGGATAGATAGATTACCCCCTGCCGGCAGGAAAAAACTGCTGTTGTTGTTGTGTTTTTCCTTTTTCGCAAACCTGAGTAATTGTCAAAGTCAATAAATAGGAGGAGAGAATTAAATGCTAAAATATAATGATCAAATACCCTACAGGGCCTAAAGCAGCAAGGGTTTTCCGCAAACGCAGCCCTCCGTTCCGGGACGCGTCTGGCCCGGGAGCGGCAGGAAGCGCCCGGCAGCCGCGTTCTGCGCGAGGACTCGGGACGAAGCGCGGGGCCCTGGCGCCGCCCTCCGGCGGCTGGAGCAGCACCCACCTCCTCACCCTCTCCCCCATCAGCAAAACTCTTCCCTTTTGAAACAGGTTCTGTTAAAGGCAAAAACGATAGAAGCATCACGGAGTCAAAGTCTTATTTGGTTGGAGGTGCCGGCGGAGTCGCCGCGCGCCCGCGGTCTAGATGTGCAGGAGGTCCTCATCGCTGTCGTCGTGGAAGGAGCTCACGGTCTTCTGCGCGGCCCGGGGCCTCTCCCTCCTGGCCGGCTCCCCACGCATCAGCCCCGCCCGGTCGTCGGCTCTCTCCCGAAGCGCCTTCCTCGGCGGGGGCCTCAGCGGGTGCGCGCCGTCAGCCCCGGGCCCCCTGCCCAGACGCGCTTTCACCTCCGGGAGGGCCAGCACCTCGTCCTCGCTGTCCTGGTCGTCCCCGTGCAGGGAGGTGAGGGCTTCGGCTTTCACGGACTTGGTGGTGATGTGGCCGTTCTCCTGCCCCTCCTTCCCGGGCCTCGGCGACGGCAGCTGGATCTCTTCCATCAGCCACTCGGTTTCGTTCTCGTCCGCCTCTTCCTCCTTGTTCACCTGCCGGGACACGGCAGAGGCCGTGGGTCCGCCTGAGACCTCGTCGGCCTCCTCTGCCCGCCCCCCCCCCCGTGACCCACCCAGAGTCGGGGCCCTCGTCCCAGCCCGCCACGACCAGACGGTGCCGTGTTCCCCCTCAGGGAGAAGGGGAGGGCCGGCCGGCGACTGCCAGCTCCCGCCGAGACCCAACCAAGGCAGATGGCGACAGGAGGCGGGAAGGCGGCCAGCGACGCGGCGGCAGTGCTGGGGGACGGGGCCCCTCTGCCCCAGGCGCCCTCGGGCAGCAGGGAGAGGGGCCGCGCGGATCAGGGTAGTTGAGGGGAGCCTTTCAGAAGGCAGCTGCCAGCGCACTCAAGAGCCACGAGGGCATTTAGACACACTCTGGCCTAAACTTGTAGACGTTTATCCGAAGGAAGCCATCCAAATGCCGGAGGCACAGAAATGTTCACCACCATCTTGTTTTGTAGAATAGCCAAAAAAGTAGAAGTAAGATAAACACTAAACACTGTAAGAAATTAGCTGCGACCACAGTGAGGAAAACTTGAAGGGAAAAGAACGAACAGTGTGTCCGGGGTAAGAGCGGGGGAGCATTTTCCCTTTGTCCGTCTCGAGCTCCCCGCGATGGCCAACGTCGGGACAGCGGTTCGACCGCGCGCGTGTGTGCGTGCAGAGTCGCCCGGAGACCTCAGCGGGGCGTTACCTTTGAGTATTTGTAGGACACGTTTGCGCTTCTTCGACAGCAGTTGGTGAGCTTGCTCATCACCGTCTCCCTGGAAGGAGACCCGAGTTACTCCCGGCTGGAGCCGCGCCCCCTCCGGCTCCCACTCGCCCGCTACCCGGAGGCTGCACCCCCGGGAGCGCGCGCTCCCTCAACCCACGACAGCAGGGCTGTAAACCAGCTCAGCAGGAAGAACGCTTCAGAATCAGACAGACGCGGATCCAAACCCCGCTCCCCGTTTTCATGGGGCTCGAAGGGCCACAGTGAGTTGCCCAGCATTTGTCCTTCTGCTTTCTCACGTCAGCATGATGACTCACACCTTCCCGCCACCCCAGGGCTGCGCTGAGATTCCCGGGCCGGCTCACACCCAGACCTCCCGCCCCAATCCTGCGTCCCACTGACAGCCTCTCAGGGTCGGGATGGCTGCGGTCAGCACTCCCCGACCCTCTCGCGTTTGCCTCTGGCTCCTCGGGCCGGTGAGAGAGGCAACAGGGAGCCCCAGAGCGGGACCGTCCCTGCGCTCTGGACGGGGCTGACCGCACACAGAGCCTTGGGCCTCATTCACGTGTGACACGAAGTCTGCTGGACGGTCATGCTGCCTGGGAGTGACAAGACCTTTCACCAGCAAAGGGGAGCCAATGGAGGAGGTGTCACACCCGGCACCTAACAGATGCTCCCCTTCTAAAGGGCAGGCAAGTCAGCTGATCAGGAGGAAGTCAGCTCGTGACAGGTGTTTAACTCCCTGTCCATCTGTGGACACGCGCAGAGAGCCACACCCTGGGAACAGGTGGGCCGGACCAAGGCCCGCAGAGCATCTGCCACGCGACCTGACACGGTCCACTGCCCTGGTCAGACAGGACACATCGTCACAAGGACGCAGACGTTTTACAAAACACAGCTTTGGGGACCGCTTCCACACGTTGGCTGCTGACGGGCTCAGAAACAGCCTCCCGGATACCGACTCCGAACCGCCGGCCTGTCCCGCTGGCCCACCGCCCGTCCTTACCGTCGCTCCCTCTTATGGAGCAGCAGGGCCAGCAGGCAGCCAGCAAGCGCCACCAGCAGCAGGCTGAGGACGGCCCCGACGGCCTGGCTCCGCTCCGAGAGCCCCTTGCGCTCCTGCACGGCGTCCCCGGCGCTCTCACTGTCGAAGCCCACCCTGCGGGGAGGCCACAACACTCAGCCATCGCCACCGCCAGTGCCCAGCGAGGCCCAGCTCAGGCGGTGGCCCTGCCTTTGCAGCCCTGCACAGTGAGACGAGATCCACCAGAGGTGGAGGACACAGCGGACAGAGCCCTCTGATGATGCAACTAAGGCAGGAGGACTAGGAAAGGGGATCCTCCAGCCCCACGGCCCTTCGTCACTAAGGGAACAAGAAAAGCCGGGCCTTGGGCAACACGCCCCCCCCAGGCCTCTCTGATCCCTGTGCAGGGCCCCGAGAGCACAGAGGCGCTTCTGGAGCAAAGGCTCAGGGACACGCTGGCCGCCCTCGTCTCCCGGGAACACAGCTCTCTTCTCTGGGAAGACACAGTGATCACAGCCCAGGTGATAGCTTCTCCCTCTCAACAACTCACCCTGGGACACAGCCTCAGTGCTCCTGGAGCTAAGGGAGCACCGCGGGGCAGGCCCCCACTTACCCTAGAGGACACACGGCAGAGGTGTACCACGAGAAGAGGTACTGGCAGTCGGCGGTCTCGTGGCTGAACTCGGGGACCCCGTCCCTCACCAAGGGGTCACAGTGGAAGAAGATGGTGGAGGAGACAGACTTCGTCTTGTCTTTTCCACACTTGGAGGAAGAGGCAAACACCACATCCAGATCGCCATCTGTCAGCAAGGCAGGCACACACACAAGCACAGCACCATTACCACTGGTGCTTCAGCGGGGGGCCAAGTTTACCTCTTCACAGGCTGCAAAACGTTCGCAGAGACTTGAGATCAGACGTAAGGGTCCTTCATCAAATGTCCCAGGTGAGCTCTCACAGACTGCTCGACACACATTATGGGGCCCCTGCCCTAAGTCAGAATGTGGGAAAGACTTGAACCTTGCCCCCAAAGAGCTCTGGCCTTTGTCCTCCGCCAACAACATGATCTGGAGCGGGGGCTGCCTACACGGTATCAGTCCACCCGGAGACCGAGGTTGACCAACCGACCCACCAACCCACCAGTCAACCAACCAACCAGCCAGCCAGTCAACCAACGCATCAGTTAACCAACCAACCAACCAATCAGCCAGTCAGCCAACCAACGATCAGTTAACCCACCAACCAGCCAGTCAGCCAACCAACCAAACAGCCAGTCAACCTACCAACCGAGTGATCAATCAGTCAAGCCTACGCAATGAAGCCCCAATAAACCTCTGGACACTGAGGGATGGGTGGGCTTCCCTGGTCAGTTCCTCAGCTTGTGTGTGTGTGTGGTCACGTTTATGCTGGGAACATAACACATCCTGATTCCACAGGGAGAAGACAACAGAAGCGCCTGGCTCCCTCCCAGACTGTAGCCTCCCCACGTCTCCCGCTGGCTGATTTTACTCTGTATCCTTTCATTGTAATAAACCGTAAGCACGACTCAAACGGCTCTGAGGTCCGAGCACCCCTCTGGTGAATGATCAGATCTGAGGCGGAGATGGAGCCCCCTGAACTTGCAGCTGGTGCCAGAAGTGAGAGGAGCTTGTGTGGACAACTCTGTGGCTGGAGACTCAAAACCCTCAGGCCCGGCCGCCACCGGAGCGCCAGGCGGTGCAGCGTGGGCAGCGGCACGCTCGGAGGGCAGCCGGGACCCGGGCCTGCGCGCCGGGCTCGGGAACGCCCCGCGCGTCCTCACTCATGACTGGCCGAGCCGTGACCCGAGTGGGCTGTCCCCCAGGCTGGAACGAGGGCACAAACCGGTGAGCCAGCGAGGGGCCGAGGTGGCAGCTCTGAATCTCAGCCAGCATCGCAGCCAGAGACGGGCTTTGCGGCTCCCCACTCTTGCCCACTCGCATGAATGCAGACTCGTGAAGGGTGTTGAGCTGCATTCTTCCTGAAATGCGGACGAAGGCTTAAAACTAAACCTACTTCCTAGCGCTGGTGAATGAAGGCAGTGAAAACGTCCGAAAATGATTTCGTTGACCAAGAATAAACAAACACGCGCACACAAGCGTGCGTGTATATACATACACACAGACACGCGCACACCCTGAAGCTGGGGGACCGCAGGAGGCCAACTGGACTAGACGCAGGCCTTATGGACGCGAAGGTTCTCACTCTGGCGGCTGGGCCCCCGACCTGGGCTGTGGCGTGGAGCCTGACCTCTGCGGCAGGCACACCAGCAGCAGTGCCCCTGGGTGTGAGAAGAAGGGAGCACGGGGCTGGGACAGGCAGGAGGAGGAGGAGGACGGGACGCGCGGAGGCAGTCCGGCAGGGAGGCCTGTGGAGCGGCCCGTGGGGCCGGCAGGGGCTCGGGAGTGATCTGATGGCTGGGTCTGGGTGCGTTTGCGGGCCCAGCTGCTAAGAGAACGGGAGTCTGTCAAAATCTTCCAGGCTGTGTTCAAAAGAGCTTGGACTTTCCTGCTCTGCAGAGCAGTAGCCTTGGAGGCGTTTAAAGCAGCCCTTCAGTCAGTCAACAAACATTTACCAAGCACTTACTACAAGGCCAGGCCCTGAGGACAGCACCTCAACAGAGGGCCCAACCAGCCACTGCACGACTCCAGCATCTGACCCAGAATCACTGGATGAGAACAGAGGACCAGCGGGCTGACTCCATGCAAGGGAATCACGGAAGCGAGCCAGACTGACCTGGCAGGTCTGTGCCCAGCCCCCGGCGGGCGCTGTCAAGTGCAGCGACCAGCTGGGTACCTGAGCATGGAAACGTCCTCTTCTAGGCTACACCTACTCAGGGAGCAGCCGCTCCCCTCCTCGCCGGGATCTCTCTCTCAGCAGCCCTTTGAGGTCAAAGTCAACTGGTTTTGTAAACATTTAACTGTTTAAAAAGCGAGTTCATTCACCTGGTTCAAAACTCCAATCATGAAATGGTATATAGTGAAAGACTCGTTGTTTGAAACAAAAGCACATGAGCTGCCTCCTGGAAATATTCTTTCAAGGTCAAGAAGGAATTAGGGAAGAAATAAGTGAGGGTAATTAAGAGGTACAAACTTCCAGGTGCAAAATAAGTGAGTCACGGGTATGAAGTGTAGACTGCGGGGAATATAGTCAATAATTATGTAATATGTATGGTGACACGTGGCAACCAGACTCAGTGTGGTGATCACTTTGAAATAGCGCTGTAGGTCAACTGTACTTCAAAAACAAACAAACTCACAGAAAAAGAGATTAATTTGTGGTTACCAGGGGAGGAGGCTGGGGGGAGAGGGAATTGGAAGAAGGTGGTCAAAAGGTACAAACTTCTAATTGTAAACTAATAATAGGGATATCATATGCCACATACTAAACATAATTAACCCCGCTGTGTGTTATATTTGAAAATCATTAGGGGCGTGAATCCTAAGAATTCTCATCATAAGAAAAAAAAATTTTTTTTTCTTTTTCTTTGGTTTTGTATCCATATGAGATGACAGATGTTCACTAAACTTGCTGCGGTCATCATTTCATGATGTATGTTAAGTCAAATCATTATGCTGTACACCTTAAAGTTATACAGAGCTGTATGTCAATTATATTTCAATAAAACTGGAAGGGAACAAAAGGAACAAAGGAAAAGCTCCATCAGTGCAGCGGAATGCCCTCCTCCACACCCACCCAAATACTTGGGTCAGGTCTCTCTTTTCTTCTCATCCTTCTGACACACACGAAACCTCTTACCCTTCTACAGTAACATCTGAAGATTCAAAATAAAGATGTACTGTGACAAAAACCAAAGCAAAGGACATTCCGGACGCGGTCATGCATGCCCACCTCACCACCTCTGGTTCAGACCAGGCTTCGCTCGTTTGTTTAGGAGGTAAATCTTCCCTACAGTGAACCGCTCGGGTCTGACACACGCTGCTCAGTGCGCCATGACAAGCGCGTGTCAAGACACAGGATCGGACCCAGGGCTTCTGTGCTAAACCTGATCTGACGTTTCAACCGCAGGGCGTTCGTTCGTGAAAATATGTTACAGTTCCTCCAAGGAAGTTAAGCGTGGCACATGGATGGAGAGAGTTACCTTGAACGTAGTATTTGGTTTTGTCAGAAGTCCCGACTTTCCTGCTGAAGTGCTGGTCGTTGGGCTTCACCTGGCAGACGTTGGCCCCGGAGCACGCGCGGTTCGGGGAGCCCGTGATGGAAGACAGCTGGATCTCGTACAGGTACTCGTCCCCGTTCGTTCTCATGTCCCCAGAGGCGCTGAATCGCCTGAAGAGGCAGAAAAGGTCGGGTGACTGCAACGGTCCTTCAAGAGAGCCCTTCATCACCTGGACCCGAAGCCCAGGTACGGGGCAGGGTTGCAAGATACCGCCGAGGGCACCGCCCGCCGCCTCCCCGTCCTGCTGCCGGCCCCCCGCGCGCTGAGCTTCGCTGCGCTGCGCTGCGCCGTTCTCAGATGCCGTGCCCCACACCGTGCCCGCTTCCCCCTGCACAGGCACAGCCCCAGACCCCGAGACCCACCCGGTGACACCGCTCAGCAACTGACTTTTTAATTCGCAAACTAGGAAGCCCAGAAGTTCCTCATCAAAAACTGTTCCAGAAGGTTCCAGCTCCAACCCCTGGGCGAGGGAGGAGGGGAGGCTTTATTTTTACGCTCAAGAGAACGCAGCGCCTTTGCTGTTACCCTCAGCAGGTGAGTAGCGCTTGCCCTCTGTTTGAGCGAAGTAGGACAACTACATGGAAACAGCCACTAAAACACACAAACACTTGGGCCTCTTTATCTCGCGGCCCTCGGCCGGGGAGAGATCTGAACACGTGGCGGCACCCAGAGGGAGGCTGCTCCACTGACTTGAAATAAATGTCCCCGAGGCTGAAGCTCCTGCCGTTGGCCGGGTTGGTGATGGTCCCGTTCACCATCTGCACCTCCTGGGGCTTCACTGCGCAGGCGGCGCGCGAGTCCCAGCTGAAGTGGTAGGTGCAGCTGTCCGTGTCGAACCTGCAGGCGGCACACAGACCAGGGTCACGGCCACCCTCCCAGACCAGAGGACGCCGCTGGGCTAGGAGGGCGACGCCCATCCAGCACATCTGCCACGTGAAAAAGCAGGCAAGCGCTTACACGTATGCTTAAAATTTAGAAACTGTGCAACGTCTACAAGCTGGAAAGACCTGCTCCTAGATTTTTGAATATTTGCTTTACAAGCACCTCGGACTCTCCAAGTGACTGAACCCTTTGACAACGCCTGGCTCTCCCCTTTCCCAGGCCCAGCTTCTGGAAGGGGTCTGGCGGCTCACAAACACAGCAGCTCACACACTCCCCCTGCTGGCCAAACGGCCCCCCGCAGCCCCCTCCCCCACCCCACCCGACGGAGCTGCCCAGAGGTTCCCGAATAATCCGAGAGCAAGCATCCCAGGTGCCACCGTGCTGGCCGCGGGTCCCAGACAGGCCGCTTGAACAGCTGGCCTTGGGTGGCACCAACAATGCCCTTTTGGTTACACCGTGAAATTCAAAGCCGGAAGCCGGTGAAATCCTGCTTTACGCCTGTCGCGCCCCCATCCAGGGACCCCTCCCCGTGCGGGGCAGCCCCGGCTCCACCAGGCCGCGGGTCTCGGCGGCCGGTGCCCCTCGCCGCCCCCGAGGGGAAACCACGGGGAGAAATTCCGGCGGGGTCCCGGCCCACCCTGCGCACAGCTTCCCCGGGGACCCCATCGGCCCTCACCTTGTGAACGAAGGCCGGCCCGCTGTCTTCGCACAGGTCAGCTCGATGACGGTGGATGCGGTCTTATTGTCACCACACCGATGGCCTTTTGAGTAAGTCACGATGACTCTGTCATCTGAAACACAGACGATTGAACTGACGCTATTTCCAGGGCATCGCAGGAGCCCCAGCGTCAGAAGTGAAACCTGTATCACGAACAAACGTCTGTGCCTCTGGAGACTCATTACACGGGTCGTCGGCGCCGCCAAGCCTGGTGACCGCGCCCGGCCCGCGTCGCTGCCCGCACAGCAAGAGGAGACCGGGGCTCGGACCCCAGCCGACCCCCGCTCGCCGTCTCCTCACCTGCGCGGCCAGGAGACCCCGGCAGCGTGAGGCCCGCGGTCGAGCAGGGAGTGCCCGGTGCAGCGTGCGTGCGGGGCCCCCTGCCGCGCGCAACTTCTGTGCCCTTTTAGGCGCTTCCCCGCCCTGAGGCTCCCGGGAGGGACAGGGCAGGCGCCAGACATCCGCCCTCCAGCGCGACACTCCACACACAACATCTCTGGTTTCCTCAGGCCCCCTGGCTCCACGCGGAACTCTTTCTGCTTCTGAAGATGACACGGTCAAAGGACCAGGGGACGCCCAGCCCGCAGGGGCCGCGAGAGGCAAGGCCGCGCTTCCAGGGGCACGTCTCACAGGGGCCAGCATCTCTGAGTGGCAGCCGAGAGCCGTCCTGGGGGTGCCCGAGGCCAGCCCGGCTCAGCGCACAGACGGTGGCTCTCGGGGCCAGCACGGGACGGTCCTCCGGTCTGACCCTCACACACCCGACCCACGTCCTTGGAGGCAGGGGACGCGGAGGGGACGGCACCCGCTGCCCAGGTGTTCTCCGGGGCGTGGCCAAGGCACGGGGAACCCCTCGACAGGAGGTGAGGCCCGCGCTCCCGGACCCACCCAGGCTCAAGGCTGCTCTGGGTGAGTTTGTTTTAAATATTGGGCTTTGGCGACTATTTTGTAAGAAAGGGTTTCACAGCTTTGAAGAGAAATTTTTAAACTTCTGGAACGTGAAACCAACAGGTATAGGTCTTGATGAAGTGCCCCCAGCCCCATGCTAGACGGACAACACACTCAACCTTCCACACCTCCAGTTACCCAACTTGGGAAATGGACTCTAACACCTACCCGGGCCACAGAGGACTACACGTGTACACACGCGTAAATCACACACGTACACACACGTATAAAGCCTGGTTGCCGGGGACTGTTAATTCCTGGGACGAGAGTCCATCTCTTCACCCCACAAGGTTACGCCCCCTAAATGCTCGTGGGGGTCACGGCGACTGGCCTTAGAGGGTCGTCCTGTTAGGGCCTAAGGGTAAGACCCCGCCTGGCATCTCAGAGGACAGGTTTTACTAGCTCATCTTTTCCCGAGGCTTCAGTGGTCTAGTTTTCCTCACCTGGCTGTGGGAAACCGAGGGAGAGACGGGTCAAATATCCACATGTGAGGACGAGACAGCAGGGACAGACCCACCCGCAGCCCCTACGCCCTTCACGGCGGCTATGACCAAGATCTCCAACGGAGGGCGAGCCGTGGGCCAGGTGACTCACCCCACTTCCAACCTGCAGTCGGGGTTTTTCTCAAGGGTGACAGTGCTTCCCCAGAACTCCCTTTCTCCCTGTCAACAGCTGGAGTGGACATAGGCTCCCCGTGTTCTAATCAGGACAGCTCGGGGACCCCCTCCAGCCAGACAGGCACGGTGAACGTTGTTTCTTCCTCGTCCTCCCAACGCACCCGACTGTTCCTAAACTAAGAAAACCCTGCCTTTTCCTTTTGCATGATGAAAGAATCTTTCAACGACCAACTGCAAAATGAATTTGCTATTAAAACTATTAAGATGAGCTTCATTTTGTGTTTCTGAATTAAAACATTACGAAGATGTACCCTGAATCGTCTTTACCGGGTTCTCACATCACCGTTTGGCTTCCCCGGATAAACACTTGCATATGTACACACGGAGGCTAGAGCAGGGACTCAGAGGAAGCCTGAGCGTTCTGCCCTCCTCCTGAGGACAAACACCTTCCCAGGATCGCCCAGCCCTCTAGACACACAGACTAGGACCTGCCGTCTCGGAGGATGCAGAGCAGTACTTATTCCGATGCTCCGGGAGGTGCCAAGTGCCTGAGAGACAGTCACTGAAAATAACACCCGGAGGCTTCAACCAAAGCCAGCGCCGACCCTCCGGTCACAGGAAGACACCTCCACCTTCCCGACTCTGACACGACACCTGTGACCGTGTGACAAGGGTCCAGGCCTTACCTATGACGTCCAGCTTCTGCGTGTGAACGAGCCCCAAGACCTGGACGTCGCCAGAGGGGCTCTTTTTGCAGACGCTGGCTCTTTCAGAGCAGCCCAGGGGCCCTTTGTATATTTTCTGACACAAATTGATGTAGTACCTGTAACATTGACACAGAGAGAGGCAAGGTCAGTGTCTGTCCTGCACACGCGGGGTGAGCCCCGAGGCTCGGGTGGTTTAGAGGCAGGACAGGCAGCGGCTCAAACCCCGGCGAGTCGTGCCCTCGCTTACGGCTACTCAGGCCCTCCAGGTCCACGCTCCCCCCTGCCGTGTGGACGGAAGGATCCCGGAGCGCCTCGGGGAAGGCTCTATGCAGGGAGCGGTCGGTCAGTCCAGCTAACCCGCCGCGGGCCGGCACGGCCTAGGGACTTCGGGCAGCAGAGCTGGGACGGTTCGCGCGCCCCAACACACGCAGCCACGGACGGCTGCCCCTCACAAACAGGAACCAAACCGAGACTAATTCCAGCAGGCCCACAGCTGACCAGTGGCTCCTCTGGGTTCTGAAGGTTTCTGTCGCCTCTGCTTCCAGACCACCCGCCGTGCACCAGGCCACCCTGGGCGTCAGAGGAATGAGGCCCTCCCGCCTTCAGAGTCTGAGCTACAGCACCCAGCACGCAGCCCGTCGGCACGCGGCCGAGGTGGGGGGCACTCACGAGGCCCCGTCGTGGACGAAGAACCAGGAGCCGGTGAGGGAGGACAGCAGCCGCAGGTCGTAGGTCTTGTGCTTCTGGATGAACTTGCACTCCATCTTCTTCGGGGGGCAGATGACTTTGGTTTTCCACTCAAACGTCACCTCGCACCCACGAACTTCACTGAAGACCTGTGGCCGCCCCACATCGGCATCCTCGTCGCACTTGAAGATAATCGCGGATGTCCGGTGGCTGTTGGCTGGGGCGGCACACGGGGACCAGTCAGCCCCGGCCTGTCCCTCGCTCGTCCTTGGGCTCCCCCCCGCCGCCTCCGCTGCGCTGGCCCTTAGGGACCCTGTCCATCCCTGGCCGCTCCCCACGCAGCCCGGCCAGGTCCCGTTGTGTTCCATTCATGTATCTCAACCCTAGACAGACCAAGTTCCCTCGGGGCACAGGACCTCCTTCTACACATAACAACCTCACAGCAATAGCGCAATGCCTTGCAGACAGGTATTCGGTATTTGATTGATGTGTGAATGACAATAAAAAATGAAAACAGTAACAATAAGATACCTGTAATTCGTTACCTAAAAACGTGTCCCCCGACAGACCAGGAGAAAGGTCCTGCCCTGATAAGCCTCCAAACAGAGCTACAGCAGTCCCTTGTAAACGTGACGTTTGTAACTCCTTAATTTGTATCATTTTGCTCCCTGATGCCTTACAAACACTAAACAACTTCTCGCGCATTTGTCCCATCGCTTTCCTTGGGAACTCACGTCAGTCTGTGCCACACACGTTACTAGGACTCCCTGCGTGCCAGTTCTCTATGCGGCAGCAGCAAGGATGCTGGGTCTGGCTGGCCGTGACCCCCGCCCCTGCCCAGCCCAGCCCACCACAGAGCAGACGGTCAACCGACGAGCCCCTGCAGGCCTGATTACCCCGCCACCACCCTGCAGACCCGGGACAGTGGCAATTGCGCCGAGAGTGAATGTGAATCACCGGTGCTGAAAACTGGTGGGTGGACACAAGTCCCTCGAGCCAGGGAGTGGGCGAACCGACCACCTCGAACCTGCCCCTCACCCGGCCCCGCCACGGTGCACGTTCACGGTTGCGCGATACGCCCCACGGAACAATTAAAGACGACTTTTCTTTATGGAGAAGAGCCCTGGCTAGAAGATTATATGCAACAGAATCACTGCCGTTTACTTGGACGCCCAGAAAGATCTGAACACAAAGCAGGCCTCCAACGGGTACAAGGCTACCTCACGGGCCTGGCGGGGACCTGGCGCTCTCCCACTTACAGTGTCTGCAAAAGCCCCACTCGTGGTCCCGGTCGTAGTTTGCGGTGGTCGCACACCAGAGCCTGGCCCTGCCCTCCAGAGCGCACTCCTCATAGCTCTTCCCATTGAACACGAAGGGGAACACGCACGGCTCGCCTTCTTCGGTTTCTGGAAAGGGAAGAAGTCTGCGTGACCCTGAGTATCAGCACCACGTTGGCAGTGCCTTACCAGGCGCCGTCACCTCCAGCAAGCATTCCCCATAGAAATGGTCACCCTCAGCCAACGTGGGGACTGCCAGGCCTCCCGGCCACAAGGCGACAAGCAGCTCGAGGGCCCGAGCGTGCACACCTGGGGCCGTTAGGACGGAGCGTCCCACGGTCCCAGCCAAGGTCCCGGTGCTCGCAGCATCTACAGCATCATTCCTCAGTTCTCGCCTGCTGCCAGGTCTAATTTCATGTTTGCTGGGAACGTAAAATTCACCCCCTTGCAAAGACCTACCTGGAGGACAATTATCCCCGTTGGCGTAACTCAGAATGACAGCTTCGTCCTGGTGCCGATAATCCAGTCTCATCGACGCCAGCCTCCCGAAAGACACCCCCTTGCTCCCGGAGAGCAGACAGACGCCCCCGTCCTTGCAGCCTCCTTGGTCCAGGCCCGCAGCCGCGGTGCACACCCCGACGCTGTAGGTGCGTGAGTCTCGGGTCACCTGGAGAGACATCACCCCGCAGCCGTGAGGGGTCTCCGGGTGCAGGCGGCTGGCGTCGCGGGAGGCGGCTGGGTCTGCGGGCTATGCCCGGGCACCTCGGCGCTCACCTCCTCCTCTGGGGACCTGACCCCCTCCAGAGAGCGACGCCCTGTCCACTCTCTGGGCGCCTTCTGCACCGGGGCCTGGCCCTCCGATGGCAGCCCTGCTGGCCGTGCTCCCGCGGGCCCGTGGGGGGGCGGCAGCTGCGAGACCCCAGGTGGCCCGCCCCCCTTCCCGAAGCCCGCGTCTCCCACCTGTACCCTGGGAGCGCCGAGGATGCAGAGCTGAGCGCAGAGCGGCCGCAGCCTGACGGAAGGTGCCTCCCTTGCCGCGCAGCCTCTGAAGGCCGCACGTGCTGCGCACCCGACAGGAGCGCCTGCACCCAGGCACGGTCTCCGGTACAGCAGTCAGGCCGCCGGCACCTGGGCACACAACTCGGAGCTCACCGCTCACCAGCTGCCGTCCCCTGGGAGGCAGGGGATCTCGCGGGCTCGGTCCACGGCCGTACGACTCAGCAACACCTACGTCACGGGGACGTAGGCCACGGCCCCAGCCACGTAATGAACAGTCCACGGCGCTCAGGCCGGGGCCGGACCAGCCCCCTACACACCCAAACGTGTTCGAGTCGGGGGGCCCACAGCTCCCTCCCCCCAGCACCTCTGCGGCCACGCTGGAGACAGAGGGGGTCCACGTGGCCTCTGCCGGCCCCGCCCCTTATGGGCACATGGTCACACACGCGTCCACGTGCAGTCACACACGAGCAGCCTCCTGCTCTCCATCTGTGACAATGAAGAGCCCCCCTGCCCCCTCACCGGGCCGCGGAGCCCTCCAAAACAAACAATCGCCACCGTGAGGCTCGTCTCAGGTGTGAGAGCCGCGACTGGTTTGCACACCGTCTGAGCCCCGCCCGGGACAGAGTAAGGCCTCCCCCCGCCACGCACTGCCTCGCGGCCACACGTCCTCCAACGATCACATGTGCCACGCTGCGAAACGTAAGCGAGCGTCAGAGAGCACCCAGGCGGCGGCCCCGAGGAAGCGGGCGCCGGGGGAGCAGCGCTACCTTGAAGGTGCTCTTGGAGAGGCTGGACAGGTTAAAGCTGTAGTGCAGCTGCTCGTCCGCCAGGGAGCAGCCCTCTGCCTTCACCTCGTCAGGACACACCAGCGGGGTCTCCCACTCGAACACAAAGTCGCAGTCGCTGGTCCTCAGCAGCTTCGGAGTCCCCTGTTTTAAGGAAGGGCTTGGGCTTGAACTCACGCGGGTTGATAAGCACAGCATCCTCCCTGTTCCCCCGCAAGTGCCAGAGACAGCTGCCCGGGGGCTGCAGGCTCCTGTGCAGCCTCCAGACCGCCAGGGGCTCGGGGCGACCCATGGTGGCCTCTCTCCAAGAGGAGGGAGCCATCGCCCTCGCCAGCGGCCAGGAAGCAGGACTGCCCTCCAGCACCGCGAGGCAGGCCTGCCCACGCCCCAACTCCTCGCTGCCCCCGGGCCGTGGCCCTGCACCTAGAGGGGGACAGCATCTCAGTGCTCCACGCTACCAGCTCAAAGGCAGACAGGGAGGGATCTTTAAACGTCGTGACAGAGAAGTGTGTGAAACCAAGACCCTCCCGCTGCAAAGGACGGAGGCAAGTGATTCTACATGCATCACTGCTCCACCATCTCTGGAAACTGAGGATGTTTACAATAAGGTAGAGAAGTGACCTGGCAAGACATCCACAGGCCAAGTATCATAAATAAATATAAATCAAGGTGCTTTCTCCCTCCCTCATTCAGCAACAGCCACAAAAACAGATGAGGAATTTCATTTTTAGCTGTAGCTGAGAAACTGTTTTTCTACAAATGTAAGTGAAGAAAATATCTCCACTAAAGATAAAAAACAGGGAAATAAAATCTCCTCGAGGGCTTCCCTGGTGGCGCAGTGGTTGAGAGTCCGCCTGCCGATGCAGGGGACACGGGTTCGTGCCCCGGTCCAGGAGGATCCCACGTGCCGCGGAGCGGCTGGGCCCGTGAGCCGTGGCCGCTGAGCCTGCGCGTCTGGAGCCAGTGCTCCCCAACGGGAGAGGCCACAGCAGTGAGAGGCCCAAACACCGCAAAAAAAAAAAAAAAAAAAAAAAAAAAAATCTCCTCGAAAATCTTTCCAAACTTGACTGCACATGCAGCGTGAGATACCGTTTCTAAAACCCCAAATTACTGATCACTCTTAGCGCCCTGCTGCTCCGAGACCAGCGCAAGTCCAGGGGTACCTGCGGACGTGTGTCCAGACACCCCCACTTGCAGAGACAAGGGAGCCAACGATCACGGCTTCCCTCACCTTGATCACTCAGGATTATCCTCACACCCAACGGTCTGTGAACAGGGAAAGGTCTGTCTGGGAGCTTTGGGGCTCTATATGCAGAGGCCCCAGAAAGCAATGGTTTGTTTCTCCCCCTTCTCTCAATGACTGTATTGTCCCTCCTTGGCAGGCTGTTGCCAGGCCACTTCCTGCCACTGTCCAGTCACCCATCTGTGACAGCCACAGCCCCCTCTCCCTCACAAACCTGCTACAGGCCAGGGAATCAGAATGTCATCTTACTGAGATTCCATGCTACAGAACCATGACCTTTACTTGCACTCCTTCAGCCACAAGAGCCTTAGAATTCATCACCTTCAGGATTTTCAGAGGCAGTTCAGGATATGCGTTTGTCTTACACACACACACACACACACACACACACACATACACACACACACACACACGGTCCTGTAGTCAAGAACATTAACACTTCTACATATTCACATTAGTTGTGACAAATACAGACCATAAGTAGCCCCAGTCCACTCACGTCAAAGGACTGTAAGTTTTTGGAGTTTTAGGGATTTCAGAAGCACAGGTAAGGGGCTGAAAGCCAGGCTGCCTGGAGCCAAGAGCTCTCCACTGGAGCAGTGGGTGGGCGCCCAGCTGACCCTGCAGAGCCATGTGACACCAGGCGGCCCTTCTGAGTCAGTGCAAAACAGGGGCCACAATCTACCAATTTATCTCCCATTCTCAGAGGGAGGTCGAGAGAAAACTAATGCAAAACTCTTTACAAAATAGCACTTTTTAAAAATGGAAACCAGTTCTGTTTTTTAAATGCATGTAAAACAAAAAAATCAATGGCCTCCTTAAAAATAGATTGTACAAATTTGTTGTAGCGATTTTGATTCCAGAGGTCTTCTTCCGTTTGCTAACTTCCAAAATTTGGATTATGTCCTGAGTGATTACAGCTGCCAAAACATCTGACTTCCGAATAAGATCAGTAATGTTATAATTTAAAAAAAGAAAACCAAAGCTGACACTTTTGTATATTGGTAGGCAAAGGTGAAGGTCACTTCTACGCTCAAGTGTTTCATATTTTTAAATTACAACGGGCCTCTGTGAGCAAAATCTGCCTGGTAACTCAGGGTGGGTTTACTTATTGTTAAATTAATGGCTTTAAGTTATTCCATGCACCACATGACGCAAGGCAGGCGTTGTGAACACAGGCATTCTTGGTCCGAAGCAGGCTTTACGGGTTTCCAGCTCTGGTTCGTCGACCCACACTTTGGCCCCTACCTTGTAAACAGGCGCTCACTTACCATGCTCACACCCCTCTTACAGTGAAAGGCAATCAGCGACGTGTAGTTGAAATGCTTGTCCACCAGGCAAGGAGTACTACTTTCAAAGTTCAAGTAAACTTCGTTAGCTATGGGATTGAGTATCGGAGGTCCTGTGACTCGACCAATATCCTAAACAAAGAAAAGAGCAATGTTTCAGAAAAGAAATTTTTCCCCAGGTTAGCGGAGTAACGGCTAACAGAGAGTTGCAAAAATTACATGCCATCTGTTTCAAAGATGAGTAGCACCTAAAGACATTGGCTTAATGGCAGCTCACTTGCAAAGTCCCGGCAGTAAGGCACACCACATAGAAACCTCAGTTTGCCAGTAGTTATGGGTTTTGGTCCTGGGTTAATAACAATGGTTCTATTCCTACTCAGGGTCAATTTCTGACAATTCCAGGCAACAGGAAATTCTCTCCGCAGTTACACCGGGGCGGCTGCACGGTCTCTGGCTCTGGCTGGTGGGGAGCAGGAGCCCACGTGGCTGCCCCAACGATGGCCCGTCTCCTCCTGCCCAGCGCTGCGCCGGGACAGCTGCTTCCTCGGTGGTGCCCACAGCGTGGTCTCAGGGGGCCCCGAGCACACGCTTACTCACTCCCCGCCGACTTCCGCGGCTTCGCACAGCCCCCGGCACACACTGGCTGCTCGGCCAGCGCTTTCGAGCAGATAAACACGCAAGTGAAAGGAAAGTGACTGGCCAGGAACAGTGTGTATGTATATGTGTGTGATGAGTGTGCGTGTGTGTGATGACTGTGTGTGAGATGAGTGTGTGTGTGTGTGTGTGTGTGTGTGTGTGTGTGTGTGTGTGTGTGTGAATGAAGCCACAACGTGCTTTGTTCACCACTGTGGGGCATGTTAGGTCCACAATGACCCTACACCCTCTCTAATTAGAGAACTTCCTGTATTTTTTTAAATCTGAGAAAAGGTAGCCAGATGGGAAAACAAAAGCAGACTGGATCTGTCAGCAAGTGGTTCACACCAAGGCTCCCCCCCTGCGCCACTAGAAAGGCTGACACCACAGCACTTCCTGCCAACATCTGGTTGCTCCAGGCCCTGCACTTGTCACGTAGCTACGCCTCTGCCAAGTTCATATCACGGCCAACTTGCCCGCCCCTCCCAAAGTCTCTCCCCACTAACACCACAGATAACATCCATTTTTTAAAAGGACATCTAGATACCTTATGACAGGACTCACTGCTTAAAGAATGCAGACAGACACACCACTTTTGAGATGCATTTTAAATAAAACATACCAAGAACCTGACAAAACATGAAAGTAACTCATGGAGACAATGTTTAGGGATCCAATCTATCCTGGAAGACAGAACACTTAGCGAGTAGCAAACCAGCTTATACCCTTAACTCCAACTCGTTTACCAAAGAACCCGCTGGCACTTCACAGGCGGTTCAATGACACGAGCCCCGCAGGTAAGCCAAGAAACCAAGTCCCGTCGACGTCCTCGAGCCTTCTAGCCTGATACAAAACGGTGTGTCCACACGTGTGTGTTCACGCTTTATTTCCGTAACTGCCGGCTGCCCTCACCCACTGACAGCTCAATGCCCGCCTCCCCCGGGGGCCTGACTCACGCGGTCCTGGCTCACGTCCCCATTCTTTCTGCCTGAAAACTCTCCAGTGAGAGCCAGAGACACGGCACGAAGGAGACGGTTCAAAGTCTCGCAGGACGGTCTCCGCTCTTGGTTCCCTACTCACCACGGGGGCGCCGTCGACGGGGACTTTGCACACAGCGGCGCCGGCGGGACAGGGCACCCCGTGCATGGGGTTCAGCGGCTGGCAGATGTTGATGTAGAAGTCAGGGCCGGTGTCCGAGGCGTCGTCCTCGCTCTCGTCGTAGGCTTCGTACCCCCCCGTGCGGTGGATGAGGGGGGACAAGTCGATGATGGAGCTGCCGTTCCTCACAGAACATTCCGTCTGCGAAGCAGGAAACACGCCTCGCTGGTGTCTGCGACACGTGTTCCTGACCGCCAGGTCACCCACGAGAATATAAGCTGAGCCAAAAGGGCACGCAGGGTGGACCAGGGTCCCCAAATGCTTGGTTACCTAACATCGGGCACTCTGAAGTGAGTACGACCGGGGCCCCGGCGGCGGGTGAGACCGGCTGGGCGCCCGAGGGAGTCGCAGGAGGAGTGGAGCGGGGCCCCCGGCTGGGCCGCGCCACGCGTGCCCAGCCCGACT
Source organism: Kogia breviceps (assembly GCF_026419965.1). NCBI lineage: Eukaryota > Metazoa > Chordata > Mammalia > Artiodactyla > Physeteridae > Kogia > Kogia breviceps. Next base: position 84,389,197 of record NC_081322.1, on the reverse strand, counting down.
CACCACCTGCTCGCAGGCCAGGGGCGTGTGCCAGTAGAAGAAGAGTGTGCACGTCTGCTTGTCCAGGGAGATGAGCACCGGCCTGTTGGTGGGCCCGGCCTCGGGCCTGCACACGAAGCTGAGCACGCTCTTGTAGCTCAGGCCCGTCTTGGAAGGACAGGGGGAGCCGTCCTCGTACACCAGCTGTAAGACCTGGTCCACGTACTTCAGCCTCTTGTTCGCCTTGCCCACGCCGATCCTGGTCTGCCCGAAGCAGGCCCCTGTCCCAAACGCAGAAGGGAGAGCGGAAAACACACAATTATGGATGCAAACCACTCGCTTTCCGATGAGAACTTTCTGCAGAGCCAGACTTTGAAATTCACAGCTAACACTCCGGAGGGTCCCGTGCGGTTTTCGCAAACGTGACCCATCTAGCATTCCATCGGGTGGCCACGAAGCCCCCACACCCCCACCAGCCCACTGCTGCCGGAGGAGGAAGGCATCTGACCTCTTCGCCGGAGGGATGCGGAGGCCGGGGACGCGGAGGCCGAGGCCGCCCTCGGGGCCGGGAGAGCGGGCCGCACTCACCTACGCCAGGGGCGCAGTTCTCGTTGTCCCCGCACACGCTGAGGTAGACCAGCCCCTTCTCACTGTAGGCGGCAGTGTACCCGGCCCTGCCGCTTAGAGAGCTCAGGTCAAACAGGTGTCCTGCTCGGGGAAAGGGACGGGGACACCGTGACCCATCACCGGCGCTCACACACAGATCCCGCCGGCCACGGGGCCCCCTGGTTCCCTGTCACGTGTCACTGCCCCCCTTCACTGACGCGGCCCCCAAAACCTTCCTGCCAGCTAGAAAGCACCCAGGAGACGGCGGCTCAGGGCGTCCTCCTGCGCCTCGGCCGCAGAGGCCGCGGCGATGCCGGTGGGCTTGGGAGGGCCCGCCGGCATCCCTCCCGCTACCAGTGACCCAGCCCCAGACCTTTCCGGGCCCCGGAGCTGAGGTCCTGTGGTTTCCTCACTGCCCCACATCAACTCTGAAAGGAACAGGAGACTGACTCCAGCTCCGCCAGCCTAGAGCTTGGGACCAGCACCCCAGAAACAGGAGTTACGGGGAGCATGGCTTTCAGGGAGGTGCTTAGTCTCTTCTCCACTGAAGGACCACAAGTCAACAGGACCGGGCAGATCCAGCAGAAAACGCCAAACGCGCACCCACAGGACAGGGTGCTGCTGCCCGGGGTGCCTGCGCCCCGGCCTCACGCTGGGTCTCCCACCGCGTGCGCGTATTGCGTGTGCACGTGCGCCTGCGCGCGCGCTGAGGGTGTGCGGATGGGTGGCCGGCGGCGGCCCTCACCCGTGGAGGGGTTGGTGACCTGGCAGTCGTCATGCACGTTGCTCTTCACAGGGCAGGCGGCGGCCGTGGGCCAGGAAAAGGTGTACTCACAGTCCTCCACAGCACTGAGGAACATGGGCCTGGAGTTCTAGAAACAAGCGAAGGGCAGGCAGCGGCTGACGGGGTGCACGCCCGACGCCGTAACAGCGCCCACTGGCGTCAAGCAGGAGCCCCCCCGTGACGCAGCCCAAGCCCGTGACCCGCCCAGCTCGGTGTCCTCACGGGGCGAGGGCAGACTGGGGGGAAGCAAAGGGCCAGGGTTTGCTCCTGAGACACCCCTGGGGGCTTGACAGACACAGGGTGAGACAGAGCCGGAAACCCACTAGGGGGACAGGGACGTTCCCCTACAGCTAAGGCTTTTCAGGTGGGGTCAGGGACAGGGCGGTACAGGACGCTCAAAGGGCGACTGTGAGGCACGAACGAGGAAATAAATGATCATGTCCCTGAAAAACGGAACCAACGTCTGTTGCGATGGACACAACAGGAAGGCCCTCAGGGAGAGCTGGTCATGAGCTAACCAATCCCCCCACCCCCTGGGCTAAGGCTCCCCGCCTCTCAGACACGTCTCGTCCACACGGCGAGGGTAAAAGGGCAAGATTCGTGCAGCAGCGCCCTCCTTCCCGGGTAAATCGGCCCCTGGCACCCGCGTGCAGAGCCCTCCACAGACCGAGCAGCTGTCTTGCTCTGCCACGAGCCCCTCTCCTCAGTTACAGAGCTGAGCGAGCCTACGGGGGGCGCAGGGGTCCAGGCTCAGCCTCCGCACAGCCTCCTGAGCGGGAGCCTCAGGCTCCTCCCGCCACGGCTGGCCGCACGCAGCTGGACGGTGGTGCTCCGTCCTGACGCCGAGGATCGAGTGCACTGGGCCAGCCTGGCCTCACACTCCCGAATCTTGCAAGACAGCGCACAGGCTGCACCTTACTCGCCCTGGCAGAGATGCTCCCGCGGTGAAAAAACCACTCCAGAGAAACCATGAATTCAGCCCCCACCTGCTGAACTACACGTACCAACCCGTCAGGGAAGGAATCGTCCAGAGACGAGACGAGAACCCAGTCACCCCGCACCAACCACGTGCCAGAAACGGTGCCCAGGGCTTCACGCCTCCTCTCTCTCACCTCATAGCGATTTGGCAGGACAGGCCGAGCTCGTGTTAGTAACAGGTGCCCAGTTTAGGGAGGTTCAGTGACCGAGGTACACGGCCAGGAAGTGGGAGAGCTGCCTTGGAATCGGGTCTGCCCAACCTTTTGCTTTACCCAAGTGCCTCCATGAAGACAAGGGCAGGTTATGAAATATCAGTTCTCTCTCTGGCCTTCAGGGATCTGAGTCAAACTTCAAAGAGAACCACCGAACTCTGGAACAAGAACTGCCGGGGTGGACACCCCGGGACCACGGGCCCGAGGCCGCGCCGCCCACGCCCTTTGTTAGGCTGGGTCACGCCAGGCAGTGAGACATCAGTCTCGCTGACCCTGGACTCGCACTGGGGCCGAGACAGCTGTGCGTGTCACTTACAACCTGGCTCTCGCTGCACGAGAAGCGGATGGTGGTTGACTTCTTGCGGATCTGGTCCGGACACAGGTCGCCGTCGACGTACCTCAGCAGCACCATGCCCTCGCTCCACTGAGGGCCGTCCCTCACTCTGCCCAGGTTCACGGGCTTGGAGCCGCCCAGCAGACACGCGGCCGCCTCCGGAGGGCACGGCTCTGCGGCACAAGCAGAGACAGTTAGGAGCGACCGTCAGCCCCTGGCCAGTCTAGGGCTTAACGAGGGACGTAAGGTCCGGCACGCGACATAGTTGATTCTAACAATCACTGCGAAGTTTCAGTGATTTCTTTTATTAAGTCAGATGCCAATGACACCATGAGTTCTCACTCCATGAAATGCTGTTTTACCACAGATGGGTTAGGGGTGAGCATGGGGTGTGGGGAGAATTCAAGGCAGAACAGCCTCAATTATTTCTGATCCCTGAACAAGATGAAGCTGAAACGCCTAGATTATGCCCATGGAACATTTTAAATGGCCTATATTCACATGCACTCTTACTTTAAGAAGTCACCAAGAACTGTGCCAGTTTCCCAGTCCCCGAAATGTCTGAGTCATCTGCCCTGGGTAAAGAACGAGTCCCACTTCGTGGATTAATAAGAGCCTCGGTGTCACCAATCTCGCCAGCATACAAAGCAAGGGGAAGTGGGCCATGGCCTCAAACCACGCAGAGGAGAAAAATAACTTTCTGGGTTTAAAAAAAAAAAAAAAAAAAAAAAAGACAGGAACAGTGCCCGCTTTGAGTTGAGCCAGACAAGAGGCTGCCTCAGTGAGGCTGCATAAAAGTCCAAGAAGATGGGACAAGTTCCGCCTCCAGGAGCCCGGCGGGCCGCGGATGGCACCAAGGTCTCTGCGGGTTGCTCCCCCTAGTCGCACGGGCACAGCTGAGCTCTAGCCTCATCACCGGCACCGAGGGTCTGGGTGCATCCGTGCAAGGCCCCACTCACCCTGCTCTCAGTGAATACAGAGGGCACATACCCAGAGCTCCACTTCCCGCCCTCCTATCTCCTGCCCTGGCTAAGAAGTACCTGCCACGGTGATTATTTCTACCTACCCTCCAGCTCCCCACGTTCACACAACGGTTATAATGCTCCCAACAGAGCCTTCAGCACTGACTTATCCTGCACCACCGCCAGGGATGGGTCATCGAGACCCTCAGATAATGCTTCCTGCTGCTCCTTGGCAAAACCACTCGTGTGTCCGAGAGCCACGCGCCGTCGAGGAATCTGCTCTTACTTCCCCTTCACCCATAAATCCGCTACAAGCCGTGAGCGCCTCTGCCAGAGACCTCACTCACCCGAGCCCGCCTGCGGGGCCAGCGACTTGCACACGTTGATGATGTAGTGCTCGGTGGCTCCCGTCCTTGTGACGGCTTCCCAGTTGTCCCTGTACCGCGACAGGGACGAGAGGTCGAAGGTGTTCCCAGCCCCGTCTCTGAGAGAGAGAAAGCACCACGGTGAGGTTCAGCTGGATGCTAACAGAGTCTAGCGCTCCGTCTGCAAAGGATCAATTATAAAGGCAGGAGAGTCTACTCCTGACACCCCGGGAATCAGATCCTGCCAGGGACAGAACTCGACACTGGACTCTCCCAGCTCCAGGCAGAATCAGCAACAACCCAGCTTGAGTTCAGGAAATGTCAAGGCTTAGCTCAACAAAATTACGTATTAACCAAAAAAGGCAAAGAGTAAGCGCCTGTCCTGCTCAGGCCGGCGAGAAGACAAGGGTACACGGAGAGTCAAGACACGCAGCGCCCGGGGCAGCCCGGGCAGGCCACCAGCTGTCCAAGCGGGAGGACACCGACAGCCACTGAAATAAAACAGGCTGGCGTTGACCTGCTCGGGTGAGGGTTTACTTACTGCATGAACCCCAAGTGGGGACAGACACTGAGAGCCAGCCCTACTCCAGGTGCAGTTAATGGTAAGAAAGACAAACACTCCCTCTGCAGGGCGCCAGATCCAGGTGGAGACAGAGGACAGCCACAGTGGCCACTGCACCGGGCGGTAACCTCAGCACATCAGAGGACACTGAGAGTCACCCATTCATTCAAAAACTACATGCCAGCTGGGGCTACTGTGTTGAAGGAAAGAGATAAAAATCGCCCGTTTCAGGAAGCCTGCAGAAGTCACACGGTGATTTCTTAAAATGCACAGGATGTCAGACGGCAATGAGAGCGAAGAGGAAGAAGGCCGGGAAGTGGGCATGAAGTCTGGGAGGGGAAAGAGGAGGTGAGAGTTTAGACAATGGCCAGAGAAGGCCTTCTGAGGAGGCCACCGCTGAATAAACTCAGAGAGATGCGGGAGAGCCGGTCACACAGGGACCCGGCAAAGCGCAGCGCGGGCAGAGGCAGCAGCGAGAGCAGAGGGCCCGAGGTGCAGAGAGCCCCGTGCGCTCGCAGGAAGCAAGGATCCCCACGTGGCTGGGGTAGAGCAGACACGAGGAGCCACAGCGCAGGGGCTGAGGGTGCCACCACGTGGGGCGTTCCAGCCGGGAGAGGCAGGGGCTTCACCGCACTGAGGGGACTCAGCGACAGCCTGGGCCGACCTGCAGTCTAACAGGGCCACTCTCATCACTGTGCGGGACGGGCCCAGCGTGGGCCAGGGGACCACCGAGGGGCCACTGCGGCGATGCAGGGGCAAGATGGAGACGGCCTGGGCCAGGGCAGGGAGGTGCTTCCGGAAGAGAGAACTCCAGGTATTTTGAAAGTTGATGGGCCAGAAATGGGATGAGGGCGAAAGGATGGAGTTGGCATTAATACCGGCCTATGTGGGAGACACAGGTATTTGCAAAAGCAGGTCCTCAAGAACTTCATATAATGGAGCATCTGACAGAAACTTATTATAAATGGTTAAAGACCTAAAAGAAGAAATTGAAACTATAATAAAAGAAGTGGGGGTAGAATGGAGGGAAGAAATGATGAATTCGAGTACCAACAGGGACTTCCCTGGTGGTCCAGTGGTTAAGAATCCACCTTCCAGGGCTTCCCTGGTGGCGCAGTGGTTGAGGGTCCGCCTGCCGATGCAGGGGACGCGGGTTCGTGCCCTGGTCCGGGAAGATCCCACGTGCCGCGGAGCGGCTGGGCCCGTGAGCCGTGGCCACTGAGCCTGTGCGTCCGGAGCCTGTGCTCCGCAACGGGAGAGGCCACGACAGTGAGGCCTGCATACCACAAAAAAAAAAAAAAAAAAAAAAAAAAGAATCCACCTTCCAATTCAGGGGACGTGGGTTCGATCCCTGGTTGGGGAACTAAGATCCCACATGCCCTGTGGGGCAACTAAGCCTGCGCGCCACAACTACTGAGCCCACATGCCTAGAGCTCGTGCTCCACAACAAGAGAAACCCACGCATCACAACAAAGAGTAGCCCCCGCTCGCCACAACTAGAGAAAGCCCGTGCGCAGCAACAAAGACGCAACACGGCCAAAAATAAATAAATGAAGAAAATAAATTTTAAAAAAATTTAACAAAATAATAAATAAAAGACATGGTGGATAGAACAGGAAAGCCTAAGATATGATTAATACAAGTCCCAGAAGAAAAGAGACAGAATATGTTAGAGGCAACCTTCAAATATACAATCACTGCAAATATTCCGAAGTGAATAACATTCATCTTTAGTTTAGAAAGCATCGACTTCCAAGCAACATAAACAACAAAGACATACCTAACAAATCAGACTGAGACTGCAGAACAAACACAAGAGAAAATACACAGAAAAGGTAGGTTATCTACAAAGGAATGAAAACAGGACGGACGGGGGCAGATGCTCTGACAGCAGTACCAAGCACTGGAAGATGGTAGATTACCTTCAAAGTGCTGACACACACACACAGAAAGTATTCACCTGGAATTCTGTACCAAGCTAGTGACAATAAAACGAAGCCTTTTCAAGTAAAGACCAAGATTTAACTCGACAGAGTCTCTGTTCGAACCACCGAGCAGTGTGACTCACAGTGTGATTTGTACCCAGGACCAGTCAGCAACCGTGGAAGGAGCCAGCACCACAAGATGAACCAGTAATGGACACCGGTTCCTTTGCTGTCCCTAGTGCAGGTGACACGGCTCTTCACCCCACCAGAGACCAGAAGCAAATAGTTTGCGAACCAGCACTATGCACAGCATTATACTAAACAGAGTACTTAAAGAAAGAGAATTAAGTCAAAAGCAAGGGGTAAAATGCAAAGAGGAACAGTAAGCCAAGGAAATAGAGACATTTCTTTTTCTCTTCAAAAGAAGAAATTTATATAGTCAAGCAACCAATGAATATTTTTTAAAATCACAATAATGACTTATTCAAGAGGTAAGAGAACAAATCAGAACAAAAGCACTCGACCACAGTACCACGGAGATGGGGAGAGAGCGTTGGTGCTACAACGTTCTACGTTCTTTTACTGTTGGAGAGACGGGTATAGTTACTAACTTTAGCTTTCCATTAAATCAAAAATACATGTTTCAGGCAACCATTAAAAGAAAATGAATTATAATTCAGGGAATGCATGATGATATTTTTTTTTTTTTTTTTTTTTTTTTTTTTGCGGTACGCGGGCCTCTCACTGTTGTGGCCTCTCCCGTTGCGGAGCACGGGCTCCGGACGCGCAGGCTCAGCGGCCACGGCTCACGGGCCCAGCCGCTCCACGACATGCGGGATCCTCCCGGACTGGGGCACGAGCCCGTGTCCCCTGCATTGGCAGGCGGACTCTCAACCACTGCGCCACCAGGGAAGCCCCATGATGAGATTTTTTAAAAAGAAACAAAAATATTATAATTAGTATCCTCAGAGATGATTAGAAGGACTTATTTGAAATTCAAAATAAAAATCTCCAAAGGACAGCTGATTTTTTAAAGTTCAGAAAATATTCCAGAATGGAGTAAAAACACAAAAACAGAAGATGAGCAATAAACTTTTCCACCAAACGTATACAATTCTTGTAGGAAATGAGACAATGCCTTCGAAACTGAGGGGAAATTAATTTGAATCTGTAATCCTACTACAGCCAATCAGATTTAAGAGCAAGTTATTGACATTTTCAGACAATGCATGGGTTCTCTCCCATCCGACCTCTCTGAGGAGGATGCAATCTAACAAAACAAAAAAGGAAGCCAAAACAAAGGACATGAAATCCAGGAAGCAGTGGATCCAAGCCAGGAGTGATGCCAAAATGAGCTCTGATCAAAGAGCAGAAAACACACGGCCCAAATCCGAACTGAGACCTTTCTGAAGGAGAACGGTGATTATTTGTAGACACAGCATCATGAAGAACCCTGGCAGTCTGAGATACAATGGGAAAGCATATTATTCTGTCAACAGTAAAAGAGAAAGACAACATAAAATGCCAAGATTTAAAACCTATTCGAGGTAGCTATGTTCCAAATATTAAGCAAACTAAATGTGGAATGATTTTTGGAGCAACTTTTGAAATAGAACAAATGGAAATCTTCTGACCTAAATACTAGGCCTATCTTCCTTCAGTAAGAGGAAGCTAGGAGACGCAAGATTATGTCATTTCTCTGCAGATGCAATCAGACCGTGTGATTTTGCAGCAAATGATGTTTACGCAATACTGTAAACGCCGCTTGCTAGTTTTTAATTCTTTAGAACCACCCTCTGAATAAAGGAGGTAAGACCATTAGAGTTACCCAGCAGGGTACAGCTGTCGTTCTAACCCTGGACACGCACCGGCGACAGTTCGCCGACACTGAGGCGGTGGGAGGGGCGGCAGGGTGGGAGGCAGCACCTGAGGCCCTCATGTTCCTTAGCGGGAAGTAAAGAGACGCCTAAAGGTGATGAAGCAAGAAACAGAGCTTACAGTACATCATCCCATACTCTGAAGGTAGCCAGAAGAGGAAATAAAAATGGAACTAATGAAAATGGGGCAGGGTAGAGGGGAGAGGAGACCAGAATTACATTCCTGGTGTCTGAAGACAGAGTCAACTGACACCATGTGAGGTTGACAGGCACGGGCATATTGATCATTTAGAGTCATGCAAGGCTCCAGACAGAACTACAAGAGGACATGGTAAGAAGTGGGATGAGGCTGAGGAGGAGGAAGCTTACTTCATCCGACACAGTTTTCTGCACTTATGAATTCATACAATATACATGCATAAGCTTGCATTTTAACTGATTCTTCAATTAAGGATAAAAACTGGAAGGAAACAGGGAAATGATTACTTTTTCCCCAGGACAGAATGCTGTAACTCAGTGATTCTTTCCAGGCTGGGTCCTCATGCAACAGAAACATTAGCATGTCCCTTAACTATCCAGAAATGTGTAGACCCATGAAACCCAGATCTCCAGGGATGGAACCCAAGATGTGTATTTTGTAACAGTTCTGAGGGTGACACTGCTGAAATTCACACACAATGAAGACCTCCACCTTATCTCAGGAGCTGCCAACCACCTCATTTCGGGAGCCTCCTTGAGTCACAGGTAACAGAACAAAGGAACCGGTGATGGCAGCTGAGAACCTGGAGGGTGGGTGTCACCCCCTGGCGCTCTCTCCAACCCCCCCGCCACCACCATGCAGCTCCACCATCTCCCTCTCCACGTCTTTTTCACCAGACACAGGCAGCATCCAGGGGGGGGCAGAGGCCAGGGGACAACCTGGTCACCCCAATCCACTCACACCCATGAATCATACAAGGTTTCCTGTTTCAACTCCAGTCACTTCCCTGTACCTTAACACAAGGTAATCAAAGAATACGAAAGTTGGGAAGGATTTAGCCGTTACCCTAATCCAGCTCCTCAGTTTAACATTCAGGAACTAAGGCTTAGAGAAATCACCTGACCAATCTAATCCCATCCCCCGCCCGGCCACTAACTTATTTTTTTAAAATATTTATTTATTTATTAGGTTGTGCCGGGTCTTAGTTGCTGCACGTGGGCTCCTTAGCTGTGGCATGTGAATTCTTAGTCGCAGCATGCATGTGGGAGCTAGTTCCCCGGCCAGGGATCCAACCCGGGCCCCCTGCATTGGGAGCACGGAGTCTTAGCCACTGCGCCACAGGGGAAGTCCCCCGGCCACTAACTATTAAAGCAAAATATTATCAAGTAAACCTGACTGCCCCAGGGTCAACGGCCGCACCGACTTACTTGAATGAGCACTCGGTCAGGTCGAAGGGCGGGCAGGCATACTGCGTGTGCCACTCGAACAAGTAGGAGCAGTCAGAAGTCTCCTGGAGAAACATGGGCTGCGGAAGTGGAGAGACGTGTCCGTGAATCGGTACGCGTCAGATAGTCGGTGCTTTAAGGATGCAGATAGTAAGGGACGGGCCTGCTCATTACACTCTACACAGACTGATCAAGGTGTGAACACAGTTTCTGGAAATAACGTACCTAAGCTAAGCTAACCAGGACGTTTAACGAGGCGTAAGAGCAGATTCACTTTGTAAAGACAAAGGCAAAGGGGGGAGGGCAAGGCGGCCCCCCGCTGTGCTGAGCACACTCACCGCCTGGGTGCTGCGGTCACAGTAGAAGATGATGGTCGTGGAGCGCTGGTACACCTTATGGCAGGTGTCCCCACCGGTGTAGTTCATCTTCAACACCCCGTTCTCATAGGTCAGCTTCTGGGTAAGGAGACCTGCTCAAGAAGCAGCCGGTTCAACAGGGATCAGTTCAGGAAGCCCCAGGCTGGTCAACACACACATGGTGCATCACACACTGAACGAACACAAGACCGAGTGTGCCTGGCCTATCGGCACTGCGCCACCAGCTCCGTCACGTGACACCGTAGAGACTAGAATCAGCCCTCCTCTCGCCCAAGGCTGCGACCTTATAGACTAAGCACGGGTTCAACGACATACAGAGAGCGCCGGCCTGATGAGCTCAGAGGACGTCCCTTCCTCTTCACAGCCCCTCAGCGAGGCCCATGTACTCACCCCATCAGCTGCCTCAACTTCTTTCTTAAAGATTCTTAAACTTACCATCATTTGCCCAGCTGCTGAGACAGCATGAGGACCAACAGCCTGTCTTATACATTTTACAGCCCAACCCTGTACGAAATGTGTCCCCTTTGTCTCAGTTCTAGAAAGTACTACCTCAGAACACCACCCACTAGTAGTTCAGTGGGTCCCAAAGTTGGAATAAAAAGAAGACATATGATCTTAGAATTGGTAACTGGTGTTGCTAAATAAGAATGAAATAAACACTAACAACACTTATCAGTACATGTCACGGTGACAAAAATCAAGTGAAATCAGAAACATCGTTGGGCGCAGGGGGGACGGCTGGGAGCGGAACCGAGACAGCAGTGTGGGGAGACGCAGAGTTCGCGTCTCCCCACAACTGAGGCGCCTGCCGGACGCTGCTGGGGGACCCTGACACCTAAGGAGACGGGAAGAACCCCGAGCAAACTGGTAGGACGTGAGGGGATGAGGGGGTTGGAGAAGTGGACACCCGACAGGACCGGCACTCCGAGGGGTGGCTGAGGTGGGGAAGGGTTCCCATGAATGAAGGGACCCCCAGGGGCTCCGATCAGTGGGGAGTAGGCCCAGCGTTTCCCCTGCCCAATCGGCCGGGGAAGTCTGCCCAGCTCCCGGACCGGGTCCTACACCCTCAGAGATCCCCTCTGGGCCGGGTTGATCCTGGAGACATAGGAGGGAGGCCAGGAGAGAACAGGAGAGGCAGGAGGGAGGTGGCTCTCCAGGACCAGAGGAGCGGGAAAGGAGCAAGGGTGTTTGCCCCCCCTACTCGAACCCAGGAAGGCTGCTGGGCTCCCAGGTGGGGTCCCCCGCCCTATGAGACCAAGGGCAGGAGGCACGCCTGGGCCCCTTCTGTTCCTTGAGCCTGAGCCCCACCCCCTACACCCCCCAGGGCCTTTTCCAGCCCTGTGGGTACTAAGTATATGTGCCCCGCCAACCACCCAAGCCCCACCCCTGCTCAGGCCCTGCCCTCCACAGCCAAGGCCTTTTCCACCTTTTTTTTCCTCCTCTTCCCCCCCCCGATTGTAGTTCCTTTTTACCTTTCAGTTGTTGTTTCATCTATATTTTTATCTTTATATTTTTTCTAGCACATCTGTTAGTTTCCTAGTCTAACTGTATTTTTTACTTTGTTATTGTTCTTTTTTTTTTTTTTTTTGCCACCCCTCACAGCTTGCAGGATCTTGGTTCACAAGCTGGGGGTCAGGCCAAAGCTCCGGCAGTGGGAGCTCTGAGTCTCAACCACTGGACTAACAGAGAACTTCAGACCCCAGGGAATATTCATCAGAGTGAGGTCTCCCAGAGGTCCTCATCTCAGGTCTTGGTGCTACCCAACAGCCTACAAACTCCAGTGTTGGAAGCCTCAGGCCAAACAACCAGGAAGACAGGAACACAATCCCACTCATTTTAAAAAAAAGGAAAAAAAGAAAAAAAAGAGATGGCAAAAAAGTATGTCACAGATGAAGGAGCAAGGTAAAAACCTACAAGATCAAATAAATGAGGAGGGAGTAGGCGATCTACCTGAAAAGGAATTCAGAGTAGTAACAGTAAAGATGATCCAGAATCTCGGAAATGGAATGGAGGCACGGATTGAGAAAATACAAGAAATGTTTAAGAAAGATCTAGAAGAACTAAAGAACAAACAAACGGAGATGAACAACACAATAAGTGAAATGAAAAATACACTAGAAGGAATCAATAACAGAATAACAGAGGCAGGAGAACAAGTACGTGAGCTGGAAGACAAAACGGTGGAAATAACTGCTGAGGAGCAAAATAAAGAAAAAAGAATGAAAAGAATTGGAAACAATTTCAGAGACCTCTGGGACAACACTAAAAGCAACAACATTAGAATGACAGGGGTCCCAGAAAAAGAAGAGAAAAAGAAAGGCTCTGAGAAAATATCTGAAGAGATTATAGTGGAAAACTTCACAAACATGGGAAAGGAAATAGTCACCCAAGTCCAGGAAGCACACAGAGTCCCACACAGGATAAACCCTAGGAGAAACACACCAAAACACATATTAATAAAACTAACAAAAATTAAATTCAAAGAAAAAATATTAAAAGCAGCAAGGGAAAAACAAAAACTAACATACAAAGGAATCCCCATAAGGTTATCATCTGATTTTTCAGCAGAAACTCTGCAGGCCAGAAGGGAGTGGCAGGATATACTTAAAGCGATGAAAGAAAGAACCTACAACCCAGATTACTCTACCCAGCAAGGATCTCATTCAGATTCGACAGAGAAGTCAAAAGCTTTTCAGACAAGCAAAAACTAAGAGAATCCAGCACCACCAAATTAACTTTACAACAAATGCTAAAGAAACTTCTCTAGGTGGGAAACACAAGAAAAAGACCCACAAAAACAAACCCAAAACAATTAAGAAAATGGTAATAGGAACATACGTATCGATAATAACCTTGAATGTAAATGGACTAAAAATGTCCCAACCAAAAGACATAGACTGGCTGAATGGATACAAAAACAAGGCCCATATATATGCTGTCTACAAGAGATCCACTTCAGACCTAGGGACACATACAAACTAGAAGTGAAGGGATAGAAAAAGATATTCCATGCAAATGGAAATCAAAAGAAAGCTGGAGTAGCAATATGCATATCAGATAAAACAGACTTTAAGACTGTTGCAAGAGATAAGGAAAAACACTACATAATGATCAAGGGATCAATCCAAGATGATATAGCAATTATAAATGTTTATGCACCCAACATAGGAGCACCTCAACACATAAGGCAAATGCTAACAACCATGAAAGAGGAAATCGACAGTAACACAATAATAGTGGGGGACTTTAACACCCCACTTACACCAACGGACAGATCATCCAAACAGAAAATAAATAAGGAAATACAAGCTTTAAGTGACACAATAGACCAGGTAGATTTAATTGATATTTACAGACCTTTCCACCCGAAAGCGGTAGAATACATTTTCTTCTCAAGTGTACACAGAACATTCTCTAGGATCGATCACACCTTGGGTCACACATCAAGCCTCAGAAAATTTACAAAAATTGAAATTGTATCAAGCATCTTTTCTGACCACGCTATGGTGGTGACCACGCTATCTTTTCCAATGCTATGAGACTGGAAATCAATTACAGGAAAAAAATTGTAAAAACCACAAATACATGGAGGCTGAACAGTGTGCTACTAAATAACCAAGAGATCACTGAAGAAATCAAAAAAGAAATTTAAAAATACACAGAAACAAATGACAAGAAAAACACAATGACCCTATGGGATACAGCAAAAGCAGTTCTAAGAGGGAAGTTTATAGCAGTTCAATTTCACCTCAAGAAACAAGAAAAATCTCAAATAAACAATCTAACCCTACACCTAAAGTAACTAGAGAAAGAAGAACAAAGAAAACCCAAAGTCAGTAAAGGAAAGAAATCACAAAGATCAGAGCATAAATAAATGAAATAGAAACAAAGAAAACAGCAAAGATTAATAAAACTAAAAGCTGGTTCTTTGAGAAGATAAACAAAATTGATAAACCCTTAGCCAGACTCATCAAGAAAAAAAGGGAGAGGATGCAAATCAATAAAATCAGAAATGAAAAAGGAGAAATCACAACTGACACTGCAGAAATACAAAGGATTATAAGAGGCCACTACAAACAACTATATGCCAATAAAATGGACAACTATGAAGAAATGGACAAATTCTTGGAAAGGTACAATTTTCCAAGACTGAACCAGGAAGAATTAGAAAATATAAACAGACCTATCACAAGTAATGAAATTGAAACTGCAATTAAAAATCTTCCAACAGGGCTTCCCTGGTGGCGCAGCGGTTGAGAGTCCACCTGCCAGTGCAGGGGACACGGGTTCGTGCCCTGGTCTGGGAGGATCCCACATACCACGGAGCGGCTGGGCCCATGAGCCATGGCCATTGAGCCTGTGCTCCGCAACAGGATTGAGAGACCACAACAGTGAGAGGCCTGTGTACCGCAAAAAAAAAAAAAAAAAAAATCTTCCAACAAACAAAAGTCCAGGACCAGACGGCTTCACAGGCAAATTCTATCAAACATTTAGAGAAGAACTAACACTCATCCTTCCCAAACTCTTCCAAAAAATTGCAGAGGGAGGAACACTCCCAAATTCATTCTATGAAGCCACCATCACCCTGATACCAAAACCAGAAAAAGATATCACAAAAAAAGAAAATTATAGACCAATATCACTGATGAATATAGATGCAAAAATCCTGAACAAAATACTTGCAAACAGAGTCCAACAACATATTGAAAGGATCATACACCATGATCAAGTGGGATTTATCCCAGGGATGCAAGGATTCCTCAATATATGCAAATCAATCCATGTGATACACCATATTAACTAAGGAATAAAAACCATATGATCATCTCAATAGACGCAGAAAAAACTTTTGACAAAATTCAACACCCATTTATGATAAAAACTCTCCACAAAACGGGCATAGAGGGAAACTACCTCAACATAATAAAGGCCATATATGACAAAGCACAGCAAACATCATTGTCAATGGTGAAAAACTGAAAGCATTTCCACTAAGATCAGGAACAAGACAAGGATGTCCACTCTCGGCACTCTTATTCAACATAGTTTTGGAAGTCCTAGCCATGGCAATTAGAGAAAAAAAAAGAAATAAAAGGAATACATGTTAGAAAAGAAGAAGTAAAACTGTCACTGTTTGCAGATGACATGATACTATATATAGAAAATCCTAAAGTTGCCACCAGAAAAGTACTAGAATTAATCAATGAATCTGGTAAGATTGCAAGATACAAAATTAATGCACAGAAATCTCTTGCATTCCTATATGCTAACAATGAAAAATCAGAAAGAGAAATTAAGGAAACAATCCCATCTACCATCACAACAAAAAGAATAAAATACCTAGGAATAAACCTACCTAAGGAGGCGAAAGACTTGTACTCAGAAAACTGTAAAACACTGATGAAAGAAATCAAAGATGACATAAACAGATGGAGAAATATACTATGTTCTTGGATTGGAAGAATCAATATTGTGAAAATGACTATATGACCCAAAGCAATCTACAGATTCAATGCAATCCCTATCTAATTACCAATGGCATTTTTCACAGAACTAGAACAAAAAATTTTACAATTTGTATGGAAAAACAAAAGACTCCGAATAGCCAAAGCAATCTTGAGAAAGAAAAACAGAGCTGGAGGAATCACGCTCCCTGACTTCAAACTATACTACAAAGCTACAGTAATGAAGACAGTATGGTACTGGCACAAAACCAGAAATATAGATCAGTGGTACAGGATAGAAAGCCCAGAGATAAACCCACGCACATATGGTCACCTAATTTACAAAAAAGGAGGCAAGAACGTATGATGGAGAAAAGACAGCTTCTTCGATAAGTGGTGCAGGGAAAACTGGACAGCTACATTTAAAAGAATGAAATTAGAACACTCCCTAACACCATACACAAAAATAAACTTCAGGGCTTCCCTGGTGGCGCAGTGGTTGGGAGTCCGCCTGCCAATGCAGGGGACGCGGGTTCATGCCCCGGTCTGGGAGGATCCCACATGCCGCGGAGCGGCTGGGCCCGTGAGCCATGGCCGCTGAGCCTGCACGTCCGGAGCCTGTGCTCCGCAACGGGAGAGGCCACAACAGTGAGAGGCCCGCAAAAAAAAAAAAAAAAAAACTTCAAACAGATTAAAGACTTAAATGTAAGACTATAAAACTCTTAGAGGAAAACACAGGAAAAATACTCTTTGACATAAACCACAGCAAGATCTTTTTTTGACCCACCTCCTAGAGTAATGGAAATAAAAACAGAAATAAACAATGGGACCTAATGAAATTTAAAAGCTTTTGCACAGCAAAGGAAACCATAAACAAGATGAAAAGACAGCCCTCAGAATGGCAGAAAATATTTGCAAATGAAACAATGGGACAAAGGATTAATCTCCAAAACATACAAACATCTCATGGAGCTCAATGTCAAAAAAACAAAATTCAATTAAAAAATGAGTGGAAGTGGGCTTCCCTGGTGGCGCAGTGGTTGAGAATCCGCCTGCCGATGCGGGGGTCACGGGTTCGTGCCCTGGTCCGGGAGGATCCCACGTGCCGCGGAGCGGCTGGGCCCGTGAGCCGTGGCCGCTGGGCCTGCGCGTCCGGAGCCTGTGCTCCGCAACGGGAGAGGCCACAGCAGTGAGAGGCCCGCATACCGCAAAAAAAAAAAAAAAAAAAAAAAAAAAAAAAAAATGAGTGGAAGACCTAAATAGACATTTCACCAAAGAAGACATAGAGGCCAAGAGGCACATGAAAAGATGTTCAGCATCACTAATTATTAGAGAAATGCAAATCAAAACTACAATGAGGTATCACCTCACAACAGTCAGAATGGCCATTATCAAAAATCTAGAAACAATAAATGCTGGAAAGGGTGTGGTGAAAAAGGAACCCTGCTGCTCCGCTGGTGAGAATGTAAACTGATACAACCACTATGGAGAACAGTATGGAGGTTCCTTAAAAAACTAAAAACAGAACTACCATATGACCCAGCAATTCCACTATTGGGCATATACCCTGAGAAAACCATAATTCAAAAAGAGTCATGTACCACAATGTTCACTGCAGCACTATTTACAATAGCCAGGACATGGAAGCAACCTAAGTGTCCACTGACAGATGAATGGATAAAGAAGATGTGGCATGTATATACAATGGAATATTACTCAGCCATAACAAGAAACGAAACTGAGTAACTTGTAGTGAGGTGGATGGACCGAGAGTGTGTCATACAGAGTAAAGTAAGTCAGAAAGAGAAATACAAATACCATATGCTAACACATATATATAGAATCTTAAAAAAAAAAAATGGTATTGATGAACCTAGTGGCAGGACAGGAGTAAAGACGTAGACATAGAGAAATGACTTGAGGACACGGGGTGGTGGGGGAGGGAGAAGCTTGGGTGAAGTGAGAGTAGCATCGACATGTACACACTATCTACACTATCGAATGTAAAATATTTAGCTTGTGGGAAACAGCACCATAGCACAGGGAGATCAGCTTTGCGATGACCTAGAGACATGATAGGGAGGGTGGGAGGGAGGCTCAAGAGGGAGGGGATATGGGGACATATGTACGCATACGGCTGATTCACTTTTGTTGTACAACAGAAACTAACACAGTATTGTGATGCAATTATACTCCAATAAAGATTAAAAAAAAAAAAAAAACAAACATCACTCACACACTGTTTTACACAAACACAGCAGACATTCCTCCTACTCAGGAAAGTTATAATCTTTAGATCTTAAATCATAAGATATAATCATAACATCTTAAATGTGGAATTCCACTCTTTTGCAAAAAGAGAGGGAACAACCAAGGTACCTGCCACTTTCTGAAATCCCTGGGGTCCCCGTTTTGCCTGACAGGATGAGATGACTTTGGACTTGTCATCGGTCGAGCAGACACCGGAGGACAGCTTTCCACAGACCCGGAAGTAATAGGTGTATTCGCCAGCACTCACGACGGTGTCGTTTAGGCCAAGAGGCTTCAGGTCATACATGTTGCCGTGCCTTGGGTCTCTCACCTCACAGTTGTCCCCTTCAAGAACACGAGAGGGGAAGGGCGATCACACACACTCACACCCTGAGGCAAAAGTTCTGCAACTTTTAATCAGCTAAGTACTGTCTCAAAAGAGTTATTAAACATCGCTTCCACCTTCAAGCCTCCTTTTGTCTGTATACGTAAGACAAACTGCCTGGCAAACGGCTTTCTCGAAAAGCTTAGGTCACAGGATGAGGACCCACTTAAACAAAACCAAACCCCACGTTCGTGTGAGATGCCGAGTCCGTCAGTCTGGGTAGGTGAGGAAAACGTAGCTGGCAAAGTGAGCAATGGAGTGGAGTGAAAAAAGAAGCTGCCCGCCCACTAATGGACGTTTCACGGTCACGCACGGGGTTTCACACCTAAGATGCTGTTAGAACACCCCCTACTTCACACACTCCCCAGCATCAGTGAGCAGGGCCGGGTCTCACCTTCCACGCGGATGACGGGACAGGCTTCCACGGTTCTCCAGACGAACACATACTCACAGTCGTCCAGGAGCTGAAAGGTCGGGGATCCCTACAACGGAAACCAACAGCTCACCGTGTTCTCATTTAACTAAAAAATGAGTCACATGGTAGCTAGAACTAATACCCAACTTGTAACCTCCACGAGAGAAGTACATGGCACTTAAGAAACACATCGGTCGGATCTGGGGGGAAACGGCACATTCCAGTCAAACCCTACCGACGGCCTAAAACCCCGACAACTCAGGCACGTTCTACATCAGACAGAAGATCTGGAGACCGGAGGGGCGCGAGAACGAGACACGACAGACACGCACCGTCGTGTGGGCGCACTCGAGCGTTATCCTGGTGGAGAAGCGCTGGCTCCCGCACTTGTCGCCGTTGACGTAGACGATGCTCAGAGACCCGTTGGCGGCGACCTGGGGGCTGACCTGCACGACGCCCAGGTTCCAGCTGTCCTCTTCCGACACGAGGCAGGACCCCACCGCGCTGCCTGGAAGGGCCAGGAGAGCCAATGAACTTGGGGCTGGGAGGAAAGGCAGACCGAACCGGAGTCCGATGCTCGGAACTCACCGTGGCAGCCAGGGATGTACGGGAGCGGGTTGCAGACGCTCAAGTAGAAGGTTCTCCTCCTTCCATCAGCCGAGGTGTCAACCGCAGTCCAAGGCTTCTTGGCTTTGCTTAGGCCGCTCAGATCATACTCGTTCCCAGCGAGGTCTGGAACACATGAAAACGCTGGAAATCCCTGCCTTCCCGGCAGCTTTGGGCACCGCCTCTCAACCCCAAAGACCAAGGATGCACGAACTTAACGTTCAAAACGGGGATTTCCCCGGTGGCGCAGCGGCTAAGACTCCGGCGCTCCCAACGCAGGCGGCCCGGGTTCGATCCCCGGTCAGGGAACTAGATCCCACACGCATGCCGCAACTAAGGAGCCCGCCGGGCACAACTAGGACCCAGCACAGCCAAATAAATAAATAAACAAATACTTTTTTAAAAAATTAAAGCATTCGTAACAGAGAAATGAGGAGATCCACAGGAAGCCGAGAGGCTTCTCCTACAGAAACATACACCTGCCCTGACCCTCAAAATCTCCATTACAGCAAATCAGCACGGGTGTGCAGGTGAGGCTGGGGGCCACCACAAAGAATGAGGGCTGTTGGAGACCCGGTTCAGCACCCACGTACACCTTACGGAGCTTTATCCTCTTGTTCTTCTCTTCTCTTACACTGTAAGAAGCTCTGACAGTGTACCTGATTTTTTTCCCCTGGTTTTCTTCTCCGTTCTTAACCAGCGCCAGATCCCAAACTATAGCTCAAAACCATTAATTATGTATCTAGATTCTCTTCAAGAGAAGCTTTACAATTCCAGTACCATTCAAAGAAAATATGTAACACATATATCATGCTGCCTGTAAAGTAAAACATACGGTACCCAGAGACACGCGTGCGCGCACACACAGACACACACACTGACACGTGAGCACACACGCTTTTGACCGGCCTCTTAATTCCTGGTCCCCCGGCCTCACCCGTGACTTGGCAATCCACCGGAGAAGGTACACAGGCCAATGCAGTTTCAAACTCAAAGAAAGTGTCCCGGATCCCCAGGCCAGAGTCAATGTCTTGATGCAGGAATCTGGGGGTCCCCGGGTAAACGTCGTCATTGCAGACGAAGCGGATGATGAAAGTGTCAGCCCTCCCTGGGAACAAGAAGACCAGACTGTAGGAACCCACAGCGATCACGGTGCAGTCGAACACGCATGTGGTACCGGGACGGTGGGCCCGGGAACAAGCCTCCAGGCCATCCTCTAAGAAAATCGCGGCAAAGCGCCAGGTCTGCCTCAGGGACCTTATCTGATCTACGAAGTGGCCACGTTCACCGTGCTAGCGACCCACGTAAAGACGGCTTACACCGTGGACCTGGTGTCTTGGCATTCTGCTATTCCAGGAAGTGTGCAAATGCTATATCCGTGTATCCATCCGAGCATTAGAAAAACGTCACTCTCCTTTACGGGTTTATTCGACAATATTTACTAAGTTCCTACTACGCACAGGAGTGAAAGAAACAAGAAAACCCGCCCTACTGGGAGCTGACACTCCGGTCCAGCGCCCAAGTAGTAAGCAAACTAAAGGCAACCCCTCACAGACCAGCTGGAAACGAAGGAAAACACCGCAGGGACGGGGCCTAAGAAACCCCAAGGGTGGTGGGGAAGAGGCATGGCGGTTTCCAACGCAGTGGCCGGGCTCCCTGAGAAGGTGCCACCTGAGCCCACCCCGAAGAAGTGAAGAGAAGAAATGAACTGCCTGGCCGTCAGAGGGGACAGCACTGCGGACACAGTGAACAGCAAGGACGAAGGCTCGGCGGGGGCGGGGTGGGGGGGGAGTGGGCCCCCACAGCGCCAGAAGCAGGGGGTCAGCGGCAGTGAGCGAGCACGGTGGCGGGTGACCCCGGCAGAGGGGCGGCCAGTGTCCCTCGGCCACTGGACAGGGCTGGCTGCTGCTCTGGGCGCACGTGGAGCCCTGGGGGGCCTGAGCCGGGAGAGACGTCCATCGCCCAACACGTCAAACACCACTCCGACTGGCCCGCTGAACACAGGCCACTGGGGTGGGGTGGGGAGGACGCAAAGCAGGACGGCCAACGCGGAGGCTCCCGCGGGCAGGGGACCACGGTTGGGCGGTGAGCACCGGAGGCTGCACGAGGGGAAGGACCCTAGGGTCATCAACACGTTAACCCTCACAGGGGACCAGAGACGCCCGGCGAATACAGGAGGAAACTGAGGCAAAAAGAGGGCAAGGAGCGAGTCTGGGCAGCACGGCGCTAAGGGCTGGTTACACGTGCGCTGCGCCCCTGGGGTTGCCGGCGCCTGGATTCAAAGCCAGCAGAATAAATGTCAGCGGCTGTCAGCCAGACGATTAGGGCAAAAAAAAAATTATGTATAAATGCCTAATCTATTTCAGTTTTAAACAGCACTCTGGAACTGGAGAGCAGAAGAATTATAAACAAGAATGAAGCATGCTGCTTTTTGGATACTGAAGTGAGTGAGCGAGCACCTGACTGTTTTGACCAAGAGTTGAAGAACTTTCCATCGGTAGAGCAAGGGATTACCACTCCCCCGGCTCTACTAGGTTCTCCTCTAACCAACTAAAATTATCTCAGTCTGTGGTCCAAACCCTCCCCAACAAATGATACATAACAAGATCAATTCCCTTTCTAGGACAACCCTTCCAGGATCTGAGAGCAGCCCCCAGGCCCTATGTTTTCTGTCCCTGAAGTTAAGAAGACGCCAATTCTTAAATCCCCTTCACAGGAATCCTGAACTCATTCCTTCGACGCCCTGAGAGTTCTCTTCCCAGCGTGAGAGTGGACCTGTCAGCTTGAGCGTGACGCCCCAAAGGAGCCGATGACCGCACACTGTCATGGGTGCGGGAGGGCAGAGCCATTCCCACTCCCTTCTGGATACTAAGTTCCTCTGACATCGACTCAGACGTCCCTCATATTTTCCGCCCCACACGTCACACGACCGCCCCCTCGCGAGTCCATCCGGTGCGGTGCGAAGAGCACAGGTCGAGAAGTCACAGGGCGTGGGTTCCAACCTCAGCTTTCCTGCTCACTGGCCGTGTGTGTGACTGCACCTCTGTGGACCTCCGACCCTCAACGCAAAATACAAACGTGTGAGCCGGCAGAGCCAGGATGAGGCTCGAGAGACCTGGCTGCCAGCCCCGCCTCTGCCCGGCGCTGAGCCAGTGGCCGCGTCCAGGGCACAGGGCCTTCCGGGGCCTTCGTCACCTGTGAAGCAAGAAGGCGGCTAAGCAGAGGGTGTGAGCGCAAATGAGCTGCACGGGGTCGGCGGAGAACCAACCCACGAAGCGCACGCGGCACTCCACACGGGACCGGTACGCGCGGCGAGCGTCCATGGCGTTAGCTGTGACTCCGCCCCGCTGTCCTCCGAGGCCCTCAGACCCGGCCGTGCACCTCGTGACACCCCAAATGGCAACTTTCAGTTCACAGTCACAGCTGCAGGAAGGAGCAGAAACGTGAACCCACTGGAGATGCCAAAACTGTACTTAAAGATACAATAAAGACTGAGCAGAGGAATGGGCGGAAAGAAAGAAATTTAGGAGAAAACAAAAGTAACTTCTGTTATCTTCACCCACCACGTGTTTAATACCTGAAAAACACAGCACAAAAGGCCGAGCGAACACACTCCTATCAGAGGAGCCGCTGGAGGTGCTGGTGGAGGACGCCTGGGGGCGGGCGCAGCGGAGCCCAGTGGCCTGGACCCCTCCGGCCGCCGGATGCACTCAGGCGCCTGGGAGAGCACACCAGAGGCTGGGAACGTGGGGCTCAGAGGCGGGGAGGGTGGCCAGGACTCAAGAGTCTACAGGCAGTCCCGTCACACTCTGAAAGGTTTAGAGCCACAGAACCCCCAGGACACCGCCGGTTAGCTGCAAACACAGGGATGTGAGCTCACCTCTGGGGTGGGAAGGAAGCCCCGTGTAGGTCAGAGTTATAAAGCCCTCGGTGGACAGCTGGAGGCTCTTCTCCAGCCCCACCAGCCTTCCTGGCTTCAGATTCTTCAGCTCTTCCGTCGGGGTCTCTGCCTCACAGCCGGAAGCTGGCTTTCCATCCAAGGTGCCACAGACGGGCATCGCGCCGCACACGTTAAACTGCAGGCCAGACAGCGAGAACCACACACCAGCTCAGGCCACGTGACTCACCGCGAACGTAACCCCGAGCAACTCAGACCCTGCCCAGCCAAACAGGGCTGTCTGCTCGTTATCCAAACAACTGCATAATTTGTTCCTTATTAGGCAAATGGCCAACTTTCCATGCCTGGGCAATTAAACCCTGAAGCTAGTACCTAAAGCAAAAATCAAAGTCCGAACGGCACTGCCCATAAATTGCCTGTAAGGCTTTATTTATACAGCCCCGTATCTCTAAGTGCATGAGACGCGTTGCATATAACACGCAGCATGGATAAGAGAGAGACTGTAAGTAGCCAGAACTTTACAGTATTTTTGATAACACGAGGAAAAGCGTATATGGTTGAAGTCACATTAATTAAAAGTAAATATACGGGGATACCCCTGTATTCCTTAAAGCTGTCGATACCATTCGATTTAAATCCAGTAGTTGATATAATGAAGCAGGATATGCTCTTCGGTACGAGACACGGAAAGGAAAGACTTCTCTACAACTGCTATGTGTCCGTGGACGACGTATAAAAAGTTAAGAACTACATGTACAAAGTATTTTTCCTTCAGACCAAAGTTTACTACTTAAGAAATGGCCACTTAAGACTACACCCAGGCAGGTGCCCTGCAGCCACGTGGGCTGCGTGGTCACAGAAGTATGCAGTACGTAGGGGCAGCTGAGCCCGGCAGGGCCAGGTGATAAGGGACAGGGCCGAGTAGCCGGCTGGCGGGCGGCACAAGGGCTGCGCCCTGGCTCCCAGGAGATTAGACGCCCACCAATCACCCCACTTGCACCTGCATCGCCCACGGTCTGTCCCTGCTGTCCGCGACTGCGCACCTGCCGCCTCCCGTCCCTGCTGCCACACGGGCACGGCCTTTCTGGCCTGCTTCGAGCATATTCTCTGCGGGGTCACCTCTTCCAGTATGTCCCCTACAGAGTTCCTCTTCGCTGGCACGTTCTCCCTGGGTTCACCTCCTCTGGCATGTCCGCTATGGGGTTCACACTCACACAGACAGCCAAATACACCGTCACCTATGATAACCTGCTACAAGCCAAACTCCAGAGCAGCAACTTCTGAGAGGGGGTGGGGAGAGGGAGGGCTGCAGGCCACTGTGCTGAGTGACGAGCCCCATCAGGTGCCTTCTGGCTCTGGAACAATCCACAGGCCCTCCCGCATGCGCTGTGCCTGCAAAGTCCCCTTTGTATCTAAGTGCCATGACATTCTCACCCCAACTTCCTGCTTTCAAAGGGTATATTCTCTTCTTCCACTGTGGATTTTGCTAGAAGACGTTAAACCTAAATAAAGATTTTTAAAAGGCTTTCTCCCTGTCTAGCAGCGCTTAGTTTATAACAGAACAGCATTAAGTGGAGATTGTCCTCCTCACCACTCCAGACACCCTGTCAGGGCCGCCCACGAAGGAAGCGCCGTCAGAAGACCCCAGAGCACTGCCACCGGTCCTCTCCCTCTTACAGGGGAATATAATTTCCACTTGACCAGTGGCTCTGAAACCCCAGTGGGCATCAGAGCCACGTGGGGCCTGGTCAAAACAGACTGCCGGGGCTTCCCTGTTGGCGCAGTGGTTAAGAATCTGCCTGCCAATGCAGGGGACATGGGTTCCAGCCCTGGCCCCGGGAGATCCCACATGCCGCGGGGCAACTAAGCCCGTGCGCCGCAACTACTGAGCCTGCGCTCTAGAGCCCGTGCTCCGCAACAAGAGAAGCCACCGCGATGAGAGGCCCGTGCACCGCAACGAACAGTAACAACTAGAGAAAGCCCACGCGCAGCAACTGAGACCCAACGCAGCCAAAAATAAATAAGTAAGTAAATAAATAAATTTTAAACAAACGAACAAAAAACCCAGGCTGCTGGGCCCCACCCACAAGACACTGCGCCTCCCGCAAGCTCCCAGGCGATGCCCACGCTGCTGGCCTGGGACCACCACTCCAGACGCATGGCCACGGGTTAGGAATAGCCTATTTTCTAAAGAACGATACCCTCACATCTGCACCATAACAGGATGGGGCGACGGTTTCACCTCATTTTCCCTTCAATCTGGATTTTCTCATCTCCTCCTGGGTAAAAGCTGCCATCACAGGGCCCTGGGCAATTCCCAAGGGCACCTGCCTCCCCTGCAACCAGCTGCAGGTGACTTTCACGCATCCTCCCGTCCTTTCAAGGCAAGTCGGAAATCATCACACCAGCCTTACCACAAAAGTCTTCCCGATGCCCGAGACCACGTATCCTTGGGAACTGTTTAGTGGGTTCAGATCAAACACATACCCACTGTTGGGGTCCCTGATGGAGCAGGCCTGCAGGAACAAAAGAGGCAAAGAGGCACATTCAAACCTGGCCCATGAGAACATGGCAAAGACAGAGCAGCTCCAAAGCCTGCCCGGCGCGGACCGCGCTGACGCTACAGCCCGTCCGAGAAGCAGCCCCGGGAGCGCTCACGGCCCCTTCCAGTGCTGCGTCTGAAGCACTCCAAGTGGGACACCAGCTCGGAGATGCTGACCTCACCTGAGCTCCTAAGGCTGCTTCATTTACCTGAACAAGACCACTGCTGACCCCCAAGGAAAAGTGAAGAACCGTAAGAGACCCACAGATAATTACCTGTCTCCTCCCCTCGTCTAAGAGGGATAACCAGCCGCCCTCTTCCCCCACCGCCTTGTATCTTTTTTCTACCCCACCCGCCATACGCAGAGAATGGAGCAGTGGCCACAGCCTCAGAAAGCACTGCCGGTGGGCCAGGGCGGCGGGCCCCGACTCCCACCCTCCCTGGTCCCACAAGCCCGGGACCCTGTGCCGGGAATATTCATCTGGGTGAGCCTGGGCTCTGCTACCTGACGGAGCCCTGCAAAGGGAGGGAGGGAGGGAAATCCGTCCCATCGTAAAGAAAAACACCCCGTGCTGTGAGCACACGGTGCTGGGAGGGCAGAGAACACATCTCAGAGCACCTGGCTGCCACGCTCTGCAGGCAGGGGTTCACTCGAGGGCAGAAGCACGTGCCAAGGCCGAAGAGCAGCAGGAGCCTAGCACTGCCGCGGGCGCGGGGCCGAAGCAGAGCGTTAAAACCTTAAGCGCCACGTTAAACCACACGGGCTGCGTCCGACAGACGACGGGGCACGTTTCAGCCAAGGTCGTGCTGTTTAAGCAGCCACCTCTGCGGCGACGGAGAGCCCAGAGCCACTGCCACGCCGAAGGGACGGTGATGTGGAGAGAAAGGAAGGAACCCAGAGGATACCCGAAGGTCCTGGTTCTCGTCCCAGGACCAGGAGCCGGGGCCGAGGGAGAGGCACGCGGGATGACTTCCAGACGCCTGCTGTCGAGGCGGAGGAACCGCAGACGCCGCGAGGGATTAAGCAGCACCAGGGGAGGGGTGCGGAGCCGGGGCGCCCGGTGGGAACGGCCGGAGGCCCGGGACGCACCCGTACCTGGTCTGTGTCCGTCGTTACTTGGACAGGACAGGCGGCCTCCGTGTTCCACAGGAAGCTGACCACGCACTCCCAGCTGAGAGAAAATATGGGATGGGTGTTCTGAAAGGACAAATCCGGGATAAAAGTCAACAGGAGAACGTGGAACTCGCTCTAAGCAAAAGACTACTTGCCCGATAAATAAAAAGAGCGAAAATCTATGGATCATCACGGGACACTGCTAGGCTAGGTGCTTCGCGTGCCTCATCTAATTATAACTCGACGTCCTCAGCACTCCTACTAAGGAGATGTTCTTGTTCTCTCTTACGCCCGGATGCTGGGAAATTCACCTGAGGTCACGCCAGGACTCCGTGGCAGCACTGGGGCCCAAACCTAGGCCTGAGTCCAGTCCGCGCTTTTGAAGACCGTTCTACACCCAGACGCAGAGCAGGAGCCAGAGCCAAAGGTCCCGGTGCACGCGAGCACAGGCACGCGAGTGCAGACACAGGCGAGCTTGGCCTATGGGCTGAGGGACCGGGATGGGGCGCAGGGAGGCTCCCGGGCTCTGTCCGCAGCTGTGGGTCTAGGTATACGGGTGTGCCCACCCCGCGGTGAGTCGCTGACCACCTGGGCACTTTCCTGGGTGTGTCTTCAGTAACAAGTGTGATGAGCGTCCCTCAACCGAGCCTCAGGACCACCTCTACCCACCCTGTGTGTACAGATGAGCAAACGGAGGCACAGAGGAGGTGAGGCGCCCGCCCAGACGCACAGGTGAAGGAGATGCTAGGCTGTCCCGCACGCCTCACCCACCAAGCGCCCTCTGATCTGAAGTCCCCACCCTCTCAGCCGCAGCGTCACCAACAGTAAACTAAACACACACCTATGGCTCTGCCTCACCACGCAGCTGTGCCAAGTGCTGGGACTGCGGAACTCCCCGGGACGTGACCCTTCCTCGGGGTTTCCTGGGCCCGTGAAACGCGCCACCCCCTGCAGCACCGCTGAGGGATACAGTGACAACGCGCCATCGCTCTGAAAACTGAAAAACACTGTCTCCAAACAGGACGTCACAGGAGAGCTGGAAAAATAAGGGTCTGAGAGAACTTCCTGGGACTGTCCACCATCTCCGTGGCAACGAGACACCAGAGAGGGGAAGCAAAGTGGGATGAGGCCCAGGGAGGGGACGCCGGACGTGCCCAGCAGGAGGCGAGGGAGGGCCGGGCTGGGCAGCCAGCATTCCTCCCTGGGAAGCCGACTCTGGCTTATCAGAGCCTGTGTTTACAGCTCAGTTATGCGATGCTTTCCTTGCACAACTCAGGCTGTGCTCAGCCAGCTAACATTTTCCTTCCCTTATCAGAGTGACCTTAACCTCTAAAGACATTATCTCTTGGGAAAAACTCGTGTGCTGGCAAAGGACGGAGAAAACTTGGCGTCTGCAGGACGCCTAGTATGTAAGTGACCGAGGCCCCCTGCCTGCGGAGAGGAGTGGACACACCGGGCAGGGTTCTTGTCTACGAAGTGAGAGAGGACGCTGTAGCAGACCCTTCAAAAGTGTAACCAGCCCTTGGAAAGAATCTGCTTGATAATAAACATGAGCTCTTGATTATTCCCACTCAGTGTTCATCTAAGAGTTTGGCAATTATTCAAAAAAACACGTGACCCAGGTATAAATGTAAAGCTCCAGGTTAAAAAAATAATAATGAAAATTAAAAATAAGCTTAGAATAACAAAGTTCTGGAAATGGACACCGCTGGTGCGTGCCCGGCACTGTATATGTACTTAATGCCACTGAACTGTACATCTAAAAATGGCTAAAATGGTAAATCTTACGTTATACGTCTGTCACCACATTGTTTTTTAAAAACCAGTGGGGACTATTCCCAATGACCCCGGAGCATTTTTATCTGGAGTTTTTCTCTTCTGTTCTGTTCTGCCCGAGGAGCTCAGGCCCAAATGCAATCTCCATCACCTTCTCCATTTCCCAGCCTTGATTTTTCATTCCTGCTCTTCTGACATATTACACACACCTCCCTCCGTGTTCACCCACTGGCCGCAGCTGCACCCAGCCTCGGTCTCCTCATCTATGAAGTCTGCTGTCTGGACTGAACCGTCTCTAAGACCTATTCTGCAGCCGTGATCCTCAGATCACCACCTCACAGGAACTAGCAGGCAGGGTGGCACCTGTACCGCTCGGAGAAAGAACTCAGGTCTACAGAAGACCACACAGTGCACATCACAAGCCGGCAGTAAGAGATCAGGCTTAAAGTTGAGAAAGGACAGCCACGA
The DNA here is from genome assembly GCF_026419965.1 of Kogia breviceps. Lineage (NCBI taxonomy): Eukaryota > Metazoa > Chordata > Mammalia > Artiodactyla > Physeteridae > Kogia > Kogia breviceps. Next base: position 84,359,913 of record NC_081322.1, on the reverse strand, counting down.
AAGCCCCTTTACCGTGCTCCTTGCCTCCTTGAGTTTGTATCACATGCTGACCTGAAGCGGAATTAAGATCAACCTTTGTCCCCATGAAGAGACCCAGAGGAACCCAAAGCAAGCAAGGTCACAGGTGACAAGCAGTGCCTTCCTTACCAGGCTGCCCCTGGAACAGACGAGGTGGATCCTGGTGGTGTAGGTGGTCCGTCTCCCATCGCTGGTGGTGCAGGCCGAGCCGTTCACATACTCTAGGAGGAGGCTGCCGCTGTCCTCCACCATGGGGCCCGTCTTCGCCACCCCCAAGTTGCTGATGGAGACGGTTTCAGAAAACGAACCCTGCAAACATGCGTGTCTGTTATGTTTCCCTCCGAAAACAACTGATCTCCTCATTACTAACACAGTGGGCTCTCGTCACTCACAGTAGCTGTGCTCTATAAACTCGCCACAAATGCTGAATTAGTGAATACAGAACCACTGTTTGTGCACAGAGGGGAAACACAGCCAGCCCTCCATATCCACAGGTTCTACCTCTGTAGGTTCAACCAACTTCAGATCGAAAATATTCAGGGGAAAGAAATTCCAGAAAAAGCAAAACTTAAATTTGCCACCAGCATCTATTAACATAGCATTTACACTGCGTTAAGTATTATAAGTCACCTAGAGAGAACTTGAGAGTGAGGATGTGTGCAGGTGACGTGCAAATACTGTGACACTGTATGTAAAGGTCTTGGGCATCCTTAGATGTTGGTATCTGCCGAGATCCTGGAACCAATCCTCTCGCCACTCACCAAAAGGGACGACTGGAGGGACCTACGTGTACACTTATGTCACACAGACTGTGATCATGAATCCTCAAGATCCTGGTAGATTCCACGTTCTTTATTTTACAAAAGAGAAAACGAGGTTCAGACATGCTAAGTGACTTATCCGAGGCCACCCCACTGACGGGCATCAGGGGAAGGACTCCAACCCCACCCGCCTGGCCAGGGGCCAGGAGCTTCCGGCACCGCACTGCCCGCCCCTCGCGTCTCCAGCCTCTGGCCGTCTGGGTAGGAGAGCTGAGACGAGAACGCAGAGCCCCGTCAGGCCACTCTGCGCACGTCCGTGGAAGACGGTGAAAGCGCCCGGTACTGATCTGGAGTTACAGATAAACATGAGCTAGTAGACCACTTCGCAGGCGCAGAATCTGTGAATAACGAGGACTGACTGTCCTTTGAGGCCGCTGCTCCAACAAAGAGCATGTGCGCATGTACACGTGTACACACCACGGGGCGCTCACCCTGAACCACCAGAGAGCGCTCGCCAGCTTCCTTTAAAACACCTCCAAGCTGCCGTCTAACAGAAGCCAGGAAAGTACATTCCCGACATGCTATTTTTAAAGAAGCACACGTACATCTTTATTTTAAGATGCACCGTGTACACAGAGCCCAGAGAAAAATACCAAAGCTCCGGCAGGAACTGCATGCCATCGGATGACAAAGTGCAGCTTGCACCCTGGCGAGAGCTAACACTTGGATCTAGTTCATCCACAGCAACTCTACCCAGCAGGTGGCCCCCTAATTAGTCCAGAAGTAAGAGCTTTTGGAAGCAAAAACTATTCTTTACAGATGTCTGCTGCTCACCCAGAGACACTTCCTCTGCCAAGTGCTGTGAGCACAGGAGGTCCCCGACACCCAGGCTTTTTAAACTTTTAAACCTGAACAATGACTCGAATACGATCACATCTGTGGGGGGCAGAGGAATTCACCGCGAGGCCCCTCCCACTCAGAGGGCTTCTCGCCAGCAGCCAGGCCCGCTTAGACCTGAGAGTCCCGAAACAGCCCCCTCCACCACCCAGCCCTGGGCTCGGGAGGGGATGGCAGACTCACTTGGTCGTTTTGGTACTTCATCTGGCAAGCGGACGCGTACCGATCGCAGCCCGGCACCGGGTTCAGAGGCCGGCACACATTGATGTAGTACTTCCTCCACGTGCTGTGCGCCCCCGCATTGTCCAGGGCGTACCAGTTTCCTCCATGACCGCCCTCGGATTTTGCTAGACTGAAATTTCAAAGGGAATGGCATGCTTTTCAAGCTGACACGATTTCGGTCCTACGATCCATTTCTAAGCAGTTAGAGAAATACCGAAGGAAACGCGCCCCGCCCACCAAACTACCAAAGCCGGCACACCCGTGTTGCCGACCTCACTAAATGCAGCCCCCCCCCCCCCCGCACACCTGGAACTGGCCCCGCACCTCTGCACCGGCAGGCATTGCTTTAAACGGTGCAGTGAAGACTGAGGCTTTGCTGGGCGAAGACCGGTCGATCTCGCACAGGCTACAGGACCATTAGCAGAATTCATTCTGCTGCAAGCTCCCCACCTCCGTCCTGCACCTAGAACTAACCGGATTCCCTATCATCGGCTGAGTCGCGCGCTCGCCGCAGGGTCTAGTCGACCTCGGTCAGGCCGACGCGCCTCACCTGGACAGGTCGTACTGTTCCGCCGAGGCGGGGTCGGTCACCGCGCACTCCAGGGCCTCCTCCGGGCAGGCGTAACTGCTGTACCACCGGAAGTTGTAGGTGGAGTTATCTTCTTCCTAATCTCAGGACGAAGACAGACATGGGAGGGGTGGCAGGAAAGGCGAATCATTACATAAAGCCAGCATTTCTAAAACGACAGGGAATTTTTTTCTAAATAAAAACCACAGGAAAGTTAATGTACTTTGCCCATCCCCCTCTCGTTTTATTAAACGTAAGATTGCCCAGCAATAAATTAAGATGGAAATCTATCCTCTGTTAAATGGGAATAAGGGATGGTTTTGATGCTTTTGTGTGTTTTGTACCCAAAACCAACAGTCATGGGCTGTGACTAAGGTGTACGGCCCACCGGAGCCAACAGCTCAGAAAATGAATACTGCCCGTGTCCTCTGGCAAATCTAAAAGGATTAATTAAAATCCTAGGAGATGATGATTTGCCCAGGAAATCAGACTAACAATAGCTCTCCTTCTAAATAAAGGTCCCACGACAGGCTCCTGTGTAAGTCCTGGGGAACCAGACAACTTGATGGTTTATCCCCAGGGACAATCCCAGCTCCTACGTCACCTACAACAGAATCCTGTGTCGCTCCAGAAAAGTCACAAGCCCTGTCCTGAGCGCTTTTTTCCCTTCCCCTGCCTTTACAAGACTGACGTTCTCACCCTCCCTGCCCCCGTCGCTCTGCAGACACACACAGCACAATTCCTACCTGATATTCAGGGAGACCCACTCCAGCGTCTCGATCACAGAGGAAGGTGAGCAGCGTGGCTCTCGGCGTGTGCCTTTCATTATTATAGGGCGCGCCGTCCCTGTAGCTCAGCTGGATCATCCCGTCATAGTATGAGAGCTTGGCATTACTGCGGCCCAGGTTCCAAGACTTCCCATCACTAAAACGAACAAACAAACGTCTCTCAGAAAAGATACCAAGACCAGAAGCTCTGTGATGCTGCAATGCTGAAGGAAGGGCCGGGGACAGCGCAGGAGGTGGCAGTGCCGGGCCCGCGGTGAGGACCTCAGCGGTGAGGATCTCGGCGCCGTGGCGGCGCGAGGGCAATCCCACCCCACACCAGACCCAAATCCACGCTCGGCGCGGCTGGTTTAAGGCACAACTCCCGGACTAACACGACACTGAAAGGAGACGCGCGTACGTAAATCCATCTGACAACCGAGAAGTGCCGACTGCACAGAAGTGAGGCGGCTGCACGCACCACTTCCGGTCCTGCTCCTTCTCTGGGAAATGAAAACTCCCAGCAGCGCCCCCTGCTTTTCAGTCCACGTCTTCCCAGAGTCTACACACTCATCGTAAAGCACAGATGTCGGCAGACAACACACCTACTCCAGAATCAAACACCCGTGAGCACAAGATCCCTGACGGAAGACTGGCAACTGGAAAGGGTCACTTGCCTTTTGGACACCTGACAGGCTCCCGAGTCCAGCTGGCAGGAGCCCACGGACACCGCACCACACACGTTGATGTAAAACTCGTACTTCTCCGTCTCAACTTTGTAGGCACCATTCTTCTTTGTGAGAGGCGACAAGTCAAAAGAAAACCCTGAAAAAGAATCAAGACCATCCCAGGCCAGTGAGACCCGCAGCGAAGAAGAGCCCCCGCTCAGCTCCCGACCAGGCCTGCCCGACGGCGGGGACGGGAGCCGCCAGGACCGCCATCACCACCACTTTCCCCTTGGAGACGGGTCCCCCATCACCACGTCCCTTTTGCCGCAGTCACCGAAGACCCGAGTCAGAGCCCAGAATTCCTGGGCGAATAAACAACCAGTGTGTTCAAAGTGGGACGACCACAATACAACAGCCGTGAAAAGTCAACGGTGCTGGGTTTCTCGGCCAGAACTTCACGCGAAAAGCCTTTTCAAACACGATTTACTTCCCGGGCTCAGGTTCTGCGGTCAGCAAACCTACCTTGACTCTGAATCTAACAGGTTTTTCATGATCTCAGGTACGCCTCAAACACCACATTTTCAGAGTTTTGGTCAAACAGTATTAATATAATTCTAAGACAGATTATCTCTGAAACACTCAGAGAAAATGTTAAGAACCAAACAAAAACAAGCTAAGCAGGTGCAGGCGAGCCTGCCCCACGAGGCGCTCGGACACACACCTGCCTGGGAGTCGAAGACGGTGCAGTTGTCCCCCTCGGTCCTGGACAGCACGCAGGCCGCTGCCGTGTACCACTCAAACTCGTAGAAGCAACCGTCCGCCCCAGAAGTTCTCAGCACCGGGGCACTTTCTAAATCGCCTGCCAATGGGGAAGAAAGACCCATCACGGATCCGGTCTCAAAAAGCTTCCCTCGTTCTAAACACGCTCCTACCGATGCCGACCTGACGCCCCTAGAGTGGTCAGACCTTCGGAGACAGAAAGGACGAGGCTGGGGGCCAGGGCTCGGGGGGGTCCGTGTTTAATGGGGACGGAGCTTCAGTTTGGGAGGACGAGAAAGCGCCGGGGACGGACGGCGGTGTGAGCGCACTTCAGGTACGACGGAAGCGTGAGCTGCTTGGCCGCCACCGAACCGTGCGCTCAAAAACGATTAAAATGGTGAACTGCGCGCTACGTGTACTGTATCACAATTCCTTTAAAATGATCAACCTTATACTATGTGTCTTTTACCATTTTAAAAAATTTGAAAAACAAAACAAAACAAAAAACTGTCCTGGTCCTTGAACTTATCCCACAGCTGGGAATTTATCCAAAGGAAATCTTCCAACAAGAGGTAGAGAGGATATGTCACAGCACAATCACCAACACTGGAAACATGCTATTAACCCAACAATAGGGAAAATGCTTAAAAATAGTAAAACCAAGCCATTAGCAACAAGGAAGCTCCTAAAAATTGTAAACACAACTGTGAAACATCAAAGGGTCTTCACAAAATACTATGCTTTGAGGAACATAAAAATATGTGGATCTATATAGACCTTGACCCTGAAAAACAAGGCGCATTGTGTGTTATCGACGCCGAGATCGCAGACAGTGTGTTCAGGCGCTTGTGCTGCTGCCCCTTTGGAGGAAGTGGAGCGGCCTCCACACCAGCCCGCACAGGCCTCGGGAAGAGGAAGCCGTGCCAGGAGCGTAGCTCATCTGGAAAACTGCAGCACGACCCCCTGGACACCACACGGTTTCTCCATCGCTGCGCTGGGCTGGGGCTGGGGCGGGGGACCGAGTCCGCTGGAGCAACGCTGATGCTTCTGGAGCCCCGGGGCCCGGCCCGAGCCCGCTGTCCCTCGCCACCCCAGCGGGGGCCGGCGGCAAACCGAAGACCAAAGGACGCGGCCGCCACTGGGGAAGCCCGCGAAGGCGCCGCGCGTCTGTAACGTGTACCTGGTTTGCACACAAGCGTTATATTTGTGCGTATTTTCGTGCCGCCACACTCATCGCCGTCTGAGTAAGAGAGCTGAATGTGTCCTTTCTCTCTTGTGGGAGGAGAAAGAAATTTGCCCAGATTTTTACTTCCGTCCTTATCTGGAAAAGAGAAAAGAAAAGGGCAAAAAAACAGAAAACGTGATTCAAAATGATGACACAGACGAAGAGGGACCAAAAATGAGCCGAGACCCCGCAGGTGTTCGGAGGGTCAGTGGGTTTCTCTTGAGTGACAAGTCTGACAGGGCAGTGGCAGCCACACCGAGGACCCCAAGGGCACCTTCAGGCTTAGGAGGAAAGTACGAGAGTGAATAAACAACGTCCTCTGAGGGCCCAAGGGGCAGAAAGGCAAGAACACACGTTACACCTTCCTGGAAAATAGCACCGTTCGCCCCCCCCGTTTGTGGGGCCCTCAGCTCTCCTGAGACACAAGGCCCGTCGAAACCGCGGGGGCAGCATTTGTCCCATGACCAAAGCAGAAACTAATTAAACCTGTTCAGCCAGCCAAGCATGTGACCACTTAATTCTTGGTCCAGTTGACTTTTCCTGAAGGTCTGTCTCAAGTCCTTCTGAAATAAATGCAGGGACATGGCTGGACGTGCTTTTAAAAGACACGCCACCAATTCTGAATCCTGGGGTAATTCCTAAAATCCGACCTGGGTTTCACAATCCCTTACCTATATGCTTGTAACACATTCCAATTACTCTCAGTGCCTGTTGTTTTCCAGGTGAGTCTCAAGCGCCAAACAACTAATATGGTATAAACACTTACATCCAGTTGAGAAGTCGCAACCAACACAGTTACAGCAAAAGGAACCCAAGGGGTCCAGCGCTCTCACACGAGGCTACGAGAGTCCACTGGCCTGAAGCCGTAACGCTTGACCAATTCCAGGCAGGAAGGTTGTTAAAAATCAAAATCAGTTTTACACGAGCACCGGCAATGCTCCTCCACAGGTGAGGCAGTGAAAAGATAACCAAGTCCCCCCCCACCCCGCTTCCTCCTGTTTCCAGGGAGCCCACATCAGAAGGCTTCAGCCAACTTCAAGGTACCCGAAATGCACCAGTTCCCTACGTTTGAGTCATTAAACTCTTTTCTTCACCAGCCTCTCTATGCTGAACCCAGAGAAAGGAGGCTGAGATACAGCACAGGGAGAACTTCTAATTCACTGCGACCTGGATGCAGCCCGGGCTCCGCATCACCTACAGGCACAGGGCAGGAGCGCTCACCCACAGCGCACACGGCCGCGTCCTCGGGGCAGCCCCTCGCCTGGCCCTTCTGCAGGACCCTGTGGCAGACGTTGATGAAGAAATGCTTCTTCTCTGGGTCCCTCTGGCTGCCGTCCACGGCTTCCCAATTCTGCTCCAGTTCTGTAACCAAAAAAAAAAAAAAAAAAGAGTCTTCCAGCCAAAGGCAGTGATTATTTCTCTGTGAGTCACACCATAAATGGTGATTAAGCGGAAGGTAAAGGCCTGAAGCTCAGCACGCCTGTGGCTGCCAGACGTCAGGCACTCCCGTTTCTGGACCCAGCAGGCTGAGGGCACATAAACTCAGCGAGAATCTCAAGCCTGTCTTGAATGTGCCAGAAACAAGCCAGCCCCGAACAGCTCCCCAGAAGAGGAGGCTTAACGGTGAGGGGTGGGGGGTGGGGGTGGGGGCAGAGGGTTAAACAGCAAAATTCTCCCAAGCCCCAAAGTCTGAAATCAGAAGCTGAGAAGCAAAGCCAGACGCCAGCCCGGATTGAGATGCCACTGGCGACGCATCTGCCTCCAGACCACAGATAAGGCAGACCTGGCCCAGGGCTTAGTGCTCAGTGCCCCCCGGAAGATAAACAAGATATGTGTGGCCCCTTAACTCAGAGGGTTCAAGACTCAGTCGTGCATGAACAGAAGGAAATCCGTGGACGGGAGCAGGAGTACAGGCTGAGAGCAGACAGCAAGTCAAAGGCGGACCACCTCCCAGAGGCATCACTGAGAAGCACGTGTGAAGGAGGGGACGCTCCTTGTGCGGACCGGAGACGGGCTCACAAGGAAAATCCCCCATCAGCGGTAACACCGTCACTACACACCGGTGTCAATGACCGGGAACGACTCACGTCCGACGACGCACTAAACGAGGACAAGCACTGCTCTGCAAGCTTTGGCTGGGCTGGGGAGGGCTGAAGGGCGTCAGGCAAGAGGGTTTTTTTAAACTATCAGGGAAGGATGTGAGCTCTCACCTCACAGCTTCCTTAGATATCTGGGTGCAGAGGCTACACAAATAACCCGGGTCCCAGAGAACCAGAGAGGTGGCCAAAGTCAGCTGGGTACGAATACATCTCTGCATCCTCGCAGATCCTAGGATCTGAAACCACCACTCCGTTTACCCTAAGAAAACTGGGGGGCGGGGGTGTGACTTGCTCAAGTAAACGCAGGCGGACGCGGCAGAACGGGCCTCAAACCGGGCTGAGTGGAGGTGAGAGCTCTTCCCCCTCGGCAGACAGAAATGCAGCCTCTCGACCAGCGCACAGACTGTAACCATGGCACCAGCCCCACGGTTCAAAGGTGCTGAACCAGGAAAAAGCACCAAGACGGTTATTCCCCGGGCAAGTCGCTGCCCGACAGCATCTACAGTGGGGCTCGTGTTCAACGGCGAGCGTCCCAGCGCCCCACGAAGGAGGAATTCTCCTCCTAATGTGATACTTTCCCAAGCAGCTGGGACTCTGACTCTGAACACGTGAGTAATCGTTCCAGCAGCAGCTGGTGACTATGAGACTTCAGGCCATTCTCCCCGTCTTGTGTATGATTCCACTTCACAGAGGCAGCTTGCTTCTCTCTATGCCCAGTTCCAGGGCTGCTAAAAGGGTGAAACTAGAAATCCCCCCCTAGATCTGGCTAACCCCGTTTGGTGACCCCAGGCTTATTGTTCAGTCTTCTGTGCCCCCTGCTAAATTCCAAGGCCCGGGGGGCAGGGGTCATGCTCGCCAGGTTTGCTGCCGTATCCCCGGCACCTCGTCCAGCCCCCGCCAGTGACAAGCACTCCGCAAGCCTTGGTTCACAGGACACATAACCGCCAGGGGTCTCCACCGTGAGCCAGCGCCTGTGACAGGTCCCACCTCCCACCTCCTTTCAGCCTCACCAAAGAATCTGAGGTTGGTCAGGGAATGCAAATCCTGACGTAGAGACGGGTGAGACGGGGCGGGGGTGGGGAAGCACACACGGGGCGGGCGGTGGGCCTACCTGAGTGCCGGGCCAGGGCCGACAGGTCGAAGCGCTGCTTCCCGTCGGAGACGCCGCAGAGCAGAGCCTCCTTCTCGTCCACGCAGGCGTACTTCGTGTCCCACGTGAAGAAATAGGAGCAGTCCACCTCCCCGGTGAACACGGGAGCCCCTCTCCCGTTGCTACCTGTGCCGCATCAAAAGGAAGAAAGCACCCGTGATGCCACCAAAACCCAGGAACGCCCCAGGAGCGGGGGCAGAGACAGCAAACAGGACACCCGTGGCAGCTGTGCAGGCAAACAGGTTCAGGGCTCAAAGCCCAGAGATCAGAGTGGCTTTACTGCGTTTCAGACAACCTAAACCCGGCAGGCCCGGCAGGACACAGGCCCGTGTCCCTTTCATCTTGGGGGGATGGTCTCAAGAGGACAGAAGCCTGTTTTCAGCGGGGTGTGAGCCCCAGGCGGCGCTTGGCTGCTCACGGGCTGCGGTCAGTCGGTCAGTCTCCGAGAGGCTCGCAGACACCAAGCCAGAACGGGGAGTCACCGAGAGGGGGGCAGAGATCAGGGTTCCAGGTCCAGGAGTGCCACCGGCTCAATGATGTGCATGTGAGCAGGACGAGTTCCCCAGGACTCGCCCCTAAAACGAGCACGGAAGAGGGATAAGGTCTGCAGCCGCTCCCAAGTGAAGGGGGCTGGGGTTTAGGAACCTCGCCCCGAGAGGGGCCGGCATCCTGGGTCCTGGGGACTCTGGCACGCGTGGGCCTCGAACACCCCACTCCAATCAGCTCGAGGGAGCCTCACGGGGTTCTCAACCGTGAGCCCTCCTGGCTCAGCTCCGCTCTGCAAGCCAGGCCTTCATGTGCTGCTCCCCCGTCCACGTTGCCTGGGATTCAGCAAACTCTGTTGACTTTTCCCGTACCAGAAATTCCATCCCCTCGGCTTTCCGAGCTACTGCACTGCTGGCACGAAGATCCGTTTTCCACCCCTTGATGGTTTAATAATCCTCCCCTGGACCTCCTACATGATTTACCTTTCTTGAGGTCTAGGGCCCTGAAATGCACAATGTTCTAACGGAAAGGGAAATAATACTCTGTACCAAGGGCGAATGCTGTTTCAATTGCAACTTCTATTGAATCTTTAATACGATAAACATCATAACTATACCAGCGACAGCGGCTAAGGCACGCGGAGGACACGCTGAGGCAGGCGCCGTGCTGAGCACTGAGCCCTCCGCAGGGGCTGGATGCAGAGAACAGGCGCTGTGTTAGGTGCTTCACATACATTCGTGTATTTCAACCGTGAAATCCTATGACACGGGGACGATCTTAGTCCCATTTTGCAGATTTTGGGGAGCTAAATAATTTGCCTATGGCTTCATAGCTAGAGGGCAGAGGAGCCAGAAATCGGAGCCAGACGGTCTGGCCCCAGAGCCAGACTCATAACCACAAGAGAAGACTTCCCTGCGCTACCGTGTGTTTTTGGTTTTTTGTGTTTTTTTTTTTAGTAAGTCCTCTAAGCCACTCTCTTTTAAGAACCAGTGCTCCCAACTTCCCTTCTAACAGCACCCGCTCTAGCTGGGGGTCCGCCGTGCCCTCCACCGAGGGAGCAGTGAAGCTGCTTCGCCTCTTTTCAACATGCTCCCCACCTCTGCCCCTTCGAGGTTTACGTACGGTTTAGTCCCACTAGGTTGGTATTTCACTGTACAGAAAAGATCTGTGTTTCCTGAAATCTTGACGCATTCAGTGTTTTTCTTTTACCAGATAAACTGACAGACGATTAAATGATACTATGAATGGTTCCAGGGTCCATTCCTACTCAGGAGCTAGATTTGCATCTGAAAAGATCTGCTGGGAGAGCCCATTTTAAATAAAATTTAAATAACCACTGGCATGCACCCTACCTGCATTCTTATTTAATTCCTCGAAGAATTTTAGGAGAATAGTAAAGGAAGACTCCTCACTACTAAACCACGTTGTTTATTTAAACACAATGGCCTTGCCTTCGGGACCAGGACCCGCTGCTACGCCCTACGGTTTCCACCCACCAGTAGGATGAGGACGACTTTCTGTAATCTCTCCATCCATCTCAACCCTGAAAGCTTCCTGGCTCTCCAGGCTCCAGCACGTCCCCCAGCACACGCTTTACGTGGCCTGCACCAGCTGAAGGCACAAAGTGGAGGACCCTCCCCCGCGAAACCAAGCTCCCGCCTGAGCAGCAAGGCGGCTGCCCCATCCCCCCACCGCTCTGGGACAGAAACCCGTGCTGCCTGCTGGCCAAACCGGTTTATCTTTCCCTCTAGGCCCACGGCTAAACTGCACTTCCCGCCTCACTGCCTTTGAGGTTGGGCCATGCCTCTTAGTTCCGGCCCATTAAAAAAAAACTGCTGTTCCCATCCTGCAGAGTCCTTGGAAGCCACGTCCACAGACAGCAGCAACACGAGGTGGAAAATGCAAAGGTCCCAGATGCCCGCATGAGGCAGAGCCCCCCAACGCCCGCACGGAATTGAAGCAAGTCAGTCCTCAGTGTGACCATGAGTCCCCTGAATTTGTGAACGGTTCTCTGCCGGCCTCTATGCTAACACCCCGCTCCTGCCCCCCCAAAACGGTCTGATGTCCTTATGTGACAGGGTCACCAACAATCAGGTATTACATTACATAAAACTAGACTTAAGTTACTGAAACAAGTGGTAAAATGTATTTATATTATGGACAAAAAAATAAACTTAGGCACCTCTGTGTCCTGAAAAGGCAATGAGCCCTAGATTCAGAAGCATAAATAATTCCTGGAGATCCAAGTTGAACTATAAACCACATTTCATAATATTCCATAGCCAATCAACACCCAATTCAACATGCAAAAATACATTATTACATTTAATCAATAAACACAGAATCCACCAAGGGGTTTTCTCTAAAAACTCTGAATTTAAATTCAAACAAGGTAATGATGAAATAATTTTAGCGTACACAGAGCATAATACCTACAGCTGGCTCCCAATCACAGAGCTAGCAGGAGTCTTAAATATTTCATAATCCAGCTCCAGCCTGAGAGTAGGCTCGAAAACATCTAAAGTCTCTGGCTCTGGTCTCCGTGTCACAATCACAGTGACATGAGGAGTCTTCAGGATTAAGGCGCTGCTATTAGTTTTGTCAGGTCCGACAATGGCACTGAGGTTACGGGAAGGAATGTCCTTTCCTGCAGTTTGGGTCGAGTGTTACGATCCACTGGTAACATGTGACAGAGCATATAAATATGCGGCAAGCTTGGTGAAACATTAACGGCTGTTAAGCCTGAGTGGTGGGTGTGTAGGTTTTCACTATAATGTTCTTTCTACTTATATATTTGAAAACAACTTGTATGACAAAAAGGAATAAAGGAAAAACAAACGGTCTCTCCTACTTTTTCCCGCCCCCATTGGGCTCTAGCTTCCTGGCACGACTCCTGCATGTCCATCCCTCTTCCATGGGAGCCCCTGACCTCGAGCACTTCTCAACTTCCTCCTCATCTGCTGGGATCTTGCTGGATCACTATTCCATCCTCCCAACATGCCCAAATGAGATCACCGCATTCCCAAAGATCGCGGCCAAGTCATTTATAAAAAGTGCAGACAGAACAGGGCCACGGGAGGTAGTGACAGGACAGAGGGAGCCCCGGCCCAGACAAGTCGCCCACCGCAGAGCAGCCCAGCAGCAGGGGAGTCGGGAGACCCGGGCGGCCCGAGTGCCTGAGGGTCTGGGGACTTGGGATAAGGAGGAGGCTGCATTTCCCAGGGGCCCGGACACAGAGTGGAAGGGGTGGACTCCGGAGAGGGTCTCCTACGAGCCTGGAAGAGGTGAGGATGACGGAAGAAAGATGGAGAACCTGTGGAAGGCAGGGCGGGCACTCAAACCCAAGGGAGATGGATCCAAAGGCCACACCCAAGCCAGATGCACGGCCACCCCTGCTTAGTCCCCTCACGCTGATTTCTAGATAAAGTCCAACTCCTCTGCAGGGCACACAAGCTTTTCACAACGTTGCTCCAGCCCCTTCTTTAGCCATGGCTTGGACACCCAGCTCTGACCTGCTCACAGCTACCCAAATTTCCGCCTCTGCACGAGCTAGCTGTTTTGTTCCTCCTGCCACAAAGACCAGCCCCCACGGCCACCTGACTTCTGCGCCCGGCCTGCCCCTACTGTCCTGCAGGGCTCCCTCCCCCAGCACCTCCTCTTAACTGCCTTGGTCCTCGGGGGTACCCAGTCCCCAGACCCCCGACCTCAGCGCCTCCCTCCTGATAAAGGCCCAGCTGACAGACCTTGCCAGGCCCCCGCAACCTGCCCGCGTCCCCCTGCACTACGGTCACCGCCGTCCTCACGTCTCTCTCTGCTTCTGGTGTGTAAATGCCTGGGGAGCACTCAGCCATCGCGGCACCCCTGGGCTTCGCAGCGTCCGAGCAAACAGGCGTTAATAAAATGCGTCCAACGCATCGACTGAGAACGCGCCTCCAGTGTAAGCTCGGAGCGCACGTGGCAGGGGTAGGGGGCTGACGGGCGACAGCGGGCTGAGAACAGCGGTGACGATGGCCAGCGGCGCCACGAGTCAAGGGTGCCCTGCGGTGAGGCCCCTCCCGCTTCAGCCCAGGCGATTCTCTGCCGGCTCTCTGGGGGGGTTACCAGCGCTCGGCGGTGGTCACCACCCCTCCCGCCTGCCTCTGCCACCAGACCCGCTTCTGGAGCACAGCTCCCGTCACGCACAGCTGCCTCCCCCAGGCCCCACAGTGAGTCACGCAGGAACCTGCCCCGTGACCAGATGGTTAAGAGCGCTACCATAGAAACACACAAAACAAACAGTGAGGGGCCAGGAGACCCTCAGGGGTGGGGCGGCCGTGCGAGACTGTGCTGGCTGTGCAGACGGGGCCGGACCCAGGCGGCTCCCAGACCAGAGCTCTGTGCAGAGGCTCAGCCAGCTTGCGGGGCACCTGGGGTCATGGCTTGGAGGTCCACTGATGGGACGGCTCTCTCACGATGGTGGGATCCCATCACCTCTCAAGAGATGCGAACCGTGTTCAGGGAATCTCTGAGATGCGGACGGCAGCACGGCTCTGTGAAATGCCAGGGCCACTGTGACCTCAAGGTCGCTTCTCCGAGTCGCTCAGAAAAACCAAACATTCCACTTAAAGTTGCCCTGGGGTCTCTTGAGATGCCCAAATCCCACCTCTACAGCAGGGCCACCATTTGCAAAAAAAGGCCACCTAGAAACTCATTTCCTAAAAGAAGAGTTGTTTAGTGACAACCCATCAGAAGGTGGTGAGTAAGCCCAGCCTGCCAGCTTTGAACGCACTCCACGAGAGCCAGAATTTAGGACAGAGAGGCTCTCCCAGCGAGCCTGACGCTGGGCCCAGTCCCCACACAAACGGAAAACGGAAACAAGACATGTGTGTCAGGTGTCGGCAGGGCGGGGCGGGGTACTCCTTCCCGCTGCGGCAGAGGGGGCCTCATAGGGGCCACGCCTGCAGGAGGACGTCTGACCACCCCACCCGGCGCCCCACGTTTCCGCGGGCCCCGCCCACTCATGCAGATACGCGGCCGACCCAGGGCGCACTCACCCGCAGTCTGACTGCACTGGAAGTTGATGATGCTCATCCGCTGGAAGCCAGAGCTGCACGCATCGCCCCCGAAATACACCAAGGTGAGGTCTCCGTCTGAGTACCTAGGTTTTTGTAATACACACACGCACACGTTTGGTAGAACCAAGAAAGAAACTTGAATCTTTAAACATTTCTACATTAAGTCTCGCATTACCATCCACAGATCAGCACCGACACAAAACAGCGAGCCCTCTCGTCGGCTGGGGAAGAACCATCGACAGGAAATGAGTTCCAAATGGACGGGCTTCTCGTCCTCTTACTTCAAAGTAATCACTGGCTGGGAAAAGGCCCTGAAGGTTTTGTAGGACCACGAGGACTCTTCTGCTCTCATTTTTGGATTTTGGACAAAATAAGTAATGCCCGAGAAGACACAGCTTTTCCGGTAACCGCCATGAAAAGTCTGACCTGAGGGATCCTGGTCCCTCAGGTCAGAGAAACTATATTTTGATAAAGCTTTGGTGACGGTAACTGCCGAGGTACGGGCCGTGTGAATTGTGATGAATGCGTTTTCCTAGTTGTTCAACACTTGCGTGTGATGCCAGTGGTGTTTCAGATTCTCGGACCGCCGGAGGAAAATCAAAACTCCTCGGAAACGTAAATTGTAAAATACAAACGCCATATCAACGAATGAAATAGCTTTCCTACAGTACGGTTCCCTACAAACAATAGCTTATAAAGCGAACCGTATTAACAGAAACATTCTTACTGTAAAGGCAGGAGAAACATCCACCGGGTCAGGGACAAACGGCCCTTGCCTGACTCATGCAGGAAAATAATGCCAGCTTCACTGATCTCCCTGTGCTTTGCGGAAAATGGGAGGAGGAGGAAGGCAGGGGAGCATGTTATGTTTCCCAGGAACACACACGATGCACTTAAAGTTACGTGAAGGCCGTACGCACCGAAGGGTCTGATTCTGGAGCTTCCCTGCCACTTTGACTTGAGTGGAATCTGACTTCTTCACTTGGCAAACTGCAGCATCTTTCTTATTACAGACGTGTGCTTCAGTTCCTCCACAGACATTCAAATAAAAAACATAGTCCTCTCCCTCTGCAGTATAGTACGAGGAGTTTGAAGCTAAGGAAAGGGGAATAAACAAGAAGAGGCTCTGTTTCGCACACAGGTGTGGCAAAGTGACAGCAACAAACTTAAAACGCCCACCCCGGGGCAGGGGAAGCTCGGCCCCCGGGCTCCCATTCCCTCTCCCACTTCCCGGCCCCCAGGCACCCACTCACCTCCGAGCTGGCTGAGCGGCTGGAGGTCAATGGCGATGTCGTGCTGCTCGCTGCTCAGAGAGCAGTTCCGACTTTCCAGGTAATCCCTGTGGCAGGCATACTCGGTGATCCACTCGATTTCAAAGCGGCAGTTGGATTTCGCCGTGAGCTTGGGAAGGGTGCCCTATCGTGAACGGGGTGAAAGGAATAAAATTAATTCTTTTCACGAAGCTTAAATGCAGATGTTTCTATGCTTCTGAAAAGCCGAAGTTATGTTATTGGGGTTTGACATTTTTCTGTCCTTTTGTCTGCCTTACAACAACTGCATTTCCTTGAAACCCTTCCAGTCCCTTCCAGAGTCACACGCAAGCATCAGCCTGTGAGCCCACCCTGAACGCGGTTATCACCGGCCCACCACGCCCCCGGCAAGCAGTCACGATGTGTGAAGGGCCTGTGGTCCATGCACTCCTTTCAATCACAGGCGCTGCCGAGCCTGTGCCAGATGCCACCCCCGCCCCTGCCCGCTGGGTGGACATCACTGAGCCTGCATGCATCGGGGGAGATGGTCCCTAACCCCTGGCCACGGGAACGTCCAGGGCTCTTGGGCACACTTCACGCGTATTCAAATCTGTTCCTGCCCCTGGGTGAAGCCAGGGTATCACCCACCACAAACCCGGATTCTGGGAAGGATGCCATGAAGTCACTGTTCACTGGGGTACAGTGTCATCTTTCTAAGCTTCCCTGGGAGAAACGTCTCACTGGCCTTGGCGTCAGGAGTAGCTGTGCCGATTCCAGGCCCCTCACTCTGCAAACGTCTACTAAGCACCTGCTACGTGCCAGGCACAGGACTAAGTGCAGGCTTTACCGTCACATGACTAGTAAGGTGCAGAGCTGCAGTCCAGCCCCGACTGCTGACTCACAATTGATGCTTCAACCCCGTGGCTCAGAGCAGTGAGACCTACAGACAGTGGTGTGGAGCAGGTGCTAAGTGAGGGAAGCCAGACACCACATGCTGTGTGACTCCACTTGTGGAGGATGTGCCGGGAAAGGCGAGACAGAAAGGTGGTCCACGGCTGCCAGGGCTGGGGGAGCGAGGGAGTGATGGCGACTGGGCCCCAGGCTTCTCTGGGGTGATGGACAAGTTCTAACGCAGACCACGGCGATGACTGTGCAGTCCTGTTAGTACACTAACAACCGTTACATTGTACCTAAAACAGGTGTAATTTTGTAGTACGTAAATTCAATAAAACTCTTTTAACGAGATCTGTGTGGCAAAGTGAATGTTTACCCAAGTTCCAGCTCCTAAAAGCATTCAACGAGCCAGTGGAAATTCTTCAGTAAACCTTCAAGTATTAAGGGGTCCAGGCCCACGTCACCCAAGTTCTCCCCAGGGAACAGTCAGGCTGGAAACAGAACCCCTGGCTCCACTGGTAGCCCACCAGCCCAACGGCCTCACACCCCACGGAGAGCAGAGGGGAACTCTCCACTCTCTCCCTCGTGATAGCGTGAAATGATTTCTCACTGAATGCAGCACAAGTAAGAAAGGGAAACACTAAAACCACTGCCGGCTTAGAACAGCTCATCAGGCTCAAAAGATTTTGATTCACATCTGTAGGATGCATAGTATAAATAAATAGTCCTCAATATCACGTTTAGGACTAACGTTGATTACTGGTCAGTTGGGTCTCTGCTGAGCTGACATCACGCAACTCTAGTCTGGGGACAACAAATGGAAAGCTGGCTGGACTGCACTTCTGTCTCCACACACCGCCCCCTACACACACACACACACACACACACACACACACACACACACACACACACCACACACACACACACACACACACACACACACACACAACAAATGGAAAGCTGGCTGGACTGCACTTCTGTCTCCACACACCGCCCCCTACACACACACACACACACACACACACACACACACACACACACACCACACACACACACACACACACACACACACACACACACAACAAATGGAAAGCTGGCTGGACTGCACTTCTGTCTCCACACACCGCCCCCTACACACACACACACACACACACACACACACACACACACACACACACACGCCAGTTGCCAGCCAGAAACCAGAGCAAATTCCACGTTTGTTTGGGGGGAGGGGAGGACATTCTTTGGCAAAAGAATTCAGCTCCTCCTACTTCATTCTACAAGGAGAAGGCAGAAATAAATTGGAGGAAAGCCCTACCCTTCCTCCCTGGGGATGTGTCCCCTCATCAGCCCCGCATCTGCGAAGACACTTAAGCAGCAATGGACCGGTGAGACACCACTGGGCACGGGGCCCAAGGACACCCCAGAGGCAGGCCCTACCCTCAAGGAGTTTACAACCCCACTAGAATTCAGTAAACGGCCAGAGGACAGGGTAGTCAATCTGCCTGCGAGAGTGTGGGGTGCGGGGGGAGGCAGGCAGGGAGGCAGGCGACGGGGTGACAACTCCACTCTGAGCTGGCAGGAACCTCCCTTCTGGCCCTGATTCTCCCACACTGGTACCCACTCCCGGAACCTCAGCCGCTGGCCCCAGCCACTTCTGCCAGGTCTACATACCATCTGTACTCCTCCTTTATTACTATGTTTCTATAAACCAACTAGCTATTTTTACCTTGCCTCATGTGAAGCAATGACAGACGTGAAATCACAGGTTTAGGATGATACGTACGGTCTTTTCAAATATTCATTCCAACCAGCATCGCTCTATAATTTTTTTAAATCCACGAACCACTTAATATCTCACTCGACCCCTGAACAAAACACCATTCTCTTAGCATAGACACGCCTCCGGGTCATTGAGAAACAGCAAACAGCAAGCCAAGCACGTGCGTCCGAGTCCGTCCCGGGAAGCATGGCTGCCACCTCCACGCAGGCATCCGTCCTGCGCCAGCCCCACCCGGACTTGTGCCCCCACCACTGGGGGCTCCTCTCAGACAAGCCACTCACCTTTCTGCGCTCCGACGGGCAGACGAACGTGATAGTCACTGCCGGGCTGTGACCCTCACAGAAGTCTGGATGCACTGCCCCTTCTTTCACATAACTCAGGACAAGCCTGGAGGATACACGCCGAGAAAAGAGGGTTAGGGTTACAAAAGTACAAATCACGTTCCGATTAGTCTGCTGCCCTGAGCCTTCAGCTCCAGCTTCTGTTCTCCCTTTCCCCGTGTGTGCGGAAGGAGAGGACAGAAGCTTACAATATGAAAGACGCCACAGTACAAAGTAACTTAAATTTATTTCCATTTGGGAAAAAAAAAATTTTTTTTTAAGTAAACTTCAACGAGTGCTTAAAAGAAAAAAAGTAGAACAACCCACATATAAACTTAAATACTAAGAAAAGCTGTTTGAGGGCTTCCCTGGTGGCGCAGTGGTTGAGAATCCGCCTGCCGATGCAGGGGACACGGGTTCGTGCCCCGGTCCGGGAAGATCCCACGTGCCGCGGAGCGGCTGGGCCCGTGAGCCGTGGCCGCTGAGCCTGCGCGTCCGGAGCCTGTGCTCCGCAGCGGGAGAGGCCACGGCAGTGAGAGGCCCGCATACCGCAAAAAAAAAAAAAAAAAAGCTGTTTGAGTACAACAAAAAAGATTATAAACAATCTCACAAAACAAAACAAACACAGCCCAGCCAGCCAATTGCATTTCTGCCCGCAAAGCTACACGACCACTTCTCAGGGGGAGCCAAAGATCTTTTCATTTTTCCTTAAGCCTGAAGACAGCCCAGCGCACTGGCGACACGGCCTCCACGGCCAGGCAGAGCCTGGAACCGCCCACGGGGGTGCTGGCCTCGCCGTGCGTTGTGGCCGCGGCTCCCAGTGCACCGGCCACAGGACCACCGAAAACAGATGACCTTCCTTTCCTCTCAATACACGCTCAGGCTTTCGCTCGATGCCCGCACTTTCCGAAGTCGTCTCTAGCCCTCCCAGTAGGGAAAGACACCCATTTATCTCTTAGGACGGTGCAAGAGGCTGAACCGTGTCCCCACAAACTTCGTATGTTGAAGCCCTAACCCCCAGGACCTCGGGATGTGACCGTATTTGGAAACAGGGCCTTGGAAGAGGTGATTAAGTTGAGTTCACTGCTGTGGGCCCTAACCAGACAGTATGGTTGTCCTTATAAGGAGAGGAGATCAGGACACAGACACACCGAGGAGCAGCCGTGAGGGGACACGGGGAGGTGGCTGTCTACGAGCCGAGAGGAAAGGTCTCAGAAGAACCCGCTGACAGCTCGGCCTCCAGAACTGAGAGGAAACAAATTTCTGCTGTTGAAGCCGCGCAGTCTGTGCTACTTGCTGTGGCAGCTCTGGCAAACGAATACAGATGCACGTATAGAAGTCTCTCGGATTTTTTTTTTTTTTTTTTTTTTTTGCGGTACGCGGGCCTCTCGCTGCCGTGGTCTCTCCCATTGCGGAGCACAGGCTCCGGACGCGCAGGCTCAGCGGCCACGGCTCACGGGCCCAGCCGCTCCGCGGCACGTGGGATCCTCCCGGACCGGGGCACGAACCCGCGTCCCCTGCATCGGCAGGCAGACCCTCAACCGCTGCGCCACCAGGGAAGCCCTCAGATGTTTTTAAATTTAGGTTTTGCTCCAGCTCTTTCTGGGGACAGAAGTGTGATCTATTGCACAGGGTGACACACCACTAGTTCCAGACCAGAGCAGGTGTGCAGCAAGGCGTTTACCAAAGGCTCCTGGAACAGGGAGAAAATCAAAATCCTCGATCCAAGTTCAGGATGTGGTCACGTGTGACACACTGGAGAAAAACGTCTCCCCGCCGAGAGAGGTACAAACGCATGAGAAGAATGTGTGTAAACAACACAGCTTCTTAGGAGAAAGGAAACGTCGCCACCGGGAAGTAAGGGGAGCCCCCTTGTCCCGGTCGGGAAGCAAACTCTGCACCCCGAAGGGCGGTGGCAAAGCGGCCCCCCTGCCCCTCGCCTCCAGGACGGTGTTTTTAAAGAACAGATAAAACCACAGACATAAAACCAACGTCACAGGTGACAAAGCAGGGAAGACACCCAAACACACCTTAAGGTAGGTGTGACTTCGTGAAGCGGACACCCGTATGGGTATGGGCTGGATCCTGATATACATTTTCCTGCCTAAGTCACCAAGCCTACATGACTCAAGCAATGACCAGTAACTTTACAAGCACATGCAAAGTAGTAACTCTGCAAGCCCTGTTGAAAAGGGATATTCTTGCAACTCCCTGAAAAGCCAGGCTCCTGCTGAAGATTACACACGTGCCACCAGAAAACCGACCTGTCATTGCTCACGAGCTTCAGTCCCTCCTTGGGCCGGCCGACGTCGAATGCCCGGTCCCCTCTCACCAGGCAGGCGGCAGTGCCGGTGGGACAGGAACGCACCTCTGGACTCGTGGCCCCTAGCGCCTCTGCAAAACATGTGACACTGAATCAGAGAATGCGTCGAGGGTAGCAATCACACTTAACCTGAGGTCCAGGGTCCCTTGTAAAAATTATCAAATGTTTTTAAGTCTCCGTAAGTGATGTAAGGTAGCAGAGGTCTGGAAACCAAGGAGAGTAGGATCCCATCCCATCCCGAGACCCTGGGCAAGCCAATGACCGATCTGAAGGTGGAAAATGGGAACGGCTTTCCTGCCCTGCAGGGCAGCCGGGAAGTGAGGGCGAAACAGTGGAAGATGCTCACTCTGTACCTGGTACATAAGAGGTGCCGATAAACGGGCTAAGATGTTACTGGTAGGTAAGGGACACAGCCCTTCTCCTAGAGCTACAGGAACCTTAGAATCACCTATAGACAAGAAAACGCAGGGTCTCCATGGAGTGGATTGGTGGAAAGATGAGTAGATTCGTGGAAACAACCTACGGACAGTTCCGGGTTCGAATCTTAGATCCACCCCTTTCTGTCTCTATAGCCTTGGTCAAACTACAGACGGATCCAACTGCCAGGGCGCTACCTCACCGGTTTGGGGGAGGAGTAAAGAAAAGAACAAACTAGATGTGCCTGGAATAAAAGCCAGGCATTACAGCCTGCCGGCAGCAATACCACAACAACTACAGCTGTGTTTCTCCTCAGGCTGCGTTACTTTTATCGTCATCTGATACCTTACACGTTACAGGGCGTTTACTGTGCATCTCCCCCAAGAGTGCAGGAACCTCCACGCGCTCAGTGCTGCAGCCCAGCGCCTAAACGAGAGGCCACCACATAACAGGGGCTCTAAAACAGTTCTGCCATGGATGGGTAAATATCACCCAGCCTGGGCTCTACCTAGTTAAAGTCTTAGCACTCATCGAGGGCAGGGTTTCCATGTCTCCTCTGCCCCGGCAGCTCTCAGCGCCCCCAGTACCCAAATCGGCCAATTCTCCCCTCATCGTGAGAAGGAAGGTTTACTTGAGAAGCCTGAAACCCAAAGTGCCTGGCAGACAGAACCTGCTGGCGTGGCCAATGGTCAGAATGGACTTTGCGACGGCATCAGAACTTCCTAGGGACAAAGGGGAGAGGCTGTGCAGAAAGCATCTCTGGGGACAAGCTTTCTTACGAGGGCCCAATCGGTGACAGGGTTAGCCACAAAGGAATACGGTGCGAGGGCAAAGATACTGAAGCCTCCAGAGAAATCCTTCACCATCCCCACCCACCACGCCCCCAGACCCAGACCTATGTCTCTGCAAACGTTGATGAACAGGGAGGTGTCCAGGTCAGAGTCGTCCACCAGATAAGCACCGCTGATCTTGATCAGTGGGTTCAAATCATGCTTCTTGAGCTCTCTGTCAAACACGTAGCACGGCACCTAGGAGAGACAGGAGAGAACACGAGTCTTCGACACACTCCTTTCCCGGGGGCTGGGGGCTCAGCAGAGCCTACGGCCCGCGTCAAGGGACACCGGTCTCCACGCCGTAGGGTCTCCAGGCCGTGAGGCGCCCGAGACAGAGAAGCCCAGGCCGGCAGGGCTCTGGCTGCTTCTGCCTTCCTGCCCCCCGCCCCCAGCCGCTCCATCCCCGTCCCCCTGGCGTGCTGTCCCGCTGCCGCCTCTCTCACACACACGTCCTCCCTCGGCCCTGCACCCCTGCGGCCACCGCGCCGCAGCCCTGCGACCAGCTCCGACATTGCCGCCTGCCCAGCCTCACCGTCCTCTCCGTCACCCTCTGCTGGACGCAGCCACCACCCACTCTGGCCTCACTGCCACTCTCGGCCTCCCCCGGGCCTCACGCCAGCGGCCCTCCCTTCACTTGGCCGCCTGGCCTCCGGGGGCCCCTGGGGCCCCTCTGCCCACAGCCTGCAGGCTCAGCCTCCTGGGAATGTGCCTCAACTTCCTCTGCACGGACCCTAAATGCAGAGGTGCCGCACGGCTGACTTCCCAGCCGCGTCCCTGTCTACGCTCACTCCCCCGGGGACCTCGTGCACAACGCGTTAGACACCCGCCACTGGCTCCCACGGGTATGTTTCTAGCCGTGACCTCTCCTCACAAGCCCAGACTTCACGGCCAACGCCAGCTCAAAAGCTGTGTTCACGAGCAGACTCTGCAGACAGAATGCCCGGGTCCAAACCCTGGGGCTGACACTTAGTACGACCACGAGCCAATCGAGCCTCTGTGCCTCGGTTTCCCCATGTGTCGAGTGGGAATAATAGCAGTAACTATCGATACTTCCTAGCGTTGCTGTAGAGACTGAACGAGTTAATACACGCAAAGCTCTTGGTGCAAGTGCTGGTGAGTCAATGTAAGTGTCATCTGTTAGTATTTACCGTTGTCACTTAGATACACAAAAGCATCTCAACTTTAACATATTTAAAATAGGCCTTTTTTCCCCTCAAAACCTGCTCTCATCCCAGCGTTCCCCACCTCAGTACCGCACAATCATTCAGCCCGTCGCTCAGGCCAAACTGTGAAGGCCATGGAGAACCTGCCCGTTCCACATCCAAACCATCGGCAAGTCCTCTCACCACTTCAAACCCGACCCTGGATCGGCTCCTCCGTTACCACCCGTGTCCAAACTGCCATCACCTCTCGCCTGCCACAGTCTCTTTTAACGGGACCCCTGGTTCCAGCTTCCACGTCCCCTACCCCCAGCCAATGTCTCCAGATCAATCCTTTTAACATTCCATTGGGTCTCATCACTCCCTGCTCAAAATCCCCCAGTGGCCGGCCTCCCATCACACTGAGGGTGAAATCTCAGCTCCTCCACGGTCTCCAACCGCGGGGACCCTCCACGCAGCCACGCTGGCTTTGGGTGCAGTTCAGCCCCGTGGAAGTGACGCTGCCTCCGCCTGGAATGATTGCCTGATGGCCCCACGGCTCTCGCGCTGCGTTCAGGCCTCAGATGAAGTGTCACCTGCTTAGTGTGGCCATTTCTGACATCGCCAGCTCTCTTCTTCTTCACAGCACTGGTGTCTATCACCAGGCACCCCCACCTGCTAACCTGAGTGTAAGCTCCCCGAGGACAGGGGCTTTGTCACTGTTGTAGCCCCAGGCAAGGCTTAGGACAGTACCCAGAACCTAACAGGGGTCCGTTAAACACCTGTTCGCTAACATGAAGAGAGGTTCCTCCTCTGGGCCTCGAGCTGGATTCTAATTTATGAGCACTCTCTTATCTCTATGAACGAACGGTCTTTATTCTTTAAAAAGTCAAGGAGTACGTCAAATCGCATTATACACTTTTAAGTATATGCAGTTTTATTTGTCAATTATACCTCAGTAAAGCTGGCGGGAAAAAAAGGGGTGTAGGAGGAATGTCAAGGAACCCATTACAGGTGGCAAGACCTGTGCTTTCAAAGTTCCACCAAATTCGGAAGGCAAAGCGTTCAAACCCAGAGATGTGCCCCCGTGTAAAGGCCCAGGTCACCCAGACTTTATGCGAAACATCCCCATATCATTTTAATCGTCTCAGCCAAGGAATATTCTAAAAACTCATGTTCTCTGCAATCATTTCCAAATACTCTGTTTCATCACTTCCTATGGATAATTTTCCTTAAATTGTCTTTTAGAAAACTGAAGCTATTCACAGGCAGGTCCATTTACAAAAGTTAACTGCTTAACGTTAATGTTTAGCTTTCAAATGTTTCTCAGAAAGATGCTATCAAACCCACAGGAATGCGCTGACCCACTAACCCTCTTCCCTCGTCCTGTTTGCAGAGACTTCGCGGAGAGCAACCGGATGGAACCCGAGGACTTGCACCCCCTCGGAGCCTCGGGGGGGGGGGGGGGGCACCTAAACTCACTTCAACCAAAGCCTTAAAGCAAAGTCTCCCGCTGCCGACAACGCTGACCAGAGATCCTGATGCCAACCAAGGAGGGCAAGCATGGGCACAGAGCAGGTGAGGTCAGGAGGCCAGATCCACACCGGGCGCTACGTCCTGCAGAAAGGCAATGGAAGCGCAAGAAGGGGAGGGCTGCAGACCCAGAGGAGGCGCTAGTAAAAGTAACCCGAGTCCATAATCCTGCAAATCTAAAGCCTGTCAACCCCTAGCAGGATAACACAGAAACATGAACTCAACTCAACGGGGCAGCAATTCAAGAAAGGAGACAAAGAAGCAACTCTCCAGCTACAAAATAAAGAAGAGGGAGCAGGACGGCACACAGCAGGAGGGAGGGTGGGGCCACACTCCCGACACTAGCTCCAAGTCACCAAAAGGCTTGAGGGCTTCCCGCGAGCCGCGCCTGCCTGCGGGACACCCAGCTCAAGACCCTGAGCAACTTCTGGCTATCGTCAGACTCCAGGAAGGAACAGGAGACACGCCCAAGGCAGCGCCCCCCAGAACTGGAGGGAGCATCGGAAAAACAAGCAAGGCTCCTGGGGAACGTCCTCCCACTTCCTGCTCCGCGGAGCAGAGCAATGGAGACATTCATGAGCGCAGGAACGCGGCGGCCAGGGGAGGGGGCTGGTGCCAGCTCCTCGCAGTGCACGCACACTGAGTCACCCTTGTTCACGGTGCATGGACGGACATCAGCCGTATTTATGTAACCCTAGCTTGCCAGTTCTGCATTCTCTGTGTTCCCAAGAGTAGGATGGTAGGGGGTGTATGTACGTCCACGAGCTTTTACAGAAATCATGATCTAAAACGACCCCACCAGAATCCACTGAACGAGCACCACACCGGTGGGTTTAAGAGGCGCTTTTTGGAACCACCATGTTCTTTGCCCATCACGCCATTCTAAATCTGACAAAGCCAAACCAACACAAGAAATGAGGAGATACCAGTAAGGGGTGGAAATCAAGGCCACACTGCCACTAAACCGAATCCAGGTTTTTTTTTTAAAGGAATGATGAGTGTTTCTACATTTCATATAATTTTTGAAGTTGTATCATAGCCTGGAAGGTTTAATCAAATCCTACTGAAGACAGAGAAAAGGGACTATGCTTTACAGCGATCTGCTAGCGGTGACAGCGCTGCTTCTGCAGCAGCCATGGTGCTCTCTGTTCTCCCTGTCTCATTTAGCTACACCGAAGGCAGAGAGATGCCCTCCACACCTTTGGTCTATGAGCTCCATGAATGCAACAACCCTTTCAAAATGTAATGAAATTCCTAATGTTTAGCCCACAACATGCCCTCAATAAATGAAAACTCCATGAAAAGCGCAGCTGTCAACCAGGCCCAAAGAAACGATCGTTGGGAACATACCAACATTCCTCCTGCATCTTTGGATCAGTTTAGCTTCTAAGAGAAGTTAAACGTCACTTTTGAGAAAAACACAGACTGTATCTCCCCGTTCCCACCCCCCAAAACGACTTAGAACAGGGGTCAGCACGCTTGTTCTGTAAACATGTTAGGCTTTGTGAGTGACGTAGGTCTCTGCCGTGTATTCTTCTCTGCTCTTTTTTACAATCCTATAAAAATGTAAGAACCATTCTTAGTTCTGAGGCTGTACAAACACAGGATGTAGTTTGTGACTTCTGACCTACAGCACAAAGAAAATCAAAAACAAGTCACTATTTCTTTATTTCTTCGGGGAAGCAATTATTCCCTAGGTGGTGGGAAACAACTGTCAGTTCAGCAAAGCAAGGTAAAAGGACGCTCGGTTAAACCAGGAGAAATGGGTGTCATAACTGTCAGTTGGAGAATCAGGGCCCAAGGCAAGGAACTCCACGGGGCCTGGAAGGCCTGGGGTCTCGCAGGAGAGCAGAGGGTGCCTGGCACTGTGGTTCAGAGGTGCTTTTCCTGCCGTCAACCGTACATCGGCAAACAGCTTAAGCTAAGTTTCAAAATGCAAAGTTTAAATTTGACACCATCTCCTACTAAATATCGGTGTCATTTCACTAAGTCTTTATTTCTTTCCACACTTTGAACTTCCTTCCCATTGAACATTCCTTACACTCACGGAGGCAGCATTCCGACTGCCTTTTCTTCTGTAGACCGCCACATCTGAAGAGTCGGTGATAACTTACTGTTCGTAACTAAATTTGTTTTTGTTTTTTAATCTCCCGCTCCCTCCCCCTCCCCCTCCCCGCCACCCAGCCTCCTCCGAATCCCTAAATTCTGTTTTACTTTTTAAGAACAAACATCTCTTTTTGCTCTTCTTAAACGACAACACATTAGGTCATCAGCAGAAATGACTGATTACTCTCTCATCTGTCAGTTCCTAGGTCCTGCGAGTCTTTGGACGCAACCCTTCAGAACAGAAAACTAACAGAGAAAAGTGAGAAAACTCAACCCATGAAGACTGTTGTCTGGGTGAACACAGGAAGCCACCTTTAAGACCCGGGGTGGTGGGAGTGGGAAAGCAGCAGAGGAAACTGCCTTCTGGCCCCTCCGGCACCAGGGAAAGTCAGAGGCTCTAGGCTAGGGAAGAGGGCGCTTCATCAATCACCAGGAACAACTGACCAGATACCAGAGAAAGAACGGAAGTAATGATGACACTCGTCTAGTCTCTGAGGTGAGCCAGCAAAGAACTGAAGAGCCGGGCACACCTGACCTGGATCCACCCCAAGGCCGAGGAGACGCCATCTGTAGATGGCACGATACCTAAACCCAAGCTCGACGTGTGACTTAGCTCTTGAGTTGCACGGCATCAGAAACCGAGGATTAACCTGCTCGACCCAAGTGAGCCGTTCCATTTCCAGTGCATCCTCTGTATTTAAAATGCCCTGTCGTAGAAAATAAGAACCATCCAGGACAACTTAATAATTAAATCACATGGTATCTCTGCTCAAATGGAGTTTGAAAACTAAAAAAAGATTTCTACCCCAAAAGGTTGGCGTCAGTCCTTCAAATCCTAAAAGTCCCAGTATGTATTTCACAAGCATGTAACCTTGAAGGGCCCTTGTTACCTCTTTATTCGCTTTAAATACGTCTTTCTTGCAGGCTGCAGTCGTCCTCCACTCGAAGTAATGCACACAGTCTGTTGCAGTTACAAATTCGGGAGTTCCCTATTTAAAAAAAAAAAAAAAAAAAAAAGGAAAAATAAGTTAGCATACTGCATATTGTAAAGTGTTCTTTTTTTAAAGTCAGAAACAGTGCAGGCTAACGAAAAATTTTAATCTAGCAGCAGGAGGTGGGGGATGACACACAACTGTTTTAGTTAAACAAGGTCATCAAGAAGTTCCCAAACCCAAGACTTCTGAGACAAACGCTTCATAAAAACATGTTGGAATTTGGCTATAAATGATCCAAAACTGTTCTACTGCCCCAACTATGCAAGTACAGTAAGCTCATGGGAAGTTATCTTCACTGACCTCCCACTCTCAAACTCCAAATGTTCTCTGAACCAAATGCCAATGAAACCAAAGCCAGAAAATGTGACCTCATGCTTCCTGGAAGCCGAGGGAGGAGGCCCATCTGGACCTGACCGAGCTCGTACACCAACCTTGCTCAGACGCCCCTGCACTTGAGGGCGGCCCCTCCCAGCTGAAGGGGACCAGCGAGGACTCCGAACTGGTCAGCCACAGCGTGGCTGGTTGATAAGACATGGCGGGAACTTACCTCTGTGCACCCACGTGCAAATCTCAAGAGTTCTGTGAACTCTGGTTCTCACAGGGTGAACACAGAATTCTTGAAGACAATTTAGTTAAAATTCAAACAACAAGCTAGCTTATTCTGTAACTCAGACTTCCCACTGCAAACAGATTTCTTCCCAAGGTTTCAACACGGGCAATAGTGCAACTGATAGGCTGGTCCAAAATTAACAATATAAGTTCTATTTTTAAAGTTCTTCAGACAAGACAGTATGGGCCTGAAAATGCAACAGTCACAGCACCAAATTCTAAAAATGATATTTCAAAGCAATCTGGTAACCGCGTAAGTTTCACCCAACCTGATTTTCCTGAACACTTGGATTCTTACTCTGATTAGAGAACATTCATAGGGTTTGTACACAAATTGCTTTTGTTAAAAGCTAGCAATCATTTGCTGAGAGCCCCTTTCTAAATACTAAAGATTTCAAAAAGTCACATACAATATGCAGAGAGTGAAAACAAACACCACGCTTTAAACAATTAGGCCGCATTTCAACACCAGTAACACCCCAAAAGTTGGGATCCCCATTACCCATTGGCCAAGGCTTCTTCTAGATAGATGTTAATATGTTCAACTTAATGTAAATGAGGACAAACGTTTAAAACAATAAACACATTGCCTTAAAAGCTATCAAAACAAAATGCTGGGAGAAGAAGTTCCAGAAAGAAAAAAAAAAAAAGTATGCCTGCAACATAAACATTAAACAGTGCTTTGAGTTTAAACACCCTAATCTTTACAGTGTAGTTTTACACAGGATGTGGGTCAAGTTTCACTGAAACGTTGGAACTATAGGCTTAGGATTTGTTTACTCATTGGTTCTTAATGGTGATGGTAATTAGGCTGGGGTTTCTGTTCATCTGTTTGCTTGTGTTTTTAATTTTGCTCACTTAGTTGTCCTAGAATACCCGCTACAGCAAGAACGCCCCAAGGACAAACATTTTTAAAAGAAAGATTATAAAGTGCCTCTGTGTGGACTCACCAAGGTTTTCCCACATAAGAAGGTGATGCTGCTCTGAATTCTGTGATTCATGCCCTGCTGCTCACAGCTCTCTTCTGTCCTGAATTCCAAGAGAGATCTGGTTGCACTCTTCAAAAGAGAGTCACCTATTCGGAAAGAAAAGAGTATGAACAAGCCATAAAACATTCACAACCATAAAGCTATTTCCAAGCATGAGCAAATTAAAAATGGCACTATAATTCATTTGAAAGCTTTTACAAACTTACAAACTGCCCCTTCCCCAGAATTCTCCATCTCAGGAATGGCATCCCCACACAGCCAGCGGTTCAAGCCCCAAACACATTGCACTCAGTCCTATCTTCCTCTCACCTATCACATCAGAAAGTTGTACTGCTTCTACCTGCACCTCAACTGCATCCATCTCTGTCCTTCTCTACAACTACTGAAACCACTGTCACCTCTCACCTGTATTCTGGCAACAGCCTCCTAATTGGGCCCCTTGCCTCCAACTCCTGTCTCGTCCTCACCATCCTCCCTTCCCCATCCATCTTGCACCAAAAACATAAATCAGAATATATAGCTCGGCTGCTGAAATTCTTCAATAACTTCCCATCATGCATGCTATAAAATCAAAATTCTTTAGAATGGTCCACAAGTACGGTGATCACTTCTCAGTTTGCCTGGGATATTACTGCAATAAAAAGTCTCCATAATATCAATATGATGGTAGTTGGCAAAGGAACAGATAAACTGACAAACAGACTGGAACAGAGATCAAGACACCAGAACAAAGAGCACACAGACATATCTATGAGTCAAAGTTTGATACACAACAGAAGTAACGTATCAGGTCAGTGAGCAAAGAAACTGTTCAATAAATGAAACTGAAAACAAAATGGCAATCCATACAGGAAAAAGGATAAAAACTGAATCCCTACCCACCACTGGATACAAAAATCAACTCTAAAAGAATTAAAAGATATAAAATAAACATCAGAAACCAAATTTTAACTCAGTAAAAGCTAGAACTATCTTTTAGATCTTAATGTAGGAAAACACTGAAGACTCAAAAGCATTAACTACAAAAAAAAAAAAAAAATGTGGCTTATTAAATTTAAAAGTTTATATTCATGAAAAAATAGCTTAAGGAAAACTATTTTTTTAAAATAGCTTAACGTTTAGAACAAGTTATAAACTAGGAGATACGAAGAGCTGGCAAAGAACTAGCATCAAGAAGATATATACTCACACACAAAGAAAAACAAAAAAAGTTGTTTATAATTCTAGGAAATAAAACGAACGACGTCTGACACAGAGCACATGCTGAGAGGAGAGAGAAGGGAAAACCCACACCAAGTCACAGTATGGTGATTCTAATATCAAAGGCAAAGATAAAATTCTAAAACTTCTAGAGGGAAAGAATTGATCACATGCAATAGATAACTCAATATAAAACGGACAAGACATGATTAGACAGGAGAAAAACACCTTCATAAATAGAGAGATGTTCAACGTCACTGGTGATCAAGACCATGCGGCTTTACCAATGCCAGCCATTCTATCGACAAAAATTAAATACCAAATGTGGGAGAAGAGAAGGTCCAGAGCTCTCCTGTGTTGCTGGTGGAAGTGTGAACTGGTACAACCAGTACATAAGTAGGCATGGCATTGTGTCCTATCATTGAACATTCATGTACCCTAAGGCCTAGCTACTCAACTCTTAGGTAAATACATAAGCAAAAACCATAGACGTATACATGACAAGAAACTTGTGAAAAACCATCTCGTGTTCTTCACACTAGCAAAAACCTGGAAACAGGGACTCCCCTGGTGGTCCAGTGGTTAAGACCCTGCGCTCGCAACGCAGGAGGCCCAGGTCCGATCCCTGGTCAGGGAACTAGATCCTGCATGCCGCGACTAAAACTCAGCGCAACCTAATTAATTAATTTCTTAAAAGCCTGGAAACAACTCAAATGCCCACCAAGAGAAGAGTGGACAAATTACCTTTGGTAGATCTACAATATTACGCAGATCTGATTATGCAGGAATCAGAAGAATAAATCACAGTGAAAGATAATATAGTTGTTTTTCAACAATATAAATATTGTTACCACTTAAGTCCCCCCAAATTACACACAGCATGATACATACTTTCTATTAAGTTAAAAACACCACATACAGCCAGACATCTGAGAAAGAGAGACAGACAGACTTTGGGCAAGAGAGGAAAGAAGAAAGGAAATGTTCAAATACAGGATGTGAGCGAATGATTACCTCCAGTGAAGAGAGACAGGAGGATGGAAGACCACACAGACAGTGGTTATTGTCAAGGTCTTAGATTTTGTTAGAGAAAGGGTTCGTTTGCATTATCCAAAACAACTAATTAAAAACCAGAAAGAGATTACTTCACAGACTGATGAGTGAGTGTCATGACCTCAGGATTACAACTGGTCCAATTTGATAAATAAATTAAATTAATTAAATAATATAGATAAATCAGAGATCTTTAAAAGAGAGACAGAGAGAGAGAGAGAGAGAAGAAAGGGTAAAAATTAAGACGCCAATGGACAGCGGATAATGGCTTTCAGACCCACAGCACCATACCAACAACAGTACAGCGGTTTTTTCCTGCCTGCCTACGTAATTCTGCCTGCCAGAATCGTCCCTTTCTGCCAGAAACTCCAGGGTTCTGTTTGAAAATCTTTTTTCGACCACATAGGCGCAGAAGCCCTGAGGTGGCTGCGGGACCGAGGACAGCGCCCGTAGCCCCGCCCACAGTGGGCGTGCCTGGGAACGGGAGAGAGGGCGGGGCTTCAACGCGCCCTGCAGCGCTGCGCTCCGGGAGACACGGAGGGCGGGCTAGGCCGGTGGGAAGCGGCGCGCGCAGCGGCCAGGAGGGGGCGCTCCCGGGCTGCGGGTTCCCCACCTTAAAGACCCTCCCCCCACGCCTCCTGTCCCCCTATACGGCGGCCCCATCCGGCCCTGTGCCCAGAGCTCCTGGGGGCTCCTCGTAACTGCTGGGTTCGCCCTGAAAAGAAAACGAGGAGGGCCCTGGCCTCAGGCCGGGAGGGATCCGGCCGACCTCTCTGCCACCGCGGCGCGGGGCACCGGCATCCCTCAGCGTCAGGCCCCATCGGCAACGCGCCCGCCCGTCCACCTTGCCTTCTTCCTCTGCCCGCTCCACCTGGCGGCCAGGACCGACTGCCGACCCCGGCACTCGGAGAGAGGCCGCAGTGCACCGCGGCAGTGAACCGCGGCAGACAACCGCGGCACCCGGCCAGCCTGGCCGTCCTCCCCGGACGAGAGCCGGGCGAGGACTGCGGGGCGGCGGCCAGCACGCCAGGCCCACGGCCAGCTCCCGAGGACGGCGCCAAATGGGCTGGGCCGCGCTCGCCGGGCCCGCCAGACCGCGCCGGGTCCTCCAGACCGCGCGCCGGGCCCGCCAGACCACGCTCTCCAGGCCGGGTCCGCCAGACCAGACCGCACTGGCGGGGCCCCACCAGACCAGACCGCGCCGGGTCCTCCAGGCCGCGCTCTCCAGGCCGGGTCCTCCAGACCAGGCTGCGCGCCCCAGGCCCGCCAGACCGCGGTCTCCAGGCCGGGCCCGCCAGACCAGGCCGCGCTCGCCCAGGCCCGCCAGGCCGCGCCGGGTCCTCCAGACCGCGCTCTCCAGGCCGGGTCCGCCAGACCGCGCTGGGTCCTCCAGACCGCGCGCTGGGCCCGCCAGACCGCGCGCTGGGTCCTCCAGACCGCGCGCTGGGCCCGCCGGACCGCGCCAGGCCCTCCAGACCGCGCGCGCCAGGTCCTCCAGACCACGCTCTCCAGGCCGGGTCCGCCAGACCAGGCCGCGCTCACTGGGCCCGCCAGACCAGCCCGAGCTCGCCGGGCCCGCCAGATCGCGCCGGGTCCTCCGGACCGCGCCAGGCCGTGCGCGCCAGGTCCTCCAGACCACGGTCTCCAGGCCGGGTCCTCCAAACCAGGCCACGCGCGCCGGGCCCACCAGACGGCGCTCTCCAGGCCGGGTCCGCCAGACCAGGCCGAGCTCTCCAGGCCAGGCCGCGCCGGGTCCTTCAGACCCTGCGCCCCGGGCCCGCCAGGCCACGCTCACCAGGGCCCGCCAGGCCGCGCCGGGTCATCCAGACCGCGCTCTCCAGGCCGGGTCCGTCAGACCAGGCCGAGCTCGCCCGGGCCCACCAGACCAGACCGCACTGGCGAGGCCCCACCAGACTAGACCGCGCCGGGTCCTCCAGGCCGCGCTCTCCAGGCCGGGTCCTCCAGACCAGGCCACGCACCCCGGGCACGCCAGACCCGCCCGACCGCGGCCTCCAGGCCGGGCCCCCCAGACCGGGCCACGCTCGCCTGGGCCCGCCAGACCAAACCGCACTTGCCGAGCCCGCCAGGCCGTGGCAGGTCCGCCCGACCGCGGTCTCCAGGCCGGGTCCGCCCGACCGCGCCGGGTCCGCCAGACCACGCGCTGGGCCCTCCAGACAGCGCTCTCCAGGCCGGGCCCTCCAGGCCGCGCTCGCCCGGGCCCGCCAGACCAGGCCGCGCTCACCCGGACCCGCCAGACCCGGCCACGCGCTACCGGCCAGGCCCCGGGAGGTCCTCCCGACCCTGCGCGCCAGGGCGCCCGCCAGGCCACGCTCGCCTGCACCCGCCAGACCCGGCCACGCTCCGCAGCCCAGGCCGCGCCGGGTCCTCCCGACCCTGCGCGCCAGGCCCTCCCGGCCGCGCTCGCCCGCACCCGCCAGCCCCGGCCACGCGCTGCCAGCCAGGCCGCGCCGGGTCCTGCAGACCCTGCGCGCCAGGCCGCGCTCACCAGACCCCGTCCGACCAGGCCGCGCTCCGGGCCTGCCAGGCCTCGCCTGCCACCCTCGCCGTCCGCGGCCGAGCCCAGCCGAGCTCGCAACCCGGCCTCGCTGAGGCTGCCGGGCCTGGCAATCGCGCCTTCACCTGCTGCCTCGGGGCCCAGCTCGCGGCCGCCAGGCCTCCTCAGCACCTCGCTCAGAGCCTGCCAGCCAGGCCGCCAGCCCTCTCCGTGCTAGTCTCCGACGTGCTCCAGCAAGGAAGGCCTCCCTCGCTGTCCACTCTCCCTTCTCTATTGTATCGTGTCTTTCGACGTCTGCTGTTCACATGTTATTTCACCAAATTAAGAGTCCCCTCTGTCCAACTTTCCCCTACAGCTACTGCCTCACTTTTCCGCTCCTCTTTATACGAACACTCTGAGATTTCTACTCTCGCTTCTACCAGACACTCCCCTCCCCTTGTCCCCTGCACTGGCTGTTCCCCCAGAGCCACGTGACCCACTGCTTTTCGGCTTCCAGTCTTTGCTCAAATGTCACTTTCTCAGCGACACTTACCCCACTGAATATTCCTGAACACACACTCCTGAGACCCCCAGCACTCCTGACCCTCCTTCCTTCTCTTTTTTACAGCATTCATCACAGTCTGAAATACCACTGAGCCAATGTTTGTTCTTGTCTGTCTCCCACTCCACTAGAATGTAAGCTCCATGAGAAAACGGATTTTTGTCTGTTTTGGTGACTGATTCAAATATTTGTTACAAATAAATACTAAGTGTTGGCTGTTTTAAAAATATTTATATATACATATATCTGTCATGGTGTGATTTAACCAAGTAAATCAATAAAATATACTACAATTTATTGAACTATCCCCATTAGTTAGGCTGTTTCAGCATATTTGCCACAATTACCAATGCTACAAGTAATTTTTTTGTATAAAAATCTATGTACAGTATTAATTCCTCCATTGTTGGTAATATTACAAAAGTACATTACAGGAATCTAAGTTTTTAAATTTGACGGACAATGCCAGACAACCAGGAGAGACTATAAATGAGATGAAAACCTGAGTTATACCTAAAAATCAACCAGATATCATCTTAAATATCCAATAGAATTTTATAATTTTAGAAAATGAAAGATAAAAGAGGAAAAGGTATTTTCACATGTTAATCGAGATGCAAAATTCAATCTAGTGGTCAACCTGGATAGCTGCTGTAGATTTCTTTGAGTGCACACAAGAATCAGACAGTAAGTATCACCTGAAGTCAAGGGTCAGGCTCCTTAAGAGTAAATGAAGTCACATGACCAGCAACTACATTTGAATTCACTCTATCCTACACCCAGGTCACCTATAAAAAGCCAGTCAGAATCCCAGGCTTTGGTGGTGAGTTACCTCACTTAACATCCTTCCTTAGTGGGTCTGCTACCTCGGTTAAATGGGCTGGTAACAACAGCCTTCATAAAGTGGACACCTAGTTTTTAACCCCCAGAAAGATTAATTAAATGAAAACCATGGTATTAATATTTAGGATTTTAGGAGGAATGTGAACATGTTCAGTATTTTTACATACTTGCAATGTCTTAATTTTATAACTAATTCAAAGGTTATAACTAAGCAACTGATTTAGAATTGTGATAGTATTTGAACAACTAAGAGAACTTCAGGTTTATCATATTTCTACATTTAAACTATTAAATTTTTAAGAATTATTATTAGTCCTTAAGTTTTTACTGTCAGATCAGACATCTGAAGTACTTTAAAGAGAAATCAAATATATAAAATGCATAAATCACTTTAAAATGTGAAGTTAATTCAACTCGGTTGTAAATGGAACCAAATGGTTGTTCACAGATCCCATATAAACGACTGCTAAACTTTGTTAGATTTATATATGTAACAATATAATATCCTTGGCCTAAGGAAGAACTAACACAGGATTTTTTATCAAAAATAATGTACTATTATTTAAACCAAAGTTGAGGTCTTAATATTTGTTTCTAAGTACAAAAACTGCCCTTGCGGGCACTATAAAACTCACATCAACAATGATCTTCCCAGAAGGGTTATAGACAACCATCTTCCCATAGCAATGTAGAAATGTGCCCGCTTCTAGGCTCCTTCCAACCATGTAAACTTCTGCCAATGTGACTGAAGGAAAACTAGATTTCATGATTGCTTTGATTTGCATTTATGCCTGGCTTACTAATGAAGCTGAACTGACCATCTGGATTTCTTCTTTTGTGAATTGCCTGTTCTTAGACTTTGCCATTTTCCTACTGGGTTGTTTTTCTTACCATTTATTAAGAGAAATTCCTGCCTCCTCCAGATTAAGTTTCTGTGTTTTTCCCAATGTTCTACTGTCTTTTTAATTTTAACTAATCCATAATTTCTGTTACACAATATGAAGGAGAGGTCTAACGTTTCCTAACAGATAAACAGCTTAATTACATACAAATTTTAGGTTATACATCGAGTTCTCGTACGTATTTGGATCTACTGTTATACTAACTCTTCTGTTCCTCTGATCTGCTCCAGTTTTTGTGGCTATTTTCAAAATTCACATTTTTTTTCCTTTCTAGGAAGTTCATGTTAGTTTCCAGCTGTCCTCTAAGAGCCGGGAGTTCAAGTTACCCACCACAGTTTCCATATTAGCTGTACAACTGTCTGATGTGACCCTGTGACTAGCAGAACAAGAGCCCTGAATAAATCCACAGGCTCTGCAGCTGGCCCGCCAGCATTCTAGTCCATAACCATGCAGCCTCTGGCCAGCTGCTTATCCATTTAATTGCTTCTGTTTCTTCATTTATAAAATGAGGGAAATGAGGTCATCCACTGCAAACGTTGTTGAATGAATTAAATGAGATAGTCTACTTAAAAACGTATGTAAGTGCACACCAAATTTAGTTATTTAGTTATAAGACTAAATTTACAATAACAAATTTAGTTATTTCTACCGTACAACACAAATTAGCAAAATTAGATCAGATTCAAGATTATCTGTGATAATGTTAAGGTCACTCTCATTCGCTCATAGTAGTATGCTTTCCTGAGTTGAAGGACAGGGTAATAACCACTAGTGCTGAAAGTACACATCATCTAGCATACCATTCTCTCCCTCAGGGAGTTAGAGGCCCTAGGAAAAGTATGTCATATGTGTCTGGGGGTAAAATGAGATTAGAAACAGCTGGTTTCTATCATCATCAACTAGTAACAACTCATCTTTTTAACTCCCCCTTTTAACCAACCTTTCCTGGTCCATCAGGCCCAGCTTTCTAAAAACACATTCTATCAGATTACCTCCCCCATTACCATCACAAAGAACCTATAACAGATCCACTACCTACCCCAGAAAATATCAACTCTCCTGCCCGGCTTTCAAAGCTGACCTGACTTGGTCATTCTCAAATTTTGTGCCAACCTCACAAATCACCCTCTTAGTGACTTTTGTGCATCTGGTATCCATCCATGTTACAGTACACTATACTGTACTACCACAAACTAGAAGACACACTTTCATTAGCCAAAAATACTATAGCCAAGTATTATAATAAAGTCAAGAGGAAAACTACTTTTCCTCTTTCTGAAAACCTAAGTACCACTGGCCAACAGGCCCACTTGTGGCCTCTCTCTCTGAATGGTCAAAAGATCCCAACCAGGAAACTGGTGATCTCATTCCCAAGTTTTTTAAGTATATCACAAAATAATAAACTTTGGTCCAAGAGTTCAGAACAACCCGGTGCTTTCTCAGATCTCTACCCAGGGCCTCAAATCCCTTTTGCCAGTGTTTTCAATCTAGACCATCTCCGTGTTGGAAGAGAGGGAAACCAAACAACACGCTGGACCCGACCAGACCTCCCAGACCTCACTCTTCTTACTCTAAACCATTACTTTCTAAAAAGCCCTTTTTAACTGTGCTTAGGAATTTCCCTTCAAGATGAGAAATGGAGCTACCAAAGTCAGCTGCCCCTCCCACCTCCAAACCCCTGCTGAGTCCCCTCTTCTCACTGCTACACTGTCCCCAGTCACACGCTGTCTCCACTTCATGACTGACCCTCACCATCAGACCTCACCATTGAAAATGCCTTGGTCAAAAGGTCACCACCCACCGACATCCATGACATCACATCCAAGGACGACACTGGCTGCTTTTATGTCTGCCCTATGTCTCTTCAGGCATCTGCCCCTTTCCCACTCCATGTAACTTGGCAGGGCTGCCAGCCACTTGGATTACCCTGCCAAAGAAGAGGGATACTGACCAAAAAAAGAGGGCTTTTGGGGACATGAAATGAGCCCTACCTAGGAAAGAAAGGTTTGTGCTTTTTCCTCTGGGATGGGCGGTCCTTAGGACTATTTAATTTTTAGTGTAAGCCCAAAACCAGGGACCGTCCTTGACCCCATGTGAATACAGACTGCCTGAGACTCAAACCACCACAGAAGGAGGCAGAAAGATATTAGGGGGAAGGGAGCTAGGTACTAGAGGAAATGAGGTGAAAGAGGGAGAAAAGTGAAGACAGGGTTTAAGAGAAACATGAGAAGGCAGATCCATGTAGAAAACGTCCTTCTGTATCAATAAACACAAACGTGCATAATTCTTCATAATGACTGCATCGTATCCGCTAGATGGGAGTAACCTAATCTGCTCTCAAATCGGACGTTTAAATTGTTACCACTTTTAACTCCTATGAAGCACAAAATGCATGCAATGTATCATAAGCAGACATAACTGCACAGGCAGCTGTACATACAGAGAGTCATTTTTGCAAAATTGGGATTCTGCACATCCAGTAATTTAAGGGTAGTTTTACTTACCCACGGAATGAAAGCTGTTTGTCTTCAAGTTGTGCATACAAACAGCACTTGATGGTCCACACTGGGCAATATTCACATTTCCACAGATGTTGATTTTATAAAGCATGTTATTTTTGGTATCAACAGCTTCCCATGTGTAACTAGAAAGGAAGAAAAGCAATTTGTCACTGTCACTGATCTGCCAATAATTAAACTTCTCTCTAGTTTCGTATTCAAGCCACAGTTGCTTAAGATTACCATAACCTAGAAGATACACTTTCATTAGCCAAAAATACTAAAGTCAAACTATGTTAAGTTGAATAGAAGCCAGGGCAGAAACCACTAAATACCATCTCACTCTGGTTCAATCCACCCTGAAGCAGCCTCAAGACTCCATGAACATTGAAATACTTAAAATTCTACCATTAATTTAAGAATATCAGCTCAGATGTCTAAGTCATTGCTCAAGAATCATGTTGAATTTTAAGATAGTGACCTTTCCAATCACACTAGAATGCTGAAAAGCCAGATGATTGTTTTTAACTTCATCTTAATTAAGAAGTAGTTGTGGCATGAAAGACAGTTCTAGTTCTGGTTTTACCTTTTACAGCTACAGTTCAGATCTGAACTGACAAGGTGAAGCTGTGCCGTTAGGCAACCGATCCAAAGTCAGACAAAATTTACTTTAGGTTGATTCAATGTATCAAGCATTTTACATGCATTAAAACTTGCTTTCTGTTCAAACCTCTGGCAAAGCAGATATTGAGCAACTGCCCATGAACCAAAATGCACACTTGGGACAAAACACAGTTGACCCTTGAACAACATGGGTTTGAACTGCATGGGTCCACTTATACGTGTATTTTTTCCCCTAAGTACTGTACTGCCATATACCGAACTACATGATCCACGTTTTGCTGAATCCACAGAAGCAAACCTCGGATACAGAGGGAAAACTGTAAAGTTATATGCGAATTTTCGACGGGGGGTGGGCAGGGTAGGAGGGTGGCACTCCTAACACCTACACTGTTCAAGAGTCAACGATAATGCTCTGTCAGTCCTGTCATAAAAATTATTCTCAGTTCTCCACTCTTCCCAGGGAAAATGTTGTGTCCATTTTGTAAAACTTCCTCAGCAAGGGTAGACAGGAAATGAGGAAAGTAAATAAAAAGTTCCCCGCAAAAATGCAAGGATACATTCATGCAACAGTATTGTTGAAAGGAAGATAAATCAAATCAGACTTGCTTCGGCTAGGCCTCTCCTGGAATTGTGGAGGGCCTGGGTGTGACACCCTGAGGTTGCTTAACCCTAAGAGCATGTGTATGTGTCAGGAGTACCCAAAGCAGTACCAGCTGGTTGAGAGAGTGCACTCCCCCAGGAGTCCACTTACCACAGCGGTGACAAAACACCAGGCAACACAGCCCTCCCTGAACAGAGCCCGCCTCCCCAGAGCCCCACCCAGCAATGGAGGAGCCCTAACACAGGGTTACTGGCAGGCAAGGAGCCAGGCATTCTCCTGAACCCCGGTCTGGGGACCCATCAATTCCACCTGCCAGGAAGCCAAGGACCTGGGCACAGTCTGCATGCAGGCAGGGGTGCAGAACGCTCCCCTGGGAGCTCTGGCAGCCTCTGAAGTGCGGGAAACCTGAAAAACAGGCTGGGGTGCTTTGGTGAGGGCCCAGCTGGGCTCAAAAGCAGTCACCACTGAACTCAGCTTCTTCCTTGGTAACACCTTAGAGATATCTCCCAGAGGCAGGAGAGTTACATGGCCCCAGAAAATGACCCAAGTAATACCAGGCACCAGAAAATCATCCATCAAGGCCTGTTTCTTTTGACCTTCACTAACCTTCATTCATTCGCTTCACAAACTATTTTCTTAAGTACTTAGTGAGGAGTACAGCGATGATCAAACAACAATCAGACCCAAAAGCCCCTGCCCTCCTCGAGTGTGTATTCCAGGGGAGGACAGAAAATAAACAGGTAAAGAAATACACAGGAAAATGCCATCTCCTAACACAAGCATGCTTTTACAAAAACGAAATAGTGGCAAGTGATAGG
Source organism: Kogia breviceps (assembly GCF_026419965.1). NCBI lineage: Eukaryota > Metazoa > Chordata > Mammalia > Artiodactyla > Physeteridae > Kogia > Kogia breviceps. Next base: position 84,318,456 of record NC_081322.1, on the reverse strand, counting down.
AGATGACCGAGTAGTTACTTAATGTTGTAGGGGAAGCCTTCTGAGATCATACTCACCCTGGGGCTTGAATGACAAAAAGCGCAACCCAGGGGGAGGCGTGGCGGGCAGAATATCCAGCAGCCGTACTAGCCATGTTGAGGTCCTGAGGCAGGAATGAACTTAGCACGGGGATGGAAAAGAAAGGAAGGCCCTGTGGCTGGAGCAAGGTAGATAAAGAGACCAGGAGAAGATGACGTCCAGGAGGTGGGGACAGCTGGTCACACAAATTAAAGGAAGCAGTTTTGATTTCATACTTGAAGCAAAGAAAGGCCACTCAAAGACCCGCTCTGTGGATCTTTCCTAAAAAATTTAAGCTAGGGTTTTCATGTGCAGAGTATTAGTAAACTTTTCTATTAATTACGGTTAATTAAGGAAAATCGTGAATCTCTTACTCAGGACCCCTAAGTTTTTCCAGGATAGCAGACGTCAGATTTAAAGCCAAGTTTAAAGCAATGGCATCATTAAAGTGTTCCAGAATCCTAAGAACATGAGAGGTGTGTGAAGGAATTTTAGAATGAGTGAATGAGTAGGCATCAACTCCAAAGACATCCACGTGGTTACTGAAAATGCTACGCTTTTCTTAAAACAGAAACCCACTGCTGTTTTTTGCAGAGGTGATCGTTAAATAAGCTAGATGGAGAGTGCCTGTGTTTGTGGAGCAGAAAAGAGTAAAATGCGAGATGTTGTCCTGATTATCTGGAAAGCAGCGTTCCTAGAAAGATGTTGCTCTAGTCAACTATATTTCTTTTCTCTATTTGTATCTCATCATATTTGCTTTCTGTCAAGATTTATCAAAATGACAAGCGGTTACCAGATTAAGGGGTGAGGACCCTGTGAGAGTGAGTGCTGGGTTTCTTTAGGATTTTCATTGAACCACGCACCACAGGGCAGCAACTCACAAATCCACACTGCAGCACCTGGGCAGAGTCCTTAGTCGTCTCCCTTAAAAATGGAGAAAGGGCATCTGCAGGCTGTCAGGGCTTGAAACGCTTGGATTCCAATGGACACGTGTTTGCTTTAAAACAGACACCCATGCGCAGTGCCTTGTATCAAAAGGACCTCAGGGGTAATCATTCCATTGAAATCATCGATCTGAAAACTCATGGACCGTGTTCCAAAAACTACAGTGTATCCTGCTATGCCCCCAGTTAGATTCAAGTGTCATCTAGATAAGCTTTCACTAGTAGGAAATATTTTTTAAAGATGACTTCATTAAACTTGAAAATCATAAAAATATCTGATAGCACATTTTAAGAAAGCTACATGTTTGGAACTAGATGATTCTACACTCCTTGCCAGACTGAAGGCCAAATTACCAGAACGGCCTAGGCTGAAACCATTCTTTAAATTTTTTATTTATTTATTTTTTGCGGTACGCGGGCCTCTCACTGTTGTGGCCTCTCCCGTTGAGGAGCACAGGCTCCGGACGCGCAGGCCCAGCGGCCATGGCTCACGGGCCCAGCCGCTCCACAGTATGTGGGATCTTCCCGGACCGGGGCACGAACCCGCGTCCCCTGTATCGGCAGGCGGACTCTCAACCCCTGCGCCACCAGGGAAGCCTCCATTCTTTAAATTTATGCTGAAGTTTTAAAGCACCATGATCATATTCTAGAACCAGAGAATGGCTTCAGAAACAATAAAAGTACGTAGACTAAATAACATTTAATGATACATTTAATGAATAATCTTTTGTCCAAAAGTTTTCCACTAGAAAACTCTCTGCAATAAAGGGAACATGTACAGCCAAAATGAAGAAACCCAACAGTATGATTTATTTAAGAGCCAAGCAACTGAGACCGTTCAGCTGAGAGTCCCAGAGAAGTCTATATTCTAAACTAAGCTTTTTGGACTTACACAAATAAAGAGGAAAAAAAAAACTAACAGGAAAAAATGAGACCAACATGTTAGACCAAAGAGAGAACAAAGCTGTAATATTAAAATTTTAAACTTTTAGCAGAAAACAAACCATGGAATAAAATACCTGCAAGTTGTGTGGAAATGTAGTCTTCGTTCAGAGATACACACACACACACACACACACACACACTCACACACACACACTCACACTCACACACGAATGTTTTAAATACGTCTGTGCTACAAGCATCTCCTGCAGCAGGATAGGTATGAAAGCCCAGTGGGCATTTTCATGAAACTCTGACACTCATATCAGGTCAAGTCTTCTTCTAAAAGACACCGTGGTTCTAGGCCGTCCTCCATCTCACCTGTGAGAAACAGGATGCAAAGAGGCAGAGAAGAGACCTGAAGGCCGGAGGAAGTGGGCGGTCCACGGGGAGCATCCCCCAGAAGCCCGCCCGCTTCCAAGTCTTGCAAAACTCAGTTCATATCCTCTGAGGAGGCAGCCTAATCCCGGTTAGAAATGTTCTTCTGGACACAAAACCACCTGTGTTAGAACCCTGGCTTTGAAACTTAGCAAAAGCAAGCAAAATCCTTGCCATTCCTACCTCATTTTCCAGAGTATAAAATGCCGCTAGCCAACGTCCCCCTCGCCCTCTTAAACACTCCACATTCATTTCAAAGCAAACCTGACGATTAGACACACGGCTATGCCCGCAACGCCCCCCGGACCACGTGGGCTGGTCCCTGCTGCGCCCTCAGCTCTGATGCCAGCCCTCCTGGCACTTCCCACCACCCATCGCTAGATCTTCGTAGGCGTCTGGCAACCCCAACTGCCCCGTGGCTCTGGACAGGAGTGCCCTCTGCCCCAGAATGACATATGGACGTATAGATGGACAGAATCAATATATGCTGGCAGGCTGGGAAAGAAGCCTGTCAGTGAACTAAGAACGCGTCACAGCAAACTCTCAACCACAGGCGCTGACGGCCACTCCGCAAGCCACCCGACCACCTCACGCCATTCATCAACTCTCCCGATTTCCTTGCTTCAGAGCCAAAGACTCCAAGGCTCAGAGCCTTGAAGCCCCTTGCCCAACGTCACACAAGTATGAAACGACAAGGCCAGGCGTAAGCCAGGTCTGTCTCAGCCCCGACCCTACGGTAAACTGCCTCATTTACTTTCAATTTTTTTACTTTTTTTTTTTTTTTAAACTTTTCAGGAAATATTTACTTTCAATTACAACACTGAAGCTGGCAAACCATTCCAGGAAACTTTACAATTTAAATCTTGTCACAATAGATGCCCCTAAAATGGCAGATCCAGGGGCTTCCCTGGTGGCACAGTGGTTGCGAGTCCGCCTGCCGATGCAGGGGACGCCGGTTCGTGCCCTGGTCCGGGAAGATCCCACGTGCCGCGGAGCAACTAAGCCCGTGCGCCACAACTACTGAGCCTGCGCTCTAGAGCCCGTGAACCGCAACTATTGAGGCTGTGCTCTAGAGCCCGCGAGCCACAACAACTGAGCCTGCGCTCTAGAGCCCATGAGCCACAACGACTGAGCCCACGTGCTGCAACTACTGACGCCTGCGTGCCTACAGCCCGTGCTCCACAACAAGAGAAGCCGCCGCAATGAGAAGCCTGCACACCGTAACAAAGAGTAGCCCCCGCTCGCCGCAACTAGAGAAAGCCCGTGTGCTGCAACAAAGACCCAACGCAGCCAAAATTAAAATAAAATTTAAAAAGTAGGTTAAAATAAAATAAAATAAAATGGCAGACCCTATGTGGCCTGTTGATTTCCAGAGTGAGTGAAAGCATCTGAGCACGGCCCCTGCGGAGAGGCTGTGACCTTTGTGAAGATCCAGTCTAACCTCTGTCAAACTGACCAACAGATGAGACACTCCTCTGAGCTCAAGTTCTTGCCTAAGTTTCCAACTTCTGCTACTATCCCCCCCACACCCCGTCCAGTTCCGCTTTTTCTCCTTCGCACAGTCTGAATCGCCACACGCTAGAGGCAGTGCCTTCAGCAACCTGTCTTCCCTCACCAACTGGCTCCCACGGAAAGAATATCAATTCCCGCAGCCCCGTCCTCCCCACGGGCTGCCCTCGCCTCTCTTTTGTATCCAGGCCGGTTGAGGATTCCACTAAGAAGGAACACATCGATGTGGTTTTCCCCGCCTCAGATTCACACCCTCCTTTAAAATGACTCCTTAGCTCAGCAGAAAGCTGCCCCCCGAAAACCTTAGCCAAGAGTCCAACAGCGACATCAGTAACTGGGAAACACCCTGCGATCAAACCATCGAGCCAGCAGGGAACAGGGGAGAAGACAGGAGTCACACACAAGGCAAATGACTTTAAGAGACGTCTGATTTTAAAGTGAATTCGGGAGACTTCCCTGGTGGTCCAGTGGGTAAGACTCCGCCCTCCCAATGCAGGGGGCCCGGGTTCGATCCCTGGTCGGGGAACTAGATCCCGCGTGCATGCCGCAGCTAAGAAGCCCACATCCCCCAACTAAAGACCCAGCTCAGCCAAAATTAATTCATTAATTATATTAAAAAATACAAAAATAAAATGAATTCTGCGGCTGAGATATGCCCTGGAGGTGGACAATTCATCTCACTGTATAAGGTGAGCACACAGGCTGTCGTTCCCTTGGTTAAAGAAAACGTGAGGCCATCTGCCCCTGACTAATCCCACCGCCTCCGCCGAAACTACTTTGGACGACGGCAGTCAGTCTGAGGCTCTTCGGTGGCACAGAGGCTCCATTTTAACCTCATTTGGTTTACATTTCATAATATTCTGAAAGGTGCTGGCAGATCACCAATTAGAAGGAAGTACACAAGTAGCATACTTGTGTCAACCAACCCAGAGACAGGAAGGCGTTTCTACTTTCCCAGTCCTGTTCGGCAAATGCCACATTGAGAACGCAGCCTGGTCGAAACGGGACCCAGCCAGAGGCAGCAAGGAAGAAGCAAATCTAAGTGGCCATCACACGTGCCTACAGATCAGACAGCTTCATGAAGAGAAACACAAAGCCATCTCCACTGAATGCGGTGCAAACGTCCGTCCAAAAGAGAGCAGTCAAAAGAAAAAGCCAGAGGGCTACAACTGGACAGTTACTCTCAACTGTGTGACACTGGTGTCTTAATGTGACACCTCTCAAGTTTTCATATATTATCATCACTGAATACCTGCAAACCTGCAACACCTTGCAAATATAATTTGGGGTTCTTTCTAAATTTTTCAAAGAGCTAACATCTAAAATGAAGTATATAAAGTCCCACTATAAAATGTATGGTATGCCCAACCCCTTAAAGAAAAGAAAAAAAAAAAAAAATCTTAGAGAACCGAGTCCCTGGAACTTCCCCAGCGGTCCAGCGGTTAAGACTCCAAGCCTCCACTGCAGGGGGCGCGGGTTCGATCCCTGGTCGGGGAACTAAGATCCCACAAGCCACGTGGTGTGGCCAAAAATAATAATAATTTTTTAAAGTTTTTTAAAAATTAAAAAAAAAGAAAACTGAGTCCCTTCCCTCCAAAACAGCTCCACGAACCTTCATTCTGTCCTTTACTCACATGTTGCCACGCGGCCACACGCTTTTGAAATCTTAGTTCCCCCATCGCCATGAGTCTTGGGGTTATGGTAATGGCCGTGTGGCTATTAAACATTTGATTACTGGCCTACAATCATTGGTACACAAAGCAGGATAGAGATACGATGTAATCAGTACCAAAATTCGTAAGCATGAATCTATAATTTGGTTTCCTTTTTAAAAAAAGAAAAACAAGTTGGTGATAAAGAAGCTAAACTCACATAGCATCATGGCCACTGGCTAGAGGAATGTTTTTCTGAATCTAGAGTGAGCAGCAAATACCAAATTTGGGGGACGAGGGGAATGCAACGTCTCTGCAACCTGAACATCAAAAAAGTTTTCTCTGCTTCTGGCCTGGATCCAAGTCCTCTAACAGAATATTCCGGAAACATTTGGGTCACTACTGCCCCTTATCATCATCAGATAGTTTCTCAGCTCATACCTCCAGACCACCAACCTTCAAAATCTGCAACGTCTCCTAAAATAGGAAGAGGGGAGGGAGCGGTGGGAAATGGCAGAGGGAAAGGAGGTCATGGAAAGAGGCAGGGTTTCCAAAATGGACATTTGCAGCAGAAATGTCAAGAGCATAATGTAACCACTGTTGTCAATAACTTTTTGCTGCTGACACTAAGAGAGAAAAATCTGATCTGGCACAATAAATATGCACCCTGATCTGAAGGCCGAGGGACACATGAGTTTGACACAGCATCATGGCCAAAGCTTATATAGGAAGTACTTCACTTCCTATTCTAACAAACCCACAAAGCTGTGGATAAAGATATGGAGCCAGCAAAAAAAAAAAAGGCAAGGAAATGCCAGACTTTAGTCTCTGGTTTTCCCTGGTGGTTATGCAGGGTCTGGGAGCACGAAGCCAGTTGTCTGGAGAGGGATCCGCTGGAGGCGAGGCTCTAAGTCAGCGTTAGGGGCCGAGGCGCCAGGGGGTTGGCAGGGCTGCTTTTAAAACCGGCATCATGAGTGAGTGACCGGGAGAGGTCACGTGAACTAGAGGCAAAGCTCCCCCAGAAAGGTGCCAGGGCGACGGGGGAAGGAGCCCACACACCTGGGCCTGAATCCTGCCCCACCCTGACCAGCCCTGTGGGACACACTGAAGCTCTCTGAGCCCCGCCTTTCCAGTCTACAAAGTTGTCTACCTCACAGCCACAGCGAGGAACACCAAGACTGGAGCTTTTGAGACTATTACGATCTAAGCTCTCACCTGGATCAACAGCAGGACTTAGACTGCCCCAAAACTGAGCTCACCAACTTACCCTGGTGAGTCCTTCCTAAAGGACTGTCACGTGACATTGCCAGGCCTTGGCGAGGAGAGGGAAAGGGGGGCGGCAGGCCCTTGTTTGGGGGCCATCTCCAGGAGCAGCTCAAGACAGAGACCAGGGGCTCTGGACACACACACGCTCACGTGCACACACGCTCACGCGCACACGCGCTCACGTGCACACACGCACGCACACGCACGCGCGCGCACACACACACACAGATACGAACACACACACAGATACGAACACACACCAGTCACCTCCTGGGACGCCTCAGAAGACAGAACAGGCACTTGGGAGCACCCAAGCCTGCACCATGCAGCCACCAGCTGCCGCCAGAACAGAGGTCCGATGAATCGGAAACTTGTGGAAAAGGATAGGTCATACTCTCCCCCTCAAGAGGTTTCACTGCACTGCAAGGCTGGGCTTCTTAGTAAATCGGCAAGTGCCCTCCACAACAGAAATCTACCACGAAGGACCGGCCCGTCCTCCCTCTGCTACACCTGCTGCGTTTTTCCTCCCATCAACTCTATGGTACCAGGACGCAGGCCAGGACTTCAACCCGAAACCCTGCTCGCTGAGGACCTTTTTAAAATCTGGATATGCTCTCATACTTTGTTCCTCAAATGCAGAAAGAAGGGTTGAATTACAGGCTAAACCTCCTCCTTAATTATATGGATGTCGGAATTCAACTGCCTTTAACGTCAACCCAGCCCACAGCAGAGAAATCAAACCTTAAGGCTTGGTCCCCTCATGGGCCCTCACCAATGTCCCCCAAACCCTCCCAGACCTGGTACCCTTCCTTCAGAGCCCTCAGTACAAGAGAAAGTCTGCCTTCCTAATTTCCGGGCAGTCAGCTCAGCTGGTTAGCTCGAGATCCTGATGAGGCCGCTCTCTGGGGGGAGTTCTTCACAAAGGCCAGTGATGTTGTCACAGGAGAAAAGTTTCTGCTTTCCAGATGCTGGGGTCACACAGCTCAGAAACCCTAACACCCAGCTGGGGACCGGAAGCACAGTGCCATGTCAGCTGTCACCTTCCTGCATTCATCTAAAAGAACAACTGTAACCCCCCACCCCTCCCCAAGCACTTCCCCTGAATGACCTGCTAACGCTGTCACAACCTCCACCCAATCCCCCCAGGCGGTCCCTAAACCTGCTTCCCCCACAACCCTGCCCACCTCTGAAAATGGAACTCCATCCTTTCAACTGCTCAGACCAAAAGCCTAAGAGTCCGCCTTTCTCCTTCCTTCCTTACATCCCATATCCAATCATGGGCAAATCCTATCAGCTCCACCTTCAAAGTATCCACAATCTGACCACTTGTCACCACACCCCTGGTCCAATCTGTTATAACTTCTTACCTGGTCCATCAAAAATACCAGCTTCCCCTCTAGGTCCCTCCTGTGCTGGAAATCCTCCCAGCCTCCCGCCTCCCTCAGAATAAAAGCCAGAGTTGCACTTTTTTATTTTTTCATTGAAGTCTAGTTGATTTACAATGTTAATTTCCGCTGTACAGCAAAGTGATTCAGTTATACGTACACATACGTTCTTTTTCAGAGTCATTCTTGATGGCCTGTGGGACTTGGCCCCCAGCTAATCCTCTGCTAAACATTCCTGCCTTCCACCCTCCCCCCTGCTCATGGTGTTCCAGCCACGTCAGCCAGCATCCTCGCCAAAGCCCTGATGTGTGGGTCCCCCTGCCTAGAACACCCTTCCCCTGTTAGACGTGCAGGTCTCCGCCTACAGAAAGTCCTCGGGACAGCGCACCCTCCGGGAAACAGCTCCACCCACAGACCCTCTCCCCTGCCTCGCTCAGCCCGTCCCCCCAGGCGTCTAACTCACACGGCCCCCTGTAAAGGACGAGGACGCAGTCTCAAACGGCAGGAGAGAGAGAGAGCCTTGTGGGCTTCTCGCTTTGTTTTGTGGTAACACTCCTCCGGCAGACAGCAGGTGGAGGGGCCTCAGAGGACACAGAAGGTGACTCAGTGGAGACGCGCCCTTGTCACTTCTAGGAAGCCACCCCTTCAGCACGTCCATGCTGGTGGTTTGGGTTTCTATTTGCAGCCCGGGGGTAAGGGGCCAGGAGTGCTGGGGAGTGGCTTGCAGTACAAAACAGTGTTTTTTAAATGTCTAACTGGTTTTCAACTAGAGAGAATCACACAGACGGCAACAGATTAATGTCACACACAGTCAAGACCCAATGGGCTGTCGACCCCTGGATGGGCCCTCCGTGTGCGCTCTGCATGTTTTATTACCACACACACGTATGTGCGAAGAATATTTACAGCGTTAAAGCACAAAGGCTCTGATTTAAAAGACAGCTCCTCCCAGGCTGCCACGGGCAAAGGCCACGTTTCACTCTTTCCACATTCCTTCGTCTTTCCCTGGTCCCTCCATATCCTGAAACAAAACTAGAATTGATACTTTCACAACCTCTGATTTCCTGCAACTCTCCTGGCCCCCAATGAACAGTGACACGTGCAGGACCCTACTCCGTCGTCCTGGGGAAGCTGCCCTCCGCGTGTTCACCAAAGGATCTAAAAGCAACAGCAAACTCCCACCGAAGGTCTCTGGTCGATCTGAAAGGCAAGTTTCATGCTCCCAGAAACTAGAGGGACTGGGATCTCCCCACCCTGCACACAGGCTGGCCCCCCCGCGCTGGTTGCCATAAGGACAGAAATAGGCGCGTGACACACTGCTTCGGGCACCTCCAAACCCCAGCGGCAGGAGCTGGTTCTTTAGTTGTACAGCAAAGTGGAACTGACAAAGGGCTTTCACACCCACCCCGCCGGCCCGCGTTCTTGCGCCAGCTCCCCACCTACAAAAACGCCCCGGAACCCAGCACCCACCCCCTCCAGGGAAGCCAGCATGGGAGCCCCTTCTGACCACGGACACAGTGCAGAAGTCCTCTGGGCCTTCAGGGCCCCTACAAAAGACGAACAAGGAGGCTCTCTCTTCCCCCCTGGATGGTGGACTAATGCAGCCACCACAGGAAGGAGGGTGATGCCAAGAAAACGGCAGGAAAGGGCCTGGGGCCGCCTGACATATGGCACCTGGCACCCACCCAACCCTACACCTCCTTGTGCAAGCGAACTCGAGCTGGGCTTTTCTGCTACTCGGAGCTAAAGGAATCCTGAAGGATACACACCTCACAACCACAGCATTCTGGGTGCAAAATGGACCCTGAGAATCACACAGCCCAGTGGTTTTAAAACTTTTGTAAATGGTGGAGATGTTTCTTTCTCAAAAGGGCTCTTACATGGAGTGCCAATGGCTAGAATGGATAAAGACGAAACGCCCTCTGGTTGAGGCAGAAAGCCCTAGGCGCTAATGGAGAAGCCGGGGGTTCAGAGTAACCAGCTAAAAATATCACTGACCTAATGCAGAGACTCTTAACATATAGAAAGAAAGCAATCACTGCCGCCACCACCATTTATGAACACTGAGGATGGCCAGGCACTTAAACGCGCTCTGGTCCTCATACCACCCTAAAAACATGATTAGCACCCTGATTTGACACAGAAGGAAACCCAAACTCAGCAGATCAGTAACTGTCCACATTCAAAAGCAGGACAGTTGACTTCCAAAACTCCACTCCCCCAGCCCTCTTGAGGAGGAAACGGAGATCCAGAGAAAAGAAGTGATCTGCCACACCAGCACAGGAACCCAGCTCTCCGGACTCCACCTGCAGGAAGCCCTCACTGTACCCTGCCAACCGCAATCAACAGAGATCCAGCAGCTGTCTCCAAGCAGGAACAGGGCTGGGTGTGATGCTTAGGAGGACAGAAAAGCACCTCAGAGCAGCCACACAGACACACCAGCCAGAGGAACGCCCTGCCCACCCCCCAGTCTCCCCCCAGCAACTTGCAGCCAAGCTTCAACAACTGCTCCCAGCCCGATCCTGCACAGCTGCACAAAAAGAGGTCACATATGTCCCAGAGAAGGCTTACTGCAAAGAGCATGATCAAGAAGCACCAGTCGTCACAAGGGCACCAACACCATGAAAATGAGATGACAAATGCCAACAAAGAAACGGGGCCCAAGGAAAGAGAATTAATAGAGCAATCAGAGCAGAACTTCACAATACATCTTCCAGGGGATGAGGAAAGCTGTGGCATCCATGAAGAACAGGCAGCTGTGAATATATATCAACCCTAGACCTTGTTGGAATTTTTTTAAAAAACAGGAATGTTGAGGAGCTTATGAACAACAGGAGAATTGCCAGCCTGGGAGACAGAACACAAGACATTCTTCTGGAACCCTGACCAAAGTGGTAGTCAGATACAAAGTATAAAAGAGAAACCAAGCAGGACAAAATATAAGTTATGATAAATAACGGCTGAACAGCACAATTAATGAAACTTTGACCCAAGCAGAGAACATTTTTTCCAAACACACAGAACACTATTAACTTGATTAGGTGCTAAGCCACAGTTTCAGCACATTTACTGCCCACAGTGGGGGGTGGATTCCATTTACCTGGGGAAAGAAAAGATTTTTAAAAATTAGTGGGTCGGGCTTCCCTGGTGGCGCAGTGGTTGAGAGTCCGCCTGCCGATGCGGGGGACACGGGTTCGTGCCCCGGTCCGGGAGGATCCCACATGCCGCAGAGCGGCTGGGCCCGTGAGCCGTGGCCGCTGGGCCTGCGCGTCCGGAGCCTGTGCTCCGCAGCGGGAGAGGCCGCGGCTGTGAGAGGCCTGCGTACCGGGGGAAAAAAAAAAAATTAGTGGGTCCAGGAAGTTTAAATAGTTAGAACTTTGGGGTACAAGAAGGAAATATTTAGAACTGAAGGATGAAAAAACTATGTATCAAAACCTAAGTAGTATAGGACTCAGGACAAAGAAACACATAGCTTTAAATTCATCCCTCAGTTATGTAAACTGATTTAAAAGATCTAAGCTTTCAACTCAAACTAGAAAAAAAGAGGATAAACAACAAGATCCTACTGTAGCACAGAAAACTATATTCAATATCCTGTAATAAATCATAATGATAAAGAATATATATGTATAACTGAATCACTTTGCTGTACAGCAGAAATTAACACAATATTGCAAATCAACTATACTTCAATTAAACAAATTTAAAAAAAGAAAAATTAGGTAGAAGTTAGCAATAGAGAGCAGAAATTAATAAAATCAAGATTTAATGGTGATAGAGATGGTGAACCAAAAAAAACCCAAAAAGCTATGGGCTTCCCTGATGGTGGGTGCAGTGGTTAACATCCACCTGCCAATGCAGGGGACACAGGTTCGAGCTCTGGTCCAGGAAGATCCCACTTGCCACGGAGCAACTCAGCCCGTGTGCCATAACTACTGAGCCTGAGCTCTAGAGCCCACGAGCCACAACTACTGAGCCCACGAGCCACAACTACTGAGCCTGTGCGCCTAGAGCCTGTGCTCCCCAACAAGAGAAGTCACCGCAATGAGAAGCCCGCACACCGCAACCAAGTGGCCCCCACTCGCAGCAACTAGAGAAAGCCCACGAAGACCCAACGCAGTCAACTGTAAATTAATTAACTAATTAAAATGCTAATTCTTTTGAAAAGACTAAAAAGGGTAGAAAACTCTTTAGTAAATATGTTAAGGGAAAAAAAAAAATCAGGAATTTAAAAAACGTACCTACAGATTCAAAAACTATTTCCAAAAGCAAATATGTAGCATGCTACATATTTATATGTAAATACATAATTAAAATGACAATTTCCTCAGAAAATATAGATTATCAAAATTGGCTCCAAAAAAGTACAGAATCTTAATAAACAAAGTAGATGAAATGGAAACCATAATCAAAACTCCTCTTCCACTACATGCTACCTCCACAAAGGCACCAGGCCCAGATAGTTTCACTAGTGAGTTCTACCAAAATTTAAGGGAGAGAAATTATCCATCCTATATAAAAGTGGTTCCACAGCATATAAAATACTAAAAGCTAACTGGCTCTCTCCACAAAGCAAACATTCTTTATACTAAATTCAGCCACGAATAGTACAGCAAAGAAAATTATAGCCCAAGCTCACTTAAAAACACAGTTGCAAGCCTCTTATATAAAATATCAGGAAATAGAAACAGATCTATTTCTATTTCACCTTTTCCTCACATCATACATAAACATTAACTTGCAAAATTGATCACAGGGCTAAACATAAAGTTAAAACTATAAAACTTCTAGAAACAAACATAGGAGAGAATATTTTTGACCTTAGAGTAGACCAGTGGTTCTCAACTGGAGGTAATATTGCCTCCTCCCCACCCCCTGGGGTCATTTAAAATGTCTGAGGACATTATTGTTTGTCACAAATGGGGGGAAGGGTTGTTCCTGGCATCTAATGGGTGAGACCAGGGGTACTCTTAGCAATGCTAAGGACAGGCCCCACAACAGAGATTTATCCAGGCCAAATGTCAAATGTGCTGAGGTTGAGAAACCTTGGTACAGGCAAAGATTTCTTAGGCCACAAAAAGCACAAACAATTTAAAAAAAGAAAAGATAAATTGAAGTCCATCAAAATTAAGAAATATCCTTTCTTCAAAGAATATATTAAGAAAATACAAAAGCAAGCCAAAGACTGGGAGAAAATACACATTATACATACCTGAGAAAGGACTTGATCCATAATATATAAAGAACTCTTAAAACACAGTAAGATGACCCCCAAAAAAGTGTGTTAAGGGATGAGAGCGAAAAAAAAAATTTTTTTTTTAAAGAATCACTACAAAAGATATCCAAATGGTTGATAAGCACATGAAAGTTGTTCATCATTAGGCATCCCAATAAATACAAAAAAAGATGTTCAACATCATGAGTCAGCAGGGATATGAAAATTAAAACCACACTGAGATACCACTAGACACACACTAGGATGACTAAAATTAAAAAGGCTGATAAGATCACGTGTTGTTAAGGGTGTAGAAACACTGGAACTTTCACACTGCTGATGGGAATACGAAACGGACAACCACTTTGACACTCACTCCCTCCCCATTCACTGAAGAGTCCCACCCCTAGGTATCAAAAGAAGAAAAATCTGTGTCCACACAATATCTTATACACAAATATGCACAACAGCTTTGCTCATAATAGCCAAAAACTAGTAACATTTAGATTAGTCTTGGGTCAAAAAGAAAATCAAAACCAAGACTACACATTATTTAAAACTGCAGGACTTCCCTGGTGGCGCAGTGGTTAATAATCCACCTGCCAATGCAGGGGACGTGGGTTCGAGCCCTGGTCGGGGAAGATCCCACATGCCGTGGAGCAACTAAGCCCGTGCGCCACAACTACTGAGCCTGCGCTCTAGAGCCCGCGTGCCACAACTACTGAAGCCCGTGCCTAGAGCCCGTGCTCCACAACAAGAGAAGCCACTGCACCTCAACAAAGAGCAGCCCCCACTCCCCGAATCTAGAGAAAGCCAGAGCACAGCAGCAGAGACCCAATGCAGCCATAACATAAATAAATAAATAAATAAATACTGCAAAAAAATTTTTTCAATAAATAAAATAAAATTAGCAAAAATAAAGGGAGAAGGACGTTTGTTGCTGCCTCCCTGGGGGGAGCAGCGGTAGCCAGCGGTCTTCTGGATCTGTTCAGTTGGTGATGTCTCCACTCCAGCTCTGGGCCTTCCCACTTTTCCCCTCTGCTTAAGAAATGCCTAAGGAATACTTGGAGAATAAATGAATCCTGTGTCACCTTGCCAGGATTAAAGGGGAGGAGACACCATTAGCATCAGTTCAGGCCTCTGTCCCTCACTGGTCATGAGCCAGCTATGAGGAAGGTACAAAGGACCGACAGGTATACTGGATCTCAGCTACCTCCACCTCCATGGCCAGTGGGGGCACTACCAAGAGGGCTCCTGGTTGGGACAATAAAAAGGAAAGAGAAAAGAAAAAGGAGAAAAAGAACATATCTGCAAAGGAACAAGCTACTTTCTACCATCAGTCCCAGTTCTTCCACCCCCATGAATTCTCTCTGCCCAGCACAATACAGTTTTATATGCCAAGATCAAAATAAAGATGAGACATCTAAATTATTTTACTCAACCCCATCTTTTAAAAATCCCTCCGTGAAACACTGATAAAAGACATGAAGCCCAATCAGGAATTCATTTCCTGGGAATCTGTCAGGATGCTGTTCTAAGAATTAAAGCATGTGGGCTAACGTACCCCTAATTAACAATCTTGGGCTACACACACTTACTGTTGCAAGAAACATACACAAATGGATGTGGTCCAAGTTCAACATGTGGCCTAAATTAGGCATATAAGCACTATTCCTTCAGAAAAATCACAGGGAAAAAAATATCTCCTTAGAGACATCAACTAAACCAACCTCAACTCCCAGCTGACTTCATTATTCTCTTGTCCTCAATGTAACAAAAACTTTCCAGCATTTATTACCCAAACAATTGGGGGAAAACTTGTTCTGAATAAATTTTAAGGTACTTAACTACCTAAATCAAGCCAGCCCAAAGCGTTACTTTGTAACTAGTACAAACCGTTAGAACCGCACTCTTTTAGAGCGTTAACACCAAAACGAAGGGTGGAAACCAACCAGTTACATATGTAAGATGGCCTTTTACAACATGTATCTCACACAGTCGAGAGCAAAGCTATGGACAGCGGAGGGCCTTCTGGTCGCTTTCGCGGCTCTGCATGGCTGCCCTCTGCCCCCTCACCTCTCGTTCTCGTGGGTCCTGCCCCAGCGACCTTTGCACACCCCTCCCCGGCCCGGCACTCGTTCGGGCCCCAGGCCCTCCATGCGTGCCAGTCCCACTGGCCTCCGGACTCAAGTGCTTCCCTCCTACTACACACACCACCTCTCGCGAGAACTCGGGGAGCGATAAGAGTCACCGACTTTTTCCTCAGCATAGGACTCGGCTGGTGCATCAATCCTCGCGAAGCTTAAAAAACACACAACTGAGGCTCTCCAAAGAACAAGCACGGAAAGTGCCGAGAGGGCAGATACGCTTTGGGAAACTTGCCTTTGTCGTCCCTGCTTTCCACTGCCCGGCTCTCTCCACAGACACAAAGATATCAAAGCTGCTGCTGAGTCAGTTGCTTCTCTGTCGCCTTCATCCCCGCCGTTAACTAACTGCAAGGGGCCAGCACTCTGCCCACCGCCCTCACGCCACACGGGTGCCCTGCAGGCAGCCCTGAAGCAGGCCCAGACCTCCCTCGCGTGGGTCCTAAGGGACTGCAGGTGAAAAGTACCCTCTCAGGTTCTAGAGAGCAGGGCTTGGGAGGAGAGGTTGTTTTCCCGGAAATCCAACTCCCTTTTCCTCCAGTGACTCGAGAACTGCCTGCCAGGGCTCTAGCTGATGCTGGGTGGCATGTGGGCACCCCAAACCTGCGCCTGAGGGGATCTGGAAACCGTGCCAGGCACCAAACCACCAGGAACAGGAGCGTCTTCCACGGAAAAACGTGTTTCTCGTTACAAGCAACCTATTTACAAACATTTGGAACGTGACCCGGTGTCTATAGGGACTGCTTCCACCGACAAGCTGCACAAACAGTAACAGCAGAAGTCTGCTTTTCACACTCACAGTGAGACCTGGGGAGTTATTTACAAGTGGACGCCCAGGGGTGGAATAAAAGGCAGCTGAAAACATCCGGCTTTGGTGCTACTTGGTAGAATTTTTCAAACTGCATTTAAAAAGATGTTCCCATTCAAATATGTGCTAGAGTTAAGGAACTTTTAGCCAGTGTTACCTCATTCAGGAAAACCATTTTTTTTTAAACCCCCTCCCCAAGGGTAAAAAAAAAAAAAAAAAAAAGAAACAAGTCTTAATAAGTATTTAAGCCAAGGAATCCATTTAAAACAGGAACAAATAGAAAGAATTCACTTTGCAGGTAGTGGGTTTGAAGTGTAGAGCTCTGGGGAAGTCTCAAGGTGAAAGCACAGAGCAGTAACGGCAACGAAATGTGCACAAGCCCAGCTGTGACCTGCCGGGGGCTGCAGTCCCGAGGAAAGCTCGCAGAAGGGACCTAAACCAACGTGAAAGCCCTCCTAAGGCCGCAGAGGGCACAGGCTAAATGCAGACCCCTCGGAACGCCGTGGAACATTTCCTACGTTATGCCCACGTGTGACCACGAGGCGAAGCATTTCAAGATACAACGGCCATTTCCTACTGGACCAAGAGGCCAGAGTCCACCTGGAGATGAGGTTCATAAACCAGGTTCCAGGCGCTGGGACGACTTACCAGCCTAACGCAAAAGCGAGGGCCCCTGCAGCGGCCACGGAGTAGGGGTCTGCCCTTGAGGCCAACTTTAACCTCAACTATTACGAAATCAATTCCAATTTGCTAACCACACCAAGACTTCAACACCACGAGCCCAGCTGGGCTAACTTCTCACAGATGCGTTTGGTCACAGAAGCCATTATTCCAAAACTTCCTCCTTTAGAGGTTAGTTGCAGCTTGACCTTGTGTCAGCTAGGGCCCTTTTCTCTGTAACGGGGGCTTCCGTGAGTAACTTTGGGAGGCTAACTGGCCTACAAACTAATGTGCTGTAAACTCTCCCTCCCGCCCCGCTACCCCTTTCCAAAAAAGGGAAAAGAGAGAATACGGGCCTTTCCGTTTCGATTGTGAGCTCAGACTCACTCTCCTCAGGGTAATGATTTCTCCAAGTTCTGAATTCAGGGGCAATAGGACCATCTCTGATGCAAGGGAAGAATATGAACCCCATAAACGCCACCGCAAACTCAAAATTCAGCTCAAAGCGGGCTAAACCTCACTTCATTCTGCGAAGTAACTTGCTAACACCAGGGATAACTGTTGACTGTGCACTAATCTTTCAGAACTTTTCATCCTTTTCTTTGAACCGAAGTTTAAAAAATAAATAAAAGCCGTATTTTCCATCATCCTAAACAGTCCAGAGAAAGTTGGTTAGAAAATTCTCGGACTGGTAGTTCCCCAGCCCCAGGACTCCCAGCCATGGCAGGACACTAACAGCCCTCATTGGGACGTGCGATTATACAATCATGGTTCCCAGAGCAAAAGACTCCACTAGAATAATCCACCCGGAGACAATGACATCATGTGAACAACTAGACAGGAAGTTAGGCTTGGAGAAGTGAAGGGTGAAGTCTTGAAAGCCAATACTGGATGACCACCCTCCATTCCCCCGATCCAAAAAAAAACCCAGAAAGTCACCTTCTGCAGAAAGGCTACTTTAAAGAAAAAATGGAAAACCCACATGGAGGAAAGCAATCAGCAAATGAAACCAAAACCCCCCAACTCCACGGCCATTGGTGCGGGTGAGTCTTTCCACACTAAGGGCCCCCTCTAAAGCCCCGCTGGTGGAACTTTGAGGAAAACGTGGAGTGGGAACAAAGCAGAGCGGTAGTTCCTGCGTCCTCCAACTTTCGCAGGCACGCCGCTGAGAGGGCAAGCGCTGGGCGTGAGGTGGCCGCAGTGTGTCACCCGGGCGGGTGGCGGCGGCCGGCCGCTCGCACACAAAGCCGCCCCGGACTTAGTGACAGCCACAAGTGGTCCGGCGACGGAACCCAGCCAGCGCCGGGCAGCCGGAGCCCCCGCGCCCCCCCGCGCCCCCCGCCCGCGCCCATGACCCCCAGTCTCTTATCCTTCGCCACCACGCGGGCAACTTTCCCTCGGGGACGGGCTGACCCAAGCCCGGACCAGAGGCGACTCGGGGACCCCGGCCCTCCCCCGAGCGCCCCTGCCCCCCACCCCGCCCTCCGCGCGCTGAGGCACCGCGACAGAAGCCTGCACCCAGGCGGGCCACCCACCTGCACAGCTCTGGGAACTCGGAGCCCTGGGTCCCCGCGGCCCCCGGGGCCCAGACCAGTAGCAGCAGCTGCAGCAGGAGCAGGGAGCGCGGCGGGCGGCCGGCGGGCGCGGGCCCCAGGTGGGCGCTCCGGCCGGCAGCGGCCCCCATCGCGCCGGGCCCCGGCTGCGCGTCTGGAGCGGAGCTAGCGGCGCGCGGCTGCCGGGGGCCGCGTTCGGGACATGGCTGCGCCGCCAGGGCGGAGGCGGAGGTGGAGGCGAAGAGGAGCGCGAGGAGCTGGAGCAGAGCAGGAGCCCGAGAGGCGCGCGGCTTCTCTGGGCTCAGCGGCGGCGGCCCTAGAACCGGTCACGTGACCGCCGGGCGGCACCGCCCCCTCCCCCGCCCAGCTCACATGACTCGCTTGTTCAGGTGATCCCCGCCCGCCGGGCTCCGCCCAGGCCCGGTCACGTGAGCGCTGCACGCGCTGAGCAGGAAGCGGCGCGGCGGCCTCGCGGGCGCAGGTGCGGCCTCGAGGCCTGTGTCACGGCTGCTGCCACGGCGGGGGCCCGGCCACCGCCTCAGTTTCTACCAGCGCGTAGTCTGGGTCGCGATGTGGGTGCTTCCCAACTTGGAGTCACCGTTTCCCACCCTCGACCGTTAGGGAGGGGAAAATAAGGCTTAGACTTAAGGTGCCGTAAATGCTACCGCACAGCCCTGTTATTTCGGGTCCTTGATGAATGGGAACCCACTTCTCACAACCTTGTGTGACAATGTTACTTCCCAAGCGTGGGCTTCCTACAATAAGGACGGGCAGCACAGATATAGGAACTTGAAATATAAAGGAGGCAAAAATGTAACTATCAAGCGAGTGCCACTAAGTAAAGCTTTATTAATGCCTCTATTCAAATATTAAACCCATACTATGTGACTTGACTGAGCTAGGCACAGTGAAAATAAGAAGGTAAATCCGAAAAGACATGAACTCAAAAAGTTTACCTTACACAGAATAATCTGATTATTATACAGAATAATCATGATGGTAACCGCTCATCCTTTTTAATGCTTACTCCATACCAGACACTGTGTTTGCACTTAACATGCATGAATCCAGGAACCGTGTTATGAACGGAGGCACAAAGATGTTAAGTAACTTACCCAAAGCCACTTTGATGTGGCAAAGCAGGAATTCAAACGCATACAATAATAGCTAACATTTATTGAGCAGGTAATTATGTGCCAAGTACGGTTGTGGTGCTTTGATTTAGCTCAGTTAATCTTAACACAATCCTATAAGAGACATATCTTTATAGCACCCATTTTACAGATAAGGAAACTGAGGCACAGAGAGATTAAAAAGCTTGCAAGTCACACGGCTAGTAAGTGGAGAAGCCAGGGTTTAAGCTCAAGCTAGACAGTCCCAGAGCGTGTGGCTTGGCCACGTTGCTATATTGCCAAAGAGGAATATGGCCCAAGAAAGGAAAGTTGGTGTGGTGGCTCAAAGGGCGTGCTCAGATGTCCAACTGTGGGCATCATGAAAGGGTTCATATTTTGCAACTCCAGTGTCATAATTGATACAGGCAAAGATCTTCAGTGGAAACTAAAACCATCAGGTGAAAAATAATTGCAAACCGGAATATTCACTTTGTCTCAAAGGATATTTCCCTAATAAAGAAAGACATCTCTTTACAATGGAAAGGTCTGGTAGAACCACCTTTATCAAGAAATTAAAGTTCATATCACCAAGATTTGGAAAAACTGACATTTTCTGCTTCCTAAAATGATGCAATGAAAAATACTGCTAAGGGATAATATTTAAAAGAGAGTATAATCATGACTCAGATGCATGTGTAAAATGAACATGTGTCAGAGATAATACTTAACTCATTAATGTCAGACCAGTAACATGTTCCAACTGGTTCAAAAGAGAATCCAAAGACAACCCAACACATACACATGCAGTCAGGAATGCTGAAGTTAAGTTGCCTAATAGATGGAAGATTAGTCAATGCTTATAGGTCAAATGAATGTCAAAGGAACAAAATTTGCATTTCTAAAGACAAGAATCCTAGACATTACCATCAGTATTCCACAATTTAGAGAGTTGTAAAATAGCTCAAAGATAATGAAAGGCTCAAAACCCCATAGAATCAGCTAATGCACAAAGTTGCATTAGATAGCATCTAGCTTTCCACTGAAGTTACCCAATAATTTTTTTTGGTCCATTTCAAAGTCTTTCACAATTTCCCCCTGCAGTACACAATATCACTTATGTGGTGTTATTGCCAAAATGTTTAACCTAAATCTAATAAAAATAAAACGATCAAATCCAGATTGTGAAACATTCTACAGGAAAACTGAACTGGACAATTCAAAAATGTCAGTGCTCTGAAAGATTTCCCCCCTTCCCTCCTCCACCCCCCACCCCCAAAAAAGCAAGAGTAAACAACAGACTGAGGTCAGATCTGACCAGGTAGCTGTTTTATAAATAAAGTTTTACTGGAATGTAGCAGCATCCACTTATGTATTCCTATGGCTGCTTTTGCCTACAATGGCAGAATTGACTGGTTACAACAGAGTCTAAAGTATTTTATCATCTGGCCTCTACAGAAAAAGTTTGCCAACCCTTGTTCTAGATCAGTAGTTCTCAAAAGTGTGGAGCTTGGACCAGCAGCTTTGGCATCACCTGCCAGCTTGTTAGAAATGCCAATTCATGGGCCTCACTCCAACCTGTTGACTCGAAATCTTTGGAGATGGGCCCCAGAACATTGTTTCAATAAGCTTTGTAGGAGATTCTCATACACATGATGGTATGAGAACCGCTGTTGCAAAAGGGTGAGTGAGAGAATTCCCAGGTCTCTGGGGAGTTCCCGGGATGGGCTGCCCAGTGAGGGTCCTTGGCCCCACTCAGGAAAGAATTCAAGAGGGAGCCATAGTAAAGTGAAAGCGAGTTTAGTTAGGGAGATACACATCCCATAGACAGACTGCAGTCGTCTCCGAAGGTGAAAGTGGCCCGGGAGTGTGGAGGTGGTTAGTTTTTATGGGCTGGGTAATTTCGTAGGCTAAAAAGTGGGAGGATTAATCCAACTATTCTGGGGGAAGGGGTGAGGATTTCCAGGAATTGGACTATCACCCACTTTTTGGCCTATTACGGTCAGCCTAGGAATTGTCATGGCGCCTGTGGGTGTGTCCTTTAGCATATGCTAGTGTATTACAGTGAGTGTATAATGAGGCTCAAGGTCTACTGGAAGTCAGATCTTCTGCCATCTTGGACATAATTCGTTCTAAGCAGTTTTTGTTGTATCGATACTCAAGGACTGTGTCATTATTTTAATGGTTGTGCCCTGCCCCCTTCCCTCTCGTCGCACCACTGTCCTAAATTAAAGGAAAATAAAGAGGCAAGACCACAAAATGTGATGCATGACCCTTAACTGGAGCCCAGATCCCTAAACAGGAAGGTGTAAGGGACACTTGGGGATAACTGGGAAAACTTGAATGTAAATTGCATATTAGATACTCTAAAGTCAAATGGTAGAGGGCATAACTCGCCTGTATTTCATTTAAATTTTGCAGCAAACCTTTGAGAAAACAGAGACTTAGAGATGTAGCTCAAGACCCCATGTTATGGGTTGTATTATGTCCCCTAAAAAGAGATGTTGAAGTCCTAATCCCCATTACCTTAGAACATGACCTTATTTGAAAATATGGTCATTGCAGGGTAATTTTTGTTAGCTCGTGCTACAGGAGGGTGGGATCAGTCCAATATGACTGGTGCCCTTGTAAGAAATGGTGTAGAGACACCGAGACACACACAGAGAAGACGGCCTTATGAGGATGGAGGAGTGAGGTATCTGCAGGCCAAGGAATGCTCGAATGAAAACCACATGGGAACACAGAGAAACAACTCTGGCCAAAGATTGCACTAAATCCTGGGCTTATAGAATATGATCCTTCCCTCAAGTATTGTATAGTTTAGTAGGGGAGGGAGTCAATTTTAATATAAGTTTGGAAAAATTGTATTGGGGTCAGCTCCTACAGGATCTTAAATGGGGACCTAAGAAATTTAGATTTAATTGGATGTAAAGTGAGGAACAATAACGGCTGATAAAATACTACCTATTAAAAAGTCACTGTGTCAAAAACCATTCCTGTATTTCATGGTTTACTCTTTATAGAATCCTCTGAGCATAGTAATCCTATCCATGCTTAAAACATGAGAAATTCAGGTATAAAGAAATTAAATACCTTTCCTGAGGTCATGCACTTAGTAAGAGCTTCAATGTGAATGATATGATCTAGTGTAAAAGTCCAAGATTTTAACTCATAAACTTCCTTCTCATCGAAAGATTTGGAACATGAGAGAGAGAAAGGGAGAGTTAGTTCACAGTTATACTTCAGGAAAATCCATCTAGCTGCAGGATGGACTGAAAGCCACTTTAATAAAAGCACCAGAATTAAGGTGACAAAAGAGACAGTGGAAAGGCTTTTGCCCTTCCCCAGGAACACCCAGTTCCCACCTGGGTAACACCTGGTCAAAAGCAGAACTCGGGTCTTGTGACTCTGCAGGGCACTTAGGTGGCCAGTGACCACCTGAACAGCAGCAGTGGGAACAGAGGGGGCATCGGAATGGAGATGGATGTGCTTGGCTGCCTTCCCACAGGCACTGCCCATGCCCTTGTTTGCTGGCAAAGCCCACCTCCCACTAAAGAGGCCAAAGATGTGAGACCCTTGCAACACAGCCTTTCTTACAACGGAGGGAGAGCATATGCTCCAATCCTGACCGTGGAAATTGATGGGAAGTCTCCTGAGATTTCTCTGCAAAATGTTTTTCTCTCCAATAAGTGATGCAAAGGAAATCCTCTCCCCCGCTCAACCCCACTTTTTTTTTTTTTCCTGGAAGCAGTACTGTCTGTATAAGGCACTTGTAGCTGCTACAGCCCCTTGTAACTCCAAGGGAAGATATAGCCAACACAGTGGGAGAGAGATGGAAAACATCAGGATCATTGGTGACATTGCTTTACCACTTCACCAAAACCCTAGAACTGGCCAGTATCTGATCATTCACTTTATGACATGATAACTGAAGTTGCTTAATCCATGTGTGTTGGTTAATAATTTATTGCCTCTCAGCTCCAAGTGCACCCTTCAATATATGCTATTTTATGAACAAAGGGATTCTTGTAAGTAGTTCTCTTTACAATGAGCGTGATGTCAAACTTTCTGAGCATAGAACACGCTCTGGAGGGAAATTTCAAGAGAAGAGAGTTTCCTGCTGTTTCCAGGATATCCACACCACTGGTTGCTGACTGCCTGCCCGGCTACCTGCATGCCAGAGGGTGACCTAATGCAACTACAGACCAGCCTGGCTATACTAGGGAACTTCTCTGTTATTCAGTGAGCTGAACCACACCTTCTCCAATGAGATCTAAACCTCTTCCAGGCTTGTCCTCCCTTGGTACCAGCCCTAGGATACCATATAGAGTTCCTTCATATCTTATAGTTTCTCTTTTGTCATAGTTAATAATTTTCCATGTTGAATATCCCCTGTTTCTATCCTCTGATTGGACCCAGACTGCTACACCATGTTTTTCTGGCTTTTGTATTCCTTGCAGCCCAAAGCATACCAACTGACAACACAGTGCAACGCTTGGCAACTGGTTGGACAGGACAGACAGAAGGCGGCAGTGAAGATTAAAGTTTCTAGATTGGAAAGAGTGATGCCAAGACCAGAAAAAGGGAACAGAAGAAGAAAAATGGATTTGAAAAGAAAGATGATGTGTCTTTCTGTGCAATAACTAGGCAGGGATACCCAGGGGAAGGTGCCCTGCAGTCACTGGTAATACAACACTAAACAGAGCTGGGAGTAATTACAGGGGAGACAGTTGCAAAGACAGGAGCATTGGTGATGCGAGGGGTAACTGGACATCAGCAGAGTGAATGAGAGAGCCCAGGAAGAGAACAAAATGGATTCTTGGTGTACTCATGATCTACTGGAGTATGATAAATTACCTTAAAGTGACAATCATCAGTTATTAATTCTCACAAGTTTCTGTGGGTCAGGAATTCAGACAGGGCCCAGTACGGAGGTCTCCTTTCTGCTCCATGACTTCTGGCTCTCAGCTGGAAGATTCGATGGCTCAGAGCTGGAATCATCTGAAGGTTCATTCGCTCCAATGTCTGATGGTTGGTGCTGGCTGTCGGCTGAGACCTCAGCTGGAATGCCTCTGTGGCCTCGACACATAGCCTGAGCTCCTTCAGACATGGTGGCTGGGCTCCAAGTCAAGGAGAGAGAGAGAGAGAGAGCGAGAGAGCGAGCACTCTTGGTCAGGGCAGTCACTAGGCTCTGCCCAGACCCAGGGGGAGGAGACCTGGACTCCAGCTCTCAATGAGCAAATGGAAGGGGACAGGTATTAAGGTGTGGCCATGTTTGGAAAATGCAAAGTGCCCTTTTGGGGAGAACCATGTTTATGGGGAAGAGAGAACAGGCCAGAAAAGAAGCAGAGACTTGGAAAGAAAACTGAGGGGATTCATAGGAGCTGAGAGGGAAGAGAAAGTTCCCCTTGAAAACCGTGTGGAGCCCATTGTGAGACGCACATGTGAGAATGAACGGTGCCAGCTGCATTGTGGCAACTCCAGCAAGAATCTCACTTTAGGTTGGTGGTGGGAACGGCAAGTCCTCAGATTAATTACAGACATTCATTCTTTAAGTTCTCCTGAAGTAAGTGAGAAGATGGGAAATAATGTCCTTCAAACAAACCATCATGTGACTCACGATATGTTCTGTGGTTTCCTTAGTTTGTAACATTCTCTACCAGGAGAGTCAGGAGCTCATGAATAAATACAAGCATTTGATTTGTATTAGCAAGACTTCTATGAGTGAGGGCTCTCAAAAAACCTATAATAGGACCATTGGACCACCATCTTTCTCTTCTCTACTCACTCTCCACAAAATGCATAATTCCATGAGAAGACAGTAAAGTTAATTCAAAAAACACATATTGAATATTTATTTTTTAATTGATACCATACTCCGCACTAGGAGTGCAAGGAAGGCACAGCCCCTGCCTCAAGGGACTCAGAGATTTAAGAAGAAAGATGAGAAACCAACGATTTACTACTTAGTGTCATAGGAAGTAGGCAATTACTTACAGGGAGCTAAGGGAGACTGAATTTCCTCTAAGAGGGATTCCCAAAGGAGATGATTTAGCCAGAACACAAGTCAGAGTAAAGGATTGGGGACGGGGCAGGGGATTGGGGAGGGGAGGTGCTAGAGAGGGAAGCTCAAGCCAGATTTTGAGGAACTTTGTGCTTTGCTAAAGAGAGGTAAGTCAGAGAGAGAAAGACAAATACCATATGATATCACTTATATATGGAATCTAAAATATGACACAAATGAACATATCTATGAAACAGAAACAGATTCACAGATGTAGAGAACAGACTTGTGGTTCCCAAGGGGGACAGGGGTAGCAGAGGGGAGGATTGGGAGTTTGGGTTTAGCAGATGCAAACTATTATATATAGAATGGATAAACAATGAAGTCCTATCACAGAGCACAGGGAATTATATTCAATATCCTGTAAGAAGCCATAACGGAAAAGAATGTGAAAAAGAATATATACGTATGTATAACTGAGTCCCTGCTGTACAGCAGAAATTAACACAACATCGTAAATCTACTATACTTCAATTAAAAAGTAATAATAATAATAATAATAAAGAGAAGGGAAACTCGGGAGGATTTTTAGCTGAGTAGCCACATAATCAGATTTTTATTTTAGCCAGATCACACTGACCACCGTGTGAAGGACAGGCGTAGGGGTCACCTGAGGGGGACTTACTAGAGTCAGGGGGGCTGGTTGAAAAGACTGCAACTTAACCCAGGTGTTATGGGTTGAATTGTATCCCTCAGACAGATGCTCAAGTCCCAAACCTCAGTAACCCAGAATGTGACCTTATTTGGAAACAGAGTTGCTGCAGATGCAGTTAGTTGAGATGAAGTCATTCTGGAGTAGGGTGGGCCCCTGATCCAGTATGACAGGTGTCCATATAAAAAGAGCATCATGTGAAGAGGCAGACACACACACCCGGAGAACACCAAGTGAAGGATGGAGTTATGCCACCATGAGCCAAGGAACTACCGGAAGTTAGGAGAGGCGCCTGGAACAGTCCCTTCCCTAGAGCCTTCCGACGGAGCACGGCCCTGCCAATACGTTGATCTCGGACTTCCGGCCTCCAGAACGCTGAGATAATAGATTTCAGATGCTCTGAGCCACCCAGTTTGATCCACCAGGTAGAATGCTGAGTGTTCACGTGAAGGCAGCAGCAGGGGGGAGAGAACAGAAAGAAGTGCAGACTCATCAGCATGCCGGGGACCAGCTGTGGGGGTTGGAGGAGAGAGGAAGTAGGACGACTCCCAGGTTTCTGGTAGGGCGACTGGGTATTTGGTGATGCCATCCACTGAGAAAGAGAAAATCCTCCTGAAATGCAAGCTCTGTGACTGTGTTTGCTCGTGCTGGATCCCAGGGCCAGAACAGTGATCTCTCAGTACCTAGATATTTATTGAATGAATGGAAAAATGAAACGAAACCGGGAAAAGAGGAAGAGTATCTTATATCTATAATACACACGTAGATATTTTCAACATTTCTTCTTACCTCATCAAGTTTTTTGTTTGTTTGGTTTGGTTTTTTATTTATTTATTTATTTAGGCTGAGTTGGGTCTTTGTTGCTGCGCGTGGGCTTTCTCTAGTTGCGGCGAGTGGGGGCTACTCTTCGTTGGGGTGCGTGGGCTTCTCATTGCGGTGGCTTCTCTTGTTGCGGAGCACAGGCTCTAGGTGTGCAGACTTCAGTAGTTGTGGCCCACGGGCTTAGTTGCTCCGCAGCATGTGGGATCTTCCCACACCAGGGCTCGAACCTGTGTCCCCTGCATTGGCAGGTAGATTCTTAACCATTGCACCACCAGGGAAGCCCCTCATCAAATTTTAAAAGTTCCATATAAATATATATTTTCTGTTTAGCCTTATTTTCAAAGTTCCCTACTGTCCAGATTTTCTCCCGCATACTTACTGTTCCCTCCCTTTTCCTCTTCCCTTATTCTAAGGTGCATATTTTCTAATCCAAGAAATCAGAACCGTGGTCCCTTAAAGAAAGTGCACTTAGAGATACCACCACACATAGTAAGTGCTCAATAAAAGCTACTATTGTTATTGTTATCAGAATAGTGAGCTTGTACTGCTCTGAAAAATCTGGGCCATATAGCTATCATACATTCTCCCTTTTATTTCCCTCCTCCTCACGTCATTTGACTTCTTACTTAGTCTCCTTCTTTGTCCTTTGTTTCATTGCTAACCCTTCATTCTGACCTGCCTGCTACTCTACCATGAATCTTTTGACCTAATATGGAAGACATGTATATTAGTTATCTTTTGTCGCTTAACAAATTACCCCCAAACTTGATGATTTAAAATAGCAATAAACATTTATTATCTCCCATTTTCTGTGGGTTGGCAGAGGAGTTCTGGCTCAGTGTCTCTCTTAAGGTTGCAGTTGAATGTGAACCAAGGTTGCCGTCACCTGAAGGTTTGATGGGCTGGATCTGCTTCCACGGTGCTCACTCATGTGGCTAGCAAGTTGGTGTTGCTGTTGGTGGGAGGCTTCAGTTCCCCTCCGTGGGGCCTCTCCACAGGGCTGCTTGAGCTTCCTCACAGCATGGTGACTGGATTTCCCTCAGAGCAAGCAATCCAGGAAACCAAGATAGGAGTTGCAATGCCTTATAAGGCAAAGCCTTAGAGTTACATACCATCACTTTGCCCATATTCTATTGGCCACATAGACCAACACTCATATAATGTGGGAGGGAACTACACAAAAGCATGAATGCCAAAAGCTGAGGGTAACTGAAAGTCATCTTGGAGACTGGCTGCTACAGAAAGGCAGAGGGGAAGGTGAGGGGCTGAAGAGCAAAAGGTGGAAGGGTTAGGGAATGCATAATCAAGGAAAAGCAGATATCAGAGGTAAGTCTTTTTTGCGAATACTGTATTCATTCATTCCACTGTTTTCTCCTTCATTTAAAAATTTTTTAAAAATTGGGATATAGTTGTTTTCCAATGTTGTGTTAGTTTCTACTGTACAGCGAAGTGGAGTTCCCTGTGCTATACAGCGGGTTCTCGTTAGTTATTTTATACATATTAGTGTGTGTGTGTGTGTGTGTGTGTGTATATATATATATATATATATATATATATATATACACACACATATGTCAGTCCCAATCTCCCAATTCACCCCACTCTCTCCCCCCCTTGGTGTCCATATGTTTCTTCTCTACATCTGTGTCTCTATTTCTGCCTTGCAAACCAGTGCATCTATACCATTTCTCTAGATTCCACTCTCCTTCATTTTTAAAACTAATTTTTTTGTGAATAAAATTCATCAAGGTAACATGAATCAACCTTTCATCTATGTGAAGTTATTTTCTGAAAATCTTTAATTTTATTCCCAATGGTTAATGACAAATTTTATTCCTGTCCCAGCTGTTTGTGTTTTTTTAATGGCGTGTCAAACTTATCATGATGAATTGTAGAAGTCGGTGTTCTCATGTCCCAACCTATTTCTCTATTTATAGTCGCGTGTGAACTTGTTGTTCCTAAGAATTGAATTTGCCATTATGGACATATTTATTTCAGCAGGCCTATGTCAGTGATGCTATGTACAAAAGGCTGCATTGGCACACCTCACAAAAAATGCAAGCCTATCCGAAGAAACTCTCCCAGTAGAACTGGTAGCAGAGAGAGCCTCGGGCATCTGAGTTATAATCCAGTCTCTGCCTCTTTGACTTTGGAGGTCATTTAACCTCAACCACACTTTCTTCATCTAGAACCAGGGTCAAAAACACTCTCTTAAGACCAGATGGTAAATATTTTAGGCTTTGTGGTCTCTGTCACAACTATTCAGCTCTACTATTGTAGCATGAAAGCACCTATAAATCTACGTAAGCAAATGAGCATGGCTGCATTCCAATAAAACTTTATTTACAAGGACCGGCCGCCAGCCAGATTTGGTCCAAGGGCTATATAGTCTGCCAACCCAGATCTAGAAAATGGACACATGTAGAGGATGTTGTGGTTGACTGCTTGATATCTATTATAACCCAGCTGATTAGTCTGAGCCAATCAAAGATGTCTATCTCCTGGGCCATATTAGTTCAGAAATGGTTGTGCCTAAGCCATTCCGTGCCAGTGATACACAAGGAGAGGGTTATTAAAGCCTTCTGGGAAATCAGCATCCTAGCTCTTAAGAAAATGCTGCTGCACAAACTAGCCTCTCTCTCTCTCTCCCCAAGGCATGAACGAGGGAATCTTATAGGTCTAATCACCACCATCAGCCATCCTACCAGCCTTAGAGAATATTTGACAATGCAGATGGCAGAGAGAAGCCTTTCTCTAGACTTCTTTGCATGTGAGCTAAAAAAAAAAAAGTCCAACTTCTCTTTATGAACTCTAAATTGGGTCATCTGCTATTTCAGCTAAAGGCATCCTAAGTGAAAACCCCATTCAAAGAGTAGTTACGAGATCTAAATGTGATAGCAGTGTGTGTGACATGGCATACACATTTTTCAATATAAATCTCTGCCAATCTGGGTATTGGTAAGGTTGAAATAATCATCCAAATCCTCCCGCAGATCCTCACTGGGTCTCAGTCACATTGACTGTCTACACATGCCTTTGACACCCTTATTTCATTGAAAATGCACACTCCAGCCCGGTGGCACCTCCACTCTGAATGCTGAGGACACTCCTCTTGCCTGGCATTTGCCATGTGCTCACTCACTCGTGTCATTAGTTAACTTCCCATGTGGAGGCCTTTATTTCGGTAAACTCAAAGGCAGGGACTGTATTTTCTTGATTTTTTTCTGCCCACATATTATGGTTTGTGTGTCCTCCACGGGATCTAATACGACGCTGAAAGGGAGCAGAATAGGCCGCCCCCAAATGGGCCACTTTGGCACGTGGATTGTTTTGAGCCGAAGGCAATCAAGACCCAGCAGATTCAAGAAAACCCTTTACTTTTCCCTTAACTACCTGAAAACATTTAGACAGGGGGCCTGGCCAGCAAGAGAGCTATGATCAGAGATGATTTTTTTATCTGAAGCACCTACCTGTGGCAGGACAAGCATCTAATTACCAAAACACCTGCTCTTCTCTTGGCCTGTGAATCCCCCTCCTCCCCTTGGAAGCCCCAGACCCCATCCCATTCCTTAGCTCAGGATGGCATCTAAGCCCGCACTACCCGACTTGTCCTGCGTCTCACGTCATTGAGCTCCCATATGTACGTAATTAAAATTTTCTCCTGTGAATCTGTCTTCTGTCAATTTAGTTATCAGACCAATCAATTTACGTATTAATTATTAGATCAGTTTAATCAAAGAACCTCGAAAGGAGGAAGGGAAAAGCTTTTCTTCCCGACAACAAGAAGCATGTAATAACATTCCCTTATTTGATGTTGAATCGACCTGGTCAGAGAGACCGACCGGTGACATAGGTCTACGTGTCTGCGCCTTTTTCCGTAGGCCCTTGAAGGCACAGCGGTGTTTATGGGATGTGCTATGGTTTTGTGGTTATAAGCATCTGGCCTTTCAAAAGGCATCCTGGGTCTGAAAACTTGTTCTCCTCTTACCTTCTAGCTGGGCCATCTGGTTGACTAACTTAACCTCTCTCCACTTTAATTTCCGAATCTGAAAAATACAAGTCGCGATTAGTGGCTGGAAAGTGCCCACCAGTGTCTTGACAGAGAACTTCCGTGTGCTCCACACACGTTCAGTGCTTGATAAATAGTATAGGTTTGGTGATGGTTTTTAAATATCAGTGACCAAATCATGTGTTGAATGCACATGCAAAGGTAGACTAAGAATTAATAGAAAGAAACTTGACATTCAGCTGTGCTGCTCTCTTGCTGTACACCTGCTCTGGAGATGTAGTTTTAATTTCTATAAAATGGGAATCCTCTTCAGTTCCACACTGTGCTGTGACTCTTTCTTTGGACTGTAGATTATAAACTAAACAGGACTAATGGAGTGTCCCTCTGTGCACGGAATTCAGTTCTTCAGCGGTATTCATCAGGGACCCAGGAATTATTTACATTTCTCTATATCAGTGGTCCCCAAAGTGTGGTCCAGGGACCCCTGAGGGGTCCTGAGACCTTTTTAAGGTGTCCATGAGGTTAAAGCTATTTTTATACTAATACTAGGATGTATTTTGTCTTTTTCACGCTTTCACACATGTACAGTGGTGTTTTCCAGAGGCTCTGGGTGGTGTGATGATGTCAGATTGCTCAGCTAATGGCTTAAGGGTTTCACTATTCTTGTGTTTTAAAAATTTCTCAGTTTTAATATTGAATACGGTAAATATCAGTAGATATAACCCACATATTTAAAAAAGTACTTTGAGTTCCTCCATAATTGTCAAGAGTGCCAAGGAATCTTGAGACGGAAAGCCTCAGGACCGCCCGAATTAGATGCTTTTGCATTCGTTTCCAAGTGCATTGTGTGACGTCACCTCACCCACATTCCTGCACCAGTCACCTTCCAGTCCTCATTGTCTTTGTAATAAAGCCACGCGAGCAGGGATGAAGATTCTCTTTGAGTTTAGAATACGTATTTCTGGTCTGTTTAAATGCTGGCCCTGCCAGCATTCTTGTTTACAATTACAGTTGCAAAAAAGAAAGCGACACCCTCTCCAGCTCCAGGCCTACAGATGTTCTCATGGAATAATCAATCTTCCTTGTAGCTTAAGAAAAACGCACACCATTACAGGCTGCTACTCCAGAAAATGGTCCCGGCAAACCAGCTGTCCTCAGTGTCCCTTTGTGCTGCATTTGATTTTCCACCTTGAACGCTGTGCTTTGCTTTGAGCAATTCTGCTCTAGAGTTTGTGAACTAGCTCCACTGGGCGGTTCTGATAATGATTTTCTGTTTCCCAAGAGTATGCTATAGGCATTGTGGTTACAGAAGTTAGAATAAGCCGGCGGGGTGGGCTAATTATACATAGGGACTGTTGCTTCACGCTTTCCTGTCCTGCAGACTCAAGGCAGATGGTGTGATTGTTCACACAGCAGGGACAGATTTGCCACCAAAGGCACAGGAAATCTCGGCGGGAGGCACCCAAGTACCGGGGTGTGTCGCTCATTGACCTGGGCATCCCGCCAGCAGAGCTTTCCTTTTTGGACAATGAGAGAGACCACTTGTGTGGGCTCCACCAAGGCTAATCGAGCTCTAATTTGCCCAAACTTTGGAACCTGCCGGCTTTAGGCTAAAAAGAGAAATTAGACACCTTTCAAGAACAAACAGCAAATGCACATTCCCTTTTAATTATACTGTCTAATCGCCTGCAAACAGGATCCTTCCTGAATACAGCCCCTCTGGAGACGACTATTCAGTAGACAAAGTAGATTCTGAGTGTGTTTACAAAAGACAGCTGCTTTCTTTGGCTAGTTGTTGCCATTAATCAAAATTTACATGGAATGGCTAGTTTTTGCCAGAACGAGAACATAATCAAGATGACCCTGAAAGGTTGAGAAAGGTTAATAGACTGAAAGAGAATTCATAAATTCCACTCATATGCAGAACTAGTCTCCAAGTGTCCTTCAGGTATTGAAAGAAGGTCCCTTACTTAGAGGCACACACAATATAGTAGGTCTACAAATACAAAATACAAATCTGTACAGTTCTGTGTGTCCCCATCCCTAGGGCCACCCCAGACCCAGCCACCATCTGCGCTAACCTACTGCAGCCTCATCCTCTGCTGCTAGGCGGCAGCCACTGGGAAGTTCTAGATGTTTAGAATGTTCTACAATCAGATTTCAACACACTCGCTGGTGAATTTCTCTCTCAGCAATTCAACAGCACTCCACCTGAAAGCTGTCCTCTGGGAACACGGCCCCTCCTTCCTACCCGTGGGCCTGAGTCACCCACTTGACCCAGACCAGGAACAGCAACGTTTGCAAATACTTAATCTGTTGGGCTCAGGAGCCGTTGCCTGGGGGCCCTGAGGATGTGAAGACTCAGATGCAGAGTTACAGAGCCGATTTAAGCTCCCAGAGCTGAGATAAGATATGTCAGGAGCTGAGGAAGCAGAGAGGAAGCGGGGGTCCCTCCAAGAACGCCGGATGTGGGCCTCCGGCAGCCTTGAGTCTGAAAGAGTCAGAGAGACCAGCCCCTGGTGCCCTGTTGCCCCGCCAGTTCGCTGGTTCTGGTTGACTCATGCCTGTGCCTCAAGACTTCCCAGTCTATTGTCCGAGGGCCCAGGTCACTCTCGAGTCCCCTAATGTGGAGGACAGAGGTGCTTGTGGATGTGAGCATCCTGAAAGTGGGGCTGGCGGGATGAAGGGAAATCTGACCTTTGGCCAAAGACGTGCTTAAGTAGAACCACTTTTTACCCTCCCCCACCAGGTGGAATATCGTGTGACCCTGTTACACTTCCCAGGCCTGGGGTAACTCTGCCTTCAGAGAGGAAGCACCTGGAAACACTAGGGCCATTTCCCACCCAAAAGGCTGAGCTCAGCCTGCAAGTGAGAAAAAAGGCAATTGTGAGTCATCCATAATTTAGATGCTGGGAGGGGTCCCTGGGAAGGGGTCCAGCATCCCATCTCCTGGGCTGGCTGCTGGAATGGGAGAGTACAGTAAGCGTGGTAGAAATCGCAGGTAAGCTGAAGGATGCCTGGCTCCCAGGACCTCATCCTAGAGGCTGCAAACCCCCGGAGACAATTTCTGCGCCCACGGGGCCCCTGAGTGGTTGGGCAACGGTGCTGAGGTGCTCAGGCAGGTGAGCCTTTGAGAAGCTCCACAGGGGGCAAGGCAGCAAGGAAATGGCCAGAGTGGCCAGGGGTCCTGGGCTCTCCCGATTGGGACAGAGACCAACCAAGATGGCCCGGTGAGGGTGGCCTTGCAGGACAGTGTACCTCCTTGGAAGGTAGAGAGCAAAAGATGACCAAGGGCTATCGAGCACCTCCCCGCCCCAGAACAGTAGGGGACCCTCCCCCAAACCCCGACACCACCCAGGGAGAAAGGACAAGGGAGAGAGGTTGGAGAGGATCACCAAGTAACCAAGCAGTTTCCCAAAAGAATCTGTTGTAAAAGAATCTGTTGTAAACCAGAGGCAGCCGGATTATGGCGAGGTGAAGTTCTCCTCCTTCAGAAGAAATGACACGTTGTCAGCTAAGTTGAATTCCAGTTTAGAGGAGTCACATTTCTGCGCACCTCAGTTTGTGGATAGAGAGATTTATGCCTATTATGAGGTCACAGCAATATCCTGCTAAAAGAGCGTTGTTTCCCATCGCACTTGTAAATTAATCCAAGCCCTGCCTTCCGGCTTCCAAGACCATGAACCTGTTCTTCCTCCTCTGGTTCCACCTCCACCCCCCCACCCACCCCCACCCCACCCCCGCTCACTAACCTTTTGTCCCACTGGCCCCCTTTGCGAACAGCGTGATCTCGCTCCTTCTTTCCTGACTCAGGCTTATGTTTCTACAGTTTCTTCTGCCAGGAACACTCTTTCCCACACCAGCAGAGGAAACTGGCGCCTTCTCAGACTCGGAGAGGCCAGCTGCAACCGTGCCAGACAGTTGTTTTTGCCACATCTTCTTCTCTATCTCAGCACTCTTTTCCTTTCTTTTTCGCTCCATACATCGCATTTCATACTTTATTGTCACTTATTTATTTATGGTATGTTCCCCTCCTAGACTGTCAGCTTGGTGAGGGCAGGGATTTTGCCGCAGTGGTCCATGTAGCCCTAGCACGGCACCTACATGTAGTAGGCACCTACCAAATATTTGTTGAACAAATGGATTAATAAGCAAACAAATTAACCAGCATCATCAAGGACTCCGGAAAGTGTACTGGAAGTTCAAGGCCAGCAATGACTAATTCTGCTTAGTGGATTTTAGAGAAGCTTTCGCAGAAAGAGCACGCCGTGACAGCACGGGAGAGAAAACCAGTGCTGTGGTCAAGAGACGAGGGTGCGAAAGGCACTAGAAAAAAAGATCCAGAGAGGACAACAACACTTACTGCAGCTTTACAATTCTTCCATATTAGAAAAGGAAGTGTTGTCTATGATTTGGAGGAGGGAGGGGGTTCTAGTATAAGAGGGATGCCAGATTGTATCATCAATAGGAGGAGGAGATGCTAGAGTGTATCATCAATAGGAGCAGGGGATGTTAGAGTGTTATCCATCAGGTCAGGGGATGCTGGAGTGTATCAATAGGAATAGAGCATACCCAGCCTTCAGCTCCCCTGTCGGTGAGGTTCTAAATAGAACAATGTATCCAAATTATAACCCCATACTCCATACACATTGCTGATTTGCTAATGAAGACCCTGGAGAGAGCATGAGAAATGATAACAAGGTGTGAGAAAATTGAGTGGATTATCTTTAGCCAGAAGAATGCTGAAAAATAATGATAATACAGGTGGTCTCTTTTTAAAGAAGAAATTTCGTATTTACGGAAGAGATAAATGAAGTCAATTATTCCCTTACAAATTATTCTTTTAGTTTCACCACCAACAACATGTCTACTGTTTGCTGAATGAATAAATGATCTTAAACGCTGCTAAGATTTGGTGTGTCACTTATATTCATTCTTATCTGAGGCTGAGTGCATGCTGGATGTGTCAGGAACTGTGGCTGCCTAAGACATGGCTCGTACACTGTGTTGGAGCTCTGTCCAACGTGTCAGTCTCATTCCAGAGAACTCTATGTCATCAACTCCTGACGAGCCTGACATAACTCGTTTGACCATTCTGGGTTGTTATAATTCTTGACTCAAGGAAAGAAATCTGAGAGTGTAATTATTCTATGAGAACTCGTGACTGGTATATGTATACTTTTTGGAAATGTTTTTCAAAATTATAATACATAGATGAAACTCCTAAGGAACATGTGTCCCCAGACTGGGATATGCTGCTTCAAATATTAACCGGCCCCACACCCCCACCCTTAAAGACCAGGCACTTTCTTACAACTCAATTATAAAAAGACAAATAACCTAATTTAAAAATTGACAAAGGAATGAAATAGGCATTTCTCCAAGAAAGATATACAAATGGCGGTATATGCCCAGTAGTGGGATTGCTGGGTCATATGGTAGTTCTATTTTTAGTTTTTTGGGGTTTTTTTTTGCGGTACACGGGCCTTTCACTGTTGTGGCCTCTCCCGTTGCAGAGCACAGGCTCCGGACGTGCAGGCTCAGCGGCCATGGCTCACCGGGCCCAGCCGCTCCGCAGCATGTGGGATCTTCCCAGACCGGGGCACGAACCCGCGTCCCCTGCATCGGCAGGCGGACTCTCAACCACTGCGCCACCAGGGAAGCCCTATTTTTAGTTTTTTAAGGAACCTCCATACTGTTCTCCATAGTGGCTGTATCAATTTATATTCCCACCAACAGTGCAAGAGGGTTCCCATTTCTCAACATCCTCTCCAGCATTTGTTTGTTGTTTGTAGATTTTTTGATGATGGCCATTCTGACAGGTGTGAGGTGATACCTCATTGTAGTTTTGATTTGCATTTCTCTAATGATTAGTGATGTTGAGCATCCTTTCATGTGTTTGTTGGCAATCTGTGTATCTTCTTTGGAGAAATGTCTATTTAGGTCTTCTGACCATTTCTGGGTTGGGTTGTTTGTTTTTTTTGATATTGAGCTGCATGAGCTGCTTGTATATTTTGGAGATTAATCCTTTGTCAGTTGCTTCGTTTGCAAATATTTTGTCCCATTCTGGGGTTGTCTTTTCATCTTGTTTATGGTTTCCTTTGCTGTGCAAAAGCTTTTAAGTTTCATTAGGTCCCATTTGTTTATTGCTGTTTTTATTTCCATTGCTCTAGGAGGTGGGTCAAAGAGGATCTTGCTGTGGTTTATGTCATAGAGTGTTCTGCCTGTGTTTTTCTCTAAGAGTTTGATAGTGTCTGGCCTTACATTTAGGTCTTTAATCCATTTTGAGTTTATGTTTGTGTGTGGTGTTGGGAAGTGTTCTAATTTCATTCTTTTACATGTAGCTGTCCAGTTTTCCCAGCATCACTTATTGAACAGGCTGTCTTTTCTCCATTGTATATTCTTGCCTCCTTTATCAAAGATAAGGTGACCATATGTACGTGGGTTTATTCATCACCTTTTTAAGCCAGGAACACATTCAACACTTTGGCCTCAAAGTGACCAATGAAATGCTGTGCGCATAAGAAGAATTCAGTAAAATAGTTGATAAATAAATGAACAGAAAAGTAACATACTTATGGGTGAGTATTTTTCTGTTTTTCCTAAGAAGACTGAGTAAGAGGGGTAAATGCCAGGAGGAAGCTTCAGATTTCAGGCATTTGGCAAAAATGGCCTAACATGAAGGCTTGGACAATATAGTAGAAGAATCTGTTGTGGCGTATTCATTATAAAGTTGAAAATCAGTTCCATCCAGGAAGGGCTCAGTGAACTTTTCTCTGGCAAGAATCAAATGATTCAACCCCCCTGTGTGCTGTTACCAGCCCTTGACTCTTCCTCAGCTGTGGTAAACAGCATGGAAAGCCAGAAGCATCAAAGAATCAACAACCTAGTGGGAGAGGCAAAAATAACACCCCCTGAGCAATTAAAGAGTAAGACCGAGCCTATTATCATCATTCCCTATATTTGGGGATTGATGACATCTCTCTCTTGTTTGTTCAAATAATCTTTCTCTTCCCTCTCTACTCTTCTCCACCCTTAAGAATTGTGTGGTTTGGTATTTTAGATAAATGAAAATTAATTTCACTTCAGGAATTCCACAACCCTGAGACAGAGACACCTTGATTTATCTAAAAATCAGGGCAAGAAACTCTAAAACAGAATGGAGGTGTTTGATGAACAGGAAAGGTCCATGATGAAAATGCCATATTATCTGTGGTACACTTTGCTTAAGAGAACGTGCTTTACGTACGAATGGACAAGGAAGTATCACACGACACACGGGATAAAATCCCCAACGTTGACCAGCAGGCAGCGTTTGTTCCAGGACTGCCCCAGCTACTCCCTACCAGGCTTGTCTGGGCAGGAGGAATCACATTTCCTCTTGCTCCTCTTCTTGTTCGTTAGAGAGGAGCCCGTGCTCACCACAGGGAGCACTCAGAGGACACTTACAAGGGAGCAGAGCTGCATCCCTGCTCTGACTCCAAACCACAGGCTAATAATGGTTCAACTCCCCCCAGACAGGAAACCGGACTCATTCTGAAGAATATTGCACGTGGAACATACTTGGTAGAAGTTGGACGGATGAATCTCTAGAAGGATCCTGGATCTGGGGCGGGCGGGAGGGTGAGAGGCGCTGGTTTCCAGAGGAGGAATGCTTCCCTCGGGGCCCCAGTGGCCACCAGATCTCCCTGTACCAAGAGATGAGCTGGCAAAAAAAAAAAAAAAAAGGATTCCCCATGCCAGAGGGGGGGGAATTGGCCCTGATCGTCAGGAGAATCTGCCCTTCCACATGGGGGTGTCAAAGAGCACATTGACACAGGGGTGGTCTTGATGTTTCCCTGCTCAGTTCTGATGGGAAATAGTCATCATGTGACAGCCACAGCCTGAGCAAGGCATCATGACCAGGATTTTCAACCCCTGGAGATGAATACTTGGGTCATCCTACCAGGAAGCCTGCCTAGACCAGCAGAGGTACTGGCTGAGTGGCAGGCGAATCTAGAATGGATGGAAAAGCGGCGGGGGTGGGGGTGGGGCGACGATGAATTGCACGTTACCTTGAGCAGACCAGTCTTCCTCCTGTACGCGTCCCAGGGAAAGAGACTGCCCAGAATGCGGGAGTAGCTGTTTCCAGATGAGGTGAACTTAATATATGAAGCAGCTGTGCCCAGAGTGGGCTGTAGTGGATGATGGTGCCCTGCCCACTTTCCCCCTTCACATTCAGGACACTAGTTTCCCCAGATGCAGGGGATGTTTCCTGCTGAAGGCTCACAGCTGTGTCCTTTTCCGGGTGTGGTCCTCAACTGAAGGGGGCTGCCCCACCCGCAGAGGACATCCCCTCTCCAGGGGCAGCCCCCAGACAACGACTGGTTAATGCAAAGTTAAGAGGATTCTGTCCCCTTTCCTCACTAGCGACATCGCTGTTTAT
The DNA here is from genome assembly GCF_026419965.1 of Kogia breviceps. NCBI lineage: Eukaryota > Metazoa > Chordata > Mammalia > Artiodactyla > Physeteridae > Kogia > Kogia breviceps. The sequence continues at coordinate 84,278,862 of NC_081322.1, read as the reverse complement.
CCTGGTACGTGTTTTAGCAACCAGTTCTCTGGGAAGAAAAGCCCTGGTTTGTAAAGTTGGGCGATTTCCATGGTGTAAATACTCCCACCCACGGTGGCCGATTTCCAGATCAAGCTCACATCCCTGAATGAGGAGCTGCAGGGAGATGCACACAGTCACCCTGCACGAGCCGGTAGGAACCTGCCAGCCACACCTCCGCATACCTCGTGCGGGGCCACCCCGGACTCAGAGCTCCTGTGGCATCCATCGGCTGAGACCTGCTGAAACCACATCACATCTCGACATCTCCTCCACTCAGCTCTGCTTCCTCACTTCTTACAGGTGATGGTCCTGAGACCCTCACAAGCTCACAATCCTCCACCGCAGAGTTTATTCCTGGGGAACCTGCACTGTAACTGCCCCTGGGACTCTGTGTCCTTGGGAGTCTGTCCTCGGCTTATTTTCCCCTCACTCTGCAATCTTTCCCTGGGCAACTCCATACCCTCCTGCTGCTAGCCACCACCTCTGAATCAGATGACACTACTCCGCTCTGGACTTCAGGAAAGAAATTTCCAGATCCCTATGGAAGTCAAACAGATTTCGCTGCTACTTAGAACTCGACACGTACAAGCTCATTATCTTCTCCCGAAATCTGCCTTTTCTTCTACATTCTCTTTCAGCACAGGATTCAACATCTTCTCAAAGGCATATAATTTCAAAACAAAATAAAACAAAAACCTCAGAAGTATCTTTAACAGTTCTTTCTCCCTAAACTCTTGGCGATCCTCTCGTTCTCTGTCTCAAAGTCTGTCCCTTTTCTCACATTCTGTCTCCACCTCACTTAGGTCCATAGCAGCTTGTGCCTGCGCTGTCTTAACGCCTCCAAGAGTCTCTCTGATTCTTTTCTCTCCATCTTCCTGCCCTCACTGGTCCACACCAGCAACATCCAAAGTAGCTGGGTCTAACAGTCCAGTAGGAAGCAAGAAGTGCAAGGACTACTCTATTATTTTAGTCTGTTCCTCCTAATATACGCTGTATAATTTACTTGTTATATCCATAAATCCATAAGCTTTTATCTTTTATAAATAACATACTTTTAATGGAATGCATGCTCATTTTGTTTGTTTGATTTTTAGTGGTACATGATCAAAAAAGTTTGCAGGTCACTGCTCGCCTCTAATCCAGTGACCTTTCTACCTCACAGATCCTCTTACGTCCCTCCTGTATTTGGTGACTCCCTGGACTCAGGTGTCACCTCCCTCATTAGACCTCCCCCAGTTTCCCATGTCATCAACTTCCTTTTTCATTTATCCAGAGATCCTCATATGACATACATTTTGGGGGTTTGCCTTGCAATATAGAAATTTACACAAAATATTCTTATTCTCTGGTATATTTTGAGCTCGTTGAGGACAGAGACTGTATATTTTTCCCCAGAGCCTTGCATATAGGAGATCGATGTTTATTGAATGAATATTTTAAGTATCATACACCTCAAAGACTGATCTTAATGATATATTTTACATTTAAAGAACCTATCTTTCATAGAAAGCATAATGGTAGTTAATAAGACACTGTGTAGGATTAAACAATCATCCTTTGCAGCAAAAGTCAGTGCTCCCTGACACTCGTTAGGTTACTGGCCACAGAAACGAGTTCACAGAATGATATTACCACCAGGTGGCAGGGTGACATTGCTGTTCAGTTTGTATTTTCCGACTTGAGCTCTCTTCCAAAACATTATTAGCCTACCCGCTAAGCTACCTTAGAACACATCACGTGTCCCCAGAAGAAAGTGGAGTTGGAGTTCATTCTACTCCTGGGTCATCCGCACCCCTTTCTGTTGAGCCCTGACCTTTGCAAAGGGCATCAGGTCACAGGTAACGCCGCTCTCCTGAGCCCGTGCTGTGGGAGGTTCTGACCCGGCAGCTCTGGTCTCTGCATGGAGGAGTCTAATGCAGTCGAAGGCACCTCCTCTCAGACCCCAGCGAGCCAGGCAAAGGATAACCTTTGGAGATGTTAACACAGGATGCCGGGGCTTCCCTGGTGGCGCAGGGGTTGAGAGTCCGCCTGCCGATGCGGGGGACGCGGGTTCGTGCCCCGGTCCGGGAGGATCCCACGTGCCGCGGAGCGGCTGGGCCCGTGAGCCGTGGCCGCTGAGCCTGCGCGTCCGGAGCCTGTGCTCCGCAACGGGAGAGGCCACAACAGTGAGAGGCCCGCGTACCGCAAAAAAACAAACAAAAAAAAACACAGGATGCCCCGCTGCATGTTCCTGGGTCCACATTCAGTCACAGGGTGTCCGCCCATATGGCTCATCATTGGGGTCCTGCATCACGCAGAATGCAGAAGCAAAAGAGTCAGTACTTGGCTCTGAGATTTGAGAGCCTGGCTGTAGGTACTTCTTGAATGTATTTTGGGGAAGAATGCAACGAGGGGTTCTGCTCTTCCCCTTTCTCCCCAAAACTGGATGAAGATTCCCAGATAGGCCCTCTCTGGAGAGAAGAGCCTTCAGTGAGTCTGTTATGCTGGAAACCTGGGCCCTGACCTCTCCATCCCAGAGAACCCCCAGATCATCTGGGGGAAGATAAGACCAAAAGGGCAAAGTGCCACCTTTCCTGTTAGAGCCTAGAGGGGCCAAGAGCCCAGGCAGAAGGACAGACAGGTCCCTGCACACTCCAGCACAACAAAATAAATGTCATTTCTCAAAGACTCGCCAAGTTCCGGGCACTGTTTTAGTTCTGACTCATTTGATTTTCACAACCACCCTGTGAGTTAAATTATTTTAATCCCTATTGTTTTCGGAAGTGAAAATGAAGTTTTTGCCTTCCTAGGAAATGGTGGGGGATATCTTCACATCCAAGCATTCCCTAGGCCCCGCCTCTAACTGCCAGGCCAATTGCTTCCCTGAATGGGGCATGAGAAAAGCAAAGAGCAGAGCCTGCAGGGAGCTGAGGTCGCACGAGGTATGACTCAACCCCACCACTTGTCCCTCAAAGGCCAGTCAAGACATCTGATCAGACCTCCACCTCCACCACGGCCCCCACTTAACCCTCCAACATTTGGAAGTTAGTCTGGGGAAAGGCACTGACCAAGTTGATTTCTACTCTCCAATGGATTGATGGCTCCACATAGAAATTAAATTCAGTGTCAAACTCCAATAAAAAAAAAGAATGAATTTTTTTTAAAGTATTTATAAAACAGAAACAGACCCACAGACACAGGAAGCAAACTCACGGTTACCAGAAGGGACGGCAGGCCGGGGGTGGAGAGATAAGTGAGGAGTTTGGAATTAACATATATACACTACTATGTATAAAATAAACAGCAAGGACCTACTGTATAGCACAGGGAATTATATTCAATGTCTTGTAATAACCTATAAGGGAAAAGACCTGAAAAAGAGTAGATATCTATGTATCACTGAATCACGTGGCTGTAGACCTGAAGCTAACATACATTGTAAATTAACTATACTTCAATTAAAAAACAGTGAAAGAAAAAAAATTCAGTTATCAGAAAAGTAAAGAAAATTTCCAATTATCCAATCTCTTGCACATCTGGCTTGGTAGACTGAGATTCGTGCCCAGTAGAATAAGGGAAGGGAAGAATTCAAGCCCATCTTGAATACCTGCTCAAGCCAGGTACTCTTTACTATCAATACCTTAATCCTCCCACAGTCCTTGAGGGGCTGATAACCTCTCCACGTTGACTGAGCCAGGATCTAAGAGAGCAAGTTTTCAAGGCTGAGACCAGTGCGAGGTGGAGCCAGGATTCAAGTTCAGATTTGTCCAGCGGAAAATTGCAGGGCATTTGCACCGTGCCAGGAAGCCTTGCTATTGGAGGTCAGCCCATCCGAGGTGGCTGTCTTACAGGTGAAGGATGAAGGGAAAGCTCTTGGACACGCCAACCAGCTGGTTCTTCTCCATCCCCTCACTCCATCGCTCTGACTGAACACAGAAAATTCTCTTCTCATTCCGTATGAGTGATTCCTGGTTTGCAGCTTTTGGCACTGGCTTATCTCTGATTCTGATAAAGGGGACTCTGCTGAAAAGCTCTTGGCAGTTGTTCAGTAAAGGGATTTTGAAAACTTCAATAGCTTTATTGAGGTCTCATTGGCATGCAATAATTTGCACATTGACAGACAATAAACTGTCCATTTGAAGCAGACAGCTTGGTAAGTTCTGATATATGTACACGCTTGTGAAACCTTCAGCACAGTCGGGATGGTGAAAATATCCACACACCCCCCTCCGAAAGCTTCCTTGTGTCTCTCCTCTGTAAACCCTCCCCCGTCACTGCTACCCTCAAGCAACCGCTGATCTGTTTTCTGGCTCCCCAAACTAGTACGCATTTTCTCGACTTCACGTAAATGGATTCGTATAATATGGATTCCTTTTGACTGGATGTTTTCACTCAGAATAATTATTTTGGGATTCATCCACACTGCTACATGTATCAATGGTTCGTTCCTTTTTCTGGCTGAGTAATATTCTATTACACCACCGTTTGTTTATCCATTCACCTGATCTCTCTATTCTGTTCCATTGATCTATCCATCTATCTTTCTATCAGCGCCACACTGTTTTGATTACAGTAGTAGAATTTAAGGTGGGATGAGAAAATGCTTTAAAAATGCCCCTGAGGTCCTTTCCATGCAGGAGAGTCTGCAGGTCCCTCTTTCTTTCCCAGGACAATGAAAAGCCTGTGCTCTCCTCCCAGAGGGCAGCAGGTCCACCTTTTGCTTAAATGGTCTTAGAACAGTCGCCACACATGTTGCAGCAGAGAACATTCTGGGCTTCTGTGGAGAATATCAGTGTGGGAAACTGCAGAAAATTGTCCCGTCATTTGCTCCTTGCTCCCTAAACCAACACCTGAGCCAAACTAAGAGCAAACCCAGTGACCTGGTGCAGCCCCTCCCTCGGGCAGGGAGGAGTATCCTCCTTCAGGAACGAGCCCTGCTGGTGTTCCCAGCACGGGGTCACCCAACTGGACACTTGCTAGCAGTTTCTCTAGAGATGTGCAGATGGTAGAAGACTGAAATTAGCCATTAAGATACAATTTGAGAATGTTAAAGAATCCATGGCCCTATCTCCTTTCCTTCTCCGTCCCTCTTCTGACATCACTGCCAATCCCTCTGCTTTGAAAATTGTGAACCAGTTATGTACTAAAAAGGAAACAGAAAAAAAGAGGCTGTCTTTCGTCTCCCCACACCCCGTGGGCACGGTACGGACGCTCTGTGTCAGCCTCGTGACTGCGTGCTGCAAAGCTTTGAGCCAAAAGGGAAGTAGTGCCTCTGGAATCTCTCCGTACTATCTTCACAAACTGTCTGTAAATATAAAACTATTTTAAAATTAAAACATTATTTTTAAAAAGTCAACATGGCCCTTTGAAAGGGAAGTTAGGGAAAGGGAAGATTTACTGAAATTGCTGAAAAATAACATTACAGTTCTAAAAAGTAACCATCCTCTTTCTTTTCATCTTCCCAACTGAAAATTGACCATTAACCTCCCATCTTCCAGATGCTCCTCTTTGATTGGGTACTTATTTCTTCAAGCTGTAAGATGGTCCTTAGATGCTCCAGGAAGCAGAAGCCTGAGTGTGGTTTTTTTCTCCCCCACCCTTCTGGGTGAAAACGCCCGCCCATCTGTTACTCCTTCTCCCCAACGCTGATTGTGTCTTTTTTCCTGTTTTAATCAGAGATAAGTAGAACAGATATTGAAAGCCTCCTCCAAGGAGAGTCTGGAGATGTTCAGTGCTCACAGAAGGTATGAAAGCATGGAATTTAAACATGAGAACTTCAGGCTGTTGTCATGGTCACCACTGTTCTTGTGTAATAAAGATGGAGTACTTACAAACATCCATTCTCTCTGCTGCGAAGCACGGTTGACAAGGCTGATACTGAAGAGTATCCCACTAATGGGATAATCCCACAAATGGATAAAGACAAAAACACTGCGTCTATCACCCACTAACACCAACCTGTCTCCTGGTTACAGCTTTGCCTGGGAGGAAGCCCATCCGGTAAACACAAGTGTCTAAATGAAAACAGAGTCCCTGGAATCTGACCCTGACAATACACACTACTGAGTGGAATTCCATGAAAGACAGGTCTATCTTGGACCTCAACACAGTTATTACTTAGAAAAAAAAAAAAAAAAATCACAAGGAGGAGTTCAGGTTCATACTGACCACTGCATAGTATGTACGAGGGCAGCATCAATCTGAGACTTTGAGGTGCTTACCAACAGAACAGGGAAGGTGTTAGATACTCATTCACAGGTCAAGTCAATCCTTCCCTGTGTGAGCCCTGTGTAAGAACGTGTGAGCGACCCTTAGGTGACCCCCAAGGAAGCCCACCTCCTGGGGTTCATACCTTTGTGTGATCCCCTCCCCCTGAGTGTGGGCAAGACCTGTGACTTGCTTGTGACCAAGAGAACATGGCAGAGGTGTTGGGATGTCGCTCCTTGATCAGTTTACCACATATTGATAAGATCCATCTTGCTAACAAACATGCTGGACCCTTCATCACTGGCCTTGAAGAAGTTGCCGTGAAGTCAAGGGCCACAGTGAGCAGCCCACGAGACAGAGAATCATGGGTGCCTCTATTTTCAGAGATCAGCCTCCAGCAAGAAACCAAAGGCTTAGCCCTGTGACAAGAAGTAAATGAATTCCAACCACCTGAGGGAGTGTGGGAGCAAGCCTTACTCAGCCCCGGCTGACACCTTGACCACAGCCCAGGCTAAGGACCCAGCTAAGCCCAGACTCCTCACCCACAGAAACTCTGTGATGATGAATGTATGTTATTTTAAGTTGCTAAATTTGTGGCAGTTTGTTATGCAGCATTGCTGACTGATACAGGGGGATGAGATATACTTTTGTGCCTTAGCCATTTTTACTTTAACATAGAAATTTTGTTCCTAGGAGGTCCCTTCATACTATGAGAAGCATACTTTCCGATTCCTTCCTGCCACAGAAGGGATCCCCCAATCCAGGCTTGTGGTGGAGCCCCATCTGAAAAACATGACAGTGGAAGAACGGTGGTGCTCCAAAGGAAAGCCAGGGTCCCATGACCAGAAGAAAAAGGAAACAGAAAGTGAATATCCCCAAAATAACAATTACCCCCCTGAGAGTCCAACCCACTTAATCTGACAGAGGAAGAAACAGGCCCCAAGAGGTAAATGGCTTCCAGAGTCCACACCCTGTCACAGGGTCAGAAGCAAAACCACATTTTCTCATCCCCAGTCCAGGACTCTTATCACTAGAGCACATTGTATGACTCATGTTTTTGGATGAACTTATTTCTCTGTTCCTTTAACCTATTTAGGCGTATTTATTCAGTGAGAAAGCATTAAAATCAAAGTTAAATAATTCGTGAAAAGTTAAAAAATTCCAACAGTGGAATCAGACTTGTTATCTGGAAGAGAAATGCCGATTTGGCTGCCCTTTTAAAACATTTCCAACTGGTTTTTGCATACTTGGGACTTTGAATTACTCCCACAAACAAGAACAATGGAAGAGCAAACGCGAGCCTGTTAAAGAAAGAGAGAAGAGAGAACTAGGCTTTTGGCTTCTATTTCTCTCTCTCTTTCCTTACACGCAAAACTCTTGGGAGTCTTTCCATATAAAGATGGAAATGTAGGCTCTCTCACTGGAAGGAAGCTTTGAGCTCACAGAGTCAAATACCCTCCAGTCCACATAAATGAATGAGTAGCTACAGGGGCATTTTGGTGCTGAGCTTTCTGTGGGCTCAGTGGCTGAGGTCCCCTGCGGGCTTCCTTCCTTCACCACGTGATTTCTGTCAAGCCCACCTGAGATGCAAGAGCACCAGCAGCTTCCAAAGGCAGCAGTAGATGTGCAGGAGGCTTCCTGAGACTGGAACACAGCTGCTCACTGCTCCGCAGTGGCCCTGCTGTCCCCAGAGTGGCTGCATCGTGGACCGGAGCCCTTGCGAGCAGCAAGTCCCTGATCAGGCCCTCGGAAAATAGCTTCTGGCACTTGCCTCCTGCATCGCTTCCTACTTTTATTTCAGTAGGCATGCTCTTAGGGATGGCCACAGTTCCCCCAAGGCCAAGGGGCAGGGGAGGAGGGAGGTTGCCGACAGAGGAGAGAAGGAGCCACATCCTGCTGTGTGACTCAGAGCAAGGCACCCTCTCTGAGCCTCAGCTTCTCCCATATAGAATAAAGGTAATGTCCGTTGCCCTACAACCTCTCCATGGGGAGCAAGTGAACTGACACGGGTGAGAGCGGTGCCCAAGGTGTTTAAGAAATACCCAGCCAGTCGGAGCCGATTCCACATCCGTCACCACATCTCAGCCACGGCTGAGGCCCGAGGGCTAGGAAGTCATCACGATTGACGCTCTGCAGCTTCCTGCACCTCACATTCCAAGTGCTGTTCGTATAAGGGCGTTTAATGCTCACAACCACAGGTGAGGTGAGCCCTATTATACTCATCCTCGTTGTACAGATAAGGAAACTGGGTCACGGGGAGGGTGAGGTTTGGAGCAACCAGCTAGGGTGCTGCCACCGCCAGAACACAGACCCAGGCAAAGGGGCCCCCAACATCAGGTTCCTCGTTACCACATTCTGTCACCTCTTAGATAAATGCAATAGCCCCCCAGAAGGGACCAAGCAGCCCAGGGGCCCATCCTCCATCCTCACCCGTATTTCCTCCCATTCTCCGTCACCCTCTCCTTCAACCCTCTTTGGGTCTGGGACTCCTCTGTCTCACTCCAAGATCCCTAGCTTTTGACCCTCTCTGGACCCCTCCACATTACAGCCTCCACTGGGCCACCTGCCCCTTTGGTACCCACTGAGGCCTGTGGCTTTCTCTGCAGCCTGGGGATGGTCCACCTGGCCCAGGGCCCGAAAATGAGGAAGTAGGAAGACGGCTGTTGTTGGTCATTTGGCAAAGGCTTCTTGGTGGCCCGTTGAAACCGATATGGAACGATCAGACATAAAGCGCCTGACCATGCTAATCCAGCAATGACAGCAGCCAGATCTGACACCCTGCTGGTGAGTTTCCCTTCAGGTAAGCCCCAGGAGGAAAGACACGTGGCTCCAGACGGAGATCACACCTGGGTTCTGAAGTGCTTCGACCCAGACTTTGTAAACGTTCCTACAAGCCCTTGGGGAGAAGGAGCTGAGGGGCTGAGCATCCCCTTTCCAGCATCTGGGCAACCAGAGTCTTTAGCATCAGGCCAAGCTGTGGGACGTGTCATAGAGTCCTAATGCACTCCCTCCAAGCCACGCTTAGGCTAACGTTTTTTTCATTTTGTCAAAAAAGTCTTTCGGGACGTCCCTGGTGGCACAGTGGTTAAGAATCCGTCTGCCAGTGCGGGGGACATGGTTTCGATCCCTGGGCCGGGAAGATCCTACATGCCACAGAGCAACTAAGCCCTTGCGCCACAACTACTGAAGCCTGCGTGCTCTAGGGCCCATGTGACACAACTACTGAACCCGTGTGCTGCAACTACTGAAGCCCACGCACCTAGAGCCCTGCCCCTCAACAAGAGAAGCCACCGCAATGAGAGATCTGTGTACAGCAATGAAGAGTAGCCCCTGTTCACCACAACTAGAGAAAGCCTGTGTGCAGCAACGAAGACCCAACGCAGCCCCAAAATAAATAAATAAATAATTTTTTTTTTTTTTAAAAAAAGGTCTTTCAAAGTTCATGACAATTTCTTTTTTCCCCCATAATTTTCAATCTGATAAAGATCTGGTACATTTCTGATTGCTGTCTAATACATTTCACAAATGGAAAACTCTATTTCTTGTAGTGATGCCCGGAAAACCACTACTGATGATACAGTAGTAGTAGCTTTCAGTGTTGTCCCACCTGGAGAGGTTGACCAGGATAGGTCCTCATGGGCTGGCCATGCAGACTCTTGTCATTTCTAACCAATTAGCCGCTGAGATGCCGTGGGTGTGTTGAGTTTGGGTTGTGTCTGATGACATGGGGCCAGAAGAGGCAAGAGAAGATCTGTGTGATCTGCCTTAGCAAGTAGGGCAGCTACCTCTTCCCAGATGATGGGGGACTGGGGTCCTTGAACCCCAGACTTAGCTGCCTGGGACACCGGCTGGAGGAGCCGCCATTGCACCATGTACTACCGACTGGCTTCCAGCCTGGCTGGCCTGGGTCTCCCTTTCTCCTCCAGGCCCATGTGCCTCTCTGCAAAGATATTCCCCCGATTGAAGGACATGACCTTCTCAGACAGAGAGGAGCCCTTCTTAGATTAAGAATAACCTCCAACAATACATCCGGAATTATTTATGGGAGACACACTATCTGGATTTGCTTTAACATATGTCAGCAGCAGTCACTACAAACACCACCACCAAACAGGGTGGGGTAAAGGAAAACAGACTGTAGAACGTTGACAACTGTTGAAGCTGAGCTGTGAGTTCATGGGAAACCAGTGTTTTCTCAATGTTTGTCTATATTTGAAATTTATCATAAGAAAGCATTTTTTTTAAAGGAGGAGGGGTCATGTTCTCAACTTGGTGTAGAAGGACATAGACACCTCCAATTACTGGTGGGAGCCAGTAATTTTCTTTTCTTTTTTTAAAAAATAAATTTATTTATTTTATTTATTTATTTTTGGCTGCGTTGGGTCTGTTGCTGCGCGCGGGCTTTCTCTAGTTGCGGTGAGCGGGGGCTACTCTGTTGTGGTGCACGGGCTTCTCATTGCAGTGGCTTCTCTTGTTGCAGAGCATGGGCTCTAGGTGCGCGGGCTTCAATAGTTGTGGCACATGGGCTCAGCAGTTGTGGCACGCGGGCTCTAGAGCACAGGCTCAGTAGTTGTGGCACACGGGCTTAGTTGCTTGGCGACACGTGGGATCTTCCCGGACCAGGGCTCCAACCCGTGTCCCCTGCATTGGCAGGAGGATTCTTAACCACTGAGCCACCAGGGAAGCCCGCCAGTGGTTTTCTGACATGAGGAGAATATTGAGGTGTTACCCTCACACCATGGGGCATGGACTTATTTTCACCTGAATAGGTCAGTTGTTTGAAATAAGCATTCGTGTTCATAGTCTGATATGGTCATATAGTACAGAAATGGGCCATACACGGCCCTCCGACCTGGTATTTTTTCGACCCTTGCTCTGTGAGGAGATGCTTCAGAAGGAAACACACAAATCCTTGTCCTCGCGGTGTCTATGCTGGGGGAAGGGTGGGAAACAGACAAAATAGATACCTATGTTCATGGTGTTGTGGAGAAAACAAAGCAGGGAGGGGGATGGGTTCACCGAGGGAAAAGGTTCTACTCTGCACGTGGTGGCCTGGGAAGGCCTCACCCAGAGGACAGCAGTGACCTGTGCTTCAGAGCAGTGAAAGGAGTCAGAGAGCCGTGAAGAGCATTCGTGGCCAGGGCAGAGCAGGTGCAAAGGCCCTGAGGTGGAAGCCTGCCTGGTGTGCTGGGGTTAATACACAGGAGGTCAGTGTGCCTGGAGAGGAACGGGAGGCAGCGAGGTAGGAGGTGAGCCACAGAACTAACAGCTGCTGTGGGGCCTTCGGTTTCACTCTGAGCAGGATGGGAGCCACTGCAGACTCTGAGCAGAAAAATGACACGATGTGGCTGTTATCTGAAAAGGGCACTTGGGTTCCTGCCAGAAGACAAGGGAAGAAGCGGAAAGACCAGGTAAGTCCCCTGCACTGATCCAAGTCAGAGATGCGGGTGGCCTAGAGCAGGTGGCAGAGCTGGGATGTGAGGAGGAGAAGAATTCTGGATGGACCTTGGCGGTAGAGGGAAGAGGATTTGCTGCCACGTTGGACGTGCGACCCGAGAGAACCGGGGGTCACAGAGGACTCGGGCCAACTGCAGGGCTGGAGCTGCCGTCAAGGGGCTGGTAGGCAAGCAGCTCTCAGGTCTGCCCTGCGTCCAAGCGAACAGCTCGATTTTTATCTGCTTATTGTTTGAAAGAATGCTCACTGCAAAAAAAAAAAGTTTAAATGTTAGAGTCCACTGCTGTGATTAAGTGTATTCCTGCAGAGGGACCGGTCCCCCGGGGGCAGTTCAGACAGAAAAGTACTTTGAGTGGTTGGACACTGAGTCTTCAGAAGGGAGGGAAGTCGTGTGGGGCCCTCACCGAGCTCACGACCTTACACAGCCTTTTGTCCAACTTTCAGGCTGGAGAGCCAGATCTCCCCGGCCAGCCGCCTGCCCAGAAACAGGGAGAGCAGCGTTCACGACTGGGTGCCAGACCAAGGACCCCGCACAGCCCTGCGCCGAGGACCGCTCTCCTCCAAGCGTGGCAGGCGGTGAACTTGGCCTCGCTGGGGCTCGTGAGTGAGCGCCGAGCTGAGGCCGCGGCGACAGAGCCTCTGGGAGGCGCGGGGCACCCTTACTTTGCTCTTAGTGTCCCTTTAACACCAAGCTCTGCTGTGTGCCCTCATACCCTGTGTTGCTTATCATCTTTATTTTGCGCAAAATAAAAAGAGACCCCAGGTGCATTAGGAGTCACGCCCTCAGCTTGCAGGGACCCGCACCTCATCGGTGAACCGCTGGGACGACGGCGAGCCCTGTGGTCGAAGTACCATCACATCCCCGACGCTGAGGGATGTTTACACGTGCTTGGCCTCCAGTTCACAGTCATCGGTGAGCGTGCCGTCCGTATTCTCCAGTGCGTGGGAACGTGGGGTACCCAGTTATCACTGATACCAGGTTAACGCCCGCGCTGACTCTTTCATCCATAGAGACAACCTCATTTTTTCCTTTGTCATGAGAAAAATTAGGGACTGCTTGTGAGTTTTCGTGTAGAAGCAAAACACTTGGAAACAGTTGCTGTCTGATAACAAAGGACAAGTGTGTGTGGACTCGGGGCACCAGTGAACAGGTCATGGGGGAAATGAGATACATCAGAGCAAAAGACGGGGAGCGATTGGCCTCCGTGCACCTCACTATCACACCCCTGTTCCTCTTCTTCTGGTTCCACCCACGCCCGCCTCCGCCCTCCGCCCCACCTGCGGCCTCACGCCTCGTGCCATCTTGAGTCGAGTGACTTGGCATATTGACAGGGAAACACTGCATGTCAGGTAGGCCCCCCAAACCCCAAGTATCTGTGTCTCATCTTCTTCTTCAAAACCCTGCAGATGAGAACAGGCTATCTTGTGTCCTCTTTGGTTTTTAAGTAAATACTTCTTTAGGTACTAATCAGGTGACAGGTCACCCCACCTCCTGAAGCTGCCACACTCGCTTCAGGAAGATGCTGTTCTGATTTTCCCAAGCCCAGCAAGGTAGCTTTGGCCAGGTTAAAACTGGGTCTCACATTTTATCCGTTTAAAGTCAGAAACACCAAAAGGAGCCAGGGTCCTGCGGGGTCCCGATCTGCATATCTGCTAGCAGAAGCCTGGCGTTTGAGGGACGCAGCTGGGACTTTTCCCAGGTCAGTCGGCCTCCTGGGAAAAGAAGTAAAGGCACACGCGGAAACTCACGGAACTCGACATTAAAGCTCTCCGAGAAAGACCGTGGCAACCACAGCCCAGGCCTGCTGCGACCACGCAGGATGAAGGCCTTCCGGGCCTTGACTTTCCAACCTGGCAGATCAATAGCCCACGGTCATGCAGTGTTTGGTTCACATATGAGTTTGTAAAAATTAGTTATCAAGGTTTTAAAATGGGGTTATGGGGCTTCCCTGGTGGCACAGTGGTTAAGAATCCACCAGTCAGGGCTTCCCTGGTGGCGCAGTGGTTGAGAGTCCGCCTGCCAATGCAGGGGACACGGGTTCGAGCCCCGGTCCAGGAAGATCCCACATGCCACGGAGCAACTAAGCCCGTGAGCCACAACTACTGAGCCTGCGCTCTAGAGCCCGCGAGCCACAACAAGAGAGGCCGCCGCAATGAGAAGCCCGTGCACCGCAACGAAGAGTAGCCCCCGCTCGCCGCAACTAGAGAAAGCCCGTGCGCAGCAGCAACGAAGACCCTACGCGGTCAAAAATAAGATAAATCAATTTATAAAAATAAATAAATAAACGAAAAATAAAATGGGGTTACGTCACATGGAAATCCACATTTGTGGCTTTTAAAACACGAGAAGGTCGGGCACCACGGAGCCTGCCTCTCTCGTGGCAGTGATGGACTGACAGTGTCTGCCTCCCTTACGCTGGCCTTTCAGCTCCTTTTCAGGGCTCCCTGCTGTACTCCTGGCCACCTGTCTTTTCTATCCGCTGCCCGGCCCCTGTAGGTATTTGAGTCTGGTCCTGAGGGAGGGACGGCCGGTTGTACAGCTTCCTGTACTGGCCCTGCGGCTGGACCTGCCAGAAGCTGTAGGACGCACCTAAGGGTGGGCGTAGACACATGCAAGCACCATATGAAGGTTAAAGATGATGAGGGTGGCTGGGCTTTCCCCACCAGATCCAATTCCCCATCCACCAGGGAACCCTTGTACACCCTTCCTCCTGCAAGGCTCACCAGTCAGCTCCTGGGCAGGAGACAGGGCCCACCTCATCTACTGGAGCAGAAAGAATTTAATATAAAAGACTGTCACTTACATATCAAGTTGTTAACTAGGTAACTGAAAGGGCAAGAGGAAACCCTATAATACCATTTTTTTTTAACATCTTTATTGGAGTATAATTGCTTTACAATGGTGTGTTAGTTCCTGCTGTGTAACAAAGTGAATCAGTTATACGTATACACGTGTTCCCATGTCTCTTCCCTCTTGCGTCTCCCTTGTTGGTGGGAATGTAAATTGATACAACCACTATGGAGAACAGTATGGAGGTTCCTGTAGTACGTTTAAGGTATCTTTAAGGATACGCCAAAGGAACTGCAGGAGACATACCCCGGGGCTGGAGAACAAAGAGGCAAGGTTGGTATCACTAAGGCTGTGACTCTTGGGGGGGGGGGGGCCGTGGCCCTGGAATCGCGACCTCTGAGGAGGGGGTACTGGCAGCTGGTGCTGGGGTCTCTGAAGTGGGCTCAGTGCTACCGGCAGAGTTGAGGATCACAGGATCACAAGCTGTGATGAGAAAAACAACTTCTGAGAAAAACAACTTTTAAGGAAAACAGCTCTGTTTTTCTGAGTTGCTGCTTAGGCATTTTACAGTCTGATAACTGCTCACACCCAGGGTCTGCAGACTTGGGTTTAGGACACCCGCCACAGTTCCTCCTGTACTTTTCCTGGGACACCTTTTACAATAACCACTTAGAGTGAAGCCTGGGAAAAGTCCGCGACCTTCGCCCCAACCATCTAATAAGTACTGGGTGTTTGCTACCCTGCTCTCTGTCTCCTGCTCCCTGGTGACCTGGGATGGGGGAACTGCCCGCCCCTCGGCTCACTGCGCCCCGCTCATTTCTGGGATCTGTAAGTAATAATAAATCTTGTGACTCTACTTCCTTTGTGTGGGTCTATTGAAACTGCACCTTCAATCAAAATGACCCCAGGGTTTTCACTTCCTCAAAGTGGAAGCTGGATGCTGAGGGAGCTCCCTGCTGACCCAGAGTGGATGTCTTGTCCCCCACCCCCATTCAGCAGGTCAAAATCTGCATATTCGTAATTCAGTACATCAGCTCTGGCTTCTCAGCACACAAGCAGACAGGGAGCCCAGCCGGTAGGAAGCAAGCCAGGAGGAGCGGCCCCCCCCTTCAACCTCCCTCTTGGGCCCCCAGTTGGCAGTAACTTGGAGGAGCCCCTAGCAAAGCAGAACTTTGTTTGCAGAGCCCTAGCCCCAGCATCGCACAGCCGAGTGTAGAGGCTGCTTGTTGAGAGACAATAACTTGATGACGGGCCCGGAGGGCTCCCTGTGAGCCTTTCCAACTTCGGTGCATCCATTCAACAAACCTTGAGCACCCCCTGTTCTATATGCAGAGAGTATAATATCAGCAAGGTAGACACCCCATTCCTGCCCTGGTGGACCTGGCGATCAACCTCAACTCTTTTTTTTTTTTTAAGGTCATTCACTCTTCTACTAGGTTCTAGCGTAGGGCTCCACCTCTGCCGTGCAACCATAGCCAAGACATGGAAACAACCTAAGTGACCGTCGACAGATGAATGGATGAAGAAGATGTGGCACATATATACAATGGAATATTACTCAGCCGTAAAAAAGAATGAAATAATGCCACTTGCAGCAATATGGATGGACCTAGAGATGATCATACTAAGCGAAGTAAGTCAGACAGAGAAATATCATATGATATCACTTATATGTGGAATCCAAAAAATTATACAAATGAATTTATTTACAAAACAAACAGATTCACAGACTTAGAACACAAATTTAGGGTTACCAAAGGGGAAAGGGGCGGGGGGGATGAATTAGGAGGTTGGGAGTAACATACACCCTACTATATATGAAATAGATAACCGACAAAGACCTACTGTAGAGCACAGGGAACTCAATACTCTGTAATAACGTATATGGGAAAAGAATCTGAAAAAGAATAGATATATGTATATGTATAGCTAAATCACTTTGCTGTACACCAGAAACTAACACAACATTGTAAATCAACTATACTCCAATATAAACTAAGTTTTTTTTTAAAGAATGGAAACATTAAGGAAAACATCAAGAAGTTTGTAAACCTAAATATAAAAAATTAATCAAATTTAAAGGTTAAAAAAAATAGTCTTTCACTCTTCTACTAGGTTCTAGCATCAGGCTCCGCTCCTGCGGCTCTGCAACCATCGTGTGCATGTTTATTCTTTGTGGAAAATATGCATAACAAAAAATTTACCATTTTAATCATGTTTAAGTGTACAGTTCAGTAGTACTAAGTACATTTACAGTCTTGTACAATCACTGCCACCATCCATCTCCAGAACTTTTTTAATCTTGTAAAACTGAAACTCTATCCAGTAAACAATGATCCCTCATTGGCCCTGCTCCCCAGCCCCAGGCAACTACCACTTTACTTTCTGTCCCATGAATCTCATTACCCTAGTACCTCACATAAGTGGAATCCTTTTCTGTCTGGCTTATTTCATTTCGCATGATGTCTTCTGGGTTCATCCATGTCGTAGCATGTATCAGAATTTCACTCTTTTTTAAGGCTAAATAATATTCCATTGTATGGATATACCACATTTCGTTTTTCTGTTCATCTGTTGGTAAACATTTTGATTGTTTCCACTTTTTGGCTCTTGTGCGTAATGCCGCTATGAACAGGGTAGAGTGATATGTGTTCAAGTCCCTGCTTTCAATTATGCCCAAATTCGATTTGGGCACATACCTAGGAGGGGGACTGCTGGATGATATGGTGGTTCTGCGTTAACTTTCTGAGGACACGTCACGCTGTTTTCCGTAGCTGCTGCACCACTTGCATTCTTACCAACAGTACCTAAGGGCTCCGATTCTCCATATCCTTGCCAACTCTGGCTAGTTTCCATTTTTTTGATAACAGCCATCTTAGTGGGTATGAAGTGGTTCATTATGGGTTTTAACATGAATTCAATGTGGAAACACCACATTTGTGTAGTGTTCTTTTTGGGATAATGCCTCAATTATCACCCAGGAAGCTTCCAGGCAGCCAGCTCTTCTCTCCTTTTCCAGCCAGTTTGGTTTATTGGCTTTGGCAACTTCAGCCTTTCTCAGAAGAGGGCTTGGACCCACTTCATAGGATGACATTAAAGACAAGCTGTAAGATCAGAGATGCAGAGAGAGACTGAGAAAGTGCTTTCATCTTCTTTGAGGCCTAGAAGCATTAACACTGACAGGGCAGAGAGAGCCCCTCCCGACCTCATCTGGAGCAACAGCAGCGAGTGCATCCAGGGCCCTGCAGTGATTGGCCATTGGTTATCAATGGGCAAACTGGGAACCAAACTGAACATCCAGCAATTGGACAAATTATGCTAAAGTTGTAGAGTGCAATTTTATGCTGACATTAAAATTATCCTTCTAAAGCATACTTAATGACACAGGAAAAGCATATGATTTAATGTAAAGTGCAAAAAGCTGAATACAAAACATTAATGATGTTCAATATTTGCAAATATGCCTTTAAAAATACTAAGAGGAAGTATATAAAAATGTTAGTAGTTATCTCTAGTAGGGTCACTCAATTCTCAATGTTTTTCTACTTCCCAGATCCTCTATAATAAGCATTTAATATCTTTAAATTATTAAAACAAAATTAACGCTATTAAGCAAACACAGGGGCTGCAGTAGACGCACTGAAGTACGTAGAACTGCCTGGAACTCTGCCAGGGAAAAGTAAAGGCATAAATAGTGACTGAGAGGATGCAGCTATTCTTGTTACTGTTGCTATGGTTACCTGAGTCCTCACTCCCCTCTCCAGGCTGGTGTGGTGTGGACAAACAAGGGTGACAGAGAGTTCACATGAAATATAAGATCCCCGCAGCTCACTGCCATCCCGTAACAGAGAGGACTCCAGAATTAGGGAAGGCGCAATTAGCTATCAAGACTTTCACTAATTAAGGACCCTCCTTTTTTCCCTCCAGAGTTGTTATATAAATGGGCCAGAGAGGGCTCCTGTACATTGGCCTAAAATGGTCCCCATGTCATTTTCTTCTTCACAGCAGGCTAGGACTGTTAGCTCAGAGCCCACTGGCACCCAAACTCAATTTCTCACACATTCAGTTGTTACAAATATAGTCCAAATAAATGTATTTTTAGCCATTTGGAGACTGCCTACTTTACATACCACATGAAACTGCACTTAACACATCCACTGGCCATGGATAAGACAAACCCTGTAGCTCGAAAAGAGCCCTCATTAGATTCTTCAGAGAAACAGAAGCGATAGGAGAGATGGATAGATAGAAAGATATAGAGATATAGATAGATATAGAGACACACACACACACACACATATATACATATAAATCATTTGTTATAAGGAATTGGCTCATGTGGTTCTGGAGGCTGAGACTTCCTTAGATTTGCAGTTGGCAGCTGGATATCCAGGAGAGCTGATGGTGTAGATTCCAGTCCAAGTCCTAGTCCAAGTCCAAAGGCAAGGTCCCAGCCTGGAGACAGACATGCTGACGGAGTACATTCTCCCTTACTCAGGCTTTTTTGTTCTATTCAGGTCGGCAGAGGGTTGAATGAGGCCCACCCCTGTTGCGGAGGGCAATTTGCTTCACTCGGTCTATCGATTCAAACGTCAGTCTCATCCAGAAACACCCTGAATCAGGTTGAACCAAAAATCTGAGCACCCCAAGGTCCAGTCAAGTTGACCCATAAAATTAACCACCCGAGATCCCTGCTGCCCTTGGGAGCTCTCCAACCCCCCCTGCTGCTGAGTGACATCACCTGGACACCCTGGGAGTTTCCCACCCTCTTCCCCAGTTTGGTGGTGGCCCAGCGCCCACTGTCCCTGGAGGGTCTCCTGCTGAGAGGGACTTTCCCCATCGGCAACCCAATAATTCGTATTGAGCAACACTGCCACCTCGTGGTCCTGTCTCTTCCTTGCTCAGCCTTGAAACTCTTGACTGACCACAACAGCAGCATCTCATGGTTTGTATGAGCCTTCCTGCCCCCCCTTCAAACCCTTGGGAGGTGAGAGATAACCTTGAAATCCCCACGTTCTCTGCATCAAATTTTCCCCCACCCTCCTTGAATTTCCTTCCCCTAGCCCAAAGAATTCTAGAGGGTGTGCTGGGGAGGAGAAGCAGGCAGGGTGAAGGACGCGTCCTGCCTCTGTCTTCTGAGCTTCTCTCAACTGAGTTTACAAAGTCAGAACTTAAACTCAAACTACACTGAGACCTTTACTGTTCCCCAGCACTGAAAAGGGTGTGACGCCCACCACCTGCCCTCAATGAACTTCAAAATAAGAACACTAAACTATAAAACTCCAAACTTACATGTGTGCTGAAATTAAAAATAATTTCTAGATTTATTCTGAATGCAAAAGGCTAAATAAATTCATGGAAAATAAATAATGCATTCAAAAAATATTTTGTTTTGCTTTGTTTTTGATCCCTGACCTGTTGGTACACTTAGCCTGTGGAGCAATGCTGCACTGCTGACACCCAGGTGTGGTGTAACATATAGACTCTTTGAGCCAGGACCACATTACTGATGCTTAGCATAGTGCATGGCATGTAGAAGATGCTCAATAAATGTTGAACTGATTTAAACAGATAAGGTGGAGAATTATAATAACAATTTTAAAGCCACATACTATGGAGGACTGTATTTTTCTTCCAGCTGACCTCAAGTCATTGAAATAATATGATATGGAGAGTATTATACTATATTTATTGTTGTATCTTTATTAACAAGAAAAAATATGTAAAAAAGCAAAAGGGAAAAAATTCTTCTTGCACAATCCATGAAAAAATAGTTGATAAACTGAGAAACTGAAATTCAATAAAATTAAAATCTTCTGGGCTTCCCTGGTGGTGCAGTGGTCGAGAGTCCGCCTGCCGATGCAGGGGACGCGGGTTCGTGCCCCGGTCCGGGAAGATCCCACAGGAGCAGCTGGGCCCATGAGCCATGGCCGCTGCGCCTGCGCGTCCGGAGCCTGTGCTCCGCAACGGGAGAGGCCACAACAGTGAGAGGCTCGCGTACCACAAAAAAAAAAAAAAAATTTTCCTTTGTAACCAGAGTCAATATTTTCTAAATTTAAATAGTGAGTTTTTTTAAAACTCAGATCTCTATTTGGTAGAACAAGGTTGCACAATTATATAACCCTTTCTGTTGCCAAAACCCAATGTAAATTAACTATAAGTTCAGAACTGTATATTAAGAATATCTTAAACAATTTTTTGGATCACTGGAAGAAAAGATGGAAGACCAGTGACCTCTGACCTTTCATTTGTGTTATTATTTGGTAATTAATAAATATATTTAGAAATGTCCTGTCCTTCACAAAAATATTATGCTAGAGGAACAGTTAATGTTCCTCATAAAAAGAGATGACAGAACTTGTAAAATGCTATTTATAGCATTTTAAGCAGAAAACTAAATGATAATTTATTTGGCTTATTAAGTTCTGCCTATCTTTAAAAGCCAACAAAACTCCAAACCCCCGAGTTCTTAAATGTCAGAACCCTGTGATCAAGTCTTGATATCTACACTCTGTCAGAGGCTATTATCTGCAGAAATATACCTGCTTCTGCTAAATATATTACTCCCTGAAACACTGGGTGGTTGAGATTTTCTCTCTGTTGGGAGGTATCAAACACTAAAATAAGCTCCTATTTGGAACTCCTGGAGGGGTGGCACCCTAGCAGGGGTGTGCAAACCAGAAACAGACAAAGCCTTCCAAAACTGCAGGTCAGTCTCAGGTCAGCTCAGCTCATGACTGGATTGAGGTCCTCAAACTCCACTCTCTCTACTTCACCACAGTTTTCCGTGAACCTTCTCTGGTGGAAGATAACATCACCCAGAACTTCTACACTGTTCTTCAGCTAGGATCTATGGAACCCCCCCCAAGATCATTTGGGCTACAATTCAGTATCACTGGTTTCTTCGTAATCTCATGCATTTTATTTTCTGCATTTAAAAATATTCTTCTAAGAAGGAGTCTATGGGCTTCACTCGATTGACAAAGAGATCCTGACGTATAGTTCTCACATACAACGTCGAGAATTCAACCAAAAATTACCAGACATACCAAACATTAGGACCAAAAGTAAAAGTCGATCACCTTTCTATACAGTAGCAACAGTTAGGAAGCAAAATTAAAACAAAACCCTCACCATTTACAACAGCAGTAAAAACTATAGAAATAAATCTGATAAAATATACGCAAGATCATTACTCAGAAAATTACAAAACATTTGTTGAAAGTTACTGAAGACTTATAAATAGAAAAATATTTTACATTCACATGTAAAAAATATTTCATAACATAAGGGCATAATTCTCCACCTAAACTGATCTATATACTCTACACAGTTCCAAACAAAATCGCAACCGGATTTTTATGTAATCTGAAAAGATACTCTAAAATGTATGTGGAATATCAAAAATTTTAAATAGTTCTCCAGAAGACCCTGAGACAGAGGTACATAGGAAAGTAATTTATTAGGAAGTGTTCCTGGGAAACTTCTAGTAGTGAAATGGACCTTGTAAAGGAATCCAAGGGATACATTGGCAGCATTTGCTACATTACTTCTAAAAAAATAAATCGGGAGAGGAAATTCCCATACCGGATATCAAGAGTTAGCTAAAGCTATAGTAATTAAGGCAGTATGGTCTCGCCAGAGAGATTTTTAAAAATTTGAGCAGAGGAGAAGATGCACGGTGCCGGCAGGGACATGCTCCCTCTGAAGGCTCGAGGGAGGAACCCTTCTTTGTCTCCATCTGGTGGTTGCTGGCCATTTTGGGCATTCCTTGGCTTGTAGATGCATCTCCAATTTCCTCCTCTTTTTTCACACGGCTGCCCTCCCTCTGAGTCTGTCTTCACACGGCACTCTGATCAGCGCACGTGTCACTGGATTCAAGGCTCACCCTCATCCAGGATGACCCCATCATAAATTAATTAATTCCATATACAAAGACTCTATGTCCGAGTAAGGTTACATGCTGAGGTTCCGAGGAGACGTGAATGTTTTGGTCTGTTTGTCTGTTTGTCTTTGGTATTTATTTATTTTAAATTAATTTCTTTTTTCTTTTTTTTGGAGTGGACATGAATTTTGGGGGCAGAGGGCACACTCTTGACTTCCGTCCAGCATAAATGGCTAATAACCATAAAAAGATGCTCCACTTTTTGGGGCTCTGGTACGTGCAAATTAAGTCCACACCAGTATATACTGTTTTATACCCTCTAGACTGGCAAACGGTGAGACATGTACAGGGGCTCAGCCGGACCCTCTGCGCCCACTGAGCGGGTCAGCTGGGCTTGTGTACTGTGCGCCAGCGTCAACTGGTTCACGCCATCCGACCTGCTGCAGAAAACACTCTGCTGTGGCATCATAAATGTGACCCAGAAATGTTACTTTCAGGTATGTGCCCAAGAGAGATTCTTGCACAAGTGTACAAAGAGACATGTATAGAAAATCTCCCAAACAGAACCATTTCCAGTTTAAAAACACACACAAAAACCTGGAAACAGTTCACTGACAGGAGAATAAATAAACTGTGGTATTTCAGCAGTCCGAGTAAATGAACTAAACCACACACAACAGCGCAGGTGAACTCCTCAACATAACGTTAGGTGGCAAAAGAATTTTTCAGAAAACTACATAGGATATGATATCATTTTTATAAAAAACACACACACGAAAAGGATATGTTATGTAGCATGTGTGACAAAATGTTAACTGAAAGACAGTGATAATGAGAAAATGTAGGGCAGCCGTTGATGTAGGTGTGAGTAGAGTAAACACGGACATCACGGCTGCCTTGGAGGACTTTCCAAAAGCAGAATCTGAGCGTGGCACACAGAAGGGGAAAGAGGAAATTCATTTATTCGTTATTAGTTTTTCATATGAAAGCTTTTTTTCATTCATTCACTCAACAGTTAATTGAGAGACGAAAGCTGTCAGAGATGAGGCCTCTCTGGAGGCTTGAGGCTAAAAGGGTGGGTCATTGATCCACTGCCCTGGATCATTCTGGAAAAGGAAGGGGCTCCAAAAATGGGGAGGGGGATGGGGTACATAAAGAGTTTCAGATTTATTTTAAAACATTTAAGCTCCTTGATGAAAGTAGGTATAGATTCCTGCTAATCATGACACAATTCATGCTTTATTCATAAGTTTGTGTACTGTTCATCCTCAACTTTCTCAAACTAATCTCAGCCTTCTTAGTTCATTTATCAAGTGTTTCGTCACGTCTTTAGCCTTATGTTGTATTGACTAATTTCTTTCCGATTCTTCTCAAGATGCTTCAGAGCCCCTTGTGCTTCCAGCCCCGTCTGTCTTACATTCTCATGCTGTACCCTTCCACTTGCCAGGTTCTGCACTGGAACGTCTACAAGGCACAGGTCCACAGGATCCGTTCCCAGGAGGAACCACCACAAGGTAAAAATGGCCCACGAAGCAGGAATTTGCAGACACTCCCTAGAGGCAGCCCTAATTCTCCATTCCCTGGGCTATTCTGGTCTGCTTGGTGGGCAATGGCAGCCCAGTGTCCTGCAGAACCTTCCTTTAAAACCTGAGATGAGAATCTTGGGGCAGCCCCAGTTCTGTTTTTTCCGTAGAGTTTGACAGTTATATCAGCAAACCGCAGCAGCTGGGCTGGGGGAGGAAGACAGGGGAATAACTGAGGAGCCAGAACATCAAGACTCTGTTTTCCTAACAGCTACACTCTGCACTGCTTGTCTCTGCGAAAGATATCAAGCTTGAAGGAACATCTTCATCCTTCCCCAGTGATTCCTCATGGCATCTACATGACATAGATTTCTCAACTTCCTTTTCAGAATCCAAAGTGGAAGTGATCTTTGGTCAACATGGGAAAGATTCTAATATAGGAGCAAGGTGGAGAGCAGAAGTTTTGGAGTCAGACCATCACAGCTTGGATGCTTTATCTACCGTTAGCTAGTGTGAGGACGTTGGTCTGAAAAGTAGAGATAATAAGAGTATGTCTTTATAAGGTTGTATTAAGTGAGATACACGACTGGAGCCCTAAGAAAAGTGCCTGGCAAACAGGAGATAGCGATTTGAGTTGGTAGTACTAGTTTCTACTTCTCTCAAGGTAGGTATCATTCTCTATGCAAATGAAGTCTCATAACAATGGCCAATCGGTCTTACTTGTGAACTCACGTGCACTCCAGAAAAGAATATTGCTCTAAATCCCGCTCTTGGGCGTACATCTGGATAAAACTATAACTAGAAAAGACACATGCACCCCTATGTTCATAGCAGCACTGTTCACAATAGCCAAGACATGTAAACAACCTAAATGTCCATCAACAGATGAATGGATAAAGAAGATGTGGTACATACATACAATGGAATACTACTCAGCCATAAAAAAGGAAATAATGCCATTTGCAGCAACATGGATGGACCTAGAGATGATCATACCATGTGAAGTAAGTCAGAAAGAGAAAGACAAATACCATATAATATCACTTATATGTGGAATCTAAAATATGGCACACATGAACTTATCTCTGAAACAAAAGCAGACTCACAGACATAGCAGAATATTGCTCTAAAAGATGTGAAAAGTTCACTGTACAAAATCAACTGTCCCCCTTTCGTTTAAAACACAAGTCCCACACATACCCAGACTTAAAGCTGCCCAAGGTTCTTGAAACGATAAGGAGGTTTGTCCCTTAGTTTCTTATGAAAAATCACGGAATCGAAAAAAAGCTCTCGCAGCTGGTCATTATATAATTTTTTAGTATCGGATCGCGCTAAAACTGTACCATAGGAGATGCACCATTTAGGTGTGCAGATTGAAGCTTGACAGAATGTAAATTGAATGAAAAATAACCTTTCAGAGGCTAATTACCAAAATGATGAATATTCGCTACCCTGTGATTTTCTTCTTAGGGTTTCCTATTTCGTTGCTTCTCTCTAAACCCAGAAAAGGATTCCAGGGCAAGAAAAAAGAAGAGAAAAGTCATCCCCAAGACATCCTAGAGCGGGAGCCGACGCGATAACTGGAGATGCTTTGAGCCGGAGAAGGAGGTGGGAACACTTAGAAATGGGGGAGGGGCGGGCGTGGGCAGGAAAGGCGTGGAGCAGGCATTTGCAGTTGCGGAGGGTCCCGTGACGTGCAGCGTCTGTGGACTGGAGAGGCCCGGGTGTCACGAGGGCAGGTACCCCCTCCACCTGCCCCGTGGTAGCCAGGTCCTGCGTGTGTGAACTCGCCCAGGACGCTGCGCGCACGTGATGAGAGTGTAACGGGGCGGCGCGCAGAGGAGGCGGGCAGCGAAGCCGGGCCTTCGCGGGGTGTCCAGGGGATGGATGCGGCCAGCGTCAAGGGCAGCAGCCTGGCCCACTCATGAGGGCATCCAACCCTGATGCAGCCACTCGGCCTCCTCGACAGAAACCCAAGAACTTTCCGTCCTTTAGGTCGCTGATGCCTGCTTTGCTGTACCCAGCATAACACGGCACAGCGCAACAGGACACAAAAGCACGACTTTACAGTTAAGAACGACTCCCCAGGAGGAGAAAGGAGAAGAAGTAGGGATGGTCTAAGTCCACAGAGCCTCGGCGCTGTGCTTGCCAACAATCCATGGCCACGGACATTATCCTTTTGTTTTTATTAACAATCCACTGCAGACTCTTTCTTTTGCAAAATATAACAAAAATAAACAACTTGAACAGTGAAGTGTGAGACGAAGTCATGTAAACTACAAGTCCAGTATCTTAATGGTTAGATTCAACAGACGTGAAACTCTTCTGTCCCGTGACTATCAATTGTCTCAGCGCTTCCTCTTGGTGTGGTCTCCCTGTGGACCAGGAACCCTTCCAGGAGACACTTGGGCCTGGAGGGAGGACTCTTTCTCTGAGGAGTGCCCTGGTCGCATCCCAGGCTGTGGACGGAGGCGGGAGCTGTGACCTCTCTGCGGACGCCTCCTGAGAAACCCTGACTTGCAGAGTTAGTCTGTCATCCAACAGACACCTCTCAACCCCTAAGACAGAGGTGTCCTGTCTCGTCCTCCCGACGCTCCCTCACTGAACTCAGACCAGCTCCGATGAGCACTCCCGGTCATTCAGGGGCCTCTCCGTAACCCGAGAGAGAGGACGCAGGTTCACCCCATCTCCCAGGCCACTTGCACGGCGTTATCATTTCATTCTGTTCTCCTTGGTGCCGTCACCTGTGCCGGGAGGGCCCGGGGACCCAGGGGTTCTCGCCAACGTCTGTAGCCTCAACGATGCCGGCCCCTCCCTGGCAACATCTTCTCTCATCTCAGTTCATCAGCCTTTAAGGCGAGTAAGGAAAACGATAGAAAGTGGGGAATAAGGTGTGTGAGGAAAAGCCAAAGTGAGCAGGAATGATCTAAGAGTGATGATTAACACCCACAGGTCCCTGGGGGGAGGGCGCTGCGACCCTTCCCCGTGGACGGGCCCAGAGAACACGGCTGGATGGGGAGGACTGAGCCGGGCACCCACCCGATGGACACACTCCATCCATGTGAAACGAACGCTGATCTTCCTACTTCGTGAGTCTAACTGAGGGCCCTTCAGACCTGACACTGAAAACACCCTTGTTCTGGTCTATAGAGGTAAAAGGCAAGAGTTGGGTGTTAAGCCCTCCAAAAACACAATCTGAGCTGTCATGCCCTCATGGGTTAGTGAGTCCCTGACTCAGATGCAGGGGGGAAAGGGCCCCTCGGCCCCTCCGGCCCCATCGTTTTCCTCTCTCCTTGGAAGAAGGAAGGTAAGAAGACACGGGAGCCCACTTCGATTTCCCATAAACGTTTGTGCGCGCTCAACCAGTAATGAGGCTGAGGGTTTTTTTAAAAATTTATTGATTTTTGGCTGCGTTGAGTCTTCGCTGTTGCGCGCGGGCTTTCTCTAGTTGTGTCCAGCGGGGGCTACTCTTCGTTGCGGTGCACGGGCTTCTCATGGCGGTGGCTTCTCTTGTTGCGGAGCGCGGGCTCTAAGCACGTGGGCTTCAGTAGTTGTGGTATGTGGGCTCAGTAGTTGTGGCTCGTGGGCTCTAGAGCACAGGCTCGGTAGTTGTGGCACACGGGCTCAGTAGTTGTGGCTCGTGGGCTCTAGAGCACAAGTTCAGTAGTTTTAGCACGTGGGCTCAGTAGTCGTGTCTTGCGGGCTCGAGAGCACAGGCTCAGTAGTTGTGGCGCACGGCCTTAGTTGCTCCGCTGCATGTGGGGTCTTCCTGGACCAGGGCTTGAACCTGTGTCCCCTGTACTGGCGGGCAGATTCTTAACCACTGTGCCACCAGGGAAGCCCAGGCTGAAGGATTTTTAATGATGAATCATTGTGCTGTTATTTTGTTTGTGCTTTAAGGAATATTTTTAGCCTTCTGTGTTTGACTAAGAGCAAATCATTCTAAAGGGTACACTCTGATCAAAAGCATACATCAATAAATCAGTGTGATCGTGACCTTTGCATAAATAATATCCTGTAATATTTATCCCACGACTCGGGACAAGGCTTATGTTCCTAGATTAAGATGGTGATGGTACAAAGCTTACAAGTGCTAATCAATCCAATGTTAGAAATGTTCTGGTTTTTTAATTTGTTAGCAATTAGAGTTTATTCATGCTGTACCCAAGAGGCATATGCGAGATCTTTATCCTTCTAAAACCCCAACAAGAATTCTTACGCACGAATATTTCATTCCTGGTTTCTGAAAAACTCCAGTAAGTCCCTCTGAATCCAAAGAATATAGTTTCGTATGACTGAGTAAAATGGTCTCTGAGCATAGCATTGGAATTCTATTTACAACCAAGAATATTTCTGCCATAGAAAATTTCTCCTTCGTTTTCTAGTATCACCTTATGATTTTCCAAAAATGAAATTTCTCAGCTTTACACCAGTCTCATACATCAGGTTTGGGTCAGGATGTCTGCTGGTCCTTTTGCAAAGTCCAGTCTCCAGGAAGCAATGAAGATTTGCCACCAGCGAGGTCGGGAGTCCAAATAGATGTGCTGCCACACTGAAGGCCATTCCAGAAGAGAGATTCCCCAAATACTCTAGGCCAGGGTGGCAAAATACAGCTGACGCCGGAGCTGGGCACCGCTTGCTTTCCTACAAACTAAGAGTAATTTTTGACACTTTTTAATGGTTGAAGGAAAAAAGAATTTTTATGACACGTATAATTACATGAGATTTAATTTTTAGTATCTGTAAAGAAAGTTTTATTGGTACACTGCTGTGCTCATTCACTTACTATTGTTTCCAGCTGCTTTTATACAAGAAATGGCAGAGTTGAGTCATCGTAACACAGACAGCAAGGCCCACGAAGCCCTAAAAGCTCCTTCTGTGGCCTCTGCAGGGGCTTCCCTGAGGCTGAGTGGGGCTGCTTCAGAGAAGACGCCACTCGTTTCAAAAAACTGATTCTGAGCTGTACTGTTAATTAGCCTCCCGTCTCTGCGCTGTCCCTGGAGACAGTGCCAGGGCCACGCCCCCCCGGGGTGACAGAGGAAGTCTGTCTTCATTCTTTGTCATCAGCACCATGGGCTTGGTTCTCATCACAGGGCCAGATACCATCGAGCGAGCTGAGAATCACACCCACTGCCTGGAAAGTGTGAGCACGGATTGTTTTTGTTTCGCTAAAATATACATCACGTGAAATTTACCGCATTAACGATTTTTAAGCGTACATTTTAGTGGCAGGAAATGTATTCACATTGTCGTGCACTCATCCCCACCGTCACCAGAACTTTTTCATCTGTCCAGACTGAAGCTCTGTCCCCACTAAACAATAGCTCCCTGTCCCCCTCCCCCAGCCCCTGGCACCCACCCCTCCACTTTCTGTCTCTGGGAATTGGATTCCTCTAGGCGCCTCTCATACCCGGGATTGTATGGTATTTGCGCTTCTGTGATTGGTCCATCACTTAGCGTGATGTCTTCAAGGAACAGCTAACTTTTGGTGGCTGCTCCCTGGTTAACGCAGAGTTTCACGCACATTATCTCACTTCCTTGGCACAATTACTTTGTGAGGCAGGTTATTTTTATCCCATTAGAGCAGATGCTCTAATGCAGCCACGGGGCCACCTGAGGTCACCTGCAAGCAGTGTGCTCACCTCAGGCCACACTGCACCCGGCACACGGCAGGCCCAGAAGAGCTGGATGTTGTCACTCTGAAAGTGACCCTCGCCTACGAGGGGCAGGAGGTGGCAGCTCGGCGCCACCGTCACCCCCAAGGAGGGCAGTTCTCAGGTGAGTTACCCGCGTTTCCTCAGAGGGTCCCCACCGTCCTGGGCCCCTGTACTCACTGAGTCACCCTATTTTGACCTCCTTGCTTTTTAAAAAAATTTGGAATATACAGGTTTATGGGGCAGAGGAGGGGAAGTGGTCACATACACATTTTCTATCTGTGTAAGTAACAGAGTATAAAGCAGAGGGGCCCCAAACCTAAATGTCTTCCTCCGAGAACCATATGTCTGTCTTCATCACTCAAAACTCATCGGTCAGTTGGAAACTACAATACGTTCTGGTGTAGGAAAAGGGGACGTTGGGAGAACCGCATCTCAGTTTGGGGCTCCTCCAGGACAGAATGTTTCATCGGTGCCTGCCCTTGCCTGTACTACTGGAATCACTAGTTTTCTGTTGGGTAAGATCTATAATTCACATTGAATCTGCTTTGACAATTTAAACCTCTGTGTTACATGCATATGTACACATTTTCAAAGAATAATTAGTGAAGAGGATCTCCTTATCCAAAAATGACTAGTGTTAAAAACGTTCTTTAAAAAGCTTCTTAAAAAGGAAACTTGTTAAAATGAAGAGCAAAATCTCACAGTAAATCCGGATAAAAAGAAAAAGCCAAGTACATTATTTTGAAAAGTAAAATTAAAATTATGAAAAAAAAATTTATTTTGTTTTTTATCAAAACTTATTGTAACGTTGTACACCTAAAACTAATACAATGTTTTTTTTTTTTCTTTTCTTTTTTTTTTTTTGTGGTACGCGGGCCTCTCACTGTTGTGGCCTCTCCCGTTGCGGAGCACAGGCTCCGGACGCACAGGCTCAGCGGCCACGGCTCACGGGCCCAGCCGCTCCGCGGCACGTGGGATCTTCCCGGACCGGGGCACGAACCCGTGTCCCCTGCATCGGCAGGCGGATTCTCAACCACTGCGCCACCAGGGAAGCCCAATACAATGTTTTAGGTCAATTATATCTCAATAAAACAGGGGGAATAGCTGTAGTATCAACCACATGTTGATTTGGGGCCCTTTGGAAAAGCTCATTCTCAGGAGCTCTTTCCCTCAGAACACAGTTGCCATGTTGTAAGAAACTCTAGCCACATCAAGAGGCCACGTGTGGGAGCTCTGGACGGCCTCTCCAGCTGAGCCCACAGCGGCCCGCTCATCACCCATGAGAGTGTGCCATCTTGGATCCCTTCCCAGTCCAGCCTTCAGACCCCTGCGGCCTCAGCCAACATCTAGCGGCAGGTACCAGAGACCCCAAATGAGAAGCACCCAGCTGAGCTCAATGATCCCAGAGAACCTTGAGAAATGACAATATCTTCTTGTTGTCAGCTGCAAAAACGAGCTAATGACACGATACCATGAAATGATGCCCTTTACTTCATGGTTACTTTTGCTGAGTGTTGAGAAATGGCTGATTTTTGCAAAAAATACTTGAGGGCTTCATCAGTTTTCCCAAGACGCTTCCGTAAATGTTTCACATTAAAACCCTTCTTTTGGGAAGCTCTCATCTCATCACTATCCTTATTTATTTTCCTCTGATTCAACTGCCATCAGGTCTAACTCTGCCCCCTGCTCTCTTGACAATAAATAGTTTGCAGTGTTATTACCCCTACTTCTCTTACCGGCTCCACAGAATCCCAGATATCTTGCAGGATCGCCAATGTGACTTTGCAGTCAGTTTGTGTGGTGTTTGCCTTGACTGTCATCTGTCGTGAGGCTGAGTCACAAAAATGTTGAGGCAGCGAGAGAGAGACCCGCATTCCAAGCAGAGAGGGAGGCTTGGTGGGAACCAGTGTTATAAATGACACATTTGGTTATTCGTGTTTTCCTGTTTTGAGGATTTTTACTCTCAACACGACTTTGTAATGTTAGGGAGGCAAATGTGAAATAAAAAGAAAAGGAGCTCTCCTGTATGTGTTATCAAGAGATCAGGTACATCACGGCTCCTCCTCCTGCTTCCTGCCCCCCTGCCCCCAACTCTCCACTTCCTGGTTCAGCAGCCTTAACACCTGGGTGTCCAGTCTTGTGATACTCCTCTCCGTGAGAAAAAGCACAGAAAGAATCATGTATGACTTGGTACGTTGTCCCTTGCACAGATGACTTGTAATTTTACAAAGGATTGAGTGAAAAGTCAAAATTTAACCTCAGGGGAATTATTGCCCTAGCGGTGAAATTGTAGGAATCTCATGAGGCATCTGCCGGGTGCTCCCCATACAGCTCTGTCCCGAGTCCATCTCCACCAGGCACAGGGCAGGGGAAGAGGACAGGGGACCACTGGGCCCTCTGCTTGCTACCTCAGTGCATGAGTGTCATCTGCAGAGAAACGATCGTCGCGCGTGGTTGGGGACCAGCTAGTCCAGGCTGCTGCTGCACCGACTCGCCCCTTTCCTGCTTCCTGAACATCTGTCTTCTCTTGGCCTGGACTGAAACTGATGATACAGGACAATGAGGACAGAATTGCTGCAGAAATGTCCCTGGGCAGGCAACAAGGGAGGGAGGCCAGAGCACAGGTGTGTGGGTTCACCTTAGGCAGGAGCTCGGTGAGCACCCCCAGAGTGAGACGAGGAGAAAGAAACCTGTGTGCCGAGAGATGCAGCTGGATCGGAAGATGTGATGCTGCTAAGATGCGGAAGGCTTCTATTCTTGGTAAAGGGAAGCAAGGCAACAGCCGAGAGTGAGGGCAGGAAGAAGATGCAGGAAGAAAGACTAGGAAAGAGAAGGTGTGAAATTGTCACCCGGGAAGTCAGGTTCCAAGCAGGCGCAGCTAAGCGGCTGATGTGGGAGCTGGATGTGGATGAATAAGTGGAGTTTGCTAGATGGAAGAGTGGGGGAGGGCCATCTCAGCAACGGGAATAGAATCGCTTGGGTGACAGGGTGACTAGGGTGTCACCCTGAGAGAGGAATACAGGGGGAATGGTGGAGACTGAACAGGCTGCCTTTGAGGTGTTGCGTCAAGTTCAAGTGTCCTTTAGGTGGCTGAATGTACAGGACTAGAGCCCAGCGAAGAGTCTTGTCAGTGAGCGCAGAGTTGAGGGTCATGACTAAGTGAGCGATTGTGGATCAGGGAGATCGTGCAGAGGGGGAAGGGCAGAGACCCAGGCACTGAACCCCGGGAAACACAGACACATTTAAGGGGAGGAGCAGGGTAAACAGTGAGGACCTACTGTACAGCCCAGGGGACTCTATTCAATATCCTAGAGTAAACCATAATGGAGAAGAATATGAAAAAGAATGTATACATGTATGTGCGTATAACTGCATCACTTTGCCGTACAGCAGAAACTAACACAACATTGTAAATCAACCCGACTCAATAAAAAATAACTAAATAAAGGAGGAGCAGAGAAAGGGCCGTGACACAGATGAGATGACTCAGGATAGGGA
Source organism: Kogia breviceps (assembly GCF_026419965.1). Classification (NCBI taxonomy): domain Eukaryota; kingdom Metazoa; phylum Chordata; class Mammalia; order Artiodactyla; family Physeteridae; genus Kogia; species Kogia breviceps. Next base: position 84,245,846 of record NC_081322.1, on the reverse strand, counting down.
GGATTGGATTAAAATGAGAGCTGGAAGGAGAGTGGCTAACTAGAATCCGAGAAGAAGAGGATGGTCGGCGTGTCACATGCCACAAACGGTGTGAGTAGAAGAGAACCCGTCAGCGGAGCAACGTGGAAGGCACTCACGTTCCTCGCTGGGCCAATTACAGTGTGGTGGGAAGGTCTGGAGTCAGCCTGCAGGGGGTGGAGGGGTTGGTAAGGAGAAAGGACAGAGCATGAGCGTGCAAGGGCCTTTCCAGAAGGTTGTCTGTGAAGGGAAGGAGAGACGCTGGAGCAGCTGAACAGGAGTGTGGAGAATGGCTTTCCTGTTTGAACTGTTGGTTTGTGTGAAGATGCAAGCGATGGAGCTTGCATGTTTGCAGGAGAAATGGAGCCCAGAGAGGGGAGCAGTGGATTCCAGCTGCACTTCCAGGGAGCTGACCTTCTAGGTGCACAGACAAGGGAGCTGACCCTCTAGAGGCACAGACGAGCCGATCGACATGTGACACAGTGATGATCATGAGTGCTGAGGAGAGCCGGGGAGGAGAAGAGAGGGGGCAGGGGCTGCTGTCCGGTGGCAGAGAGCCCCCTGCTGAGGTGACATCTGACCAGAGCCTGAGGGGAGAGGGGGAGCAGCGACCTGTGGGGAAGCGTCCCAGGGAGAAGGAACATTGAAGAGGAAAGCCCAGGAATAAGAGTGCACTTGGCATTTCCAAAGTATCTCGAGGAGGTAGGAGGGGCAGGAGAAGTGAGCCATACGAGCCCCGGAGAGTCAGACGGGGGCCAGGTCATGGAGAACCTTGTGGACCACTTCAAAGACTTGGTTTTTCACTTAAAAAAAACCCCCCACTTTGGGACTTCCCTGGCGGTCCAGTGGTTGGGACTCCGCGCTTCCACTGCAGGGGACGTGGGTTCAATCCCTGATCGGGGAGCTAAGACCCCATATGTCACGCTGTGCAGCAAAGGAAAAGAAAACCACTTAGGTTGCTAATATAAGCGTAGGATTATTGTCTGGGAGGCTGGTGGACAGGAAAATTTGGAAGAGAAGAAAAATCTTCATAGTGGAGATGAAGAGGAAAGGAATGGTGAAGATTGGGGTCCTCCTAGATGGAGGCGGATCTGAGAGTCATTGCCTAATGGCTTGACTTTTTTTTTCAGTCATCTATGACTGAAGGTAGTGAAGAGAGAGTGACAGTGAGGGGAAAGGTTCTAGACAGATTTCAGAGAGAGAGGGGGTTTGGAAGAGCTGCCCAGGTTATGGAGGAAGAGTTCACGGGGCCCTGACAAGAGGCCAGCCTGCTAGGACCGCACCTTGGCTGGACCCTGAATCAGACCACGGGGAGGGTTCTCTGCCCGCTCAGCAGCCTGGGTGAGACAGAGAATGAGTGGGACACGGTGAGAGTGACTGGACCAGGGCCACCAGAGGTCTCCCAGACAGGGTGAGAGATGACACACGGGGAGCTCACAGACAGGGCAGATGCCATGGCCAGAGACAAGCGGTCTCAGCGGTGTAGAAATTTCCTGGTTTCTAAGAGTATTTAAGTTCCTCTTTGAGACCAAGATCCCTTTGACATGAGATGAGGTTGATCCCGTTTTCACTAACCCAGTGGCAGCGCGGTATCAGGGCAGACGATGGTGAACAGAGGAGAGTGACTCTGATCTCCATATTCTGTTCTTTCCCAGCGAAGATGCTGTGTCTTCAATCAAAAATAAGACCATCCTAAATGTCACTGCTCCACACCCATCTGGGCTCCTGAAAGCAAGCTGCCTCGTTTCTGAATCAGATGTCATCACCCATGGAAAAGCCTCCGGCCTCCAAGCTTGGCTGGGTGGGAAAGCCTCACGCATCGCTCCCAGCGAGGCTGGCCCCATGGTTACAGGCGACCGTTTCCTGCAAAGGAAGAGGATGGAACAGAAACAGGTGGTAACAGAGAACCACTTCATCACGACTTCTCTGAACCTTCGGAGACGCACAGTTATAGAAATATTAATGAGCTGATTTATGGGTGTGAACATTTTACTCCCCCAGAGTCACATGAAGCATTGCCATTTTTGTGGGACATCCAGAAGGGGCAGCAGGAAACCAAACACAGCAACGTAGCCTATAAGCTGCGATGGGTTTCCCAGCTAAAACCTGGGACCTCGTGCCTGAAGGTACAGACACAAGTCACGGCAGGCGAGCAGCAGGGCACTGAGATGCCAATGAAATCCTGCAAAGATCTGTCTTGGGAGAAGTGTCTGGGTTCCCTCCGAGATATGGCCACACCCTCCTCAGCCCCTGCTGCTGAACCTCCTTCCAGGAACGACGGAAGAATATGCCCAGGACCCTGCATCCGCCTGCAGGCGGGAACTTTGTGGCTATAAATACATCCGGCGCTTCATGGGGGCGGGGCGGGGCAGGGAGGGTGGTGAGGTTCCACAAACACAATCACCCCCATGAACTCGTGAAGTAAGCTTCATTCATAAACACTTATATCCAGCAAAAGATTTCAAAACAGACTTTCTTTACATCAAGCATTCCCACAGAGGGAAGGGAAGCCGTGAGAAATTCCTCTACTGGTAGCCAAATGTTTTCCCTCACAACAGGAAATGATGCTCTAACACATGACGGTTGGGGGGTTATAACATCTGCAGATGTTTTCTATAGAAGTGTTGCCCCATGAAAAGTTCCCATGTAGCAAACAGAAAGAACATTCAACATTGTAAAACATGTAACAATGTTTGTACACCGTAGAGTTGTGCGTACACGTGTGCGTGTGTGTGTGTGTGTATGCATGTCTGTGTTTGTGTGTGTCTGTGCTTTACAGAACAGAAATGCGTATTTCTTCTTCCACCTAAAGGCATCAGAAAGACCGAGGTTTCTTAACATTGAGGTGTGCCAGATGCTTTGCGTACCTCATGTTCTGGTTTCATCCTCACCACAAGCCTGGGAGGTATGGACTATTACTGTTACCATTTTATACTAAGGAAATGACGTCCCTGGGGGTTAAACCTGAGGTCACCCCAGCAGCAAAGGACAGAGTCAGCCTGACTCCAAAACCCGTGTTCTTCCCGCCATATGGCTTCACCTTCTCAAGGTCCATCAAATACTTGTACCCTTTCCTGTACACATATGTAAACGTTCCTGCTGGAGTAATTTTTATAGTTCATGGGAAAATGCTGCCAGGAGAGCTGAAGAGGAACAGAAGGAGATTTTTGAAAGCTACAGAAAGGATAGAGTTCCAGCATGTATTTAAGCATTTCCAGAAGGTACAGCGCAAGAGTACAGTCTCAGCGTTAATTAGCATCTCTCGCATATGGGGTAAGGTGTCCTTCTATATCGTATTTAGGAGATATTCGGTTGCATCCCAAGCACAAACTATAGCTCTTCTGCGTCCCACTGTTTTTGTCCACAATTTCCTCCACCTGTCAGACGACAGTCTCGGTTCCAGTGGTGGTGGCGTGGCCTTCCGGGCGCCTGGGTTGCATCTCATCTTTGAAAGCCCTGGTCAGAACCACTTTTAAGGACTCCTTGAACCGCTTCTTCCTGCTGCTGCCCACGAAGAAGTAAATAAAAGGGTTGGCGCTGCTATTGATTGTAGAGAAGAGAAGAGAAATGTGGTGCAAGTTTCTGAACGTCGACCAATACTCATAATAGAGCAGGTAGAGGAGCCTCATGGGCATGGCGAAGATGAAGAATACGATGATGGTGGCCGTGATGACAAGGTACAGCTTCGAGGAATGGGATGCCCACGCCTTCTTCCGAATCTTCACTACCAAGATGGTGCTGGACACCACCATAAGCGGAGCAAAGCCCAGGAAGCTCAGAATGGCTATGAAGACGATCACCGCCCTGCAGTCACTTCGGGAGTGAGTCTGTCCTTCCCTGTCAATGCACATGACATATTCCATGGTGGTCACTAAGCAGGAAAGTGCCCACAGGAGGGCACAGATGAACGCTGACTGGTGCTTGGGGCGATGGCAGCGGTACCAGATGGGGTACAGGACGGACAGGCACCTCTCCACACTGATGGCTGTCAGCAGATACAGACCCGTGTTGTAGCCAAAGAGAAATGTCACCGACAATGTGACAGTTGTGTAGTAATAGCCGGAAGAGAGCTCGTAATCTAAAGCATGGTCGACAGACAGAATAAAGATGCAAAAGAGTAATGAGATGTCCGCAAGAGACAAGTGGGTGATGTAGACGGTGAAGGGGTTTCTTCTCATCCGGAAGCAGAGGAACCAGAGGAGAATTCCATTCTCAACAAAGCCCAGTGGGGAAATGCTCATGATCACCCAGTGCACGATGGGAATTTCCCGACGCGGCTCTGCTCCTGAGGTGTTCCCGCTGGTTGAGGCGTTCGAGGACTCCTCAGCAACAAATGATGTCCCGTTTGCCTCATCCATGAGGGGACCTCAGCCTGGGCTCTTCAGGTATTTTTCTGTAAATAAGTTTAAGAAAAAAAATCAAGGTTGATGAATTGCAGTAAAAGGGAGACTTCAGCTACGGATTATAACCTTCAAGTTATACAAAAAGTGTTTACTGGACTGTACAATTCTCTTTCCAACGAAGATAAAATTAGACATTTCACTGAGAGGGAACTGATTTAATAATATTTTTTGATTCCCCCCCCCCCAATAGCCTCTGATTCTGTTTTACTACTTGCTTGTGGTTCAGCGCCCAAGGGGATCCGCCAAAGCAAGAGGATCAAATTCCTGGTGTCCATATCTGGTCTGGCCCGAGCTTTCTGAATGGTGTTCTGAAAACCATCTCATCTTCTGTGCCTTCATCTCCTGGCCTGAGAGACCAGGTTCAGCACATTAAAATGCAATGACAAAATACATCTTTGGGCAATGCTGTTGTTGTCAATTTTTAATGCATAAAGTGCCATAAATGATGGGTGATTGAGAGGGTACCAATATTTTCAAAAAGTGTGAACAATTAGAAGGTATGTTTTTTATGTGGTTCAATAGGGTACCAATATTCAACATGGAAAAAGTATGTTCAATAAGGTACCAATATTTTCAAAAATGTGAACAATTAGAAGGTATGTGTTTTACGTGGTCTCAATATCTGTGACGAAGCTGTGCACCTACTCAGACCAGGTATGTCCTGCAAACCATCCCTGGGGAACAGATGGTGCGATTCAACGAGGTGTATTCATATCCTCGTGCTCCATAGGGTCCTATATGTGCAAAATAATTAACCTCTAGAAAGTTAATTTGTAGATAGATGCCTTTTCTGAACGAGCTCACCTGAGGCAGAACAGTACATAGACGTGATATTGTGTGAGCAGGTGGGCCGGTGAAAAGTCTAGTTTCCTCTCCGGTGTTTGATCCAGGAGCCCACAGAGGTCCCTGGCTCCATGGTCCTGAGACCCCTCTCCACACTAACCCTTCCCTCAGCTGTTCTGATGACATCCTGGAAATCATTTTTACTGGAGCAGATTCTCCTTTTGTTTCATAATTAGATAAGATATAGACACCAGTACTCTTAGGAGCCAAACACAAGGACCAGAATTCACAATTCCATGGCATGGCTGACCAAAGAGCTGCTGTACAGACCAGGCTTTATTTGAAGTTTGTAGGTAAGATAACCATATTCCCCAAGTTCATCCACCAAATATTTTTCAGTGCCAACTTCAGGCCAGGCACCGTTTCAGGCACTGGGCTACAGCCGTGAATGAATCAGACAAAGCATCAACCTCTTGGAGTTTATATTCCAGTGGGGAGGCAGTCAATAACCAATAACTAATAACAACAGCAACAAACAAATAGATGTCAGATCGTAATAAGTGTCACAGAGAAAAGTAAAGCAAAGACCACGGCGCAGACCAGAGTGTGGTTTTGGAGACAGTGAGACGTGGTTGGATTCTGGATGCAATTTTAATTGCTAACAGGTGAGATATGAGTTGTTGAAGGAAAAGAGAAGAGCTTGTAGCCACTTGCTGGATAGACAATGTGCAGGGGGGGCCCTTTGGGAGGGGCCATACAGAGCTTGGGAAGCTCATGCAACAGCCAAACAGAGCCGTCTCAGAGCATGTCGGGAGCTGGGCTGTGGGAGCCGATGTAGGCTGTGTGCAAACAGGTGAAATGTTACTCAGCCATAAAAAGGAACGAAACGGTGCCATTTGCAGAGATGTGCATGGCCCTAGAGACAGCCTTACAGAGTGAAGTAAGTCAGAAAGAGAAAAACAAATATCGTATAATATCGCTTATATGTGGAATCTAGAAAAATGGTACAGGTGACCTTATTTGCAAAGGAGAAATAGAGACACAGATGTAGAGAACAAACGCATGGGTACCAAGCTGGGAGGGGAGTGGGATGACTTGGGAGATTGGGATTGACATATATACACTACTATGTATAAAATAGATAACTAATGAGAACCTACTGTATAGAACAGGGAACGCGATGCTCTGTGATGACCTAAATGGGAAGGAAATCCAAAAAAGAGGGGATATACATATACGTATAGCTGATTCACTTTGCTGTACAGCAGAAACTAACACAACATTGTAAAGCAACTCTACTCCAATAAAAATCTTACAAATAAATAAAGATCATCATGCACACACACACAAACGAGGTGAAACATAAAATCATGAGGCTAGATGAGATCACCTATGAAATATGGGTCATTAAAAAGGAGAAGAGGTCCAAGGACTGAGACTTGGAGCGTTTCAAAGTTTAGAGCTTCGGGGAATGAAGAGAAGGAAGCAAAAGAAGCTGAGAAGCTAGGAGCATAATTTATTCATGGGAACAGGAGGGAAGGCAGAGTGTGTGGTTTAAGACGCAGCCAGGTGGGTCGAGTGAAGAGGGAGTGTTACAAGTTGGAGGAAGCTCTCTTCTGAATGTGCAGTATCTCTTTTTTCAGCAAAGTCAGGAGCAAGGTCATCCGCTAAGAGTGAGGAGATGTTAAGGGCTTAAGGAGAGAGGGCAAGAAGTGAAGTAATTAGGTAAAAGAGGGAAAGGACTGGGTAAATATACAAAGAGCAAGATTTCCGGGCCAACCTTAGAGCTTGCCTGGATTACTGCTCATGAATTTAAAGAGAGATGATTGGCATGACGTGTGCTTTTCTCCAGCTATGGCTCAGCTGTCCAGGTGTGAGTGTGCAGAAAGAGGAGAGATGGATTTAACCAGGACCGGGGTTCTACCAGGCTGCTGCAGTGGAAAGTGGGGGACACATTATAGCACATAGAAAGTGGGGGACACACTACAGCACATAGACTACGGAATTCAATAGAGTTAGGAGAAAAGTGAGGCCCGGAGAGAGGTGACAGAGCGTGAACAGGAGATAGGAGCCCTAGACTGTAGGTCCCAGCAGTGTCAGAGAACTAACTGCTGAAGTCTGAGTACTAAAGGTAGCGAACTGGAAAATAGGAGGCAGAGGTTGAACAGTCGGATGCTTGAAGCTGAGATTGCACTGGTGTGGTTTGGGGGTTACTGGTGTTGATAAATGTAGTGCATGACCATGGGAATGAATGGCTGATGGAAAGTGAAGGACAAGATCCTTTGAGGTGAGACCAGGACCTAGAGCCAGGGTGTTGGAAGAATTGTCTGCATGGACATTGAAATCACTGGGAAATAGGCTAGAATACAGGAATATCATTAGAAAAAACTGGCTGTGAGCCAGGTGTTAAATCCTTAAGGAATTTGGAAGAGTGGCCCAGAGGTCTGTAGACAGTCACAGCAAGGAGGGTGGTAAGTAACATAGTTGGATGGTGTGCACTTTAGAGCTGGGTGTTTTGTTGGTGGTGGTGGTGATGGTGTTTCAGGGGGAGAGAAGAAGCAAACAGAAAAACCTGAAACACAAAAACAGTAGAGGGTATGAAGGGTCTAGATCAGTGTTGTCCAACAGAAATGTGAGCCATGTGTGTAATTTAAGGTTTTCTGGGAGCCACACACAAAAATGTAAAAAGAAACATGTGAAATGAATTTGAATAGCATATTTTATTTAATTCAATGTGTTCAAAATATCATTTCAATGTGCAATCGATATAAAAAATATTAATGAGCTACTTTAGCTTCTTTATTGCACAGTAAGTCTTCAAAATGCAGTGTGCATTTTACTCTCATAGAGCATCATGCTTCAGACCAGCAACACTTCACATGTGCACTGGCCACACATGGCCAGTGGCTACCACATTGGATGGTGCAGATCTAGGGCCATCACAAAACCAAAATGGCTTACATGAGGGAGTCAAATGTTTTCATTTTTGGGCTTCCCTGGTGGCGCAGCGGTTGAGAGTCCGCCTGCCAATGCAGGGGTCACGGGTTCGTGCCCCGGTCCGGGAGGATCCCACGTGCCGCGGAGCGGCTGGGCCCGTGAGCCATGGCCGCTGAGCCTGCGTGTCCGGAGCCTGTGCTCCGCAATGGGAGAGGCCACGGCAGTGAGAGGCCCGCATACCACAAAAAAAAAAAAAAAAAAAAAAGAGTTTTCATTTTTAAATAACAAACCTAAATCAAAGATTAGAAATGTAAAATCAGGACCTAATAAGAATTTTTAAGAAAAGGGATAAGAACATTTTTCTGACTCAGTTCACAGTCTGGAATCTCTCACAGACCACAGCGTCATTCAGCTTTTAGTTTCTCATTACATGCAAGAGAGCTCTCGTGTACTCCTCAAAAAAATCAGTCAGGAATTAATACACAGAAATCTCTTTCATTCTTATACACTAATGATGAAAAGTCTGAAAGAGAAATTAAGGAAACACTCCCATTTACCACTGCAAGAAAAGGAATAAAATACCTAGGAATAAACCTACCTAAGGAGACAAAAGACCTGCATGCATAATACTATAAGACACTGATGAAAGAAATGAAAGACAATACAAACAGACGGAGAGATATACCATGTTCTTGGATTGGAAGAATCAACATTGTGAAAATGATTATACTACTCAAAGCAATCTACAGATTCAACGCAATCCTATCAAACTACCAATGGCATTTTTCACAGAACTAGAAAAAAATTTTCATAATTTGTATGGAAACACAAAAGACCCCGAATAGCCAAAGCAATCTTGAGAAAGAAAAACGAGCTGAAGGAATCAGGCTCCTGGACTTCAGACTATACTACAAAGCTACAGTAATCAAGACAGTATGGTACTGGCACAAAAACAGAAATATAGATCAATGGAACAGGATAGAAAGCCCAGAGATAAACCCATGTACATATGGTCACCTTATCTTTTTTTTTTTTTTTTTTTTTTTTTTTTTTTTTTTTTGTGGTATGCGGGCCTCTCACTGCCGTGGCCTCTCCCGCTGCGGAGCACAGGCTCCGGACGCGCAGGCCCAGCGGCCACGGCTCACGGGCCCAGCCGCTCCGCGGTATGTGGGATCTTCCCAGACCGGGGCACGAACCCGCGTCCCCTGCATCCGCAGGCGGACTCTCAACCACTGTGCCACCAGGGAAGCCCCGTCACCTTATCTTTGATAAAGGAGGCAAGAGTATACAATGGAGAAAAGACAGCCTCTTCAATAAGCGGTGCTGGGAAAACTGGACAGCTACATGTAAAAGAATGAAATTAGAACTTTTCCTAACACATGTGTATGTTTTATTTTTGTGTATGTTTTCCATACACAAAAATAAACTCAAAATGGATTAGAGACCTAAATGTAAGGCCAGACACTATAAAACTCTTAGAGGAAAACATAGGCAGAACACTCTATGACATAAATCACAGCAAGATCCTTTTTCAACCACCTCCTAGAGAAATGGAAATAAAAACAAAAATAAACAGTTGGGACCTAATGAAACAAAAGCTTTTGCATGGCAAAGGAAACTATAAATAAGATGAAAAGACAACCCTTAGAATGTGAGGAAATATTTGCAAATGAAGCAACTGACAAAGGATTAATCTCCAAAATATACAAGCAGCTCATGAAGCTCAATATCAAATAAACAAACAACCCAATCCAAAAGTGGGCAGAAGACCAAATAGACATTTCTCCAAAGAAGATATACAGATTGCCAAAAAACACATGAAAGAATGCTCAACATCACTAATCATTAGAGAAATGCAAATCAAAACTACAATGAGGTATCACCTCACACCGGTCAGAATGGCCATCATCAAAGAATCTACAAACAGGGCTTCCCTGGTGGCGCAGTGGTTGAGAATCCGCCTGCCGATGCAGGAGACACGGGTTCGTGCCCTGGTCCGGGAAGATCCCACATGCCGCGGAGCAACTAAGCCCGTGAGCCGTGGCCGCTGCGCCTGCGCGTCCGGAGCCTGTGCTCCGCAACGGGAGAGGCCACAACAGTGAGAGGCCCGCATACCGCAAAAAAAAAAAAAAAAAAAAAAAAAAAAAAAAAAAAAGAATCTACAAACAATAAATGCTGGAGAGGGTGTGGAGAAAAGGGAAGTCTCTTGCACTGTTGGTGGGAATGTAAATTGATACAGCCACTATGGAGAACAGTATGGAGGTTCCTTAAAAAACTAAAAATAGAACTACCATATGACCCAGCAATCCCACTACTGGACATATACCCTAAGAAAACCATAATTCAAAAACAGACAGGTACCACAATATTCGTTGCAGCACTATTTACAATAGTCAGGACATGGAAGCAACCTAAGTGTCCATCAACAGATGAATGGATAAAGAAGACGGGGCACATATATACAATGGAATATTACTCAGCCATAAAAAGAAATGAAATTGAGTTATTTGTAGTGAGGTGGATGGACCTAGAGTCTGTCATACAGAGTGAAGTAAGTCATAAAGAGAAAAACAAATACCATATGTGAACACATATATGGAATCTAAAAAGAAAAAAAAGAAGGTTCTGATGAACCTAGGGGCAGGACAAGAATAAAGATGCAGACGTAGAGAATGGACTTGAGGACATGGGGAGGGGGAAGGGTAAGCTGGGACGAAGTGAGAGAGTGGCATGGACTTATATACACTACCAAATGTAAAATAGATAGCTAGTGGGAAGCAGCCGCATAGCACAGGGAGATCAGCTCGTTGCTTTGTGACCACCTAGAGGGGTGGGAGGGAGACACAAGAGGGAGGGGATATGGGGATATATGTATACATATCACTGATTCACTTTCTTATACAGCAGAAAGTAACACAACATTGTAAAGCAATTATACTCCAATAAAGATGTTAAAAAATAAATAAATAAAATGCACTCACATTAAATATAGAAAGAAAATCAGTTAGGAAAGGTGTTTCAACCTTTAAGACCAAATTGTATTTTTCTATTACAGTCAAACTCAAGTAACCAAATTCTCTTTCTAAAGAGAGATCATCTTGTTTCCGTTGTTTAACCAACATGTAGGTTTCAGTCACTGCATAAGAGTTAAGGATACAGAAATAAATAAGACACAGTCATCTGCACAGTTTTACAGGGGAGGCAGACAGAACTAAATCTAATTCAATATGGGAAATGGAATAAAGGAGACTGACCACATCAGAGCAAACACGCACCAGGAAGCCTTGTCTCAGGGTTTCAAGGGGGGCTTTACAGGGCTGGGCCTTGAAGGGTCAGTAGGAGTTTGTTAGCTGAGGAAGGAAAAGAAAGGCATTTTAAGAAAAAAGAACAGATGGACAAAGGCATGGAGGCAGGAGGGCACAGAATGTTGGTTGTGGAGTTTGAGGAGACTGGTGGACCCAAGGTGGAGGTATGACTTAACAAGAAATAAACAACTGGACTGAAGCATGAAGGCCTGGCTATGATGCTTCTTTAAATATCAGGCTTATTTTATAGGTTATGCTTATCCAACATTAGTGCTTAAAAATTATATGGGGTTACTTATTAAAAATGCAAATTCCAGGGCCCCACTGTTTCAGGAAGCCTGGGGTGGGACCCTAGAATGTGAACTTTCATAACCCAGGGCATTCTTATGCAGATGGGTCCTGGGCCATGGTTTGAAAAACACTACCTTACTGTATAGCACAGGGAACTCTACTTAATACTCTGCAATGACCTACATGGGAACAGAATCTGAAAAAGAGTGGAGGTATATATATATATATGTGTGTATGTATAACTGATTCACTTTGCTGTACAGCAGAAACTAAGACAACATTGTAAATCAACTCTACTCCAATAAAAATTAATTTTTTTTTAAAAAAAGGAAAATACTACCTTTGGTACTAGGGAGCCATTAAGGTTTTAGTGCAGGGCTGGGATGTGACCTGAACTGTGCTTTTGAAAGGTTACCCTGGTCATAGTCTACAGGCTGAATGGAAGGGAATAGTGCGTGGATCAAAGAACCAGTAGGCGGTGTTGAAATAGTCCCAGTGAGAAATCAGAACTAGGATAATGACTGAAGGAAAGAACGGATTCCAGAGACATTTCAGAGAAGACTGGTAAGGCCCCAGTGACCATGAACCGGAAGAGCAATGGAGGAATCAGCGGACTGAGCCCCCCGTCTGAGGAGGCTGTGTAGACACAGCTCCTGCTGACTGAGACCAGGAGGAGGGGCAGCAGCGGGGAGAACAAAGAATTCCTTTCGTCGTGTGTTGAGAATGAAGCGTCAGGAGGACACGCGTAAGGGTGGCTTCCAGATGTGCTAGCCTGTGTGTTCTCTGCTCCCAAGAGCCTACATCTTTTAATAAGCAGAACTTCACAAAACAAAGAATAATAGACACACGAGAGCTTCAGAACATCATTCATGACGGTGCATTTGCCCGATGATAAATTTCAAATGTAGTATATGTAGATGCATGACTGATACACTTTGCTGTACACCTGAAACTAACACAACATTGTAGATCAGTTCTACTCCGACAAATATTTTTTAAAATATAAATAAAAACATAAATTTCCAAGGCAAAAGTCACCTAAGATCACATGCTCCTCTTCTGTTCCCATGTCTCTGGCCTGGAGTCCTGGGATCAGTCTCCCCATTTCCTGTTCTTGCACCCTGCACCCATCTATCCTTCCCAGACCCTCCCGTTGCTGTTCCTTCCTTTCCTGATACTCCTTCACCATTCTGGTGTTACTCATTCATTACCTCTATAGCCATGGCATTCCTCCTTATAGAGTTAAAATTATACCTTTGCATCAAACTGCAAACTCTTCCAAGGCAAAACTTTATTATTCACGTCTGAATCTCTAGGACTTGACATAGCCATTCAATAAATACATAGTGACTTATTCCAAGAGGTAAAGGCCATCACCATGGCCCTGAGAATGCACCCTGGTTACCCGTGAAAGAAAACCGCCATCTTGAGCCCAGGCCATCCCATGTGTCCTGATCATGATGTGGTTGGAAAGCACATAAAAATCCCATTAAAACTAATTCTCATTAAAAACTAACGATGACCCTGGGGGCTTCCCTGGTGGCGCAGTGGTTAAGACCTCACACTCCCAATGCAGGGGGCCCGGGTTCAAGCCCTGGTCAGGGAACTAGATCCCAGGCGCCGCAACTAAGAGTTCGCATGCCTCAACTAAGGAGCCTGCCTGCCGCAACTAAGACCCGGTGCGACCAAATAAATAAATAAATAAATATTTTTTTTCAAAAACCAACAATAACCCTCCAAACTGATTTGTTATAGTGTGGTTTTATTTAAACGAACACGTTGCTAAAAGTTCATTCCCAGTCTTAACAGAGCAAAGTGAATTTCAGTCCCTCAGGTGAAACAGCAGATGGCAAGAAGTGCCTTGAACGCAGCTGGTTCTACCTGCTCACCACCCCCAGACCCTTTCTTCCTCCAGGCTCCTGGGTCATTTTGCATGCTGTTCATCTCCATGGGAGGATGACTTAAGATGTCTGAGGTCAGGAAGGGGAAGGAGAGTAGAAGGGTGAGTGCTGCTTAGCTGAGAAGACCGTCTAGCTCAGAAAGCAGTGAAGATGAGGGGAAGCAACTGCACTGCAGGATTAACTGCTACGGGGTAACCTGTGTCCATGTCAACCCAGTCCTGGTACCATGGGCTCTCTGTCCAGGCACACACAGCGTCTTCTTTGTGCAGCTCTCTTTCTAGGCAGCAATCATCTTTGCAGTGATGCATGTTTATCCAACCGCGACTGTCCCGGATGCAAGGAGAGTATCCTGACAGCACTCTGTGTCCCTGACGTGGTCGGTTACATGGCAACACAGCAGTAGAAGCCCCACTATGTAGGAAATGGCTTCATTCCGGGAAGCACCTCTCACGCCCTGCAAGTCCTAGGGAGACAGCAGAAAGGTGCAGTGTCAGGGTTCAAGGCATCTTCCCTCTGTGTTAGCTTTGGATCCTTCGGTCAGCTTGGGAGGCTGTTAAGTATGAAAGAAAAACATCGCCTGCCTTATCAGTTCTTACTTTTTTTTTTTTTTTTTTTTTTTTGCGGTACGCGGGCCTCTCACCGCTGTGGTCTCTCCCGTTGCGGAGCACAGGCTCCGGACGCGCAGGCTCAGCGGCCACGGCTCACGGGCCCAGCCGCTCCGCGGCACGTGGGATCTTCCCGGACTGGGGCACGAACCCGCGTCCCCTGCATCGGGGGGCGGACTCTCAACCACTGCGCCACCGCCTGCCTTATCAGTAAACAAAGCATGTTGTGGCCATCAAGTCCTCACATTACAGCCACCCTGATGGTGAGCCCTGAGGGAACTCAGGATGGAGGCGGGATGCTCCCCCAGCCAGACCCAAAATGATGCACCCCGAGGAGACTCCGGAGGAGAAAGCACAGGATACTGGCCTCATGATAGCTGAGGTGCGGATCAAAGGAAAGATTTCAGTGAGCCCAGAGAGACCGTGAGATACACACATTCTCAACGAATTTGAGGATTCTTACTCTGAGCTCTTCCACTGTGCCCTGGGGCCGAGTCCTCTTTTTAAGACCTTACCTTTTATAGCCTCTCTGTTATACATCTAATCTAATCTGCCTCTAATCCTTCCTACTTAAGGAGTTGAAGACATCACATTTCCTAATGTTATAGGATTTTTTTTTTTTTCCTCCAAAGACTCATTTAATTTCTGTTTATGACTTAGCCATCGTAGGACTGAAATCACTGTGTTGTTTCCACATTCAAAGTCCACTGTGAAGTAAAGTAGCCGCCAGTACTGTTTAAATGGCCCCCCAGCACCCAAGGGCTCACCCCAACAGGCTCATTTTATAGTCTGTTTAATCTTTATCTATTTATTTATTATTTATTCATTTTTGGCTGCATTGGGTCTTTGTTGCTGCGCACAGGCTTTCTCTAGTTGCAGCAAGGGGGGCTACTCTTCATTGCATTGCGTGGGCTTCTTTTTGCTGTGGCTTCTCTTGCTGTGGAGCACGGGCTCTAGGCACACGGGCTTCAGTAGTTGTGGCACACTGGCTTAGTTGCTCCGCGGCGTGTAGGATCTTCCCGGGCCAGGGTTCGAACCCGTGTCCCCTGCATTGGCCAGCGGATTCTTAACAACTGCGCCACCAGGGAAGTCCTATAGTCTGTTTAATCTTAACACAAAATGAGGGATTTAACTTTTATCATTGCCTTTTTTCTAATTCTAAAACAATATTTGTGTTCTTTGAAGAAAATTTGAAAAATTCAGTAGGAAAAATAAATCACATAAAACCACTACTCAAAATTAACCTGATCTAACATTTTGGGGTATTTCTTTTTAGTATTTTTTTTCTCCGTCTCACGTACACTCTCTTTTAAAACTGAGATTGCATTTTATAATGTTTTGGTTGCCTGCTTTTTTTTTCGCTCAATACCATACTGTAAACATTTTCTCTGTCAGCCTTTACTTTAAAAAACATGACTTTAATCATCACTATTTGGATGTACCATAATTTATTTTTAATAATCCTCTAACTTTGGACATACCAGTTGCTTCTGATGTTTCACCATTATTTTTTCAAAAAAAACAAAACACTGTAATGAACTCTCTTGGATGCAAATTTTGTGCACATCTTTCATCATCTCCCTAGGACATATTTCTAAAAGTGGAATTGCTGGATCAAAGGGTATAAATATTTTTCAAGATTTTAAAACATTTTAACAAGTTGTCTTCCAAAAACTGTATCAATTATACTGACATCACAGTATGAGAATGCTTTTTTTCACAGCATATATACTTCTTTGTCCCCATATCATCTCCATTTAAAAAAATTCCCAACTTTGATAGGTGATTAAAAAGGTATTTTGATTTAATTTGCATTTATTTGATCTCTCATGAGTTTGAATATTTTTCATGATAACAGTCATTTGAATTTCTTCTTCGACATTATTTTTTCATGTTATTTTTTCATTTCTTTTACTGAGTTGCAAGAATTCTTCGTAAATATAATACTTTGTCAAATATGTTGGAAATTCTTTTCCCCAGAAACTGGGGTATTTGATAGAAGATGTAAGAGGAGACAGCTTGGAGTTTTCATAATAACACTTCCTGACTGTCACAAGTGTGCCTGTCCTCTGTTGATAATTGAGGTTTAGAAGCTGAAGGAATCATGTAGATACTGCAAACCACTCTTTATTTTACACGTGAGGAAGCTAGCTCATAACTAGCTCGAGATTACATATTTAGTTAGCAGCCAAGCCAGAACCAGAACCTAGATTGCCCAGGTCCAAGTGGGCACTATTTCTCCTCCCCACTCCATCTATGTGTGAAGTTTTGTCAACAGTTCATCTATGTGTGAAGTTCACTCACCCACGCATGTGGCTGGAAGAACTTTGGGGACATTTAACAGTGGCCTTAATGTCACCAGAAGTGATTACCACAATCAATTTGACTGTTAGTAAAGATTTTTATTAAAAGCCTCAAGGACTGGACTCTTTGTTTATTAAAGAATGCTATTATTTATTAGAAGATGGATTTTTATTTATTAAAGCACCATCTCATCTACCCAATGCCAAACACTGAACAGCAATAAAAACAGACAGGGATGAGCTGTTTTCAGGTCCTTCTCATCCGACTTTCTTCTGCAAAGGGGAGTGAGCACTGTGGTGATAGCAGTCATCACCACTATCAACAAACACCTCTCTTAGAAAACAGTAAAAGGGAGACGGTCCAGACAGCAGCGCCTCACTTTTAGACCAGTCCCCCGAAAGGGAGGAACATGTAATCTCGTTCTCGCACCCCTGCCCACACCCAGTACAAAGTGTGTTATGTGATTCTACTCCATCTCCTCGCTGTGGTCTGAGACGACACCATGGCCTAGACACCCTTTCTCCCCTCTGGCTCTCTTGTCTCTTTGCAGTTTCTTATCTGTCTCCTTTCCTGGATCTGTTCTCACCCTCCCTTTGGGCCACCAGGCTCCACTCCTGGCCCTCCTCCCTTCTCACCCTGCCTGGGTGGCTTCATCCAATCCCCTCATTTCAACTGTTACCACATACTGATGAAATCCAAATCCACAGTTCTAAGTCAGACATCTCTCCGGAATATCAGACCCTATAACTAATAGCCCTGGATATCTCTAACTGGGCCTCTCGTAACAGCACACCAACCTCACTTGATCCAAAACAGAAGTCAGACCTTCCCTGCTGTTCCGTACTTCCTCTGGTATTTTTAGTCTGCCAAGGCAAAAAACTGGTTGTTTTACCAGGTGCTACTCATCTTGTATGTTCCCAGCACCAGGCCCTAGCATCAGCCACTTCTCCAAGGAGCCCTGGTTCCTTTGAGTAGAGATGAGTGTAGAGAAGCCAAGATCTGGATGTGGGGTGTACCCGTTGCTACTGAGGTGTCACTGCTCCCAGGCCCTCTCAGGGGACAGAGCTAAGGAGTATGTGTATATAAATATATATGTACAGGCATACGTATATGCACTGACACCCATATTTCCCTAACTTTCTACATATGTATTGATTACCAGTGACTTCACACCAATATCTCCAGTTTTGATGCAGCATCACTGAGTCCAGTTTCGTTTTCTTCCTCTCCGTATTTGTAATTCCCATCTCTGATGGAGGACACCTGACTCCCAGTATCCTCAAGGCATTTACCTGTGTGACCAATCCACGAACTGGGAAACAGTCTCCTCTGTCCACCGCTGCCCATGCTGCACCCCCACCCAGATGCCCTCCTCATTTTGTTGGGCCTCTCACCTCATGCCGCTGTCTCCTGCCCTGGGACGTACTGCTCGCCCAGCAGAAGCTCCGAGCTTGGCTCCAGGTGCCCTCCCCCGCCACGCAGATGCCCTCCTTGTCCTGCCACCCCGGCCCAAGCAAGCCCCAGGCTATGAGAGAGGGTGTACCTAACACTCACCTCGCTCCCCTGGCAGGAAGGTATCTGAATGCAAAAGAGATTGTCTGAAAAAGGAGGTTGCACGTTGTTCAAACTACATGCAGGGGTGACTCTCGATTCTGCCTGTACTTAGCCTGCTTTGCCTCTGAGCCGTGCTTTCACTCAAACTGACCACAGGTGTGAGTCCTAAACAAAGCAGCTTACCCCTCTGAACCTCAGGTCCCTCACATAGTTGGCACATAGCTTACTGTATTTCTGAAAGCCTGGGGTGTAAAAAAAGCTAGAGACTGAAAAGCGTTTTGCCAATACGAGTCTCATGGAAACGCCAAACTGAGATCATAAATCAACAAGCAGGGAAAACAAGAATGGTGGTTTCCACAGATGTTTAAGGGTGTGGGCTGGCAGGTCTACTCGAAAATGCTACCTGCATTTACTTCTCAATGAAAGTGAGAGGAACAGATGAGCAGCAAAGGTGATAGAAAAGCAAGAAGAACGAAAGAAGGCAGCGTTGTGGGGAGTTTCAGCTTTAATGAGGTGTAAGGCAGAGGTTTAAACGCTCTACGTATATGCTCGCTGAAGTTTTCTCTAAAGATCTAAGAAGCAGACATCCTCTTCCACATCCCCATTCAGTTGTCCACAGCGCTCCCATGATCCTGGATTTGCAGTCTACCACGCCCGTCTTAAAAGGAAGGAAGGAAAGAAGGAAGGAAGGAGGGAGGGAGGGAGGGGAAAAGGACAGGAAAGGAAAGGAGAGGAAAGGAAAGGAAAGGAAAAGGAAGGAAATGAAAGGAAAGGAAAGGAAACGAAAGGAAAGGAAAGGAAGGAAAGGGAAGGAAAGGAAAGGAAAAGGAAGGAAAGGAAAGGAAGGAAAGGAAAGGAAAGGAAGGAAAGGAAAGGAAAGGAAGGAAAGGGAAGGAAAGGAAAGGACAGGAAAAGGAAGGAAAGGAAAGGAAAGGAAAAGGAAGGAAAGGAAAGGAAGGAAAGGAAAGGAAAAGGAAGGAAACGAAAGGAAAGGAAAGGAAAGGAAAGGAAAAGGAAGGAAAGGAAAGGAAGGAAAGGAAAGGAAAGGAAGGAAAGGAAAGGAAAGGAAGGAAAGGGAAGGAAAGGAAAGGACAGGAAAAGGAAGGAAAGGAAAGGAAAGGAAAAGGAAGGAAAGGAAAGGAAGGAAAGGAAAGGAAAAGGAAGGAAAGGAAAGGAAAGGAAAGGAAAGGAAAGGAAAGGAAGGAAAGGGAAGGAAAGGAAAGGAAAGGAAAAGGAAGGAAAGGAAAGGAAGGAAAGGAAAGGAAAGGAAAGGAAGGAAAGGAAAGGAAAGGAAGGAAAGGAAGGAAAGGGAAGGAAAGGGAAGGAAAGGAAAGGAAAGGAAGGAAAGGAAAGGAAAGGAAGGAAAGGAAGGAAAGGGAAGGAAAGGAAAGGAAAGGAAGGAAAGGAAAGGAAAGGAAAGGAAGGAAAGGAAAGGAAAGGAAGGAAAGGAAGGAAAGGGAAGGAAAGGGAAGGAAAGGAAAGGAAAGGAAGGAAAGGAAAGGAAAGGAAATGGAAGGAAAGGAAAGGAAAAGGAAGGAAAGGAAAGGAAGGAAAGGGAAGGAAAGGAAAGGAAAGGAAAAGGAAGGAAAGGAAAGGAAAGGAAAGGAAAGGAAAGGAAGGAAAGGGAAGGAAAGGAAAGGAAAGGAAAAGGAAGGAAAGGAAAGGAAGGAAAGGAAAGGAAAGGAAAGGAAGGAAAGGAAAGGAAAGGAAGGAAAGGAAGGAAAGGGAAGGAAAGGAAAGGAAAGGAAGGAAAGGAAAGGAAGGAAAGGAAAGGAAAGGAAGGAAAGGAAGGAAAGGGAAGGAAAGGAAAGGAAAGGAAAGGAAAAGGAAGGAAAGGAAAGGAAATGGAAGGAAAGGAAAGGAAAAGGAAGGAAAGGAAAGGAAGGAAAGGGAAGGAAAGGAAAGGAAAGGAAAAGGAAGGAAAGGAAAGGAAAGGAAAAGGAAGGAAAGGAAAGGAAGGAAAGGAAAGGAAAGGAAAGGAAAAGAAAGGAAAGGAAAGGAAAGGAAAGGAAAGGAAAGGAAAGGAAAAGAGAGAAAAGCCAACCAAATGAGCGCCCATGTTAGGCCATCTGAAACCTTGTATGTTCCCAGGCAACAAAAAGGAGAGGCCTGACCCTAGCCTGGACCTTCCAGGTGTGCACCGCCAGAGGAAAGGCAAATTCTCTCCTCTGTGTGTGTGTGCAGTAACCTGGACAAACAGAAAGCCATCTGTGAGATGGAATTTCCACGGCAGGTACGGGATCTGATGGGAATGTGCCGGCAGGAACATCTGTCCTGATATCCAACGCCTCATTCCCAGCTTCCTAACCCTTGAGCCATCTGCACAGAGAAGCAGGAACTCCTTGCTCCCTTTCCAAGTGTACAGCAGGATCAACTCAGACCACTCGTCTCAGAAGTGGGGGGGACTGGGGGTAACTTTCTCTCCTGGGGGGCATTTGGCCTCTTGGTGGTCCCACTGAGAAGAGAAGGCTACTGGCATCTAGTGGGCCAAGGCCAGTGTTGCTGCTAAACATCCCACAGTGCACAGAAGAGCTTCCCACAGCGAAGAATCTCTGGCCTCACGTGTCACGGTGCCAAGGCTGAGGCAGCTAGAGGCAGGCTTGATTCCACCCTGTCACTGCTGCCTCCATAGCGATCGGACAAAATCCTGCACGTTCTCTCCCCAGTTTCCCCTCCCCACCCCGCCTGGGAAATATTGCCAAGATACTCACGTCAAAGAGCAGGAGATTCTTTTCAACAGAACCTTGCCACCCGTGGGCCATACACCTGTCTTTAGAAGCCACAGAAACCAATACTAATGTTGGCGCCCCCTGAGGAAAGGCAGAGGAACATCAGTCCAGCCTCCAGCCAAGAGATTTCCCCAGAGGAATCAAATGCACTAACAATCCCTTCGTACCCCAACCCCTGTATCGTTGATCACATCCCATTAAGCAACCCTGAGCACCTCCAAGTCCACCATCGGATTCGTGATCCTAGGATTCTCGTCCCCTGTCACGAGTCAAAAAGAAAAAGTTAACGCAGAAGTTTCAGCCCCGAAGTTGAACAACGACAACAGCTAACGCAGCAAAGAAGCGAATTTTCCAAAACGAAGGCAGGAGGAGACGGAGGCTTTTTGCCAACAAACACCAAACATCTAACACACCACGAAAACAACCAGCACAGAAAGAGTGGTCCGGGCAATAGCTTTTTGAAGAGGGAAAACCTTACGCTAGTTGTCAAGGGTAGCTGCACCATTAGAAACCGGGGTGCAGACTCACTAGGTCTACTTGCTCAGGGAGAGTCAGAGGTGTGGCAGCAGGAAGGCTGGTCATTCGCATCCCGGGGCACTGCTGCCCCACCAGCCTGCGGGGTCTCCGGTCCCAGCACGTCCTCCCAGGATGGCTGCAGCCTCCCTTCTCTGAAGAAATCAGAGCTGCTCTCCCACTGCGGAAAATATTTGAGAAGTGCCAAGCAGATGGTCCCACGCTTCTCAGCAGAAGCTGTGCTCCAAACGGCATCGTTCAGTGACACACGCGAGTGAAAATCTTCACGCTGATCCGCAATGGGAAGAAGCTGGTAATCACGTGAGGTTGTTGAACCCCTTGAACCACCAGGGCCGGCCCGGGCTGAGGAGGCAGATGGCCCAGAGACACGCCGCGTGGAAGGGCGGAAGCGCCGTGTGCAGCGGAAAGACAGATCCAGCTCGAATTCCTGACTCAGCCTGCAACTAACCAGGTGATGTCTGCCAAGCGCTGGAAGGCTCAGTTTTGTCCCCTGTAAAATGGAGCGAATCATGACCACCCAAGTTGCAACGGTTAGGGACTTGCCTGGCGGTCCAGAGCTAAGATCTCACACCCAGCTAAGATCCCACATGCCTCGCGGCCAAAAAAAAGCAAAACAGAAAACAGAAGCAATATTGTAAGGAATTCAATAAAGACTTTAAAAATGGTCTACGTCAAAAGAATCTTAAAAAAGAAAAAGTTGCAACGGTTAAATGAGGCATAGGTAGACACCTGCACAGTGAGGGACATTTTGTTACATAATTAAGTATCCGTTCCCTTCCTACAACCCATTTTCAGAGAGTCTCATGCCCACATGAGAGTTTAAGCGTGATGCAATGGAGGAGAGAGAGAGAGAGAGAGAGAGAGAGAGCGAGCCCAGAAGCTACGTCCCGGGGTGGACGAGCATCAATGCCCAGCTTGCTTCTCAGCCTGGTTCAAAGACAATTCCTGGGAGCAGCTGTAGGTGCAGATTCGCACCCAAGCAGTCAAGTTACTTCCCTCCAGCCACCCCCCCAGCCCCCGCCCGGTTCCCTTTGTCAACAGACCCGAGGTGAAGGCGCAAAGGCCAAGCCGGAGGCTTCTGGATGGTCTGAGTAGCCAAGCCCTGTGGTGAAGACCCTCCCCCACTTCATGGCAGCATTTATTTCTTCTTTTTTCAAAAGTATGCCTTCATGGTTATTGTGTCAAAGTAGTCAGGGACTCCCGGGACTGACTAAATCAAAAGAGGGCAAGGATGCAGTTTCAGATTCTGTGGGAAAGCAGACTTAGGAACCCACAGATGAAGCTTTCCTCGGGCTATTTTCATACGCAGGAAGACGAAAGGCGAGCCAAACTGGTCTTGTGGGAAACCTGACCTGGGGCTCTGTCCCCCGTTATTGGGAAGAGGAGAGGGGTGACCAGGGCACGTCCCCCAAGACCTTCAAGCCACCGGCAAAACAAGGTGAGGTCAGGGCATTTCCTAGGTAGGCAGGTGCTGAGCAGCAAATCAAACATCGGGTGAACTCAGTGCGTTTCCATTACCTGGATTTGATGTTCCAAGGGAGGAAAGGGCAGCGTCCTGAAGACCTTTACATTTTCCAGAGGATCATCAGAAACTGCAGGGAAAACCGGGACAGCCTAAGGCAGGTGGCCAGGCCGGAAGGCAGGAGCAGTTTGAGGAGAGGGGATGAGACCCGGGGAAGCAAATACGGATCGGGAGAGAAGGAACAGGCTGGCTGAGGAAGTGCCAAGGTCACGGGCAGGAAGGAAGAGACCCGAAGGGAAGGAGGAGGGAGTGAAGGAGAGTGGCGGGCTCCGCTCCTGGGCTCCACGTTGGCTGCTTCTCAGAAGCTCAGGGACCGTCCAGATCTTATGCACGTTTCACCCTGTTCCTTCGGGGGCTATGCAACCCTGAGCCGAGGGACCAACGGGAAGGAAGCCTCCAACGTCAGGATTTAAGTCAACGGAATAGACGGCCTCACCGATCTGCTTCTCCCAGCTCCTAACAGAACAGAGGAGCCTGTCCGTCCTGCAGAGAACAACAAGCTGCCCCATTTGGAAACTGGTAACGGTCAGCAGGTAAACGAGGAGCAAGGCAGCAGGAAGTGGTGCCTGGAGAGGTCGGATGGAGTCCAGGCCGGGGGAGAGGACCCGGGGTGGGGGGTGGCCGCTCTGGGGGAGAGCCTGGAAGAGATGGCGCTCTCTGCCCCCCGATCGAGTGGGCGGTGGGAGGCACCGATCGTTCTGTGAGTAACTGGCACCGCTAGCGAAAGCAGGAACTCTTGCAGATGGAGCCGGAATTTCACTGTGGTAGCCAATGATTTATACTTAGAGAAAATACGGCAACTCTGTAAAAATACAACTGCTTGCATTTAAGCCACAAATAGGTTGGCTATTTCTGTGCCTGGCTGGTCTTTGTGAGTAAACATCCTCCTCTTGAGAGGTAGGGGAAGTTTGGGCCGAGGGAGGTGTAGAGAGAAGGGGTAGCGGAGCCCACGGAGCCCCGGAAAATGAAGAGCCCCAAACGTCCAGGGTGGAAAGAGGTTCCATCTTTCGCCTCCACAAGTTCCCTACGGAAACAAGATGCCGCTTTCTCCCATCAAACAACAGGGAAACACGGTGGAGAAGGCCTGGGGAAGGACCTTATGGGACCAAGGGAGGAGGAAGCTTGGTAACCACGGAGGCCGCAGAGTGGATCTATGAGTAGAAGAGCCCGTGAGTGGTAGACCCATTAGGTGGTGGAACCCATAAGGTGACCCCCACGGGGGAGAATTCCTTTCTTCCATCAAGAGTTTACTCTTAAGTTTTAAACTCTCTCAAGGCCACGTATGCTTTGCTCAGGGTTAACCCCAGGGACACCCAGTGAATTCCAGTCACATGCTAGAATGTTCTCCCCATCGGGAAGGACCTCTACTTTACCCTAGACATTGAGCCCTTGGTTATGAGGAGACAGCCGTCAGGTGCTTCCCAAAAGCCCAGCGCTCCCCTTAGTGTTAGAAAAACAAGAGTCAGCACAGCAAGGGGTTAGGCTGCTCAGGCTGAGAGAAGGGCAACGGGGGGGCAGTTGCGGGCCCTCATGTCCGTAGGAAAAGGACAGAACTCAAGAGTCAGGGCTGGAGACAGCAGGTCCTCAAAATGGTGGGCAAGTCACTTAGCAGCAATCGTCTTGGTTCACCATTTGGCCTCAGAACAGCTTCAGGTCTGCTAGAAATTTGGACTAGCGAACTTGACTGGAGTGGTGAGTGAAGCTTTAGCCCATCCATTTGAGTGACAGGGTCTCAGAGCAGGGCTGGCCCCGCCCTCTGTCCTCCAGTGCTGCAAAAGGGACTTCAGATCTCACTGGCCAGATAAAAGTCCAAGATAAAACCCTGAGAACAGAGCTCTGATCTGAATCCCATCGGCCTCGGGGTCTTCTCCCTGCTTCTCCTCGCCTACCCTGGCCCGGCATCGGTTGGGTCTCTCCCAAGTAAGGATCTTTACTTTCAGGGCGCGTTTCTAAAACATCGAATCTTAAAGAGAAATGCATTTTCTACTCCCTGCCCTTTGTTTTCCTCCAACTAGACAGGCCAGCGTGGCAGGGCCCGTGAGAACGCCGTGGAGCAGAGCTCACAGCAGGTGCTGCATTGGGGGGGGGGGGGCAGCCCCACAGGAATCTGGGGGAGCAGCCCTCCTGGGCGGACCTTGGGAGGAGCCTGCACCCAGATTGGACCCGGCTGTGGGGGGCTAGGTCCCCAGCCCTGAGCCTCCCCGGACCTTCCCTCGGTATTTGGAACTTTCCAGAAAGACTCTTCCCTCCCAGCACCTTTGCAGGGACAATGGAAAGTGACCCACAGTGGGGCGACCGGTCCTCAGTCAAGTTGGCTCTCAGCACCGAGGGGCGGTGGACACTCGTGGTGCGGCCGTCACCCGTGTCGACACAGCACTGGGCACTTTCTTCAACGGTCACAGATGGAGCGTCTCCTGCTCTGAGTCAGCACCAAATCGGCAACACAGACACTTCGCCCTCTAGATTCCTTACCTGGATTGTAATCACGTGCTCTCTCTCGTCCAAACATCATGAAAAAATCCACTTGTGAGAAAGAGTATTTTTGGAGCTTTGCCTTGGGACATGGAATCGGTCCATCGCTCTGGATGTTCTAAATATTACCCTGGGTTCCGCCCTGCATTCTTGGCCAGCATTGTCTCGGCCCTTCATAAAACTGCAATTTCTAAATTACCCTTTGGAGATATTCATCAGCCAGCATTTAGAGGCTCTATAAGGAAAGAGACATAAAAGGATCAAAACCGTGTTCGTGTAGGAACTGGCGGGCACCCTTCCCGCCGTACCTCCAGAGTCTCCTGTTGGAGGTTCCTGCGTCAGGAGTAGCTGAGTTTCTTCTGAGCAGCAGCCGCTTTGTTTGTCAATAGAACACAATAAGGAGTATAACTGGGGAGTTTTCTGTCCCTGCGAGGAAGCCTGAAGACATGTCTTTGATCTGCCTTTGCAAATGCCCCACATGGCTTAAAAGAAGAATGTTAGAAATTACGAATTTAGTCAAAGGTCAGATTGGGGCACGTTAAACTTGTATTCCTTGTCCTTTTTCTGCCAATGACTGTGGATTTATGCAAACAATGTTTTTCTGCCTACAATTTCCTCAAGGAGACTGAAAAAAATCAGTCACCTTCAAATGACAGAAACTTAAATATTGGGACGACCACAGCAGCTAACCTAAATAGCTGTGACTCTGGACCCATGCAGAAGAGTTCTCTAACTTCTGTGACAGCACCTACTAAATTATGTTATTAAAAGTACTTGATTATGTGTCTGTTTTCCCCCAAACACTTAGCTCCTCAAGGCAGAGGTCATGCCTTTCTCATTTGGTACTGGCTGAGCAAAAGAGTTAGTTGAATAAATCAATTATGTGTAAAGTGGGGACCACAGTTTTAAGTATTGGTTGTTTGTTAATTGTTTCTTGAGTATTCGTCATTTGGGGAAGGAACCACATGTACACTTCCTGAGAACACCAGGGGCTGAACACCGCTAGATGGTTTGACAAATATCCGGCTTCACGTAACTGAGAGTGAAACTCCTAAGCCCTCGGGCGAGAGTTCGCTGAACGAATCTGTCTCAGTTCATCACAACTAGCACCTGGCAAACCCTTCTGAATATATCACGATATCACGCTGCTGACTTCCGTTTGTTTAGGGTATGAGGGGGTCCTCGGTCATCACTCCTGCCGTGTTTTAGAGGGACTTGCTACTCTCTCTTTAAAACCAGAGCGCCCTATCGTGGCCTACCGTGTACTTGCTAGGTGACTTAGGTGGCAGGTAACAAAGGTGAAAGTGCATCCAACTAGCTTTGCTCCAGTTGTCTGAAAATAAATAACACGTACGACAGGCTCATTATTGGTAAGTCAATGCTCCATACGTTGCCCTAACGAAGGACGCTCAGCGTCCGCGGCCGAGAAAACAATAGTTAAATATTCCTGGCAACCGTGGCTCCTTTAGACCTACCCAGAGGCCCTACGCTTGGTTATAAAAATTGTATCAGACAGGGCTTCCCTGGTGGCACAGTGGTTGAGAGTCCGCCTGCCAATGCAGGGGACGCGGGTTCGTGCCCCGGTCCGGGAGGATCCCACGTGCCGCAGAGCGGCTGGGCCCGTGAGCCGTGGCCGCTGAGCCTGCGCGTCCGGAGCCTGTGCTCCGCAACGGGAGAGGCCACAACAGTGAGAGGCCCGCGTACCACAAAAAAAAAAATTGTATCAGACGAAAACGTCCAGCCTACAACAGTGTAAATTAGGCAAAATGACTAAAATCAATCTTAATTTGTCCCAACTTCAATCACTGTGCTGCGTACAGAGGACAGTACTGTCAACTCTCATTCCTTCCGACTTGACCGCTAGGTGTGTGGTTCTCCAAGCCCCTGACCTTGTGCTCTCAGTGTTTGCTCCTTCCTCATTTCTGCAGACCGCTCACCATGCAAGGGTGAGCCAGGGAAGCAAGATGGGGGGGGGCGGACGCCCACCGAACTCGTGTTCTTAGCAGAACGCGCTGGAGGAGAAGGAGGTGGCGCTATTGGCCAAAATGAGATTTTAGGGGTTTTCAACATTTTCCTTTGAACATTCTGCCTGTGCTCTGCTGACAAGGATGTGTTAGGTCACCCCTGGTCACCAGCCCTGAGTCAGAGAGGCTGGCTCTTATACGCCCTCCGAGCCCCGAGGTGGGTGGCGCAGAAGCGGTCCCTAAGAGATGAGAGGAAAGCCGTGGGTGATGGAGAAAGCAGAGGCCTCCGTGCACACAGGCAAAAATGAGTGACCCCTGGGACGTGCACCTCCACCCCTCAGAGAATGCCCGGAACCCCCGGGGAGAGGTCGGGGTGGTGGGCAGAGACCCCTCGATACAGGTCAAGCCAAGTGCAACCTAGGTTAATTTTCTCATTAATCTGAGTTGCGTTCCAACCCCTTAAATAGTTCTGATACCCTGGAATTGTAAAAGGAGTAACCTGAGGTGAAAGTTCTAGAAAAGGAACATTCTAGGCTCAAGAGCCTTTCCTGAAAAGAGAAAGAGGGAGAGGGGAGGAAACTCAGGCTTATTACCCACTGGGCATTTTTGGTGGATGGCTTTGTAATAGCAAATATGTAGTCCGTGTATCACCTGACCTGCCACAGAGAGGCTCTATTTTGTCCCCCCCTCAAGCCGGAATCAGGGTTTTCCCTGCGTGCTTTTATCAGGTCCGAAGATGTCAAGTGTCCCACTCTGCTCTGGAGGATCGCGGAGCCGAAGGCTGGCCACTCGGCAAGGGGCTGGCAGGGCAGGGCAGTGTCCCAGGCACAGATGGACAAGCGCCTCGCTGTGCCATGGACGGCAGCTGAGCTCGGGGACAGCAAGGCGAGAGGGACGGCTCGGGGCTGAGTCCTGCCCGGGTGGCTCCCCCACCTCTGGCCCACACGGTCCTTCTTCCTCCCAGCCTGTTACCATCTATCCAGTCACTGTCAGCGGAAACATTGCTCCGCAAATAGGCGCCTGATCTTTCTGTCTTGGGCAGACTGCAGCCTCATTTCTCCCCCCGTAACTTCAGTCAGCGATTGTACTGAGCAATGCGGGCTGGGGGCTGGGGAGGAGCCTTCAGGGCGCAACGGTGAGAAGTTGGATTATCAGAAAACCTGTGGTCCCAGGGTTCCCCCGAGACAGGAGCTGGGACTCTATCTCCAGTCTCTGCCTCCAGAAATGCACCAGCAAGGGGCTGCTTGTGGCCCCTTCCACCTGACTCCCCAGTGGCAGCAGATAAGCCAAGATGCACGATGGCTTATTGCACGCCCCCCCTGCCCCCCGAAGGGCTCTTAGCCCTACCTCCTGCCCTCAGGTGCTCTGACTCTACTTCCTGAAGCCAGGGTAGGATGCTCCCTAATGGGCAGCAGGTTTTTCTGTGGATTATGATGTCTTGCCCTCTTTCATCCTCCTCCCCTACTTATGGGTATATTCATTTGCTAGGGCAGCCATAACAAAATCCTACAGACTTGGGGGGGGCTGGAGCAACAGAAATTTATTTCTCACAGCCCTGGAGGCTGGAGGTGTGAGGTCGAGGTGCCGGCAGGGTCGGTTCACTCCTGAGACCTCTCTCCTTGGTGTGTAGACGGCCGTCTTCTCCCTGCGTCCTCACGTCCCTCTCTGTGTGTCTGTGTCCCGATCTCCTCTTCTTCTAAGAACACCAGTCATCTTGGATTGGGGCCCACCCCAAGGGCCTCGTTCTAACTTAACCACCTCTTTAAAGAACTTGCCTCCAAATACAGTCACATCCTGAAGTGCTGGGGGCTAGGGCTTCAACACCTGAATTTGGGGGTGACACAATTCAGCTCACAACAGTAACCGATGAGGATAAGGCCCTAAACTGTCCCAGGACCGGACACAGAGGGGCTTCAGCAGTTGACCGTCTTGCTCCTCTACTGCAGCCCCTGGGTCCCCAGCAACGCTCTGTCCCCCGACAGCCGCCAAGCCCTCCCTCCAGCCCCCAGCTCTTGCCTATTCCTCTCTGAGCAGCTCCAGGACGCAGCAGCCACCCACGCAGTCCTTGTGTTCGCCCCTAAGATTAGCTGCCACTGGATGAGGTTTCCTGGGTCTTGACTCTTTCCAGGCAGAGACAGGCAGCCTAGGTCCCCCCCCACCCCCCAACCTGAGACGTCTGTGGCAGCACTGCCACGGATGTTGGGGACAAGCAATCGTCCAACATCTTTAGGAAGTTTGATCGAATCTCCCTAGTTGAGGCCCCCTGCGGAGCGGTCGCTGGACAGCTCTGGATTTCCGCCCTTCCCCAGCTGAGGTCCACGCCGTGTGCGTCACCCCCGTGTGAGAGGGTCCTAGCAGGAGGTCCTTACCCTGAAATGTTGGCTTCCTGGCCCAGGGGGGGATCCGACTCGCGCATGACGCGTGACCGGGGCAGACATACCAATGCATATACCCAGGCTTGTGCTCTGGAGTTCCTAGGACAAGAGGTTTGGACACATTAATACGTGTGGCGTGCTGTCTTGAAGAGTCTACACCCCAGTGTTCCTGGGGTCAGTTGTCCCCCTCTGGATACAGCAAGCCCAAGGTGCTCAAACACAATCACCACATCCTGCCATCTTGAACCAGGAACGTGCCTTCCAGAAGTCCACCATCATAGTTTGATGCCTCCAGAACCATGAACATTTATCAAGAGGAAAAACAAACAAACAAACAAACAAAGAGAGGAAAGACCACCCTGGAACACGGCTCTGAAGCTCTTCTATTCTACTCTCGTTCGCAGTAACGTGTTGAGGTCCCCGGAGACAAAAGCTGTTCTAATACCCTCAGCTCAGGACCATCCCACCTGCTTCCGCCTCCATCTCCTGCCCTGGCTGAAGTGGGACAGAGCCGCCTAGTTCCACAGAGTTCTCAGCTTTGGGGATGGGGGCTCTCAGCCATGAATCCTTACCAGACTTCCGGCAGGAATATCTGCTGACCTCTTGGAGTCCCAAATTCTCTCGAGCCTTTCCTGAGGAGGACGTTCAGTGATCTACATACGGGACCTGCAGGAATGGGCATCCATAGCTTCAGTGCTGCAGCTCAGTCCGTGCTGAATCCTGAAATAATAGTTAGCTAGGACAACCTCATCTCAGACCGTCTGTGTGTGTTTTGGTTCCAGTGGAGTTACGTGAGGGGACCACGGCCAGTCCTTACCAAAAAGATGGCCCCATACACATCCTCCTGCAACCGGTTCCTAATGGCCAACTTGACTCAGGAAATCTGATCTGATGTAGGCTTCAAGTCTCACTATCAGATAGACTCTGATACACAACACCTTTCCTGTGGAGGATAATCTTTTTTGGTAATTTTTGTGTTAAAATACAGATAACATGAAATTTACCATTTTAACCATCTTTGTACAGGTCACTGTCATTGAGGACATTCGTGTTGCTGTGCGACCATCACCACGATCCATCTCCGGGACGTCTTTCATCTCCCCAAACGGAAACTCTGCCCATTACACAAAGACTCCCCATTTGCCCTTTTCCCCAGGCCCGGGCAACCACCCTTCTCCTTTCTGTCTCTATGGGTTTAACTGCCCTAGGGGGCCTCATATGAGTGGGATCATAGAGTATTTGTCCTTCTGTGTCCACACAATGTCCACCTTAGCACAATGTCTTCAAGGGTCATCCATGTTGTAGCACGTGTCAGAACTTCATTCCTTGCATTATTTTAAAAAATATTTATTTATTTATTTGGCTGCCCCAGGTCTTAGTTGCAGCACATGGGACCTTTTAGTTGCATCATGTGGGATCTAGTTCCCTGACCAGGGATCAAACCCGGGCCCCCTGCATTGGGAGCGCAGAGCCTTAGCCACTGAACCACCAGGGAAGTCCCAGAACTTCATTCCTTTTAAAGGCTGGATAATAATAGTCTATTGTATGGTATGGAAGGTGTATGCAGCACATTTTGTTTCTCCATTCATCCAATGGTGGACACTTGGGTTTTTGGAGGACGTTCTTTTTTAAGAGTGCTACATTATAGATCAAT
Organism: Kogia breviceps; assembly: GCF_026419965.1. Taxonomy (NCBI): domain Eukaryota; kingdom Metazoa; phylum Chordata; class Mammalia; order Artiodactyla; family Physeteridae; genus Kogia; species Kogia breviceps. The sequence goes on along the minus strand of NC_081322.1, from coordinate 84,214,495 downwards.
GCCCAGATACCCTTCTTTCCAGCTAGTTTTCATGAACATTTCTGCAATCAGTAGCTTGGTATACTTCACTTAAAACTACACAGGAGGTACTTTGCATACACTTCCGGCCCTGGACTCCACATGTGCCGAGGGACCTGTATCAGGGTTCTTTAACTGCAAACCACAGAAATAGACTCCAGCTAATTTTAGAAGAAAGGGGATTTATTAAAAGCACATTTGCTAGCTCACAGAATCTCCAGGAGGACAGAAAAATCCAGGCTAAGTAAGGACGCCCGAAACAACCGCGTGATGCTAAAATCGTGCAGCAGAATTAGCTCCATCGAGACACCGCTGCATCCTTCGCTAAAGCCACAGGCGATCCAGTTGCGGCCTCACCCCTGCAGGCGCCCGGTCCCACTGCACTGGGGCCCCCTGGACACCACCCCCACCAGAGAGGGTCCTCGGTGTCCCTCCTCCTTGTCACCGGCAGCCAGGCAAAGCCAAGACCAGAACAATTTGGTTAACTGTGCCGAGGTCAAATGCCTCGATTCACAGGAAGGGAGCCTGAGAAAGTGAGACTCTCATGAGGTGGGGAACGCCCCCAGGGTGGGCAGGGGTCCGGATTCTGCGGGTCCAGAAAGAGAAACAAAGATCCGGGGCAGGCTTAATGGCCTCTCCAGTCTGAAACGCATCCTCACCACAGGGAGCGGGTGTCCCAGACTGTCCTATACCGCCTTAGGCCTGAGGAAGTGGGGGCCCTGCCCTGAGTCCCGCACCTCAAAGGCCCCCAGTGACCCTTCCCTATCCAGTCCCACCCACCGAGGATCACGGAGCCAGTCCGTGGGTCCTCCTGAAGCCGGAGGGCGCCCTCTGGGTACCCAGGACCCTGGAGCACCAGGGCACCAACAGCATTAACTTCAATCACCACACTGAGCAACCATCACCGCTGTATCTAGTTCCAGAAATTTCTCACCTTCCCAAACTGAAACTCTGTGCCCATTAAACACTAACTCTCCATCCCTCCGTCCCCTGTGGCCTCTAATCTGCTCTCTCTCTCTGAGTTGCACTGCTCTGGGTACCTTCTGTAAGTAGAGTCAGACAGTATTTGCCCGTGTCTGGCTTATTTCACTTACCATGACGTTTCCAAGGTCCATCCGGGTTGTACCACGTGTCAGAACGTCCTTTGCAAGGCTGAATCATACTCACGTATGGACAGACCTCATGGGCGGTCGACGGACACTTGGTTGTCCCCACCTTTCGGCCACTGTGAATAACACTGCAAACATGGGTGCAGAGTCCCTGCTTTCAATTTTGGGGGGTATTATATACCCAGGGGTGGGATTGCTGGATCAAATGGGAATCCCATATTTAAGTATTTGGGGAACTGCCAGTTTCTTCTCCACAGCAACTGCACCATTCTACATTCCTACCGGCAATGTACGAGACTTCCAGTTTCTCCACATCCTCACCAGCACTTGTTATTTTGTAGTTTTCTTTTTTTAATAATAGCTATCCTGGGGGCTCCCCTGGTGGCGCAGTGGTTGAGAATCCGCCTGCCGATGCAGGGGACACGGGTTTGAGCCCTGGTCCGGGAAGATCCCACGTGCCGCGGAGCAACTAAGCCCGTGCGCCACAACTACTGAGCCTGCGCTCTAGAGCCTGCGAGCCACAACTACTGAGCCCACGGGCCACAACTACTGAAGCCCGCGCACCTAGAGCCCGTGCTCTGCAACAAGAGAAGCCACAGCAATGAGAAGCCCGCGCACGGCAACAAAGAGTAGCCCCCGCTCGCCGCAACTAGAGAAAGCCCGTGCGCAGCAACGAAGATCCAACGCAGCCAAATATTAAATAAATAAATAAATAAATAAATAAAAGCTATCCTAGTGGGTATGGAGGGTAGCTTGTTTTATAACACTTAAATATTTAGATGTAGAGGGTGTGGGCTTCCATTTGTACTTTTATCTGAGCCTCAAAATTGCCAGGGCTGGGCCTGTTCTTACCAGTATGAATTTATTACAGTGGTGTACTAGTTTCGTGGGGCTGCCGTAACCGATTACCACAATATGGGTGACTTAAACAACAGAAATTTGTTTTCTCATCGTTCTGGAGGCCAGAAGTTTGAAACCAAGGTGTCAGCAGGGCCTGCTCCCTCCTAAGGCTCTAAGGGAGGAAGCTTCCTGGCCTCCTCCAGCTTCTGGGGGCTCCTAGCACCCCTCGGCTCGCGGCAGCATCAGCCTACTCTCTGCCTCTGTCTTCACGGCCTCTTTCCCTGTGTCTGTGTGTCCTTTCCTGTCTCTTATAAGGACACCCCCATGGGTTTCTTGTTATGCTTTAATCCAGTATAACCTCCGCTCGACCCTCAGTTACATCTGCAAAGACCTTATTTCCAAATAAGTCCTCATCCTGAGGTTCCGGGGGGTTGTGAATTTGGGAGGGACGCTGTTCAATCCACTCTAAGGGGTAATTCCCTTCCCAGTGCTCCATTCCACCAGCAACACGGAGCCAGCCCATCACCACGGTGCCACAGAGGAGAGAGGTAGCTCAGGTGGCCCCAAATTCACAGTCAAGAGCAGCCCAGACAGGCTCTGTGTGCAGTGACTCAGGCAGAGATAGAGTCACTCTGACTCAGGTACTGAGAAATACATCCGTCTTTAATTTTCCAGAACCAAGCTTAAACTCCCGTAACCACTTTGTGCTGGAAAAATCCTTAATCTTGGCACCCCAATGTTACTCATCTCTTCTAGCTTCCATTGTTTCTTTCAGCTAAGCAGGCAATTAAGATTTTCGGTTCAGTCCCTTCAAAGTCCCACCCGGTCTTTCTCTCCCTTCCGCTCTGCAGAGTAGAGACGGCACTGCACGTAAGGGCAGCTTGGGGACCTCGTGGTGTCAGGGGGCTGTGTGAGCCCAGGGCCTCTGAGAGGGAAACAAGAACGGGGGATTAACGTACGAGGACAGTATGTGGGGAACGGATGCCTGTGGAGAGGAAACGGGAAGGGAGCAAGGGCTGGGAGAGTTGCCAGACCACAGTGCAAGTCTGACCCTGAGGGAAGGGACGGGAAGGACAGTCGGTGGACATGTCCTGACCTCCTGCAGAAGGCTCAGCAGGGCCCGTGGGGCATCCCTGAGCCCAAGTCAGGGGAGTCCCATTGGCCCCAGCATCCTGCAGCTCAGCCTTGGCTGGCAGCGGCCCCAGGGAAGTGAGGCCTTGGGTGCACATGGAGGGGGCGTCCCTGCCCTGGACGTAGCGCTCCCCACAGATGTCACTTGAGCTGCTGGTCTGGGGGCCTCCGTAGCGCCCTCCTGGCCTGGCTCTGGAGTGTCTCCCTGCTGCATTCCCTCCTCTAGCCCCGGCGCAAATGCAAGCGCTTGTTCTCACCCTGCGCAACGAAGCAGGGGCGCATCCCAGGCTGCAACGGGACGCCCGGCCCATCACGGTCACCCCGGGTCCGTGCAGGATGCCCAAGGGCCCCTCCAGCCAGGAGGAAGCAGCAGCGTGGGACCACCTCTCCTGTAGGCCCCACACCCTCTGGGCTACGTTCCCCTTGGGGTCCGTGTCAGGCGTCCCCCTGTCCGGTGGCCCTCACCTTCCCAGGCCCCGCGCCAGCTCTGCTAGGACTTCCTGACCAGCACTAGCCCCTGAGCGTCTGCAGTCTGTCTCCAAATCGACACCCCAGCCGGCAGTCCTCCAGATCAGACCTACTGACATCCACAGCCCCGCCTTCAAGTACCCAGGAAACCTCCTCCTCGCCGAGCCATCATTTTCTAAACTGTTTTGAACTCCAGCCTGGGCAGGGATGTCCGTCCCAGGCAGGGGAAGAGAGAGTCACAGGTGACAAGCTCTTCCGAGAACAAAAATACATCAAAACATATTTCAAAGAATAGCATCCCTCCCTCACACTAGGGAAAACTGGAGTTTTAAATGGCTCTACCGGTAGGCAGGGAGGAGCCCTTTGGGGTTTCTTAGTTTTGGGTGCCATCAAGTGGTGATTTAGGTTTTTACAAAATGGAAGTCTCCTAATATTTTTATTCTTCTGTTTCCCTGCTTCTACAGGACATTGGATTTTTATCTCTTCAACGATTACTTGAGGGAAATTTTTTTCCCAAAAGACAAGGGAAGGTCCCTTTACCTTGGCAAACCCCAAATTAGTTAAATAGGCTATTTTTACAAGTCGGTGACTGAGATATTCTGAATTTCTAAGAGGCAGCACTCAAAAGGGATTTTTAATGAAGTTCCTTCGTTTTCTGCTCAGGATAACATCCCGATATTCAGCTGTCACCCACGCTTCTCCTACGCCCTAGTTGATGTTTGTCCTTGAACTGTTCCAAAGGTCAAGCAGAGAATGGAGTGTTGCCCCACCTTGCAAGGGTGGGCGCTCCATAAATATCTGTCGAATGGAATAAATGGACCCGTGGAGGAATAGGGATGATGTGGAGGTGAAACAAATACTCTCTGTAGAGCCATGTACACGTAAGTATTTAACGAGTAGTCGCTACTATTATCATTACGATTATGCGCTCAGTACGAAAATTCAAAGCATCCTTGGACAACATAACATCCTTAAAAGCATTTAAAAGATCCCGAAATGATCTTATTCTTCTGAATCCCCTTATGTCGTCCTGGGTAGGGATAAATAGAAGGTCTTGTACGACAAGAGTTGTGATGAGAAAAAAATGTTCTCTTCCAGAAAGTCGAGAGTATCCGTCTGAATAAAGAGCCTAGAAAGGATATAAGCATATTATAATCTAAACAGGCCCCCGATTCAGAAATAAAAGTGGAATTTCACCCATATTTGTCCCACAGGCAACTCAGGTTTCTCCCGTGAGTCTCTGTGATGAGAAGTTCTCGGTTTGGTGACATCAGTCCAGCGTAATCTCCCTACCCATCCCCCGGGGTCCAGCGCTACTGTCACTCAGACCTGCAGGGTGAATCTTCCTGACCAGGACACACAGGTAAGTAAAAGCTAAAGGGATGCAGGGATGTGATTGAACCTCTAAACAAGTTGTGTGAACCTCGGCAGGAAGGATGGACCATCGGAGGCCACTACGTCTACACTGTTCAAGAGATAAACCAGGGCGGTGGGAATGGGTCCTGGTCCTAAGTGTCAGGAGACACGGTGCTAGTCCTTCCGGAGTGACAAGGAGTGGCCTAAGGGGGCTGTGACAGAAATGGCTGCAGGGGGCCTCCAGACAAAGTGGGGTGCGGTGGGGATGCAAGAGATCAGCCAGCGCTTCCACCTGCCCCCGAGAAGCAGGGTGGGGAAGAGAGAGAGGACGCGCAGGTCCGCCCCGGGGGCGCCCCGCTGGGGGTCTTTCTGAGCAGGGACTGGGTGGCCCATCCCAACAGAGACCACATAGGGACACACCTGCTTCCCACCCCCCACACAGGAGGGAATGTATGAGGACGTCGGAATAACTTTCTAGGCCCAAGAGGGAGCCAATCCTGCCCCGGGTTCCAAGTCAGCAAACCAAAACCTCGATAACTTCCGTGTCCCTGTAAATGCCCTGCTTGACCAGGAACGCCGTAAATTCACCCAATCTGCCAATCCGCATATGCCAGCCCAGCTCTGGGCTCTCCACTTATGTCCTTGTTCCTTCTCATCCCAAACAAGTGGCCCCAGCCAGTCAGTTACTTTCCATTTCTCTCTTCCTTGCTCTTTATTCTTTATCCTATTGAAGCTTGCTGCCTTCTGCCTCATTGCATAATTCTCCAAACAGAGACTGTCTGTTCCCTGAAGTGTTAAATAATGTTTGGATCACCGAAATAGTCTTCTCTAATCATTTTTTTAAAAAATTTATTTATTTATGGCTGTGTTGGGTCTTCCGTTGCTGTGCGAGGGCTTTCTCTAGTTGCGGCGAGTGGGGGCCGCCTCTCATCGCGGTGCGCGGGCCTCTCACTATCGCGGCCTCTGTTGTTGCGGAGCACAGGCTCCGGACGTGCAGGCTCAGCAGCCGTGGCTCACGGGTCCAGTTGCTCCGTGGCACGTGGGATCTTCCCGGACCGGGGCACAAACCCGCGTCCCCTGAATCGGCAGGCGGACTCTCAACCACTGCGCCACCGGGGAGGCCCAAGTCCAAGTTATTTAATTAAAGTTTTAAGGATTTAGAAAATCATTACCCCAGTTCTCTGGCCATAAAAACAGACATCGTATGATACCAGATAGCTCTGCTCTCATGGAGAAAAGAAAAAGCCTTGGGACAGAAGCTACCCCTCCACGCAGGGAGCCGGGGGTCCTCCCACGGCACTGGGGCTGCAGGAGCTGGGGGGCGGGCGGCAGGGGGGTGGCCGAGGGGGCCAACAGACTGCACTCCCCCCGGGGGCTCCGGCCAAGGTCCGAGAACCGGTGCTGAGCCAGTTCTTCAGATGTCGGCCACGCTGTCTTGTTTTTAGGACCTGCCTAAACCCACCATGAATATACATGGTGGACGAGTGGGGCACGAAAGCACGGAGGGAATGGAAAGGGCTCCCGATCCCCACGGGCGGCATGGCAGGAGGCTAGCCGGCCCGGCCCAGGGAGCGCCCGCCACGTGTCTCTGAGGCCTCGGTTCATGGAAATGGTTTAAACTACAAACAAACAAGATGCAAAATTCTGGGAGCAAGGACTAGAGTCACTTCACTTGTATATGATCAGGACCCAGAGGACCGTAAGAACTCCCGGGGCGGGGAGTCTGGGGGCTGCCACGTGTCCTTTTTCGGTACCACCGAGGCAGAGCCACGCCAGTTATGCAGGATGATGAGGCTTGGGCCCCTTGCCACGTGCCTCCGTGAGCAGCACCGAAGAATCCAGACTCGTTCCCACAGTGCTAAGAGTCGTCATAGGGGCGTCGGGGCAGCAAAGCTCCAGAACCCAGAAGGGACGCCAGCTGAACCGAGTCGAGAGGGGCGAGGGCCGTGAGCCGGGCGGAGGGGGGGGCTGAGGGATGGTGCCCAGCGTGGCCTGCAGGTGTGGAGAAGCGGGGAGGCCAAGGGCTCCGGGACTTGGGTGCAGAATCCACGGCAGGGCTTCGGGCAGGAGAGGGGCCCAGATCTGCCTTCAGATGCCTCTTATGTCTGTGAGGCCAGAGGAGGGAGATGGGCAGGGTCCCAGGAGGCTCTGAGCTTGTCCCAGATGGAGGTGGTGTGAAGGGGGCCCGGACGAGGCCAGCAGTGGCGGGCCGGCAGGGAAGAGAGAGGCTGAAGCGGGGAGAGCCGGTGGAGACAGGGCGGGGTCCGGGAAGAGCGCCCCACCCCCGCCCTGCAGCTCACAGCGGGGGACCGGAGGCATGGCCACCACCTTCCTCAAGTGAGGCCGTCTGGGCAGAAACACAGCTCCGCTCCGCCCCAGCCCGGACGCACTGGGCCCAGAGAGAGAGAGACACCGGCCGGGGCACGAGCTTCGGTCACAGCAGGACACGCGGACAGCACCCAGTCCCTGGGCACCGAGGAGCTGCGGGGACCAAGGACGGCAGAGGGCGGGCCGAGCTGCGCGGCTGTGAGCAAGTCGGCGGCGAAGGGAACAGCCAGAGGCGCGGGGAGAGGGGCACAGAGCGGAGGAGGGGAGGCTGGTGGCCGCTCCTTGCGTTGGTTCTTGCATTTAATGACGGAGAAGGGGCTGCACGAGAGGCACCGACACGAAGAAGTAGCGATGAGGAGAGAGCTACTCAGCACCTCCGAGCGTGCACGCGCGGAGAACCTCAGGGGAAGTCGGTAGACGGAACCCGATCCCGGCCACGGGCTTTCGGCAGCTCAGATGTCACCCCCGCCTGCCTCCTCGGGGAGGGACGGTGGACCGTGCGGTCAGCCAGAGTCCCCGGGGGTGGACGGCAGGATGCTACCGACGGCACGGAGACCCCGCTGAACGTGCACGTGGCAGGGACTCGATAACAACCGATGAACACTTAAGAGCTCGACGAGTAAGTGAATAACGTCTGATAAAATTACTACAGGGTCTCTCGCCCCAGCACGAGGACAGCTCAGTGCTCAGGCCCTGCCCCAGCCCCGGGGAGTCAACATGGTCACCGCAGGCGCTCAGCTGAGAAGTCCGTTGTCACTTTTCAGGTTTGCTTACTTAATGCGGGGCTCGTACCCATGAGATGGGGCCCCAAAAGCCCACAGAAAAGGGGACTTTTCCTTATAGTGTACACAAAGGAACATCCAGTGGGAAGACAGACAAAACAACAATCCCAGTAGGAGGCCGTTTGGACAAATGGGTGAAACCTCCCTCCCCTCACCGAGAGCAGGGTGTCACTGGTGTGGCCACAAGAGCTGCCCCAAGCACCGTCGGGACAGCAGCCCATCACCGGTCACCGGGTCACTCACACCCCAGGCCAGGCGTGTGACTCCTGGAGTGGCGGCTCCCAGACCCTCCTTCTGGCTGGCTGCCAGTACTAATAACACTTGTCTTTTTTTTTTTTTTTTTTTTTTTTTGTGGTACGCGGGCCTCTCACTGTTGTGGCCTCTCCCGTTGTAGAGCACAGGCTCCGGACGCGCAGGCTCAGCGGCCACGGCTCACGGGCCCAGCCGCTCCGCGGCACGTGGGATCTTCCCGGACCGGGGCACGAACCCGCGTCCCCTGCATCGGCAGGCGGATTCTCAACCACTGCGCCACCAGGGAAACCCAACACTTCTGTCTTATACAGAAAAAACTTCTTCCGCAAGGAATTTAAGAAGGCTTTGCTGAAGCCTTAAGTGAAGTTCAAGGCTGAGCACACGGCCCAGCCAAGTTCAACCCCTCACAGAGAAGAGCTCCTGATAAAGCCGAGTGAAGCGCCCAGAAGTGCCAAGGAAAGAAGATAATCCGATCCTACCTCGGTCTCAGGGTACACACCTGTGGTACAAGTCACTTTGTTTCTCAAGTGAATTGTTTCACGGTTTATGAGAGTTACCCAAAACACGGATCAGCACCGGCACCCGTGGGCACCTGGTTTTATTTTTCCCTTTACTAAAGCTTTGGCCGTTTCTCAGGCCTAAACCCCTGCCAGCCTATTAGCTATTGCTTTCTCTCTCAGAAGTAACGGAGTCTTTTGCCCACTTGGTGTCCAGCTCCTATTGTCCTAGTTGTCCGTTCAGAGGACACTCTGGAACATGAGCTCAAATTCCCAGAGGTGTGGCTTCTCCCCAGTCATTTATAGAAAGAAAAGTTTTGGCCACATACAAAGGATTTACCACTGATAATATTTACAGAATTTCACACTCAACACATAACAAAACTCCTCGTAAGGCCCGCGCAGATCCACATGCAAGTAGGATGTGATCTGAACAAACAGAAGCCAGGACAGCAGCCCCGGGATCGCGCGGAGACGGGACGGGACTGCAGGCGGCCCCTGCTGCGCTCAGGGGCGAGCTCTTCCCAGGAGAAACGCGATAAAGGCCCAGGTGGTGACTACGCCACAGACCCTGCAAGACAATGACGCCGGTCAGCGGCCTGGACGGCGCAGGCAAGCAGGCCCCTCTTCCTTCCCGACTTTGTTCGCCCGGATGTCATTTTCTTTCCATCCCTCTCCCGGTGCCAACATTCTCTCGAGGCTAGAGTGGCTCTGGAACACAGAGGGCACCTTCCCTAGTGATTGACATTGGAGCTTGAGGAGGAAGAGGACTGCCTAGCAGCCAGGCTTTCTTCTTCAATGATGTGGTTTTCGACGGGTCTGGCTCCTAACGGGAAACCAAGATCCTTCAGGCTCATTTGACAGCAGCTCTGTCTTGCCAGTTGCTCAGACCAGAAACCCTGGCTGTAAACTTGACCCTGCGCCCGTCTGTCTGATCCCACCTGCACCACCCCCGACTCCCCGGCTCTGCCACCAAGCAGTCCAAGCCGCAGCCGAACAGTGTGACCAGGTGCCCTGGCTCCCTGACGTCCCCCTGCCCTGTGTCCTCCAACGTCTCGACGCAGAGCCCTGGGCCACCGAACCTCGGGCGGGACGACCCAACTTCTCCCGCGGTCCCCAGCCACGCCCTCTGCTGGTTGCACCCCGCCGGCTTCCGCGGCCTCGCCCGCTACTCCTGGCTCCCGTCTCGTAGCTTTCGCGCTGCCCCTCCACACACCAGGAGCGCCGCGCCCCCAAGAGGGCCCCTCCCCGCTGCCTCCTCTGCCTGGACACCGTCCCCGGCCCCGCGTCGCCGCGCCTGGCTCACTGCCCACCAGCAACGCCCCCCCCCCCCGCCCCGCCTCCGGCCTTCTATGAGGGCCCCGATCTTCTCCTTTAGAGAGCAACCTCCCCCGGGGACAGCCCTCCCGCCCCCCGCCCCTGCTCCTTCCTGACACTTATCACCCGACAGACCATGCGGGTCACCCGTTTACTACCCCCACTCCAGTGCGAGCTCCACGAGAACAGGGGGTTTTGTTTCACGCACGGATGGGGCCCCTGAACCTAGGACGGTGCCGAAGACAGCACGTGCTCGATCGGCGTCTGCTGAGCGTTACCGAACGACGTTCGGTCCGGCGTGCTGGTCACCGACCGCCTCCCCGGCACACGCCGGCTAGCGCGCTGTGCTCGGCTCACACCCAGCTGGGACCGCCGGCGAGTCCGAGGCAGCCTCGGTCCTGCCCACTTACTGTAGCAGGCAGCTGACGTTCGGGGAGTGTCTCCAGTAGCGGTACAGGGAGACCTGCAGGGTGGGGTGGCACCTGTACTCCTTCAGGATCCTGCGGGTGCTGCCGAAAGAAGGGCCCGGTCAGGCGCGCAGGCACCACCCCTGCTCCGAGCGGCTGGCGTGGCCGCGGGCTGGAGGACGGGGGCCGAGAGCCAAGGCACCTACTCCTTAAACTTATTGGTCAGGAGCAGGAACTGGCTCCCCACCAGTCTCCTGACGTCAAACTTGCAGAGGCTCTGAAACTCGCGGTAGACCTGCTGCTCGCTGACCCCGGGCCACCTCCTGACGGTGACGATGAGGATGGGAGGGCGGGTACCGGGGCAGTCTGGACCCGAAAAATTCTAGAGCACAGGGAGGAGAACAGATTTTCCACAGTTCCTGCTGACGGACTACCTACCCGGCTGGAAGATCCTGAGAGAGACACAAGGACAGGCCCTGTGTGCAGTGCGGAGCGGGAGGGGGAGGAGAGGAGAGGAGGAATGAGGGAGCTCACCTTGGTTCAGGCGGGAAAACACAGGAGACAGTAACAGGCTTAGTGGGGCGTGAGCGCCCTCTCTGGCCGCGTTTGGTGGCCGTCAGAAGCCCCTGATAGACCCCAGAGCCCCGAGCTGCCTCCAGCCTCCGAATGAACGGGGGGGGGGAGGGTGCAAAACGAAGTCTACTTACGATCCTGGGGACCCCGGCTCGGATGAGATTCACCTGGTTCACATAGGGAGCCAGCACGTCGAGGTACAGTGGGAAGGAGGGCTCGGGTATGGGAAGAGCCCTGCGAGGACAGAAAGCCCCAAAGCCTTCAGGCCCACGGGGGGCTGTCCCACGTCCTCGGCCGCAGCTAAGGCTCTGGTGACAACAGACAAGGTGCTGCTCGAGACCCCCCTCCCTACCCCCCCTCACAGGTTCTGGAACTTCTGTTGGTGGGCCTCCCCCAAACGACCAGCGAGCTCTCACCACGGCCCGAGCCAAGGGAGAACTTCCAGGGGTCACCAGCTGTTGGTGGCCGTCTGGTAAAGAACCCTTAGCCTCACCAACATCGGCCACAGGCTCACAGGATGAGCGAGGCCCCTGTTCAGAGGAAGGTCCACTCCATCGCCCCTTGATGAGACTCCAAATGGCCGTCCCTCGCCCCACGGCCTTGTCCTGCCTCAGCCTCGCCTCCACCCAGGCACCACCACGTACCTGAGCACAGGCCCGTGAGAAAGCACAGCCCTTGGCACCAGGCGGGCCTGGCTGCTACGGGGCTTCTCTAAACCTAGGAGGGTTTCTAGGTTTTGAGGATTAAAAGAAATTGGGGCTTCCCTGGTGGCGCCGTGGTTAAGAATCCGCTGGCCAATGCAGGGGACACGGGTTCAAGACCTGGTCCGGGAAGATCCCACACGCCGCAGAGCAACTAAGCCCGTGCGCCACAACGACCGAGCCTGCGTTCTAGAGCCCGCGAGCCACAACTACTGAGCACACGCGCCTGGAGCCCGTGCTCCGCAACAAGAGAAGCCACCGCAGTGAGAAGCCCGCGCACCGCAACAAAGAGTAGCCCCTGCTCGCCACAACTAGAGAAAGCCCGCGCGCAGAAACAAAGACCCAGCGCACCCACAAATAAATAAATTTAAAAATAAAGGGCTTCCCTGGTGGCGCAGCGGTTGGGAGTCCGCCTGCCGATGCAGTGGACGCGGGTTCGTGCCCTGGTCCGGGAGGATCCCACGTGCCGCGGAGCGGCTGGGCCCGTGAGCCGTGGCCGCTGAGCCTGCGCGTCCGGAGCCTGTGCTCCGCAACGGGAGAGGCCGCAACAGCGAGAGGCCCGCGTACCGCACACACACACACACACACACACACAAAATCAAGGACACAAGGTCCAGGTACCAAAAGGCACCAATAAGGTCCACTCTGCTCGTAGCTGCCCTCACAGTCAGAGCACAGGGAAGAAGGGGGCGGGGGTCTCTTACTGAAGCTATGAGCCTCACATCAATGTGTCCCAGGCTATTTCTATGTATCATACCCCTTACCAAAACAGACAAATTAGGCAGGACCCACATTAACAGGGTACAGTCTGAAAATGTTTAAGTCAGTCCCAAAGAACACAGTTTTGATCAGCTCCTTCCCCTGGCCTGCTAAATCCTACTTAAAAAAAAAAGAATACCCTCTTGAATTTATGCACGAGGTGTCCCATGTTGGATTTTTTTGTTTGTTTCTGTTACTTTATTTTGGCCGTGCCGCGCAGCGTGTGGGATCGTATTTCCCCACCCAGGTATCGAACCCGTGCCCCCTGCATTGGAAGCACAGAGTCTCAACCACTGGACCGCCAGGGAAGTCCCTAAATCCTACTGAACACACGTATGCAGCAAGGATGGTGCCACAGGACGCGCAGCTCACGTGTGGAGCTGGTGCCTGCGAGCCCAGCACTGCAGGCATCTAGATGACGCCCTGAGAAAATGCATTGCAGATTCCAATTTGAGGTTTTAAGAACCCTTCCCCTGTGTGCCTTATTCCAAGTCACTGCTCTTCTCCCCAGCCTGACTGTGTGACCCCCAAGGATGGATCATTTGTTGGCCTATATGCTTTGCCCTCCTACCTCACTGCGGTTTACACGATCCGAGGAAACAGGAGGGTAACAGACGAAGCCAGCGCACTGCAGCGGGAGCACTGGGGCGGGGGTGGAGCCCAAGCCTGACCCACGGCCTTGGCGCCCTGACAGTGACTTTTCCCAAGGCCCACACAAGAGGCGGGGGTGGGGGAGTGGGGGGGTGGGGGGGCCGGAACCAGCCCCAGGGTGGGGAGGAAGGCTGGGAAAGGCCGCCTATGGAGGAGGGCCGCTTCCATAAATGTGTCATTTACACAACGACACTTGCATCCTCCTTCGGACAGTGTGGGAGCCCCGAGGTCTCGGTTTACAGTGAGGGCTCAACAAATCCTGACCACTGATGAGATCACAGGATGAAGGGAACACTCACCCGTGCACTCTCCACAGGAGCAAGTGGGCCACTTTCAAAAGAACTGGAAAAAAAGAAGCTAGAGATGTGACAGACATCAAGGCGCAAGCTGATCACCTTATCAAAATATGCAAACTCAGGCCTTATTTCCACAGGTGCCACCCACCTGGAACGAAAGGCGAGGGGCCAGGGATGGCGGCGGATGATTGAAAATAAGACAGGGGTCTCCCTTTAAAAGGGCAGCAGCTCTCACCTGATCCGCACAGGAAGGCATCGTATGCTGCTTCATGGGGATACTCTGTCTCAACTGAAGTGTTTTTCCAGAAGCAGGAGAGACGGTCAAGCAGCGATTAGAACACAGCCCAGGAAAGGACCCTCTCCCAACCCCGCTCCAGTTCCACACCCACGTCGGCTGTGCACACACAGCCGACTAATGGTTGTTCCCGCAGGGACCACGCACCCTTCTCTCAGCCATACCCCACTTTGACCTAGGACCTCCCCACGGCAGCAAGAGCGCCCACGGGAGGTGGAAGCACAGGGCTTCCGGACAGACGGACGCCCTCGGGACCTCCGACGCCTTCTGGGATGGCTCCTTTCCATCGGGCGGTTGTAATATGGACATGGCACGGGAAAAGCCCCACCCGGCCCCCCCACACCCGCCACGTGGAGACTCGGCTTGAGCTCCAGCACCTCAAAGTCGGGCCAACCTCCGAGGAGCACGGCTCAGGCGAACATACGTACCGTATTTTTCACATCTGCTCGCGTGAGTGATCACTGGCCCAGAGTTCTTGGTGGGATTCAAGTCACTATTAGAGAAGAAGGATAGATAGAAAAACGTTCACTGACAACGATCCTTTCTTGTTCTCCCCTCATCCTCTTAACAAATAAAAACGTCCTCAGTGCTGGGACTCCTTGAAAGTCACAACAAAACGCAGCTCTTCATACAAAATAAAACAAACAAACAAAACAAAACACGGATCCAGGCGTGGGCAGACAGGTCTTGGTAGCCAGGCAACGGGACAGAGGAAAGAACAGCAGAGCCAGAGGCTCCAAGCACGTCATTCTGAGCAGGCCCCCCGCCCCGGGCAGCAGGATAAACCCTGTGCTGGCTCTGTCCCCGGGAGCCTGCTGTTCAGCGCGTCCCGGAAGTGCGGCGCCCGAGGCGTGAGCGGTGCACGCCTGGCTATCGAGGGCCAGGCCTTCGGGAGGGGAGGCCTCCTGAAGTCGGTGGTCCTCCAGGAGAGTCCTGAGCCCCAGGGACTCACCTTGTTGAGGAAATGGGGCGGCGCCAGGCTCTTCAAGCCAAGGGAAGAGCACGCGGAGACAGCGAGGGAAAGGGCGAAGCCCGCAGTGAGGGGCGGGGGCCAGGAAAGGGCTCGAACATCATGGGGGGGCTTCCGGAAGCAGAGGAAGACTCTGACCAGAAAAATGGTCACGTTCGCATTGGAAACGATCACTCAAATGGCGGCATGGCAGATAAAGTAGATCAGGCCACCCAGCTAACCGGGGAGGAGCTGCGACCACCACTGGAATAAAAAAATAAAGGCCTCGGGGAAGGCAAGGAGGATCCTGGGGGGGGGGGGTGCAGGAAAAGGAACCGGTTTCCAGGACATTTAGGGAGTAAAACCAACAGGCCTTGACTCGAAGACACTGGTGGCCCAGCTCTGGGTCCCCTCCCAGGTCTCAGCTCTGGCACGTGGGTGACCGTGGCTGGCTTTCGACGGGGAAGCCTTCCCTTCGTCTGTTTTCCAACAGAATCTATCGGTGCCTCTCTACAGGCTTCACATCTCTGAACCCCGCTTTCCTCATCTGCTCCTAAGCCACAGGCAGCCGTGGCTCCGGGGCCTGCTCTCAGGGTGACTCACAAAGCCAGTGAGACGCAAACCCGGGAATTCACACCCGGCAAGTCTCGATGCGGAGCCCGCGTACCGAAAACAAGTGTGATTCTCTCCCACACCCGCACACGCGCCATCGGCACAGTGCCTGGCGCCGTCGGGACGTGACAGAAGCTGCTCCGGACGCGGGAGCGGGTTTGACGGACGGAGAGGAGGGCCAGGCAGAAGGCGCCTGCGGCCACGTGGCGCAGGAACGACCAGGAGATGGTCAGGACACGAGGGGCCTGCAGCCGCGGTGCCACAGACGGGGCGGCCGCCGAGGCTGGGGGTGGGTGGGTTCGGTCAGCCAGGGGCACGGTCGCGAGGAAGGAGAGGGCAGTGGGGACCCTGGAAAGACGTCAGGGACGAGTGGAAGAACAAGAGCCCGCAAGGAAGGGGTGAAAACACTCGCCAGAAAACAAGAGAGAAAGCCGGGAGAGGGCGCAACGGCAGGGGAGGGGGCGAGGGGCCCGGGGGTCAGGCGCCCGACGGAAGTTAACGCCGAGGACGACCGCCTACCACGCCCCGTGCCAGACGCCCGTGTGCATCTCCCCGCCAGCTGGGCCCCGACACCCAGATCGAGTTCCGTGGAGGGGAGGCAAGCCGACCTCCGTGGCCCAGGAGAAGGCGAGGCCTCTGAAGAGGCTTGTTGTAGAGAGAGAACGGGGACAGGGGTGGCAGGAGGGGAGAGGCCGAGGGGAGCTTCGTGTTTTCTGAGTTAGAAGAAAAACGCTGATGCCGAGGGAGAGGCCGAGGACGCGGCGAGGGGGGCGGGGTCAGGGGGGCACGAAGGGCGGGGAGGCTGCTGAGCGGAGGGAAGGGGCGGGGCCAGGAGGACGCAGAGGCGGCGGGAGGGCAGCCCTTGGTGCCTCGGCCCCATACACGGTGGACGTCCCCGTGCGCGGGCCGACGGGAGGGACGGTGGCGAGGGGGACACCACCGAGCAGGTGTCTGCGGGGGCGGGGGGACTCCCGCCTCTGGCCTCTTGCTTTCTTCTTAGAAATAAGGGCCAGGAGGGCCGTCTGAGAAAGGAAGAGATGAAGCATAAGGGGCCGGGGGAGACGGTCACGTCGGAAATAACTGATGCCATGGGGTAGAAAAGAGCATCTGGTTGGAGACCCAAGAGGCCAGTGAGGCTCCGGCCAGGCATGTTCAGGGGCCCCCGTGCCAGTGGCTGGATGACAGAGAGCCAGAGACACAGCTGCTTTTCCAGAAGGCCTCACCTTCGACTGCCGCCGGCGCCACCCCCTCCCCGCTCTGGTTTGCTGGTCCCCTCAGTTGGGGGCGAAGGAGCGGGCAGAGCAGCCCCCATCCACCCCAGCCCCTCCAGGCAACACATTCCCGCCGGCACGTGCCCGCAGAGTGGCTGGGACGTGCGGGAAGAGAGGGTCGCTGTTCCTGTAGGAAGGGCAGGAACTCACCGGGTACTGGGGCCGTTCACTCACTCCAGTGTTTAACGGGCACCTACTATGCCTCGCACTGCTGCAGGCCTGAGAGACACGTCAGGGTCCCAAAGAAGAACAAAATCTGTTCCCATGGAGCTAATCACCCCAATAATCAAACAGATCACAGGAAAAATAAAACCCTGGCCGACAGAAAATACCAGATAATTAAACAGCTGTAGCTATTTTGCCAGGCCCCTTCCCCTCCAGAAGGGGGGGTTTCGCAACCTCAGCACCAGTAACATTTGGGGCTGGAGAATTCTTTGGGTTGGGGGCTGTCCTGTGAACCTGACCTCTACTCACTGGGTACCAGTAGCACCAGTAGCCCCTACTCACTGGGTACCAGTAGCACCCCTGAACTGTGATGACCAAAAACATCTCACTGTTGCCAAATGCACCCTGGGGCGCAAAATCGCCCCCCGCGAGAGCCCCTGATCTATGAGCAGCTCCGAAAAAGAGCTTCCTTACCTGTTCAGGACTTCATAAACTTCTGAAAGATTTGAAACCCTCGGGAAATTCACTTCCTATAATATGGAAAACAAATTAGGGAGAATAAGACACTTGTGGTTATGTTTATTATCTGCTTCAGGTATTACCAAGTGGCCATTAAAATGACCTGGAAAACGCAAACTCCTATAAACTCCTCTCTCTTCACACACACCTATCTTTTATTCCTTAATGCGGGTGTCAGGGTACCTAGTGTCCTTGGGTTTCCTATAAGGGACCTGGCAACCCAGCCTAAGAAAACTGCCACAAACACAACCCAGCAACTTCCTTCACAGACAGGTGTTTCAGGGGGTTGAGGAACACAGGACTCCAAGGCACAAGACCGTGGCCCAGGACACATCATGCAGGGAGGGCACTAGGTACTCTAAGGGACTGCCAGGTCACCGAGGCCTAGAGTTCACCTCATCTCGTGTGCAGTGGAGACTGGTTTGCACTAGTTGCCTCCGATCAGCCCCCGCGTCCTTCCCGCTTCGCCCTACAGCCCCGTTCCGTGGAGATGGGAAGCGTCACAGAGCACCGTCAGAGCTAGAAATACGTGAGGTATGTACGAATAATGCGTGTGTCTCTGGGCAAAGACGTACCAAGTAACTCGGTGCCGTTTTTGTGGTTTCCTTACTGAACAGTTAACGCTGATCAGCTTAAAGCTTTATTTACAACACTGATCTGCTTCCCCTTTCTTGGTTCCTCAGTTTGAACTTCTAAAGCAGCTGGGTGCTTCCCTTCTTCACACAACCTCAGCTGCAGAACAGAAGTCACCTGGCAGCTGCAGAAATGCCACTCCTGGCCCCTCTACACCAGAGAAGCTGAAGGTGGGGTCTGGGCGTCCGTATTTACCCTCCCAGGTGATTCTAATGTGTCTGCGTTGAAATCCCGCGGCCCTAATACTCAGTAAAGATAACATTTTTCAAGTGGGATCCCTGCCCCCAACCCTGACGCTCTTTCAGCACGTCGCAAACACTCACTGTGTCTACACCAAGCTCTGGAAAAAGTTGTTCTGCTGTACCATCTAAATAAGCCCGTGAACTACACACCAGTTAAGTCAAAACATGAGAACGTGAATGAAGGAAAGAAAAAAAAAAAAATCACACATAAGCTAGTATCACTCAGAGGTGGGTAGAATAAAAAAAGAAAACCAATACTGGTTGTAAAATACGAGAAAAGGGTTCAAGGAACAATTTTTGCAAAGAACGAGAAAGCTAAGTGTTAGTGGAACAAACGAAGCACTCCTTTCCCCAGAGCAGTTTAACTTATTACCTTCCAGATATCCTTTGTCACATTTTTGGTGTCAATAAGAACAGGAAATAGGTTGTGGATATTCAGCTTAAATTCGTCATAGCTTTCTGAAGGGAAAGACCCAGACAGTCAGAAGTGAGTTCACTGGTGAAAATGGGAAGAAATTCTCCAATCGAGCTTGTCACCAACACTGGCTAATGAAGCAAATAAAACAAAATAGGAATTGAAAACATCCTTACTCCTAATCATCGAGGATTTCTGAATCTCAAACCAACCTGACATCACCATTTGTAACAGCAAAAGCTAAACGGTTTTCCTAAATTCAGGCCAACATTAGTTAATGCAATTTGCAAAGTTCTAGCCAATGGAAAAGGGAGAAAGAGGTATTACTGGAAAGACAGATATGAAGTCTGTAAATAACCGTTCAAAGAAAAATCCAGGAAGTTAAAAACCGTAAGTACCTTGATAAAAATTACCTATTAATTCACGTAATTATCAAAATTATACCTGCATATAGTTGTCTGCAAAACAAACAAACCCAAACCCTTCCGCACGCCCTCTTCTCACTACCCGCCCATTTCCTGTTCCCCAAAGGCAACAACCTTCAGTTTTTTCTTTTGGTGTTTAATCCCACATCTCTAAATAACACGCTCATGCTTCTCAGTGATTTCCTGATTCGGGGCTCTCACTCACTGTTGACTCCCACGAGGTAAGAAAATAATCACCCGTTCTCCCTCGCACCCCTCCCCGCTGCCAGCATCAGTGCATTACTCACCAAGGGGCCAGGTGGTCTCCTCCAATGACCTCTTTTCTGGCTTTTGTTCCAGCAAATTTTTTGTTTGGTTGTTTGCTTAGTTTTTTGGTGAGCGATTATTTTACCCTTAATTCTCCCCAAGATCTCTCAAGATGCTCAAACTGAGGTGTTTTTTTTTTTTTTTTTAATCAATTCATCTCCTAGAGAACTCTCTCCTAGAACCTTCTCACCCCTTTCAATCTACACTAGTGTTCTCTGTACATCGTTAGTTCGTTTAATCCCCAAACAAGTCTGATATCGATAGTGTTGATATCATTTCCCCCGTTTTACAGACATGGAAACAGAACAGGCATGTTTAAGTAACTTGCTTGAGATCGCATATAACAAGGGTGGGATGCGGACTCAACATGACGCCTGAATGCATGCTTTTAGCTGCTGGGTCACACTTCTGTGTGTCCAATGGCATCAGTCATTGATGCCATTGGAAAAGACTGGGACAGGCATAAGGCAGTACCACGCAGCCACTGAATGATTTTAGGTTAATGACATAAATAAATGCTTTTGGCAAGTGAAAAAAAGCCAAAATCAAAATCATATACGCAGTGTGGTCAAATACGTAAAAAGCCACAACGGAGGGAAAGCAAAAAGCGTCAGGATTGTAGCTGTGATTACACGTCCCCTGTACGTCTCTGATTCTGCTAAGTCTTATGCAATGAGACTGAACAACTTCCGTAACGGGCGGGAAGAGTATCAATTCAAATGTAAGTTTTTCTCCCCGAGAAAGTCCCCCAGCTCCAGGAAAGTGGTAACAGGCACAGATGTAGCGTACCTCTCCGCAAACCTGTGAGGCCCTGGGGATGGCTGTGTGTGTAGGGGCTCCTTCAGGGGCACGATTCTGGGCCAATCCCCTTGCCAGATGGCAAGCTAAGATCAGAGGAAAGAGAAGGATGGTCTGTCCCTACCTGGGAGAGGTCTGAAGAACTTCTCATGGAGATGCAGCAGATCCATCATCATATTATGTCCCACTAAGGGCTACTTGGAGGAAATCGACAGGTGAGAGAAATGAAATGTTAAAAATAAAACAGACGCCGTAGACTAACTGCTGTCTCCTGCAAAGGGTGTAGCTTTAGAACCCACTGCATTCTGACAATATGGTAATCGCATCTCCGCCTGCATTCCACTCCCATGAAAGACAGCCTGACTGCTTAAAGGCCAGAAAAGCAAAGCAGCGGGTCAGAGGGACTCGAGGCCCCGGCCGCACTGGGAATCTAGGCTGTGAAGCAGACATGTGCCATCCCCCCAGTAGTTTTAGGTCAATTAGTATTGAAATGCCCACGTGTCTGAAAGGAGCAAAGAACTAGTAGTATTTCCCAGGGACAGTCTTTCCCCAAATTAATCTGTCATGATTTTGTGAAAGCAAGGTTAGATCCATAAAGCCGGTTAACAAAAAGGAAGTCACTTATCTTAAGGGATCTTAGCGTACTGTTGGAGGACCCATTAGTACCTACAGCCAAAATTACAAAAGACTGCTAAAGACCAAGGAAAGAGATATTTTTTTCCCTACCTTCTGGGCTTTCACCAGCATCTGGAAAAACACAGAAAAACCCCTCGCAGAGAGAAGAATCTTCTCCTTCCAACAGCTCTCTCGATCGCAGGAGGTGTTCTCAAGATACCAGCGATGCTGCTTTCTCACTTTCTTCACTGTCACCTGAAAGGAGAAGTAGAGACAAGGCCCCTGTATCCTGGGTTCCTGGGAATGGGGCCAAAAAAAGTGGCCCTTCATCTCAAAAGGGAGGAGAGGGAGGGAGGGGGGAGAAGAAGCCTTTCACAGAGGCCAGATTTGGCCAAACGAGAGAGAAATGACAGAGCCACCGAGGCTGCCCCCTCCAGGTGCGAACTCACCCCCTGGTCTCTCATCACCGTCCAGATGTCAGGGAGGGCCTTCCTCAGCACAAGCTGGACCTCGAAGGCCTGGAGGCCTGCAGCAAGGAAACAAGGCTTGCACAGAATCACTGCAGACCCTGGAACGGCCGTCCACCCCCCTCCGCATCGGGAGAAGCCCGAGAGGAAAAGCGGCTGAGAGATGGATGGATCAAGTGGAAAGACAGCTCCTAGGTATGCCCAAGCCCACAAGGCCAAGCGACAGGGATGGCACGGCATGATCTAGGGCAGCTTTCTTGAAGTTTCTGATCTCGGGGTCACTCTTAAATTGAGGACCCCAAAGAGTCTTTGTGTGTGCAGGGTACAGGTCTTGATATTCATCATGTTAGAAATTAAAACTATATGTGAAATTCAAAACCACCAAGCCTTGAAAATAATAAACCCATTACACTTTTGCCCATGGTTTTGTAACATCATGCGGTGGTTACACTGGTTTCCTGAGTTATACACATCATCCAAACGTTCACATATCACATACAATATCATCAAAAGACACTTGTGCATATGACCACCGATCTCATTAGAAAGGTCTCATAAAGTTGTCAAGCTTATGGTGACAGACGCAAGTTTTCCAAAATTCCAGTCTTTTATTCAGAGCTCAAATTTCATCTCTAGCAAATACTGTGTTAGTCTCCCTGAAGACAAGTCTTACTTGTTTCACTTGAGAAAGTGACTGAAAATACCCACATTGAAATAACCAGTCAGTTCCTTCAAGTAAAAATTATATTCCTTAGGGGAATTCCCGGGAAGTTCAGTGGTTAGGACTTGGCGTTTTTCACTGCCGAGGGAGGGCCTAGGGTTCAATCCCTGTTCGGGGAACTAAGACCCCACAGGCCATGCGGTACAGCCCCGCTCCCCCCAAAAAAGAAAAAAAAAATACGCACACATACATATGCCTTTAAATAAATTAAGTAAATAAAAGGGAGCTAATTCAGCTCTCAACACAAAAACCTGCACAAGTGCTTTTGCTCAAGACAACCACCGTCCTTTGGTAAAAGCAGCAGCAGTGTTTCGTGAACGTTTATTTTTTCTGTACTTATTTTGATACACAGACTATTTTAAAAGATGAGCAATCAAATGTTGAGATTTAATAAAGTTAATAATTATTATTTCACTAAAAACAATTATTATTTCACTAAATTCCAAGTAAAACTGGAATTTTTAAAAACTGGAAGCAGTAACAAAGAATACGACTACCAGCGTGGTCAGACGCGCCTCCCTTCACCTGTGCCGAGGTCCCACCGCCGCTGCAGGCCCATCAGTGGCAAATGGCAGAATAACGGCAAGTGACAGCCCAGTGATATTCTTTTTTTTTTTTTTTTTTTTGGCGGTACGCGGGCCTCTCACCGCTGTGGCCTCTCCCGCAGCGGAGCACAGGCTCCGGACGCGCAGGCTCAGCGGCCACGGCTCACGGGCCCAGCCGCTCCGCGGCACGTGGGATCTTCCCGGACCGGGGCGCGAACCCGCGTCCCCCGCATCGGCAGGCGGACTCTCAACCACTGCGCCACCAGGGAAGCCCAGCTGAGTGACATTCTGACAAGAGTTTTGACCTTGTGAACCCCTTGGAAAGGGTCTCAGAGACCCCTGGGGTCCACCGACCGGGGCTGAGAACCGCTAATCTAGGGCAGGCTCGTTGAGATCCCGCAGTGTACCGCTGGGGGAAATTCAGAGAAATTCAGAGACTAACAACAGTGAAGCAAGAGTCCATAGGGCGCCAAGGATTGGGATAAGAAGGATGGCTCTGAACGGAACTTTACTCCCTTAACCTTAAACTTCAGAATCGGTGGAAAACCCTTCAACCTCCGAATTGAGGTGGGGGCTCTATCTAACCACAAGGACAATGTGTCTGCTGAGCTGCCGCCCATGATCCACCGGGGGAGAAGGGATGCTCCCCCGTCCTCCAGCACGCGACAGCGGCCGGTTCCACCGCTCCCAGGCCGGGCAGCCACCTCCTGCCTACCGGTGATACCAGGGAGGGTCATGCAGTCGCCTTCCTCTGCCAGGTCCAGCCAGCGCGTCACCTCGTCAATCACCACCTTGATCTGGTCTTTATCCAGAGAGCTGAAAATGGGCACAGTGAAGTGGGGGTGCTGGGGAAGCCCCCAGCACCGTGAGACAATGCCAGCGCGGGAGAGGCTTCTGAAGGCTCCCGTTTCAACACTGTGATCGCGCCAAGAAAATGCACACCCAAAAGACCATTGCTTTCCTGAGTCTTGTTTTGCAACAGCAAGCCAATCACTTGGCCTCTACCCTCTGGTCTGTCCTCAGCAGCCCTTCCGTCCCTCCCTCGGGTGGGCCTGTGGGCGGGAGGGCACGGGGGATGTAGTCAACACTGAACAACGCTATCAGGCCTGTGTTCTCAATTCTGCCCTCAGAGGTGAAAAAGCACCATGTGGTGAAGTATGGAAAAGACAGGAGCTTTGGTGAGTACATCTTCTCCTGCGTTAGAAATATAAGAACATGATGTTATGTTGAGAAAAGAAAAGACTTTTCTCCAACACTTGAAGATAACAGCAGATTAAAAATTCAAGCTGTTTTTCCCTTCCAAAAGGTATTTTTATATAAAAGCACAAACAGACATTAAAAAAAATTCCCACATTACATAATTATCTGGGCCAGATAATCATAACTTTCCAGAACTAAAAGCTGTCTAATTTAACAACCCCCCCCTTTTTTTTTTTTGCGGTACGTGGGCCTCTCACTGTTGTGGCCTCTCCCGCTGTGGAGCACAGGCTCCGGACGCGCAGGCTCAGCGGCCGTGGCCCACGGGCCCAGCCGCTCCGCGGCATGTGGGATCCTCCCGGACCGGGGCACGAACCCGTGTCCCCTGCATCGGCAGGTGGACTCTCAACCACTGCGCCAGCAGGGAAGCCCGAACCCCTTCTTGATACAGGCAAAGAGTCTCAAGTCCAAAGAGCTTAGAGGACTGGTTCAAAACCAGAAAACTAGCGGACAGCAGGGCCTGTGTGGACCCGGGCGGCTTGCTCCTTCTAGCATGCAATGCAGCTGTGCAGGCCTGGCCCCAGCTCTACAGCACAACTGGGTTTCAAGTACAACAACAGGCACTGGAGGCTAAAGAAAAAAGGCAGAGATCCTGCCCTGGGGAACACAGCAGTGTCAAGCACGTGGGACAACATGCCCGAGCCAAGGCATGTACTACCTGGTCAAGGCTACCTGTGATTTACCTTGAAAAATCCCTAAGATCACGTGGGAGGCCAACATAACATCTCACAGGGAGGCCAACAGAGCCATTTTCCCCTCTAGCACTGGAATGGAGTTCCTGCCTCTTTGAGTACCAAATTAACAGTCAGTTCTTTCTCCCCTTCATTGTGAAACACTAAAATCACACACTACACAGTGAGAGGTCTCTTATCTCAGGCCTAAGAACGGCCGTCACCAGCACTTCGGGCTGTTGTGTTTGACTGAGCGCAGGTCGAGAAAGCCACGCCAGCTGAAGGTGATGGTGTGAGGTCACCCTGTCCTAGACGCAGCACGTCTACGCACAGGAAAGCCAGAAACACACCAGCAGCAAAGAAACCCACAAGGCACCCGGAGAAGCAGGCTTTACCTGCGCACTCTCCAGTTCCCAGTCAGGATGCTGTGTTTAATTTTCTTCTCCTGTTCTTCGTTCATATACGGGATTCCATTTTTGAGAAACTAAAGATAGGAACAGCCAAGGAAACTAGTGAGAGGCATCCTCTGCGCTGGCAGCAGAGTGGAAAGAAACCTTCCTTGTCCACTTTTCGAGGACAAGTCAGAAAGGGGACAGGAAATGGATTTGGACCAGGTGGGCTAGATAGCCTTTCGACCCTTCCCCGTCTCCTCCTCCAGTGCTGTACCTTGTTATAATCGAAGCCATACTGATTCAAAAACTGAACACTAGAAGCCTGGAAGGAGAACTCTGAATCCAAAATCCCAAACGTTGTAGGGAAGAGAAAGAAGTTACACGAGTGGGCTACGTACCTAGAAAAAATATACACGTAAGGAGAAAAAGACGAAAACCAGGTTTAGAATTCTGGCTCACACAACAGGCTTCAGAGTGGGCTCTTCCCTCCACTTGAGAAGTGCAGTTGACCCCTGAACAACACGGGGCCTAGGGGCGCCAACCGTTCATGCAGTCAAAATCCGCATATAATTTACAGCCTGCCCTGTGTCTACACATGGGTACCGTCATTTTAGCGAAAAATATCTAAGTATAAGTGGACCCATGCAGCTCAAACGCTGTGTTGTTCAAGGGTCCACCGTATTTGAATGTCAGCCATATTTCAAGCACGATGACTGGCACGGGGGTGGCCAGTGAAAAAAGGCAGAGATCCTGCCCTTGGGGAACAAAGTCTGACACCCCATTTGAGACAGTGGGGCTGCCAGTCAGCATCCTTTCTGACTGCTGGTGCCTGGGAGGTACATCACCTTCGTTATAACACTGTTAATTGCAATCTTGAAGGTGCACACGGGAGACAAGGAAATGGGGAAAGGAGCACCACAGGTACAGGGGTGTTGGGAAAGGCCCCCAGAGATGGTGCTGCTTTGAGAGACTTGAAGGAGCAGCCGGCATCGGCAGGGGAGGAGGGGTGGAGGGCACAGAAGCAGGAGAGTCTGCGGGGCACCAGTGGCCAAAGCGCTTCGGAGCCTGACGCCGAATTTGAAGGGGGAGCAGGTGGAGAAGGTAAATGGGCAAGAGCCATGTGTCTTGCCAAAGGTCTTTGTACGTACTTGTTTGACTCGCCTTCAATACTGGAAAACATCGACAATCCTAGAAGAACGATGGTAAAGAGAATGAATACCGAAAGCAAAGCCACCAGAAGTTAACTACAGAAAAACTGCTGAACAGTACTTTGCGCCCAAAGTTATTGTCCAAGCTTTAGGATAACTTCTAAAAAAGAAAGAAATGAAGAAAAGAGTCAAAACATGAGAACTGTCCAATTGTAATTCACACAGAAATTACTGAAATATAACTGTGAATGGTTGTTCAAACACAGAATGTTAAATCGACACTTTTATGGTTTTAAAACTAGTAAGAGGAAACACTAAGAAAAAAAAAAGAGAGAAAAGGGATAATAAAAGAAAAAAGGAGAAAACACTAAAATCTATGAAGATTTATACATTCAATTGCTTTAAAATGTCTGTACTGCTAGAAAAGACCACACACAAAGTGAAAAAGACTTCCACTTTACGGGGAAAACAATAAAAACGCATCTAAGTGCTGTTTCCCATACTTTCAAAGAGGTCTCACAATTAAGAAAAACAATCACAATAGAACAGCAAAGGACAAGGAAACAGAGCAAAACACACACACACACACACACAGGGGTGTTCACCATCATTCACAGGAAAAGAATCAGTAAAATGTCTCAAGACCTGTTTTTTAAATAAAGTTTTATTGAAATACACCTATGCTCATTCATTTGTGTATTAACTATAGCTGATTTCTCATTAACAAGGGCAGCACTGAGTAGTTGTAACAGAGACAGTATGACCTGCAAAACCTAAAATATTTAGTTTAGCCCTTTACAGAAAAAGTCTGTTGATCCTGTTTAATCAGAACAATAATTTGAGATCATTTTTCCTCTACCAGGTGGGCAAAAAATGAAGACTGGTAACTCAGTGTGAGTGAGGGAAACAGACACATTCCCTGTTAGTGTTAAGTCTCTGTAAACTTCTCAGATGGTTAGTAGGAAGAGCAATAGTTTGACAACAAATCAATACTTCAATGCACATCCTCCACTGCTACAAGTATACCAAACACATTCACAAGTGCACAGTAATATATAAACACTAAGACAGTCAATGCAACCCTGCTTCATCACATACAAATGATAAGCAAAGTATTCATCATTAGGAGAGGGAGCCAACAGAAACATTCAGGTTGGAGTGCTATGCAACTGTTAAAAACGAACAGGAAATCTGTATAAGCTGATATAGAAAGATCTCTAAACCCCAGTAGCGCGGAAGAAAATAAACGATGCAGAATAACATGTTTATAGTATGATCTTGTATATGATTTTTGTTTAAAGAAAACACACAAATTTTTCCCTGAAAGATGGTACAAGTTCCTTAATGTTGATTTAGGCATGGAGATCACATTTCTGCTTATTCTGAAGTGTTAGGTCTCGCAGGCATGACACGGCCCAAAACCAAACGAGCACGCAAAACGATAGCCAGTATCTCACAAAGGCGCCAAAGCTGTTTTGCCAGTAGGAAACACGAAGACAATTTAAAAAAAGGAAAGAAGTCTCTATTTCAGTAACTTGTAAGAAACAGCTGAAGATTAAACTCACCAATCTGACAGACGGTGAACTGCTCAACACTCCGACGGGTCTTTAGATACCACTCTGACGGCAAGTCAAACAGACTGTGGAAAAATAGGCATCTTAGCGCAGATGGCATCAAGGCAGCACAGCCTCCCTGCTGGATCCGCACCTCTCAACCAGGGGCAAGCACGTTCCTTGTTACAACTAGGGAACCAGCGTTTCGTGGACAAGGGCCAGGTCCCCAAACCCCACACAAAATGTTGTCCTGCCCGCCCAACGCCAACAGGGTGCCTGTCGGGAAACAATGCTGGCCGGCCAGGGTGTCATCCAGAAGCGCGCGGCAGAGAACCTCTCCAGCTCAGCTCTAAGGCAGTTGTAGCTTTACCTGATCTGCTGGGGCCCGGACAGGTTAGAACGAAGGCCAGTGAACTCTATGTCTAGACCTGCAGGGGGGGCAAGAAAGACAAGAGTCCCCAGGCGCGCGCCATTGCAAGGCTCTTTGTGCTGTAAACGCTGCTGGTGGTAAAAGTTCTGGCTCACCTTCTCGGTGCTCAAGAGGCCAGGGGAGGTCAAGAAGGGAGAACAGAGAGGGCCAAAGCAAGGACAAGCCAGGCCACCCCGTTCCACCTGGACCACACTGGGGCCAAGGCTGGAACTGCTGCCTAACATCCCACCCCACAGGCCCGAGAAGGAACCCCGCCCTGTCCTTCGAAGGGGCCCTGTGTGAGCCTCCCGCAGCCTGGCAACCACCCGGCCCGGGCCTCACCTCTCCACCCTGTCCCGGCCGAGCCACACCCTCCCGCCCCCCAGGGGGCTGCGGTGACAAGGCCCGGAATCCCGGCGCCTTACCCACGAAGTCCGCGCCCAGGACGAGCTCCTGCAACAGAGGAAGGCTCTGCTCGAACTCATCGGCGCCCACGTCCATGGCCACGCAGCTCGGCCGCGGGCGCCCAGTGCGGCCACGTGCTGCCACGCGCTTCCGCTGCGCCGCCGCCTTTAAAGGGCTCGCGGCGGGGAAACCGGCTGCCCACGCGCACCGCCACCAGCCCCGAGGGCCTCTGACCAGCGGAGGGCGGCGCCGGCCACCTGCCCGCCCACGGGCGTTTGATCTTACACTTGGCCCCCTAGGGTGAAGGGAAGCTTAGTTAGACTCTGGCGCTCAAAGGCCATTTACCTTGCTCCGCAGCGATTTCTTCGCAATCCCTACAAGGGGAGAATATCATTTAGGTAGAATGTGACGAGGAATGGTAGGAAAAAGAAGAGCCTGAAACAGCAGGAACGGACCGGTGAACAGCACCTGAAGGAACTGCGGTAGATCAGGTACTGCAGCTACGGTGCGCGGATAGATGGACCGCGTCCTGTCGGTTTTTCCAATCTGCACTTCTTCCCCACTTGGCCATCGCCGCCGACATGGGTCTGTCCCATGTCCTCCCCAACACCCCGCCTTCTCCCTCTCTATTTTGCATCATTGCTGCTTTTGTAATACCTTTTTGCATCAAACTTGCTACACAAAGCCTCAACAATTGCCCATCAAACTGAAGGAGTTCTTGGTACAGAGATGATCTACATCATACACCTAGAAAAAGTCCCTACCTGTGGCGTCCCTTACAGGTGAACCCTATTTTTGTCACTGTCAATTTCCAAAGCCACACTACTCCAGTCCGTGGTCTTCTCTGCATCCTCCCCTGATTTCTAGACTTGTCTGAACAGCTTTCTAGAACTGTGGTCTTCAAAGTGAGATGCTCCAATCTTTAAGATGAGGGAAGAAAATATTAGAACTATATTATATACTTGTAAATGTGTCCACTGGGGTATCTGTTGATCAAAAGGGGACCACTAAGCCATTGCCCTCTGAAGGCCTCTCAGAGTGAATCAAACTTTTAAAAAAATGTTGATGCATACGTAGTTCTTGTTAAAATAATAATACACTGAATACTCAGATTAACAATAGCGATGTTATTTCACGTCTGTACAAATACACAGTTGGGAGTACACATTTCAAATGTGGGGGGGAAATGCTCTAGAAGCCACTTTAACTGCTTACTGGTTCTTCCTCTTTGCATTTGTCTTAAATAGCCAAAATCAGTTAACACCTTACTTTGATTTAGCCACTCATTTAAGAGACCCGCCATGATTCCCATCTACCCCACTTCAATTTTAAATTAACCTGAGTGCACTTCAAGCTTCATCTCCTAACAAATTTTCACTCGATGGCAAACTTAGCATACACTAACCCTGTCCATTTCCTTTCCTCACTGCATTCCTTTCTTCTTTCAAACCTGGTTCTGTTAGGATCCAGGAGCCCAAATGAGGTTAGGCTTTGCCCCTTTTATCTTCACATGACTGTTTATAACAAATTGACTGATATTTGACATCTCCTATTAAAAAAACACCTCCACACCCTGAGCGGCAACCCGCTGTGACCCAGCCACGGTGACAAACACATAAACCTATGTGTACCCACGCCCCAGTGAGCTCAAAGGCGGAGAAAACGTCATATAACCAGAAAATACGAGTTCATAATATACCTTTATTCTTTAACTTATAAACAACATTTAATTTGTTCCTCAAAAGTTAATTATACTTGGCAACGGCTCTTCTCAAATACTTCTCTCACGTCCGAGAGAGAAGAATTTAGCCCTGGGTTTAAAACAAATACACACGAGGGGGGAAGACGACAACCGTAACTACTCATGACGTCCCGCTGTTAGGTTATTGAACAAGACGTCCAAGCTGGCGGTTCTGCTAGAGGCTCTCCTCTGATGAATGACTAGCTGACAGCTTTACATTTACAAGTATCGAACAACGCTTCTGCTTCATTCATAGATTCTCCGAGGCTCCTTCAGCACCACACCACCTTCTGTCATGGCACTCTGCAGTCGTTTCATCTGGTTTTGAAGATCAGGAAAAAAGGAAAAGATTAAGTCAATACCACAAGCTGACAACAGTTCACTTCCTGAGAGAGAGAAATAAACAACTGATCTGATCCTTGCTAACTTGCCAGCCTACACTGTTTTGTTCAGAAAGTGACCTTAATAATGACACTGAGAAGAAAAAAGAGGATGTAGAGATGTCGAGGATTAGCAGCATTTTAAAATATTCTATAGACAAGATGTTACTATATGAATAGGAAAGCAGAGTGGTCAACATTATGGCTATGGAATCGGTCACGTGGGTTGGAACCGTGCCCCGTGCCACAAGGACTGGGCCAGCCAGCCTCAGCTGACCTACAGAACATGAGTCCTGACATGCTATAGGCTGCTGTGAGGTAATGCACACCAGGATACTCACTTCAGGCTCGGACACTTGGAAAGAACTTAATAAGTGGAACTATTATTATGTAAGTATCTAGTGTCAAGAGTTAACACAATACCTTTTAACTAAGTACATGAAAACAAAAATACCGAGTCCGAGGCTGCCTCCCAGGGAGTTGGCTGGTAGACCATGAAGTTGATTCCTGCTTCCAAGCACCGCTCTGCCAGCACCCGTCCTACACTCTCACAAGCCACCACGTTTCTGGTGCTATAAAGGTGTTTTTTAATGGCCCATTCACGAGTGGATGCCGAAACCACAGCCTGGCCATTGCGATGCTCAACAAGCGCGTCTATGTGATGCTGACTCCTTATAACTCGCAACCTAAACGAGGTGAGAGAATAAAATCATACAAGCATTCTAAAGATACATGACTTCAGGTGAATAAATGCTGAAATATTTCTCAAGAATGTAATGTCTAGTTCATTTACTTCAGAATACTTAACCTGGCTTTTACTTGGGAAGGGTGTTTTTCCCTTGCTTTTATGAGAATATCATCAGCAATAAACCAAACATTTCTACTTAGCCTCAAATATCCAGGAGAAATTTGGTATTTCTGACTGCTGAGATTTACACAGCATCTACTTCAAAAAAGGATTTGAAGAGGCAAAGCTAAGTTACTGACCCTACACTGGATAAAAATATACATACTACATGCTATTTTTTTTTTTTTTAAAGGAAGGAAATATTTTATTTATTTCTTGACCACACCATGCGGCATGCAGGATCTTAGCTCCCTGACCAGGGATCGAACCTGTGCCCCCTGCATTGGGAGTGTGGAGTCTTAACCACTGGACTCCCAGGGAAGTCCCCTTACTATATGCTTTTATTTTCTAGCTAACGATTTAAATATAAAAACAGAAATCTTAAGTGTACTAGAAGACAACATGGGAGAAGTTTTAAGTAATGTCAAAGTAAGATAAGCCTATTTAACTATATCAAGCTATTTAACATGACCTCAAACTACATCATATGGCTTTTGTTTAAAAAAAAATTAACAGTTTTCTGCTTGCTAAGAAAAACAAAAAAACAAAACAGTGAAGTCAAACGGCAAGAAATGAAACAAAAAATTTTAAATCATATATTGTTCTAATTTCCATAATATGTAAAAAGCCTCCTATAATCAATAAGAAAATGACCAGTAACTTAATAGGCAGAGGATGGACAGACCGTTCTGAGAAAAGAAAAATATTAATGACTCTTCAACTCATGAAAATATGCCCAATCTCACTGCTAAATTGCATGGACAAGACAATTCATTTCAACACTGTTTGAAATCATAAAAGATAATCATCAATAGGGAGTCAGTTAATTAAAACAGCCATGCAATGGTATTTTATTTTTAAAATCTTTATTGGAGTATAATTGCTTTGCAATGTTTTGTTAGTTTCTGCTCTATAACAAAGCGAATCAGCTATACGTATACATATATCCCCATATCCCCTCCCTCTCCCATCCCTCTAGGTGGTCACAAAGCACTGAGCTGATCTCCCTGTGCTATGCAGGTGCTTCCCACTAGCTATCTATTTCACATTTGGTAGTGTATATATGTCCATGCCACTCTCTCACTTCGCCCCAGCTTACCCTTCCCCCTCCCCATGTCCTCAAGTCCATTCTCTATGTCTGCATCTCTATTCCTGTCCTGCCCCTAGGTTCATCAGAACCTTCTTTTTTTTTAGATTCCATATATATGTTAGCATATGATATATTTTTTTCTCTTTCTGACTTACTTCACTCTGTATGACAGACTCTATGTCCATCAACCTCACTACAAATAACTCAATTTCATTTCTTTTTATGGCTGAGTAATATTCTGTTGTATATATGTGCCACATCTTCTTTATCCATTCATCTGTCAATGGACACTTAGGTTGCTTCCATGTCCTGGGTATGGTAAATAGTGCTGCAATGAACACTGTGGTACATGACTCTTTGAATTATGGTTTTCTCAGGCATATGCCCAGTAGCAGGATTGCTGGGTCATATGGTAGTTCTATTTTTAGTTTTTTAAGGAACCTCTATACTGTTCTCCATTAGTGGCTGTATCAATTTACATTCCCACCAACAGTGCAAGAGGGTTCCCTTTTTTCCACACCCTCTCCAGCATTTATTGTATATAGAATTTTTGGTGATGGCCATTCTGACCAGTGTGAGGTGATAGATACCTCATTGTAGTTTTGATTTGCATTTCTCTAACGATTAGTGATGTTGAGCATCCTTTCACATGTTTGTTAGCAATCTGTATATCTTCTTTGGAGAAATGTCTATTTAGGTCTTCTGCCCATTTTTGGATTGGGTTGTTTGTTTTTTTGTTATTGAGCTGCATGAGCTGCTTGTATATTTTGGAGATTAATCCTTTGTCAGTTGCTTCGTTTGCAAATATTTTCTCCCATTCTGAGGGTTGTCTTTTCTTCTTGTTTACAGTTTCCTTTGCTGTGCAAAAGCTTTTACGTTTCATTAGGTCCCATTTTGTTTTTATTTCCATTTCCCTAGGAGATGGGTCAAAAAGGATCTTACTGTGATTTATGTCATAGAGTGTTCACGCACATATGGTCACCTTATCTTTGATAAAGGAGGCAAGAATATACAGTGGAGAAAAGACAGCCTCTTCAATACGTGGTGCTGGGAAAACTGGACAGCTATATGTAAAAGAATGAAATTAGAACACTTCCCAACACAGTACACAAAAATAAACTCTAAATGGATTAAAGACCTAAATATAAGGCAATGGTATTTTACACAGTTACTTCAAACAGTTATTTTACATAATTAAGAACAAAGTAGCAATTTATGATGCTGCTGTTGCTAACATTTACTGAACACTTGCTGTGCTAGGGAGAACTAATTGTTTACAGGTATAGCTCATGTCTCAAACTAATCCCATTATTCTTTCTTTCTTTTTTTCTCTTTTGGGCTGCAGAAACTGACACAGAAAGGTTAAGTAACTTAGCAAGGTTACAACTAATGAATGGTAGGTAATGAAGCTAGGTAGGACTTAAGTCCAGGAGTCTGGCTCCAGAGCCAATGTTCCCAAGCAACGCAAAATATTTCCAAAATGTATTTTTAAGTGTGTGTGTGTGTGTGTCTGTGAGTGTATGTGTGTTGGGGGGTGGTGAAGGAGGTGGGTGGGGGAATGTAGAACAATGTATACGATGTGGTAAGATTTATAATGAAAAAAATACAAGTTCATACTTATCTGCATAGTCTAACTTTAGAAGGATACACAGAAACTATAGTCCCTTTTGGATTTTACAACATTTGTATACATTACACAATTAGAAATTAAGTTCATGATAAAGAAAACACTGAAATCAAACATTATACTAAGATTCTTAGTGTGAAATAGCATAAAAAGCACTAGATTTAGAAATGTGGGTTCTACTCCTAGTTTCGCTGGTAGTCCTAGTAAAAATCACAATCTCTTAATCCAGGGATCAACACACTTTTTCTGTAAGGGATCAGATAGTAACTATTTTATGGTTTGTAGGCCATATTGTAAGCAGAGAGGGTAGTGGGTCCCTGGAAAAAGAGAACCAAGCATGGCTTTCTTGACATAAGAGAAGCCATTTTGGGCCTAAGCCATTTTGGGATCTACATTTGGCCACAGTGCCTGTCTTTGAACAGGTCTCACTAATCAGTGATCTTAAGGGAAGTTAAGGAAGTGCAGAAACAAAGACAAAGCAGTCAAGAAACAACGTTCAGTGATAAAAGAGTCCTAGTTCCTTCTCAAGGGAAATACATATCAATCTGATACAGTTTTTGAGCTCTGCACCCAGTAGGAGGCTAGAATGACAACGTTGACCCCTCTGACTTCAATCAACTAACGCCAGGACTCTGTCGACTGTGGCCCCAGTGCTGTGCTGGATTCCGCTCTGCTCAAGCCCCTTCATGAACATGCTTGCACCCTTAGCTTAAAGCTCCCCCAGTTTCGCTGTTCCGGGTGACCCTGCGCTGGGTAAGATCCCCGGGGTTCTCCTTAACTTGCTGCCAAGTAATAAATTCTTCCTTCTCCTGACCTTTGGCTTGCTTGTGTCTTCTGGCTTGACATCCACCAAGAGGTGAACCCAGTTTTCAGGTAACAACATGGGTCAACTGCTCAACTCAGCCACAGTAATACCAGAACAGCCAGGTAAGAATGAGTGGTGGCTGGGTGCCCATAAAACTTTCTTTGTGAATAATGAACTTTGAATTTTACACAATTTTCACATTACAAAATACTCTTTGCATTTTAAAAAATCTTTTAAAAAAATGTAACAATCTTTAGCCTGCAAGCCAGCTTTGGTCCAGGAGCCACAGTTTGCTGATCCTTGTCTTAAACCATTAGTGCAACAAAGGGGTAGGACTCATTATCTCCAAGGTCACTTCCAATTTTACACTGATAATACTGTGAATGGAGAGATAGGGAAAAGGGGGGGGGAACACATCTCCAATTATTTAAATAATCCAAATATTAAGTAAAAGTGATAGTTTGGGTATTTCAAAAAAAATTCAGGATTCAAGATTCAGATTATTTCGACGATGAACTGCCTGCTCCCTTTCTTTGACCCTCTCCTGTCTCCCTAAGCCTCAATTCCCCTGCTCCTGTAAAACGGGGGAAATTACTGCACCTGCTTCAAAAAGTACTTTTAAGGATTAAATGAGAAAATGCATAAAAAGTAACTAGCATAGTTCCTGGCAAAGAGAAAGCATTCAATAACTAGCCATCTTTAAAACAAAGAATAGACTCCTAAATGTTCTTCCTGTCTCTATCACTGCCCCCTTAAAAATTTGTTCTCCTCAAAGGAACCAGAATGATCTTCCATTCGGGCTCAAATTTTAAATCCCCTCATAGTTTCCCACTGCAGTGAGAATAACGTATAAAGCGCTTACTTGATTTACAAAGCTAATGATGTGTCTCCTACCCACCTCTCCATTTACCTCTCGGCCCTCTGAGCTCCAGGTACACAGGCCTTTCAGTGCCCCAAACGTGCCAAGCTCATTCCCACCCTAGCTGTTTCCTTTGTTGGGAACGCTCTTTTTGGCAGATAGTGGCTTCGTCCTATTTTCTGAGGGGTCTTAGTCAACCAGCTCCCCATTCTAACTTTATCCTCTTTCAGTTTCCTCCATGACACGTACGTATTTATTGTTTGCCGCCCCCCGCCACTAACCCCTCCTAGACCCAGCACAAGTCAGCTTCCTGAGAGGAGAGTCCCCAGCAGTTACCTGGCATGTTCCTTAAATGAACTGATGCAAACAATTTGCAGAGCACCATGCATGCTCTGTGGTCAATATCTAGCAGAGTTAATTACCTGTGCCAGAACTCGCGGGAGGGCCACACTGTCCCCCAGCCCCGCTCTTTTCTGGCTACCGCTAAGAGCTCCAGATTCCGGGGGTTCCGGTTGGTGAACTCCGGGGCAACAGCTTCATTTCCTTCGGGGTCCGCTTCAGGCTTCACCGCTGGCTTGGAACTGGTCGACAGCACTGCCACCCGACACCCTAAGAACGTAAACAACCATACGGATCTTTAAAAAATGACGAAACACACAAAACAAAAATATGATCTAACTTGTCCCCATCCTCTGCCCCTCAGTCTTCGCGCCCTGGAAGGGGGACAAAAGGTATGTTCAGTCACGGGGTGTAGTCATCACAGACCCTGGTCCTTAATTTTCTACTAGTGTCATCATGATGCTGTTAGCTCGTTTACTTTTCGATGGTATATGTTGAATGCAAAAGACGACCTGCATGTGCACATTGTCCTGACCCTGGGGAGTAATCTGAGAGACGTGAGAAGATGAATTACCGGGGTTTCTGCAAACTGACAACAGCTCCCAGAACCCCGACCGAAGCGCCATTGCTGAGGGGAATCGTAGCCAAAACCTCGGAAAGACCTCGCTTCCTCTCCTCAGCGGCGCCCCAGCTGCTCGCCGGCCGCAGCCATATTAACTTAGGGAAAGGCCTTAGGAGAAGGTAAGGTCATCGACGCCTCGAACCCGAACAAGCCCCCTGCCGCTGAGTGATGGATAGGGCAATCCGTCATCTCCGCTCTTCCAATCAGCGCTTACGCTGGGGCGCACGCAGGCGCCGGATTCAACCAACCACCTCGCAGCAACGCGCTTGGTGGGTTGGCTCACGGTCCGTTAAGTCGGGCCGAGCTCATCGGAGGCGTCCCGCGTCAAAGGTACAGACGGCATTTTGTTACCTCATTTGGGCCCTCGGGTCGCAAAACATACACCGATCATTGTCGGACAGAAACGCACACGCAATTTGGGCTCTGGGAGGACGGGGCAGCGCGAGATGCAGTTTTCAGAAAGGGTGGTTGTCGTTTTCCCACATGACCCATGGAGCTTATACCTGAGCCCGGGAACAAGGCCTGCTACTTGTCGCGTGCTCTCCTAGCTAGCTCATATAGTTAAGTAAAACAAGAACGCCGGTTTATACACCACCAATTAAAACTCGCTCAGAAACCCTGCTCTACCTTACACAGCCCCACCCCCCTTCCGTCACAGAGCTCCGCCCTACCGACCACCTTTTCTAGAATGCACTAGAATGTGAAAACGCGCACGCGCAACTTGTGCCTAGTAGGGAAAACTTAGGCCCAGCACCCCCTTCCTCCAGCGGTCCGAGACACTGACTTCCGCCCTCTTACCTTCGCGCCCTTTTCATTCGCTCTCTAATTGAGCGGAAGTGCTGGATCCGCCCCCTTCAGGCTACGCACTTCCTGCGCGTTCACGATTCTCCGCCCTCCTCTCCATTTTTCTTTCCCGCCCTGCCCCGCGGCCCGGCCTGGGAGAGGGGAGGAGTGGGGTTCCCAGCAGCACCCGCGGCGTCGCTCGGGCCCGTTCCACGCCGTCGCCGCTGCTGTGGCCGCCGCCTGGCCAAGGGATAAGACGCTTGCAGCCCGCGGTGTGAGTGAAACTCGACGTGTGCCCTGCCGCGAAGATGGAGGGGCCCTTGTCCGTGTTCGGGGACCGCAGCACTGGGGAGGCGATCCGCTCCCAGAACGGTAAGGGCGGGCGAGGCCTGCGGCGGGCCCGTGGCGGTGCGCCACCCTCCCCTGCCTCGCTGGGGCCGTGGCTGCCGTGCTCACGCCTTCCCTTCTCTCCCCAGAAAGGGCCCCCCGGGTGGCACGGGCGGCGTCTCCGACCCGCGGCGGGTCTCGGCGCTTCGGGGCGGCAGCGCTTTCTTCCCGGGGCGCGGCATTCCCGAGGGCGCCGCGCGGTTTTAACGAGAACTGCCTGGATGCTGCGGTCTTGAGGCTGGCGAGGCGCGCCCCGGCCTGGAGGGCGGGCTCCGCGCACCGACACGTGCCGCCGCGCCTCGAGTCCCAGAGGGCCGGTGCCCTGCGCCCTTTTGTCCTGATGCTAGTCAGGAAGGGTGTCCACCGCAATCTCTGGTCTCCTTTTAGGGCCATTCACCAGGAAGAACTGGCTTTAATGTCTCGTTTTACTGAGGGGCGAATGGCCATCGGCCACTCTTCAGACGACTTGCCCGTTGTTCCCCTGCAGGTTCAGTCCGTACCCCACCTGTAGCTGACCACTTCTTGTAACAAAGCTGGTTGACGAAGTTTTTGTTGAATGTTAAATGGTAAACTCATTTTATCTAGTAAACTTTAACCGCTTAAAGCATTGTTGAGATGGTTTACACTTCAGAAGTCACAAATGCTAGTCCATCGTACCGTCATTTGATAGATTCCTATTTTTGTCGTGAACAAATTTGCAGTATAGTCAGAACCTTTGGATTACCGCTTTTTTTGATTCACAAAGTCTTGTTAATTTTAATAGAAGTTTTTTTTTTTTTAAACTTGCCAGAGTCTGAAGGAAAAGGCTGATACGTATCTTTCTCTGTTCTGTGTGGAGTGGCAGAGTCTGAAATGACGGCGGGTAGATTCTGTTTTAATTCTGTGAGACAGTGAAGTGGGTACTGTGTCTGCAACACTTGGCGTCCCCTTGGCGGTTGAATTCAGACTGTGTGCTCCTAGCCACTCCCCTCCCCATATTAGACTTTTAATAGCGAATTTTCAAATAGTAGATTTGAAAAATTCAGAGGCTGTTGCATGTCACTTATTTTTTTTAGGCTGAAATGATTGTCTCTCGGAATCAAGGATTTTTCTAATTTCATTTCTTTCTTTCATTTCTGCAGTCATGGCTGCAGCTTCGATTGCCAATATTGTAAAAAGTTCTCTTGGGCCAGTTGGCTTGGATAAAATGTTAGTGGATGATATTGGTGTAAGTATATTTAAATATTGTGTTAGTCCCTTTAAGGAAAAAAAAACGGTTCATAAACACCTTGCTTTGTAAATTCTTTGTTTTTATCAGGATGCTAGTGTTGAAAGTATACCGAAGGCGAATGTATCATAATGGGGTTGTTCTAACTTAGGGGATATTCTGTTTCTGTGGGTGATAATGTCAGTTTTTCCTCCCCGGGAAATTTATTAGGATGTAACCATTACTAATGATGGTGCGACCATCCTGAAGTTACTGGAGGTGGAACACCCTGCAGCCAAAGTTCTTTGCGAGCTCGCTGACCTGCAAGACAAAGAAGTGGGAGACGGAACTACCTCCGTGGTAGGTAAAGACTAATAGCTAAATAGTAGTATTCGGTTTAAAGTCAAACTTTCAGAAAGTGAAGCCAGGGGTAAGTCATTTGTTTTGGGGGTAGTGGTTCAGAAACGAAATTTGAAGACTTGTGGTTATAGCTAGTTTGTACAATTCAAGTAGAAGAGAAACTTAAGAGATAATATAATCCTCACTTTTAAAATTTTCGCGAGTTTTACGAATTTTTTCTCAGCTAGTATTCATACATCACGCAGAATTTTTTTTAATGGTTTCTTTTTAAAGGAAAAAAAAGTGTCTTTTTTTTCTCCTCCCCTCACAGCCTGAGGCCCAGGAATTCCTAAAACCTTACCAGTTTTTTAAAAACAACATGTTTTTATAGTTTAAAGGCTGACAAGTGATCTCATGAGTTCAAATGGGAGTTTGAGAAAGTTTGTAAACGCGATCAGTAACAAGATTTAAACTCCTCGAAGATCACCCAGCACCCTGATGTAGTAGAAACACTGTTATTTGGTGAGGAGCAAATAATAGTTTGCTGTAAAGAAACAAGCAGTGGTTTGTGGTAGAAAATGGTTGTTTCTAGATTAAACTTTAATCCATGGAAGAATGGAATCTACCTCTACTAAAATAGCGATAATGGTCTTTGTTAAGTAACTTGTTTATGATAACATACTTTTAAAAATATAACTAGTTTTACCCAAAAGATGCAGACAAAATTTTTTCAAAGTATTTTTTGATTAAAAAATAATTTTTGAAAAAAAAAAAAAAATAATAATAATTTTTGGTGCCCTTAGAAGGATGATTTTTAAAATAATAGCATAAAATAGTACAGATCAAGAATTCCCTGGCGGTTCAGTGGTTAGGACTCTGCACTTTCACTGCCGAGGGCCTGGTTTCAATCCCTGGTTGGGGAACTAATATCCTGCAAGCTGTGCACAGCCAAATAAATAAATAAATAGTACAGCTAATCTGAGTGGTCAGGCTCTTCATTTAGCTTATGTTGAGCACTTCATCTTGAAGAGTAATGGATGTGTCTCTTATTGTTGTACTGTAGAACTAATTTATGGGCTAGAACACTTTCTGATACTTATCTGGCTTGAGCCATTTGCGTATAAAATACCATGTAGGGGTGTCTTTTTTTCTGGTTTCTAATAAGCGGTTATGCATTTCACCACTGTTACCATTCTGGTTCTTAATATCTGATGTGTGTTAGTGTTGTTTTTACATATGTGTTGCACATGAGTGTCAGGCTATTATGAGGGTAAATGGATGTTTTCTCTGCAGGTTATTATTGCAGCAGAACTTCTAAAAAATGCAGATGAACTAGTCAAACAGAAAATTCATCCCACATCAGTTATTAGTGGCTATCGACTTGCTTGCAAGTAAGATTGTTTACGTTCAGAGAAAATTTTTTGTATTATTTGATGTAATAGTTGCCAACAGTCTGTTCTTTAAATGTTTCAATTAATGACTAAATATTACTTTGAAAAAGTTGTATTTTAGCATTTAAGTAGTTAACATTTGAAGTAAGAAGTTGGGCCAGTATCCTTTTCTTCCCATTTGACTACCACATTATCTCCTAATAGTAGATTTAGTGGCTATGCTTATGGGATAGATTAAAATTGCCGTGATCTGAAGAGGGAGGATTATTTGTGTCCTCCTCCTATATGAAGTGGCTGAACAGAAAATTGCTGCCTCTGACATCTTGACGCAATGATAAAGCAAAAATTTTGAGTATTTATGTTTTCTTCCCCACACTTCAAACAGGGAAGCAGTGCGTTATATCAGTGAGAATCTAATTATTAACACTGATGAACTTGGAAAGGATTGCCTGATCAATGCTGCTAAGACATCAATGTCTTCCAAAATCATTGGAATGTATCCTTGTGATGGTCCAGTAAAGTTTAGGCTTTTTTAAAAGTAAGATGCTGTGTTAGTTTTTGTGCCAGATGATGCTATATTGAAATTGCCTGTTCCCTTCTTTCCTAGGGGGAAAGGTAATACAAAGTGTATGTAAAAGTAGTATGCAGATAGTGATAAATAGTTCTCTAACATTTTGGTGGCATATATAATGGTTGTTTCTTTGACGAGATCGCTAAAAGGAAGTGCCTTTGAATTACCCCTGATTTCCTTGTGCACCCACTGTCCACCCCGAGTCTCTTGTTCTCCTTAACTGTTGGCTTAGAAGTGGTGATTTCTTTGCTAATATGGTGGTAGATGCTGTACTTGCTGTTAAATACACGGATGTCAGAGGCCAGCCTCGCTATCCAGTCAATTCCATTAATATTCTGAAAGCCCATGGGAGAAGTCAGATGGAGAGTATGCTCATCAATGGCTATGCGCTCAACTGTGTGGTGGGATCCCAGGGTAAGGCTTATGGTTTGATTTGGTCATGTAACGAGAATACTAAAGGATGAAGTTAGCTGTTCGTGGGCTGTATGACTACGTTTTCAGGGGAACTCTCCAGGCTGTGCATCTACTGTTCTTTAGTGAAGCCTAGAGAGAAAGGAAATGGTACATAAAGCTGCCAGTTCCTCTTTTGTAATTTAATTACATTTTAACTTAAGAAAAATGCAAATTAAAAGAAAACACGTGTTTAATGCCGTTTAAGTGTTTGTTTCTAAGGTTAAAAGTAATAAAATCTAAATTTGTGTGTTTACATGTAACAATTTAAAAATCTCTGCAGATCTCTAAGGATAGGTGTGTTTTATGAAAGGTAACCATATTATAGTTACTGTAAAAGGTACTTAACGTTATGTTCAATTTTAGGCATGCCCAAGAGAATAGTTAATGCAAAAATTGCTTGCCTTGACTTCAGCCTGCAGAAAACAAAAATGAAGCTTGGTGTACAAGTGGTTATTACAGACCCTGAAAAACTGGACCAGATTAGACAGAGGTATGTTGAGAGATTCATTTTTGACCTTGGACTGGGGGTGTTTGTAAAGTACCCTTTTTTAGAGCAGGTGACAGTAAACTAAAAAGGACGAGTGGTAGGTCTAATAGGTAGCAGCAGGGTATGATGATTAGGCAAGTAG
The DNA here is from genome assembly GCF_026419965.1 of Kogia breviceps. Taxonomy (NCBI): domain Eukaryota; kingdom Metazoa; phylum Chordata; class Mammalia; order Artiodactyla; family Physeteridae; genus Kogia; species Kogia breviceps. Next base: position 84,172,148 of record NC_081322.1, on the reverse strand, counting down.
TTTTTTTTTTTCAAGTGTGAGTGTCTTGGAGGACTTTAAAAATTAACATTTTTAACCAAAGTTTTAACCGAAGTCAAACTATATTTTACCCAAACGGCCTGGAAAATTAGAAAACATGGTGATGATTTAAGAGAGATTTGGGTGATACATGAAAATCAACATTTCATGGAATTTTGGTTTTATGAATATATTGATATCAAGGCTTGAAGATACATCCAGGATTGTATTTCCTCAAGTGGTACAAGAACCAAACAGTATAGTGTTGACTCTGCCAGGTACCAGGTAGTTCATATGGCCGTATCTATCTACCGGCACGCTAGAGAGCTAGTCAGGAAGACGTACTCCCTTTTTTTTCCTTCGTTTTTTGTCCGCACCATGCGGCACACGGGATCTTAGTTCCCCAACCAGGGATCGCATCCCCTCCTGTGGAAGCATGAAGTCTTAACTGCTGGACCACCAGGGAAGTCCCAAGATGTACTTTAAAATCTATCTGCATGTGTACTCTTTCCATCAAAGGTCAGCCCCTCTAGAATAAGTATTCCAGATCCTGTTGCCTTCTGCTTTTAGAGTCTTGCTTCCTCTATTCTTTCTCAACTGCATCTTCACCTGCTAATTCTACTCTTCGTTCCTTTCTGGATTCCACGTGTACCTCTCATCACTAAATAAAAGCTTCTTGTGCCCCCACCTGTTCCAATTACTTTCTATCCTTCCTCGGTTCTTTATAGCCAGATGTCACAAGAGTGATTTACACCAAAACCTTCCTGGTGTTTTATTTCTCATACCCTTTTCAACTGTGTTCTCCACTGGAGGACCATTTGCTCAGGTCACTAGTGATTACGGCTGTGAGATTCATTAGACGTGTTCAATTTCCACTTGACCTTTATCAAGCCTTTGACTGCTTGAAAGACACTTGGAGGATAGAGCAGCTTTGTGATACTACGTTATCTGTATTCCTTTTCCTGGGTGGCCAACGTCTCTATGCTGGAGACTCCCAAATCTATTTCTCTGAGCTTTAATTGATTGAATGCTTCTTAAGCATCTCAAAGTCATTATGTCTAAAATTGAACTTGTGATGATACGCCCAAATCTGCTGTTTGCCATTTTAGTTAGGGACCCCTCTATTCAGGCAGAAGACTGGGAAATGTCTAACTCCTTTTTACTTAATACTCTTTCCCTTTCTAATCTGTCATCAAGACCACTTGATTTCTATCTATAAATTAAATCGCAAATTCACCTACTTTCTATTTCCATTTTCTTGTCCAGACTATTGCAGAGGCACCCAAGCTGGTCGTCTTGGTTTCAGTCTTGTTCCCGCCCAGACGATTCTCCTCACAGCAGCCAAGTGGATCTCGTTGCTTGCAAGGCCAGAACCTTTTGGAGGCTTCCCATCACTCTAGAATAGGTTTTTAAATTCCTATGTAACTCTTTTTACTGTGCTCTAGCACGGCTGAAACTAGAATCCACCAAAGCTCTACTTCCACAGGCCCCTAAGAGTGTTCCTTCATCTGCCCAAAATATATTCTGTCCCTACTTGTTTTGACTGGTTAATTTTTTAGTTGACAAATCTCTCAAAGAAGCTTTTCTTTCCCCCTCTATCTGAATTATTCTCTGCTGTGAGCTCCTATACTTTGTCTTCCTGGGGCTTAACCACAGTTTCTAACTATGTATTTCTGTGTCTTAAATTGTAACCTCTGAAGGTAGAGGCTGAATGATTTCCTTTGCTTTATAGCCCCCATCCTTAGTATCATGTTTGACATACAGTATTTAGTGTATATACAGAGAGTTTTATTTTGAGGTTCACCTTTAACTCATTTCACTTTAAAGATCCTTTGTTCTCATCTACTATTCTTTGAATAAGTAAAATGGCTTCAACTGTCTATATATTGGCTATTTTTCAAATCTGTTTATGTTTCCCATAGTTTGTGATTTCCGTTGCCTTCTGGCAGTTTTACCTGAGTATCCCAGAGGCTTCAGACTCATCTTGTTGAAACGGGAACTCTTTTGTCATCTTGCACCCCAACCTTTTAGTATTTATTTCACTCCAGGGGTCAGTGGCTGAACCTCCCAGTTACCCAAGCCATAAACTTTGACTTACCTGCTCAGACCATCTATTCTCAGATGGACTCACCTCCAGTTATCGCCTTGTTGTCTTCATTCCTTCATGTTTTGAAAACACAGATTGATAACATTACTTTCACTTAAATATAGTAAAACAACTTCTCAGTTCAGGCTCTTAACATCCCTATAAGGTTCTTCATTTTTTGATCCCACCTGCAGTTTCAACTCTGGAGCCCTCTGGTAGCTCCAGACCTTTAGCTTTCCTTGTCCCACCTGCCAAGCTGGATGCATGGCTCTCATGCACTTGTGATCTCTGTGCTGCATTGAGTAACGTTAGCCCTGGAGTTTGCTTGTCCCAGATCCTTGGAGGCAGGGACACTGCTTCCTTTCTAACCACAGTTCTTGGTTAAGAACTCAAATTGGGGTGGGGGAGAGCTAACTGGTAGTTTTTAATCCCTTTCCTGTAAATTGGACCGATTTAAATTCTGGTCATAGAAGGGAGAGAATAGTTTTTTTTCTTTTTTTTTTGGCTGCATTGGGTCTTTGTTGCTGTGCGCGGGCTATTGCAGTGGCTTCTCTTGTTGCAGAGCACGGGCCCTAGGTGCACAGGCTTCAGTAGTTGGCAGCTCGCGGGCTCTAGAGCGCAGGCTCAGTCGTTGTGGAGCACAGGCGTTAGCTGCTCCGCAGCATATGGGATCTTCCCAGACCAGGGCTCGAACCCGTGTCCCGTGCATCGGCAGGCGGATTCTTAACCACTGTGCCACCAGGGAAGTCCCTAGTTAATATAATTCAATCTGCAATTATTTTGTGAAAAATACTTAATGGAAATTCGAGCTATATTTAACATAAAAAACACAGCAGATAACTTTTGCTACTCAAATACTTCACCTTCGTAGAGAATCAGATATCGCCAAGGAGCGAATCCAGAAGATCCTGGCAACTGGTGCCAATGTTATTCTAACCACGGGTGGAATTGACGACATGTGTCTGAAGTATTTTGTGGAGACTGGTGCTATGGCAGTTCGAAGAGTTTTAAAAAGGGACCTTAAACGCATTGCTAAAGCTTCCGGAGGTGAGTCTCCTCCCGGCTCTCGGATACTGTTACTACACGGGACCATGTCCCTTTACATTGGATGTTAACAATAAGCAGCTCCAGAAACATAGCAAGTGTTTTGTTTTGTTTTTTTTCCTCACTGTTGTGGCCTCTCCCGTTGTGGAGCACAGGCTCCGGACGCACAGGCTCAGCGGCCACGGCTCACGGGCCCAGCCGCTCCGCGGCACGTGGGATCTTCCCGGACCGGGGCACGAACCCGTGTCCCCTGCATCGGCAGGCGGACTCCCAACCACTGCGCCACCAGGGAAGCCCAACATAACAGTTTTTACCTTTTACTTCCTTAATGTTTTGTGCTACAAATACATGTGTAGAGGCGTGTTTTAACGTAACTGGGCAAGTTCTTTTACTTGCTCCACCTCAAGGTGACATGTTTCCATCTTAGGATAAAAGGACACTTGCTTGCCTGATGCTTAACTGTAAACCGTAACCTTAAACTTACCTTTATATGGCACCTCTATCATAAATAAAAGTGTCTGAATCTAAGGCAGGATTTGAAAATATTCATGAGAGAACAGTGTTTACAGATCTTTGTAATTATTTTAATAGCAACTATTCTGTCGACCCTGGCCAATTTGGAAGGTGAAGAAACTTTTGAAGCTTCAATGTTGGGACAAGCAGAAGAGGTGGTACAGGAGAGAATTTGCGATGACGAACTGATCTTGATTAAGAAGTAAGAGCGACTTTCTAAATTACAAAGCTCTACAGATTTTATTTATTCATGAGTGAAAATAGGTCACCTTCCCATTTATTTGCTGCTATATAGTCTTTCAGTGATATAAGCAGTTATACGCGTGGGATAAAATAATGTTGGGCCATTGTAAATTGAGGTGAAGTAACCGTTTCATCTCTTCTCCGTGGTCAAGACATTGCTTCCATGTCTAAATGTCGCGTGTAAGCAGGATTTAATCAAGGCACTTAGCTTGAATTTCTACACGGATTTATTAAAGCATTGATTTGAGAATTTCACTGTTTTTTAAATAGCACTAAGGCTCGTACCTCTGCGTCGGTCATCTTACGCGGGGCAAATGACTTCATGTGTGACGAGATGGAGCGCTCTTTACATGATGCGCTTTGTGTGGTGAAGAGAGTTTTGGAGTCAAAATCTGTGGTTCCTGGTGGTGGCGCCGTAGAAGCGGCCCTGTCCATATACCTCGAAAACTACGCAACCAGCATGGTAAGAACGTCTGGAAGCCCGTTTTCGTTTCTAGAAGGGCATGGCACTTTGTTCATATGAATACATCTCTTCTGCGACCTTAGCTGCCGCTGTGGGTTTTAATTTTCTTCCTTTTGTGAAGACACCGCATTGTCTTTCTTCTTAGGGCTCCCGGGAACAGCTTGCTATTGCCGAGTTTGCAAGATCTCTTCTTGTTATTCCCAATACTCTGGCAGTTAATGCTGCCCAAGACTCCACAGATCTGGTTGCAAAATTAAGAGCTTTTCATAATGAGGCTCAAGTTAACCCAGAACGCAAAAATCTAAAATGGTAAGCATACTTAACATTTTTCATTGTCAGCTGTATATCATATGTGGTAGTTTGGTTTTTGTTTTAAACTCGTGAAGGACGATGACTAGTGATCATTAGCGTTGGTGTGTCTTGGTTATCAAATCGGATTCTTCACCTCTCCCTGCTGCTCTGGGCAGTCATTTACCTACGGTAGGAAGGTTCCAGAGAGGAAATTATTTTTGGGTGGTCCACACCTGTTTTTAAGCAACCTCCTTTTAAGATATTAAATGATGTTTAGAAACAATTTCTTTACTACCATCTAGGCTTTCTGCACCTCTTTCAGTGCTGAATTTGTTTATCCATAATCAATTACTTTAGACTTCAAGGGATCTACTGTAAGGTCCCAACGTTTCCCAGGGTTAACATTTGAATGGAATAGCTGGCACTAATGAGATTACCACCTAGTCAACTTTTAAAATATTTATTTGGCTGTCCCGGGCCTTAGTTGCGACGTGTGGGATCTTCAGTTGCAGCATGCGGGCTCTTAGTTGTGGCGTGTGGGATCTAGTTCCCTGGCCAGGGATTGAACCCAGGCCCCCTGCATTGGGAATGTGGAGTCTTAACCACTGGACCAGCAGGGAAGTCCCCCTAGTCAACTTTTAAAGGGGTGGAATAGGATGGGTGTGAACTATGAAAGAGGCCATTTAATAGGTTTTTTTCTAAATTGCAGGATTGGTCTTGACTTGGTCAATGGTAAACCCCGAGACAACAAACAAGCAGGGGTGTTTGAACCAACCATAGTTAAAGTTAAAAGTTTGAAATTTGCAACTGAAGCTGCAATTACCATTCTTCGAATTGACGATCTTATTAAATTACACCCAGAAAGCAAAGATGATAAGCATGGAGGTTACGAAGATGCTGTTCACTCTGGAGCCCTTGATGACTGATTTCTTTTATTTATGACAATGTTAGATGCAGTTATCTTGTTGTACCTCGAGTATTACACATTAAAGTGCAAAAAGCTGTCAAGTCTTGGGATTCTTGTCAAGTGGGAGATAGTTTCCCTCCTCACTTTGGTCCTCTGATTTCACTAACTTAGTATTTTATTAGTTTAAAAAGAAACGAGGTTCAAGTATAGTTTAAGCATAATTAATTGTTAAGCAGTTTCATCCTCTCAGAACACACATTGCTATTCCCATCCCACCCCCAATGCATAGGGCAGCAACACCACGATGTCCACCCTTGCGCTCCATCGTGTGTAACAGGGTAACAAGAATCCGGCAGCCAGATGCTCCAAGAGGATGGCCCAGGGCTATAGCTCCTCCTTCAGTGTTGACCTAAGGGGTAGATAAGATTTGTATCATTTATTTTTCTCTGGACATAAAGTTAGAATCCCAAACTTGTCTTTTTCCTCTTAATGTCATACCAGTTAACTACCCTTTCAAACTGTTTTTTTTTGGGGGGGGGAGGGCTGGTACGCGGGCCTCTCACTGTCGTGGCCTCTCCTGTTGCGGAGCACAGGCTCCGGATGCGCGGGCTCAGCGGCCATGGCTCTCGGGCCCAGCCGCTCCGCGGCACGTGGGATCCTTCTGGACCGGGGCACGAACCCGCGTCCCCTGCATCGGCAGGCGGACTCTCAACCACTGCGCCACCAGGGAAGCCCCTGAAACTCAGTTTTTAGTTCAAGTTGCTTAGGAAGTGATTTGTACCCTTGTGACATCCTTTCTGACTACCTTAGTTTAAGACTTAAAATACCCTCTTCCTGTGGGAAGTGAACTAATGCACACCAGTTTTTGGCCGTAGGAAAAGCAATAACATAAGTGAACTCCCGAGTCCCAACAGCAACTTCCCTAGTATCCAGCCATTACTGTATGGCCAATACCTGGGACACATCCTGTGTCTTGCTGTTTACAGTATTAAGATTGCATTGTGAATGTTCATTTGCAAGCTCTCTTCAGGGCTACTTGCTCATGTTTACCTTCTCTGGGTTTAATCCAAGTTCTTTAGCTATTGCAACAGAGACGGCTGCAAAGGCTTCATTGATTTCAAATACATCAACATCCTCCAGCGACCAACCTGCTTTTGCAACCTAAAGGAAAGGTTAATGGAAGAGAGGTCTTGTAGAAGCAGAGTATACTGTATGCTATTGAAGGATCTCTTGAAAATGCCACTTTGAGTTCCAAGTGGTAACACATTTTGCCTTGGTGACGCCAATTCTAAAAGGTTTAAGGATAAAACACCCTTTGGAAATTCTATACTATCTTCAGATTTGAACCACTTAACACCTGTTACGTGTACGTGAGGTTATAGAGCAGAACTAGTTGCCCTATAAAGCAGATGATCCAAATGCTGGCTGCTCTTTGTGGGAGGGAAGGAACACTGTAGATAGCTAAATGAATGAGCTCATTTAAGGCTAATGGGAGGGTGTCTTTTGAGACAATGCAAATGAAGCCTGATAGGAATAAATATGAAAACAAAATCAAGTTCAGTGTCGGCATTTTGGAGTGGGAAGGGTCTGAGTGAAGCTTTGAAGGAGGTAGAAGTTAAACATTTACAAGTTATTAGCCTGGTCCCAAAGAGGCTTTAGCAACAAAAAGGACAGGTGCTAACATTGGAAATTAAACTCACAGCTTGCTTTATTGCTGGAATTGGTCCTATTCCCATAATGGAAGGTTCCACACCTGCTTGTGACCAGGAAACTATCTGTGCTAGGGGTGTAAGCCCTCGGTTATCAGCTTCTGACTTCTTCATAAGAACCACCGCTGCAGCACCGTCATTTATTCCTGTAAAACATGAATGTCTTAATTTCCAAAACAGTGCTCACTAAGTTACATACCTGTGTCTGCTTTCTCCAACACCTGAAGACATGGGTTAAGTTAATACCTCTTGACAAGATGATAGACCACAGAACATTCCAATGGGATAAAGAAGAAAGATTAAAGCAGTGGGGGAGGGGAGATTAATGAAAAGAAATGGAAGAAATAGCCCAGACCTCATAGGAGGTAATGGGAGTTCCTGGTTTTGGAAAAGGACAGAGGTGGTAGATAAAATCTGGAGTTCCCCAATTTGCTTTTTCACTTGTGTGTCTAGTTAGGATACTGCAAGGAAACCAAATCCATTTTTCAGTATATTGTACAGGTTAAGTCATAAATCTAAATGTGAAGAAACAAATGATCACAACTACATTTTTTCCTAAAGCAACTGAAACCAGGTTTTCGAATAATTTGTATATAAATAATTGATGAAATGCAATTAAAAAGGTATTAACTTAGTAGACCTAGCAGAAGAGAATACTCCCACAACTGCCCTTCAGAAAATCTAACCTGAAGCATTAGCTGGGGTGACTGTTCCTGTTCCATCTGTGAGGAAGCAAGGCTTTAGCTTAGACATGGCTTCCATGTTGCTCCCATGGCGAGGAAACTCATCTGTTTTAACTTCGGTAAGACCTGAGAAAAGAAAATCATTACCCAAGATTAGTACAGTTCCTCAGACATGATATAGAAGGATTGACATTTGGAAGAAGAGGTTTATTATAAAATACTTTTATTCCAATAGGAAAGTACACACTAGTACAAATTACTGTATGTTAAGACATTTTATTAGCATTGCCTTCATGAGTGTTTTCCATATCCAGACACCCCTTTCTGAGGAAGGCAGTTACAGGGACTTCTTTTTATAAAAGGTTGCTAAGATTTGGGGTATATAGGTCTTGGCTGGTTACTACAGACTGGATCTAGGGTGTCAAAGCCAATCTCATAAAGGCTGGGCATAATCGATGTCAGTTATCAGTAATAGAACTTGACTGGAGCATTCCATATTAGAGAATAGCTAAGTGGCCCCAAAAGATCCACCCTCAAATATGAAACGCACACAGAAGCAACAGGAAGTAATGGACATTTGCTTTGGAGGAGATTGAGCCTGTAGGTGTAGAAAGGTCGGTTGCTTTCTCCAGTTTCTCCTAAAACGCTCCATCTACATAGCCATGTGGAGACCCTGGGCGAAAAGTGTCGATGCTGACACAGCCTCCCATTGTCTCCTCCCCCACCTCACATTCAGATCTATCCTGAATATATCTTTTCTTTGCAACCTGAAAGACATAACTGAGACACGATGTATAAACACTCCTATATGTTATTCTTTTGAATATTAATAATTTACTTATAAATTGCCCCGTTGATGTTTAAACCATTATGACTGGACTTCCCTGGTGGCACAGTGGTTAAGAATCCACCTGCCAATGCAGGGGACACGGGTTCGAGCCCTGGTCCAGGAAGATCCCACATGCCACAATTAAGCCCGTGCACCACAACTACTGAGCCTGTGCTCTAGAGCCCGTGAGCAACGACTACTGAGCCCATGTGCCACAACTACTGAGCCTGTGGTCTAGAGCCTGTGTGCCACAACTACTGAAGCCTGCGTGCCTAGAGCCCGTGCTCCGCAGCAAGAGGAGCCACCACAATGAGAAGCCCGCGCACCGCAACAAAGAGTAGCTCCCGCTCGCCGCAACTAGAGAAAGTCCACGCGCAGCAACGAAGACCCAACGCAGCCAAGAATATAAGTAAATAAATATATATATATTAACCTTTATGACTTATATACCCACCTTTCTTAGAAGATACAAAAACTGGTACAATCTCTTTGTCAAAATGGCCAGCTTTCTGTGCACTCTCTGTCCTGTTCTGGGACAGAACTGCAACCTTGTCCTGATCTTCTCTACTCACTTGCCATTTGTTGGCTACATTTTCAGCTGTGAAAGAAAAAAAATAGAGCAAAAACCAAACATTTTCAGGAACTGGCTTTTGGTAGCTCAAGTTTTTCACCTTTAAACAAGCACTGAGGCCCAACAATGGCAGGCTCGCTAGTGGACTGAGACAGTGCTCTGCGGCAATCTTGCCTCCCCCTGAATGTGGAAAGGTTGCAGTGATTCTTAAGAAGCCATTTCCTTTCTTCCTTCTCTTCCTTTCTATAAAATAACTTTCGGAAATTTCCTTTATGTGGCTTCACCAACTGTTCATATTTTTTGCCCCATTTGCTTTATTCTCTCTGAACCATTTGATGGAAAGTTGTAGACACCATGCCCCTATATCTCTAAATTTTAATTTCAGTGTATATTTTCCCCCCACAAAGGCCATTTTCTTTCTTTTTTTTTTTTTTTTTTTCCAGTACGCGGGCCTCACTGCTGTGGCCTCTCCCGTTGCGGAGCACAGGCTCCGGACGCGCAGGCCCAGCGTCCATGGCTCACGGGCCCAGCCGCTCCGCGGCACGTGGGATCTTCCCGGACCGGGGCACGAACCCGCGTCCCCTGCATCGGCAGGCGGATTCTCAATCACTGCGCCACCAGGGAAGCCCCAGGCCATTTCCTTACACAACCACAGCTACCAAAATCAGGAAATTGAACATTGATAAAATACTATTATCTAGGTCTTCCCTTGTGGCGCAGCCTCCTTTTCTTCTCTCCAGTGCTCTGCCCCACAAACTTAGCCACCTGAGCAGCCCCAAACTCTGACCTCTAGCTCTCCACTTCTCTGAAGCCACTTTTCCCCAGATAGAAAGTTTGGAAAGCACCCCAGGTAGAAATCTAGTTACAGTGGGTCTTTCCCTTCTTTCAAGAGCTCAGCTTCGCATGATTGTTGGCCAGCGTTTGAAAACGGTTGGTTGATATACTCTGAGCAGTCTTATACCTGTTTATAGTAGGAGGTCTAGCCTTTACTAATTACTACATCATGGCCTGAACCAGTATCTTTTTTTTTAAGCAACAGAAACTTATTTTCCCACAATTCAGGAGGATAGGTGTCCAAGATCAAGGCACCAGCAGCCTTGTTTTCTCCTGAGGGCTCTCTCCTTGGAAACCTTCTCACTATATCCTCACATAGTCTTTCTTCTGTGCCCACATCTCTGGTATTTTGAACTCTTTTGATAAGGATACAAGTCAGACTGAATTAGGGTTCAGGCTAAAAGCTTCATTTCAACTTAATCACCCCTTAAAAGGCCCCACCTCCAAGTACAGGTCACATTCTGAGGTCCTAGGGGTTAGAGTTTCAACATAGGAATTTTGGAAGAACACAGTTCAGTCCATGACACCTCGGAAAGGGCTGGGGAGCTAAATTTTTCATGACCGTCTCCGGTGATGTTGAGGCAGTTAGCTGGACTACGGCACTTTGAGAAACTCTGACACATTAGGCCCTAGTACAGCACACATTGCCCGCGAGGCCCAGCCGTCGGTGCTGCGGCTCTCAGACCCACAGCGACAGAGACGCCCTGAGCTTCTCACTGTCCCCACATCTCCATGCCCTCCCTCCCTCCCAGGCTCTCGCACACACTGGTTCCCTCTGCCTGGAACCTTGCCCTTCCCTCCTTATCTTTTTCGCAAGAATTCTTCTCACAGAACCAGAGCCGCTGCCACGCATCTGAGCAAGATGCTTAACCGCTCAGGGTTGGGTTCTTTAACTCACAGCCTAAAATGTTCTGAAGTTTTACATTTATATGCAGTAAAGGCAGGAGTTCTTGTGATCTTCCAGTTGCTTTGCCAGTACACCTAGACCACAGGAGCCTTCTAGACGGATGAAGACCTGACTGCGTAGTGCAACAAAGACAGACTTAGGTACCAGAAGTACTAGTTCATCTCTGATATTGCCTTTGCCAAAGCCACTCTTTGTGAGCTCTGTTCTGTCACATGGTAAAGTGAGAGTCTGATCCAGAAGAACTCTGAGGCACCTCCCACTGCTAACATCCCCGACAATCAAGGAGTCACAAAGGACAAAGGGAACACCTCCCCACTTGCGTTCATCGAATGGGAACTATCCGTCATCAGGGATACAAAATGATTAGGACACGGTCCCTGCCCTGAAAGAGGAAAGCACCTGCAAAGCCGATTATTATAGGATCTTTTTTAAACTTTTTACAGTTAGTATCTTTTCAGCCATGTTTGCCTTACCTGTAATGCCCATATGATAGTTGTGAAATGCATCTGTAAGCCCATCACAGACCATACTGTCAGTTAGTGGTGTATCCCCCATCCGGACTCCTGTCCTCAAGTGAACCAAGTGAGGAGCCTGGAAACAAATACAAATAGATTAGGCTTGGTTGTAACTAGTCCTCTCCTTAGGATCCCACTCAAAACTATCCAGTGGGACTTCCCTGGTGGCGCAGTGGTTAAGAATCCGCCTGCCAATGCAGGGGACACGGGTTTGAGCCCTGGTCCGGGAAGATCCCACATGCCGCGGAGCAACTAAGCCCGCGAGCCACAAACTACTGAGCCTGCGCTCTATAGCTTGCGAGCCACAACTACTGAAGCCTGCACGCCTAGAGCCTGTGCTCTGCAACAAGAGAAGCCACCGCAATGAGAAGCCCGTGCACCACAAGGAAGAGCAGCTCCCACTCGCCGCAACTAGAGAATGCCTGCGCGCAGCAACGAAGACGCAACACGGCCAAAAATAAATAAATAAATAGTTATTTTTTAAAAAACCAAAAAGCTAGCCAGTGATTCCTCAGTCTTCACCTAGTTCCCCCTTGTGACCCTTCTCCCCTGTTCCAGTCCATGTTCCTCCTCACCCAGGGCCCAGGGCCTGAAGACCCCTGGAATCAACAGGCTACTCCACCCTTCCTACTGCTGGAAACCCATTGCTCTCCTCCCTACCCATTTCCAGTCTTCCATCAAACAAACCTACGCATTCTGTGTCCTGTTTCCTTAAAAAGCTCATTTATGGGCTTCCCTGGTGGCGCCGTGGTTGAGAGTCCGCCTGCCGATGCAGGGGATGCGGGTTCGTGCCCCGGTCCGGGAAGATCCCACGTGCCGCGGAGCGGCCGGGCCCGTGAGCCATGGCCGCTGAGCCTGCGCGTCCGGAGCCTGTGCTCCGCAACGGGAGAGGCCACAACAGCGAGAGGCCCGCGTACCGCAAAAAAAAAAAAAAAAAAAAAAAAAAGCTCATCTATGCTTTCCAAAGAAGCAACTAGTTATCTATTAAATGAAGAGCTCATCAAAGGGCTTAAGTGATGGTAACAGTGTGTTACTTATTTTGATGGGACACATAATGCCTACAGTGAGAATAATCAGGTTGCTTAATTAACTGATAGGGGGAGATTTCTCAGTAGGGGATCCTCCTAACTCCTACCAACTCCATAGCAGCTATCATAGAATGGAAAGACTTAAGAGTCAGAAGATCTCTATTGGAGTCCAGGCTCTGGGCCTCAGTGTCCTTACCTGTAAATTGGGAATAATACCAAGACTAAGGGCTGTTATGTCTGCGTGTTTAAAAGCACAGCTATTAGTACAGTCCCATCAGAATCACTCTATGTTTGCTACTTTCACTCTGCCTCCTCCTGAGCCTCAGCAAATGTGGGGCTGAGTCGACCTCTGCCTGCGGGATCCCCAGGTGAGACCCTGAACTTCAGGAAGCAGGGGATATATTTTTTCCTTTTCACCACTGTGCCGATTTGAGGGATGGAACTTTGTGAAACCAATCCCACCTGGCAAGCCTATTGGAGAAAGGCACTACTCAGTGGTCCTCTTTTCCATGTTCTGTACTTACCAAAGGTCAACAAAATGTGGTCCCTGGAATACTCCCTGTCCTGTGCAGGAAGGTAAGGGGCATCATCTGTTTTTAGCTTTTACTCACAATGAGAAAGAAATTTAAAGTGAAGGATACCAACTGACTAATGTTACAGGTTTAATTCAGAACATATTTTATGCTTTAGTAACATTTAATTTTATGTATTTATTTTATTTATTTAATTTTGGCTGCATTGGGTCTTCATTGCTCTGTGTGGGCTTTCTCTAGTTGCGCTGAGCGGGGGCTACTCTTTGTTGCGGTGCGTGGGCTTCAGTAGTTGTGGTGGTGCACGGGCTCTGTAGTTGTGGCTCGTGGGCTCTCGAGCGCAGGCTCAGTCGTTGTGGTGCACGGGCTTAGCTGCTCCGTGGCATGTGGGATCCTCCCGGACCAGGGCTCGAACCCGTGTCCCCTGCATTGGCAGGCGGATTCTCAACCACTGCGCCACCAGGGAAGCCCCAGTAACATTTTAGAAAAAAAAAAAAATTCTGTTCCAGTCACACTGGTTGATAGGCTTTTTCTTCAGCCTGGATTTCCCATCCAATTTGAAGAATAATTAATAATCAGGCAGGGATCAAGGTTCAATGCGTTTTTTTACTTGTTCCCTGTTTGGTTCAAGCTCTGATACCACTGGTCTACCCTGCTATGGCAGTGGATGAGAGTTTATCAGTGAGAGGCCAGCGAGAGCCACCTCTTCAGAGGCCTTACCTTGCTCATGTTTTCCATGCCTCCTGCGACCACAATGCTGGAGTCTCCTACCACTATGGACTGGGCTGCAAGGCACACGGCTTTTAGGCCTGACCCACAGATCATTTGGCAGCTCCATGCTGGAACAGAGTAGGGGATTCCGGCACCCACACTGGCTTTTCGAACAGGATTCTGCCCACAACCTGGAGGAAGGAACACAGAGGCCTCTCAGCAATCAAAGAGAAAGATAAAACGTTGGGATGAAAGTGAATGCAAAATCAGGAGATTGCCAGCTGGCTCTCCTGCCACTTCCCAGCCAAGCCAAGTCAAGTTCCCAGCAGAGGCAAAGACTTGTGTGGACCTCACACCCGTCCCAGTCTGACCATTCAATACATATTATCTTGTGCTGTTCTACAGATATTTTATTAATATAAGCTTTCGGGGCTTCCCTGGAGGTCCAGTGGTTAAGACTCCACGCTTACAATGCAGGGGGCGCAGGTTCGATCCCTGGTCGGGGAACTAAGATCCCACATGCCATGTGCCAAAAAATAAAGTGAAACAAAATATTTAAAAATTTATGAACATAAGCTTTCTTCTCCACAAAGAAGTTATTAATACTGTAAGAAGGGACTGTCTTCCTGATCTTTCTCTAGGGCTTGAATAAGTGCACACTCCCTTATAAACAGAGGGCAGCACTTGGGCATTATTCCTGTTTCTAACTACGGTTATTTGCTTCCTTGATCATGGCTTAAGACACCTGGGCAGATAAGAGGGTTACTTAAAAGAGGAAATCTCCGCTAAGAAGCACTTCTTTCCTTGCTTAATATCCATCACACCATGATTAACTGGTTATGTAATGAGATATGTACAAAATCAGAACGGACAATACCTTTCTATAATTCAGCTGTGGGCACTTCCTTCAGGGAATGGGAAGAAATACATCACATACTTAAGTTAATCAAAGTGGCAGAGAAGGGGATGGAGTGGAAAGTTTCAAATATCTTCAGTTGCCATTATCTGTTATCAACAGGTCAGTGTTTATACAGCGGCCGCTCTATTGCAAATTTCAGGTGTACCCGTACCGAACACCTCTCCTCAGTGAGTTTGTTGGAAAAGAACTAGCAAATGGGTCACTGAGAAAAATTTAGAGATTATATTCATCATGGTGTTATTAATCTGGGATTAGGCTGGAAGCCTAAAATTTGAGATTGAAAATAGACGCAGGAAAAATTATTATTTTTAAAAAATATTTATTTATTTATTTGGCTGTGTCGGGTCTTAGTTGCAGCCTGTGGGATCTTGTTATGGTATGTAGGATCTTTAGTTGCGGCATGGGAACTCTTAGTTGCGGCATGTGGGATCTAGTTCCCTGACCAGGGATCAAACCCAGGCCCCCTGCGTTGGGAGCGCGGAGTCACAGCCACTGGACCACCAGGGAAGTCCCAGGAAAAATTATTAAAAAACCAGTATCAAAATGTTCTCTGGGACTTCCCTGGTGGCGCAGTGGTTAAGAATCCACCTGCCAGTGCAGGGGACACGGGTTTGAGCCCTGGTCCGGGAAGATCCCACATGCTTCGGAGCAACTAAGCCCGTGCTCCGCAATAAGAGACACCACCGCAATGAGAAGCCCACGCACCGCAACGAAGACCCAACGTAGCCAAAAATAAATAAATGTTCTTTGAATTAAATTCATAGGATACTAGTTAATAAAGAAGAGATTAATATTATTTAACGTTCCTGCTTTTTTTTTTTGGTGGTACGTGGGCCTCTCACTGTTGCGGCCTCTCCCATTGCGGAGCACAGGCTCCGGACGCACAGGCTCAGGGGCCACGGCTCACGGGCCCAGCCGCTCCGCGGCACGTGGGATCTTCCCGGACCGGAGCACGAACCCGTGTCCCCTGCATCGGCAGGCGGACTCTCAACCACTGCACCACCAGGGAAGCCCAACGTTCCTGCTTTTTAAGCTACAATGAATTACATCTGTATTTAAGTAAATAACTCCTTTATAAAACTTTTATGTATTTATTCATAATCCCCATCTTCAGGTACTTAGAGTAGTGGTGGACATAATTAACTAATGGTCTAGCGTTTAGCAGAAAGTGAGGCCTATGAGACTGAGGATTCCTATCTGATACGCACACTGCTTATCCCCAGCTGATAGAACAGTGCCTGGAGCACAGCAGGTGCTCAGTAAACATTAGTTACATGATCCTGGAGGGTACCTGTGTAGGAAGGAGGTAGGACAGATGTGGGTTGAAGGCTGTGATCCTGGATAACTTACTCAAACTTACTCTCAAACTTTCATTTACTCGTTCATAAAATGGAGAGAATATGATCCAATAATTGACCTCCTGAGAGGATTAATGGAAGCTAAACACAGGGCCTTTAAAGGCCCAGCACTTAGTAGGCCCTCAATAAACATAGCAATTATTTTTATTGTAATTGTGTGGAGATACCACAGAGGTGAGATATGGAAAACAGAAACCAGGAGTGGAGGACCCTATGGCAACAGAGTAAGTCTAAGTTGTGGGTCTGGGAAGAAGAAAGGAGGGGGTGGCCCCAAGGCCACCTCTGGGCCACCAGTAAAGTTACTCATATGCTTTAAAGCCCTGGAGAGTCAGGAGGAAGTGGCGTGCTTCGACTTTAAGGCTGCCCAAAAGGACAAGGTGAGAAAGGAGAATTAGGAAGAGGAACTACAAAACCACAGAGTAAATGCACAGAAAAATGGGCCGGGACTCAGATAAGGTAAGGACCAAAGTTGGCCGTAAGTGAGCGTGACCAATTCTCACTAGGAGTAATTAAAATTTACGCTACTGAGTGAGCGCGATACTAGTTAAGAATGACCAATTAGGAATTGTCAGTGGTAGTGGGTCTGTGAACCTAGTGGGACTCGGAAGTGAGCTGGGACACTGGTGATTCACCTACGCCAGCCCTCCAAGGGTGACGCGCCCCTGTCTGGGAGCAACCCACCTTGCCGGCTCAGAAGTGAGCCCTCTGCGGGCAAGGACTGACCTGTGCTGGTGGAGCTCTATCCCCAGCGCCTAGCACAGAGCAGGGCACAGAGGAACTCAATATGTTTCTATCGAATGGGTGACACTTTAGGGAAATACGGAAGGCCCTGCAGACTCTCCCATGTGTCAGGCTGACCCTGCTTCTAAAGAAAGAAAAGGCAGTGGAGGACGGTGATCTAGGATCACGTAGGAAAAGTATATTAAAGACGCTTAGCGTTAAGCTGGAGAGAAGCTACTGTTGGGGCTTGACAGAGGGGCGAGAGGAGGTATTCTAACAGAGGGAACTCCGTAAGCAAATGTACGGAGGCAAGAACACAAGCTTCTGAGTGTTGGTGGGGGGCCGGGGGACGGGAGGGTTAATGGACTGCTTCCAACAACCTGACCTCTCTGCTGGGGTCACTGTGGAGTTACCTGCTGCCAAAACGTGTCCAAATACGACCTCTGATACCTCTTCGGGAGCCACAGCGGCCCTTTTCAGGACCTCTCTGATGACAGTGGAGCCCAGGTCATAGACAGGAACGGTGGATAAGGCACCATTGAAGGAGCCTAGAACAGAAGGGAAGGCGAGGGCGATGGAGAGAGCGCCAAGGGCGGAGGCGGACCGGAGGCCCGGTGCTTTCCCCCTGCACAAGCGCCCACTGCATCTCGTCTGGGCACAGAGAGAGGAGCGTGGGTGCCTCGCAGCAGCCGATCCCCGGGGAGGCGGCCCCCAGGCCGTGCGGGGAAGCCGCGGACCCGCGAGAAACCTACACATCCACTCCCCAAATCCGAGCGGATGGGCACGGCCCACGCTTTCCTAACAAGAGGGGTCCACACTCTCGCAAGTCCAGGGCCCTTGAAATCTATACAACACTAAGGACATTTGGGCAATTCTCTGTAATCCTCCTTTGACTAACGCGACCTCTGCCCAGCGCCCCGGCACCCACCACCCAGCGGCCCCGCCCCTGAGGCCACAGGGCTGAGAAGGTGGCGTCTCCTGAGGCTGGCCAATCAGGGGCCTCCCCAGCCAATGGGAGAGCCGGGAGCCGCAGTGGCCCTACCCAAGAGTCCAATCAGAACACTAGGAGTGGAGTGGACCTCACCGCGCGAGGAGGGGGCGGGGAAGGCAGGCGGGCCAAGGAAGGCGCGAGGCGCCGGGTGCCGAGGGTCCCGGAGATCCTGGGGGTCCCCGCGACCGGGCCGGGCAGGGCCGAGCTCGCGGCTCAAACCCCACAACGGGTCCGCCGACCACTCACCTATGATGGTCCGCGCCGCCGAGACAATAACCACGGGGTCTGAGTCTGCACTCATCCTGCCGCACTACTGCCTCTCGAGCTACGGACGGCCCAGTGCAACCGGCTAGTGAGCAAGATCCAGCCCCGCCTCTGACATGCCGCGCTGGGGGCGGGGCCTCAGGCCGCCCCACCCACCGCCGGTGCGCAAGCGCGAGGGCGGAGCTGGGTCGGGCAGGGGGCGGGACTGTGGAGTCGGGAAGCAGTGGCGCGCAGCCCGCCAGCAGTTCAGACGTTTAACTGAACACCCCGGTGTTGTCGTTTCTGTCTTGACGTTTTTGTTTTTGGGGATAAGGTTGTCTTTTTTGAATTTAATGTTTTTGGAGTCAGTGAAAAGTGGGCTGACCAGAGTATCCCGCGTACAGCCCGGGCTCTCGATCTCGGCAGCTAGAATTTGGTGCGAATCTTCCCAACTGCCGGCCCGCGGGCCATTCTCTTTGTGTGCTTTTGCTCTCGTGGCTTTTAAGTTCCCCTTTGTTTTGCCTGGGCGCCAATAGTCAGTCATTCGTTTACTTGGGGGTTAACTTGGTTCTCTGTGCAAACAGTGGGAGGAGTCCGTACCCTTCCGTGGGGCTGGCCACACTTGCCAAGTTCTTGTACTGGAAGATCAGCTGTAGCGACGAGTGTGTGAGAGCCAGAGTCTCAGTGTCTCACAGATCAAAAGGATTTCCTCCGGTTGACTGCGGACAATCTGGAAGGCGAGGAGCATGTAATCACAGGTTGGATGACTCTTCTGCTTAAAACCTTTTCCAACTTCCTATCCCCTACTGGGCAAAGTTCAAAATCTTTCCGAGTTCTCTATAGGAACCTCAATACCTGGCCCACTTTGCAGCCTCAGCTCAGGCTGCTTCCCCCTGGACACACCCCACGATCTAGTCTTCCAGAGAGAGGTCTTGCTTTGTCTGATTCTCTCTAGCCCCTGGGACAGTGTTGGACACACAGTAGGGACTTAATGCTTATCAAATAGATGTTAATGCATTTTCATGTTATTATCCAAGAGCTTTAACCATCCCCAAGGGCTGCATATAGAGAGGTTGTAGTTTGCCATAGATACGGAGTTTTACAAATATTTCATAATAATTAAGATTGAACAATCATTAATTGTCAATATTGACAAGATGTATTTGAGTAAAGGGTAAGTACTTGGGTGGGGTAATCTGTGATGGCTGGAATTTCAAAGCTGAATAGACTTATTCTGTTTAAACCATTAAAAAAAAATAGACTTGATATTTTTCACCTCTTTCCATAAATCCAGTTATAGTGATTGATTCCTAACATTCATTTTACTCCAAGTAATTAGTCTTAGCCCTGGCCAGTGGTTTCAGATGTCCACATGACCTAATCTTGGCCAGAAAAATGTGAAGGGAAACTTGCTGGGTGGCTCTAGGAAAGGTATTCTTACTTCTAAGAGATACAGAGATGGATCCTTTTTTCCTCTGGACATTGTGGTGCCTGGGTGTGCTACCTGGAACTGCTGCACCCACCTTTTTAGTCAGCATGACTGCAAGGCCAACACACTGAGGACAGCAGAACAGAGATGGAAAGAACTCTGGCCTTTTGAGGACATCTTCGAGACCAGTCTAGAATCCACTCAACCTCTGATCTTCCAACTATGTGAGGCAAATTTTCCTTATTGCTTAAGCCATCCTGAGTTAGGTATTGTTCTGTTAAATGTAACTGAAAGCATCCTCATTCATCCAGGCTGACTTCCTGGTAGAAAGCTGAGATTTTCAGATGTTTGGCAAATCAAAGAGAATAGCCTAATATGCTAGGAAGGAAAGAGTTTCTAGGCGGGCAGCGCAGCTTGTTGAGAACACTGGAGCAAGAGAACTTACTTACAGGGTTGTGGAGGGAAGACTGTTGACAAGACCGGGGAATCCTTCTGAAGAGCTTTCAAGTAGATTGAAAACTCATTAGGGCCAGGGAACCCCCATTGAGACTTTGCAGAGATAACGGGGATGGGCCAGGTAAACCAGAGAAGATAACTAGAGCATAGCCCCCGTGGTGAAGGAAATGCTTGGATAATGGTGGTCAGGAGAAATCCTTAGGGTCTGGAGTAGTGATAGAATCAGCAGTCTTCTGTCTGGAATGTGTTCCCTGTTCTGGAACATGAGTCTCCAAGGAACTTAAGGAACTTGTCCCTCGACTCCATGCTCTCAGTGTCCCCTGACATCTCTGGCCACTCTTGAGTCTCCTTGGTGGGCTTACTTTGCCCCTTAATATATTCCCCATGGTTCTTCCTCTGCACGGGCGTCCTGGGTAACACCAGTCTCTCCCATGGCTTCAGTGATCACCTCTATGCTGACAGCTCCAAAGCCTCTCTGCTGATTGTCTCCCGGGCAAACACACCCTCTCTAGTAAAATTTTCGCATCGAAACCAAGCCCATCGTATCCACCTCTTCAAGCCTTTGTTTGTTCGTTATTCAAACCTCAGTGAGTTTCTTCTGTTAATCAATCTACCATGTGGCACTCTACTCGGACCTCTTCCTCCAGGAAGCCTTCCTGTCTCCTCCATTTGATGCCTCTTAGCATGTCCCACATGTCTTTCTACTTAGCATGTTAAAACTCCTAGTTTCATCTCTCGTCTACTAGACTCTCTCAGCTTTGCAAAGTGATCTTGTTCTACTGCCTTATGCAGAGCTCCTAGCACATTATAATTACATAGGAACGAATACTAATATATTCTTTATGCCAAGTGCCTTACACATCTGAATGACTATGACTGTATTCTTCTGGATGCAAGGAATGTATTCACTTGTTTCTTACCTGGAGGCTCCATTCAGAACCAACCTAACAGCAAAAACTGAAAAGACAATTGCTTGCTTTTGGTGAGTGGCTGCTTGGCATCTGGCCTCGAGGACTGAGGGAGTCCTCGTACCTATTCCAAGCTACATATGGGCCAGACAGGGACTCGGAATAAAGAGGTGAAAGAGGGGGACAGTCCTTTAAAAAATTACATCTCCCTCATGATCCAGCTTCAAAGGGAATGAAATGACATTACCCAGCGTCGTAAGAGGTGTTCACTATAAGCAAGGAATAAATGAACTCCCAAGGAAGTGTCATCAGAGAAGAGCAGTAGGCAATGTTTGGGTACAGGGGACAAACCACTGTTAGTGAGAAATAAGGCACATGTGAGAGAAAACTGTCAGAAGGAATGGCTTTGCATGATGTTTGCACAAGTGTCCCAGGAACTAGAGTGCTCAGTTGCATCAAACACAGCCGAGAGGCCAAGTGAACTAGTCTAGTGAGCCCTATGGAACGAGCACTTGTACATATTTTTCTCAATAAAATGGTCCCAGCAGTAAGTATCCACCGAATCTTATGTGAAGAGATGGGAACTGGTACCTCCTCTAATAGTGCCAGACATTAGAAATAGTCTCAATCCTTTTGTCCACAAACTGGTATCATTTCCTTCAAGGGCTAAATTAACCACTTCTGAGAGATTATGCTTACCTTAGCAAGCTAGCATCTTGAGCTGCGTACTTGGAATCTTTGTAATCTGCATTTTTTCCATCACTGCATTGCCATTTCGTGATTGTTTAGCCCAGCAACCATCCAGACGGCTTGTGAGATGTCATCCTTAGAAGCTCACGTACATTTCTCCCTCCTGCTCAAGACGAAGGCAGAAGGGCACAGTGTCCAGTCAGCTCTTGGCACCTGGCCTGGTTCAGCTGCCAGCGTTGAGGTTGGTATTGTCCAGGGAGCTTTAATGACAGCACCCTGGAGGGCAGCTCCAACGTTTACCAACCGTTTGCTTTTTATGTAACCCTTTTAAGTGCATTTCCTATTCTGTATGTGGGGATAACAAGTGCCTGTTTCATGGGGTGATGATAAAAATGATAATGCATAGAAAACACCTGTCAGTTTCCGGCATGTAAGTACTCAACAGATGTCAAAAAACGTTAAGGCATTTTCTTGCTACCTTCACAGTAAACTCTGAAATAATGTTCAAGTAGAGACACTGGAACTTTCTTATAATCTTGGGCTTTATCCAAGTTGACTGCCCATAAAATTACCCCTTTGGCAGTACTCAGCAAGCTTTCTGCCAAAAGCTGCATTTCTCCATTTCCAGGATTCATCAAAAGAATGCTTAGGCACTTGCACTTGTCCAGCGTAAGGAGTAACAAACACACCTGTAACTCAGGAATGCAAGTAAATACTGGCAGCTTTTCACTCTTCCATCAAAGATATTACAATCCATTCAATTAAAGCTGTCTTTTATCCTTCAGCGGGAACTACCCAAACAATAAGAATGTATATTTGGAGGAGTGTGACCGAGGCAGGCAGTCTGTCGTCAGGACTGGAACTTCAAGACGAGTACTGGCGAACACCTACTAGCAGTCACTACATGCATGGCACTGTGGTGCGGCTTCACACGTATTAACTTATTGCTCTTTGCAGGCAAAACTTGAGCCACAGAGAGAGAAAGTAGTTTGCCCAAGCCATGAAGTAGACACACGGTAAAGCCAGGATCCAAACCCATTCAAATCTCGGTCACTCTCTCAACCTAGATTATGATTTACCACCTCTTTTATCATAGTCATACCAGCAAATAAAGCACCCAATTCCAGAAATGAAGAATACTGACTCTGCACAGTCTTAATTAAGTCCTCTCTGCCTAAGTCATTCATCCATTAATGCAGATTCAACAGAAATCTGAAAATTGGCAATGACACTTAACAGGCCTATTAAATTTAGTCATAAAATTTTATCACCAGTTGAATAATTTTTTTGCATACACCAATGATTACATAACACCAAAAGGAAGAGAAATTCCATCTTTGTTTAAATTGAGCAAGTTAAAAGGATATACATAACAAAAACTAAAGCTAAAGCCCACAGTACTTAATAAAAACCAAGGGAATATTTAGTATTTTAGTACACACCAAAATGTTTATAAGCAAATTTAGTTAAAATTGTGTAGGATCTTTTTATTTGAAGACTGCACAAAAGGTTAATCAAAAGGTAAGAAATGTAGTATTTTACATACACCGTGAAGACCAGATACACTTGTATGCCAGTTAAACAAGCAGAAACATAGGAGTTATTTTCAAGTAAGTTGTACCTCAGTTTCAAATGTCATTATCTCCACTTTTGAGGTTCCCTGATTATATTACAATATCTAAAACGAGAAAATATTTTGCTTTCAGCAAAAATTGTATTTCATCTCAACCACATATGTGAAAAGTTATTCTAAAGCCATTCAATTCCATAGACCTTGATACTTAATGTTCAACATGACAGGAAAAGAAGCAAACTTTGTCTCTTATCTTTATTTAAAACATTTCACCTTTGTTCGAACACCCTACACCCTTATTACTATGTAACATTAGCAAGTATTATTAGTACAAATCAGTAGAAGTGGCCAATATTTTAACACAAACATCACTGACTACAGAGATAACTAATTACCTGAAATCATTTCACAGAAACAAAGTCTACTTTTTCAATTAAAACCTAACAAATACTTAGGTGACTATTTTCTTCTTTATATTTTTTGTATTTTCAAGTATTTTAACAATTACTTTTACAAGTCAGGAAAAAACATTACAGTGTAGTCCTAAACTCCAAGTTCATTTTCCAAAACAAGGGCTAAATTAAAAATTAAGTTCACAATTAAATTTATGCAGGGACTTAAGTTTCACCTTTGGGGTATGCAGAAGAATAAGGAGTAGACATTCAGCAAGCCAATGAAAAGAAATGACATGCTAAACATAAAGAAACAAAAAACAACTAATGTAAGGAGTTACAATAAAAATCTTTATTTAAGTTTGGTCAGTACAGGTAAGATATACTGGAGTCACAGAGCAATATGCATTAACAGGATACAACAGTTCATAAAAACTGAGTAACTATGCACACAAATTTCTTAAACATTCAGTCACCTAAAGAGAAAATGCACAGATGTATGGTGGAAAAAACTGTATCTAACACTGAAACCACTATAGGACTCCTTCAACAAGTCCAACTTTCAGTGATAAAACTACTGTACTGGGCAGACCTGGCGGTCATAAACCCACAGCTACGCTAACAAGTCCGAATGGTGCCTAAGTACAATAACAGCATGAGTAAGAATGCCCTTACACAACACAGGTTCTAAGATAGACACAGATTTCAACAGACATCATTGTGTTACACTTTAAGGAAAGATTTCCATTTACAACTTCACATTAACTCATATAAAAATAACCTGACCCTACACAAAATGTCCTTTTAGCAACATTCAAAATAATTAACAGTTACAATTTCCAAAGTGGCAGAGGTATTGAAGCAAAAAGAAAAAGAAAAAAAAAAAAAGGAAAAAAAGAAAACGGGAAAGGAAAAAAGAAAAAAAAACACCCACTAAAAAGGCAAATTGTGACAAAAGTATGCGTTAATTTTCCAGACAGTATCCTCTCCCAGATTAAATGACACTGTATAAAAATTTGCTGGAAAAATTTTTACAAAACTGAACCCTGTACATTTACACTTGAGTCCAAGCCATTGTGAGCGTGGCGGGAGCCCGCAGTTCGGTTACCTTTCCCGCTCACCGTTTTCTCCTCGTGAGGGTCATGACTGGAGTCTGTGTCATTTGAATGGTGTGTGACAGAGTTCTCACTGCCCGTGGGAGAGTCTACACTTTCATACCCCGCACTCAGTTGGTTTACGTAACTACTACCTCCTCTGCCAGTTCTCTCCTCCGAGTTGTTGGAGGCCTTATTACCATTCCCTGGTGAAGACGGGAAGTCATCTTCGGCTGTGTCCCCCTCCCTATGAAATCCAGACCCAGACGTCCTCTGCCGGGCGGAACTGCCATTACTTGGTCCGTTGGCCAGACGACTGCAGTCTTTACCTGTGGCCTCTGCCTGTCCTACAGGCTCAGAAGATGGAGTCCTGCCGGTACTCGGGCCTGGGGCTTGAGGCTGCTGCTGTTGGTACTGAGCCAGCTGCTGGCGCGTCTCCTTCAGTTGTTGCTGAAGAACTAGAATGGTACTCTGCATACCCTCTACTTCTTCGTCAAGCTGGATGATGAAGTCATTCAGTTCTGTGCAAAGGAGAGTCAAACCTACTTTAATATCTCTTTTAACATATTTAAAAATATTTCTCAGTGCCTGCACAAAGCCAGGCAATCAGTAAATGTTTAAGTAAACAAATAGAATTATACAATCACAAAAGAGTACTTTAAAATTTTGCTTGGAATTTTAAAATAGCCATTCAACAATGAGTTTGTTTTGGGGAGCAAGGCAAAACCTTAAATATGTTAAAGCAACCAAATTTACATTTATTCCAACTACCTAGCCACATAAAACTGGTCACAACCCACAAAAGCTGCTCCACGTCTGCTGACCTAGGGGCCCACGTGTCCAGCCCCTTACTCCTCAAGCTCCTGGCCAATGTCTCAGCTCCACAGCAGGTGAGCCCCTGGGGAAGTGCGGTCCTCTACTCTAAGACTCCAAAGAAGCCTATGCGGTCACCAGGGATTATCCCTCACCGAAGAACAAAATTCAGAGAAAATAACTTGAAAACTGATAAAAATACAGATGTCTAATAAGTTCTAAAAAGGCCTTGGGGGTGGGGTGTGGGGGAGTTCCTTTACTACTATACAAAACCTTCTATTTACTATATTTACAAATAGTGAGAGCTAAGAACCATCACTTTGAAAAGGCAGTTTTAAAGATATTGCTTGACTAGCGACCTTCTTCGCAATTAACTACAAATTTGCAATTAATTTAATCTCCAGAGCTTGGGTATTTTTACTGTTAATCTTCCTCACAAAGGAGAAACAGCATGGATGAAACTATACTTGCCCAACAACAAAAAAAGAGATGGCGGCTGACAATTAAGTTCAGTTTGTCTTAGCAAAGAACTATTACATCTTATTCACTAAATAGGATCTTAAAAGGTAAAATCAACTATATACTTTTATTTATTATTTTCTATTTTGGGCCATGCCGTGCGGCTTGCAGGGACTTAAGTTCCCTGACCAGGGATAGAACCCGGCCCCAGCAGTGAGAACGCCGAGTCCAAACTACTGGACGGTCAGGGCCTTTCCATAATCAATTATATATATTTTCAGATCCCTGGAAATAGCCAAATATACTTCCAAGATTTACACTTACAGAAGTTGGTTAAATGAAGATATTCCCTCTTTTAAGCACTGAATATAAGTTTATATAGCTACATAATGCCTTAGTAATACAACAGCCTTTCTATCTTTTGCCAAATCCTACCCCTAAAAAACAAAAACTTATGAAATTTGCACAACAAACAATTCAGGGGCTGGGGTGGGGTGGGGTGAGGGGACCGCTAAGATTAAATGGCTTTGTTTGCTGACTCAACTGGAAATATTTCACTTATAATTTTATAGAACCATTGGCAGAGATGAGCATATACAGACTCTAATCTATAATACTCATGCCTGGCAGTATTTTAAAGCCAGTGCAAAGTTAACCAAACTTTTCAAAAAACCCCTTACCATCCTGACTGCTTTTAAGCTCCTCACTATATTTCTTCTGTAAAGCCAATTCTGCTTCAAGTTGTGCAATACGTCCCTGGGACAGCTGCCTTCCAAGCTCTTGATTCTCCTGGATAAGCATTCGACACTTCGCCATTAACTTTTTGCCTGTTTGGCTGTAAAGGAAAGAGCCATTCATCACAAAATGAAGACAAAACTCTCTACAACCTTCTTTGCTTGCAATTATTACAACGATAGATGTAACACATACAGAACAGAACACTATGTCACAGCAGATGCCTCCCTACAATTACCATCTTCTTTTTTGGAAGACATCCATCTCGTACATTTCAGTATTTTGCCAATACAGCAGCAAAAATTTAAAAAACCTAAAGAAAAAGTACCTAAATGGCCACTTTTTGTTTCTATTATTAACTGATTCTGAAATCTCTTTTTATCCCAAATTATAATTTGAAACAGAAACAGGCCAGTTAATTAACACATTTTAGATATACCAGTATTAGTAAAACACTAAGATACTTAGCTTTATGGAACAGAAAAGTTCTTGAAAAGGTAAATGCAACATCAACCACAAATATAAACTTCTTTAAAATACCTAATATATAAAAATCAGCACCTATAAATATATAAATGAACGAGAGTATACTTATTCCTGCTAGATCAGCATTTTTAAGGACGCCTCTTAATAGGCAGTTCTCACAAGAATGTTTATTTACTGCATTAAGTGAGGCCTGTTCAGTAACTGTTTTTAAAAAGGCTTAAGACTATTCCTATTCACCAATCCCTCATTTAATTTCATATGATATATATACTTTTGAGCTGTCTTAAACTGGGATGGAAGTTTTTGAAATTTTAATATTGGTATGTGGTGAAGATTTTATCCATGTTGAAAAGATTACCCTTAGGACACAAAAATAAGGTTGGAGTTACTTATCATAAATAATGCAAATATGTAAGTGTCTGCCAAATTAGGAGTGGCATACTTTCAACAAATTAGTTACCAAGTGCTAGTGCGATGTACTACAGACCTATGTGCATATATACACGGCAATTGCAGAAATGCAACGTTCATCCCCTATATTACTATTAAGGATGAAATGAATTTGAAGTAGTGTATCAGGCAAATGAAAGCCCTATTAAAGGAATTTAAAGAAGAAAACAATAGAAAGTGTCAGCAAAAAAAGTTTTTAACCAATAAGGTCATTCTGAACTTTACTCCATCACAAGAATATCAAACTGTCCCTATCCAAGTTTTAAAGGTAACATCACAATTATATACTTAAATTAGAACTCTTTAAAAGTGATTATTTCTATTCTTATTAATGAGGCTAGAGAAAAGCAGTGAAGTTTTATTGAGACACTGTTACTAGGGCTTTTGATTGCATTTTTGCAATTGCTGTACACACACTTTTTAAATGTTTTAAGATGGGAGCACTTTGTAAATGTTTCTCATTCTTTGGCTCAGTGCTGCAAGGTTCTTTTATCAATAGCACATGTTCTGACCCAATATGATTCAAGCAAAAGTTTTAAATATTTTCCTTACACAAATCTCTGGTAAAACCTGGGGTACCACTGCGCAAAGAAGCCTCAGATGAAAACCATGAGTTAGCGTGTGGTAAGGGTTTTTTCTCTACATGGCAACTTTATTAGCTGATATTTCTGTTCATTGTTATTATAGCTCCAGATATCCCCCATCTCCTATAAGCACCCTCAGACTTTAGCCTCTAGGCAACAAGAGTTTACAAATCAAATAAGGAATAAGAAACACACACCATCATCTAAGACAGGGGCATTTCTTCCACTTTACTGCCTATGCTCCCACAACACTGCTTTCTTGCAAAGTATATAGCATCAGTGTTTACCAACTAACCTGAGAAATCTTTTATATGAATTTTTAAAAACATAGACAATTGTAAAATCAATACATTAATTTGTGACCTGACTTAACCTCATATAAAGTATCACAAATTCTAATGCAAAAAAATATTTCATTTATGAAGTCATGCCTTTTTATAAATGCCTGTTCTAAAATAATCCTACTACTTCTAAAATTAGTGATCACTTTAAAACAATCTTCAAAAAACTGCTGTTCTTTAAACATTCTGTAATTTTACTATGTCATGTAAAATTTGTTCATCATATCACAAAAGATGGTAAGAATCCAATTACAAGTAACTTGGCTTCGGAATAATTCTACAGAAAAAAAAAAAATCTAACCCATTCCCCTAAAAATCAAATAACCCACAAAGAAAATACAATAGGAAATAATTTAAGAGAATGGTTTGTAAAATAGAACGGACACTGTACACTGCTTTGTTATCAAGGGGAAGCGAGACAGGGTATTCTGCAGAGGTGTACACACAAGTACCTAAATGTTTAAATGCAAACTGAAAACTGTCAAAACACTGCACTATATCCCTCTACTCTAAAATATACACACTGTCACATGTATAAACTATTTTAACTAAAGTGGACAACATAATTAATGAGATCTTTCTCTCAATATTAAAACAGAATAAAAAAGTGGAAAACAAAACAAAACCCACATAACCCATTCTATCTGAATTATTCCAGACAGTATTGATTGAGGACTACTTGTTTCAAATTAATGATGTATTTATACCCCCCGATGAACTCTGGGTTATAGCCTACTTATTTTACAAAATAAAAACCCATTTATAGGTAATTAAAATAAATTATGATTTACTAATACAGTGAAAATATCATATAACCATGAAAAATGGTAAGTAATTTAAATGTAGTAAAAAATGGGAAAATGCCCAAGGATAAAAGTGGGGTAGGGAAAGCCCTGGTACAAATCATCTGTATGTAGGTATACATGTATGTCACATTTGTTTAAAATCAATATATATACAAAATTACTGTATATGCGTACAAATTATCTTGATGATACCCAAGACATTTAAAAGTGGTTACTACTCCTGGGGAATAGAACAGGGAAGGGCAAGGTCACACCCAGAGTAAAAAACTCACTTTTCACCTGCACTTTTCTTTACACTGTTTCAATTTTATACATTAGCATGTGTTACCTTATTAATTAAAAAAATTTTTTTAACAGTAAGAAGAAAAAACCCACTTCAAGGTGACTGTTACCTAAGTGGCAAAGAAAGATGCTTGGCTAAATTTGAGTACATGTTAATGATACCTTTTATGAATTATTTCCTGACCTACAGAGAATACATAGGCCTTCTCTACTGTGATCTTAAATGGCATAACATATACACAAAAGCCTTAATTCGGGCACAAGAAGCCAATTTCAAACAGATTTGTTTACTTACCCTCCAACCCCCACAAGCAGTGAGAATTTTAGAAGCGATTTCTTGCCGTGAAGTCACACAAACCACTTCTCCAGCCCACCCTCTGCCCCACAACCAGTTCCCTAAAGCACACACACACAAGATACTTACAATTGATTTGAATGATTAAGAGAGAACTTAAGTCACCCTTGTTAAAACTGCACTTAAACGTTGGGGCAATCTGGAACATTTATCTTCCACTCATCTTAGACTCCATTATCACCAAGTGAAAATTCGAATTGGTGACTTATAGAATGATCTGACGAAAAAATTCACCTCCAGGATTGGATGGAAGCATGAAGAAAATAATGCCTCATTTATCTAAATGATCAAATGAATTTGCTAGAAATGATCACTATACCTTTTTTTTTTTTTTTTTCCCAATTCACAAAATGTCTCACTTAGGCCAGCCCACAGTTCCAATACATTCTGTCCCCAGTCTTCTGGCAGGCACCCTGTGAAGCTGTCCCACATTAATGTCTACTGCAATATCCTGGGACAAGGTGTCAAAAAGCAACAAGTGTCAAGTCTCCTTGTCTTTTATGATACCAGCTGGAAAAAAGTAGGTCTTTAAAAAATGAGACACAGAGCCTTTTCCTTCACTTTGAAGAGCACAGCAACAATTTTTTCGAAATCAATCTGCTCTCACAGCCCCCCCAAAACCAAAATGTTAAAAGTACAACAAAATCATCATAGTAATCCTTGAACTTAAAAAACAAAACAAAACCAAAAACAAAACAAAAAAAAAACCCAACTATTTCAAGGCACATTTAATTTAATATCAAGAGTGCAATACAAAAGGCCCAAATACAATGAAGGAACACATTCCCCCATGAACACCAACGGCAATGCTCTTTCAACATGTGCCTGTTGAATGGAATGGGGATTTCATAAATTTCACTACTGAAAAAAGAACGCAGTGAGTCTCATCACAGCTAATATCCTTATACAATCTAGTTGTGAAATGAATGTTTATAATGCTTCAAACAGTTTAGACCTGAAGTTTGATACCACACCTTCATTATTTGTACAGTCCTCAATAAGATTATCTACAGTATTTGCAACCATTCAAAGAACAAACCATTGAGTAAAACCACATTGATTTAAGGCCCAATCAAGTAATACGGAGCCCCAAACTAAATGGTTAAATATACGAACTACTTGTACTGACATCTATTATTTGATTCTCTCATGACTATTAAGTTGGTTCTTAGCAAATAAACCCTTTAAAGGCAAAATTCACCTCATTTGAGTTTGACCCAGAAGTTCAACAACAATCACGAAGTCCACAGTCTTATTGGCAAAACTGATAACACAG
The DNA here is from genome assembly GCF_026419965.1 of Kogia breviceps. Classification (NCBI taxonomy): domain Eukaryota; kingdom Metazoa; phylum Chordata; class Mammalia; order Artiodactyla; family Physeteridae; genus Kogia; species Kogia breviceps. Next base: position 84,140,927 of record NC_081322.1, on the reverse strand, counting down.
TGTCTCTAAGTCACTATGCTCAAGGTTAAGAGCGATGCATACTCCATCTTTACATTTACTGGAATTTTACATGTTCAATTCATGATTTTAAATCTCTAGGTTTTCATTCCTCCAAACTGTCTGAAGACACAGTGTGCCACAGACTTAAGACTTCTGTTTCTCCCTCTATTTTCTTCAAACAGAAACATTTCTCAAGTGTCTACATGTTCTAGAAGGGGAATTTTTCGGAGGTGGCCACTTCTTCGGAATAGTCCGACGCCATCAGGCCTCTGAAGCAAGGGGAGGGGGAAGAGAAAAAAGCTGAAACACAAGGTTCATCTGGTAAGTTTTACATTAACCATTACAAGCTGGATAGTATAAGAATGTGGCTTTTTGGCTCAAAAAGTCTGAGTCTTGGTGTGGAAACGAGTACTTGGCTGTCCCACCACAGCTTTCTCGTAGTGGGACTGTCAGGGAAGTCTTGACTGGGGAGTATGATTTGTTTACCTATCAGGCGTAAACTTCCAGGCACTCAGTTCATTTTGGGCTTGTTCCAGTTTGTCTTTAGTCTGTTCCAGTTCACCTTTCATTTTTAGGAAAAACAAGTTGATCGCTGGGTCTACCATTGTTGATCTCAGTTGGGCAACGCTAGGCTGCTGGACTTGCTTGAGGTACTGGATTTGAGTCTGTGCAAAGCAAAAAAACCCCAATTACTACCAAATCCAAGGAAACATACCTAAGAAGATGAGATAAAATCCCTTCATTCACTGGATTTACCAACTTGTTTGTTAAGTCCTTTCCCCCTTGATTATAAAATCCTCTAAAAAAAGTACAAATTAAAAACAACTATCTGGGAATTCCCTGGTTAGGAGGGTCTAGTGGTTAAGAGTCAGTGCTCTCACTGCCTGGGCCTGGCTTCGATCCCTGGTCAGGGAACTAAGATCCCTCAAGCTGCGCAGCCAAAAAAGAAGAAGAAGAAAAAAACCCCACGAAACTATTTAAGGTTATCCATGTAGGAATAAAAGGCCATTTGACTGCACTCCATATTTGGAAACTTCAAATATAAGGAGACTAACACGTTGGCAACCCAAACAGTACAAAATCAATCAATCATCAATCAATCACTCAATCAATCACTGTTATAGTTACTAAAAATGCTGATGCCCACTGGGGAAAAAAAGCAAAGCTTAAAATATTACTTATGTAAGTAAATCTGTGCTTATGGGAAATTAGTCTATATCCAAGTTCCCTAAAAATACACCAGGTACAAGGTTATAATTTAAAACATATTTGCATTTCTAAATTTAAAAATGTATAGTACTTACATATTTACATGAGTTGGCATTACAGCTTTATAAACGGCACCTTAACCCAAAATTAAGCATATATTCATTTTTTTCCCCTCCAAGTAGATTTGAATCACAGCATTGCAAGGCTGGAAGGTGACTGACCTGGTCCAAACTGCTTATTTTTGAGAGACTAAATAAGCCAACTGTCCAAGGATAGTTAGTTCAGTGCCAGTGCCAGTACTAAAACTAGAATTCTTGTTCTCAAGCCTGACTCCCAATCTAGGGCTTTTCCCACCATACAAAATCCCTCTACTTACATATGATACCTTCAACTTCAACTTTGGTTGTACTATTTTCTAGCACACTAAAAATACATTTCTAAAATATGAGATACAGTTTATCATCATTAAATGCATCACTTTCTTCACACCCAAAGTAGATCTGGTTCAAGATCCTGCTCCACACTAAACCTTAAATAGGATTGAAACTAACATTTCCTAAGCAGCTAATTTCTACCATAAAAGACACAAATATACTAGGATATATTTGGTTAGTATTTCACTGAGCAAACAGAACTATTTTTTCCCCTGTTAGCTTAAGGAAATTTAAAAGTAACTCATTTTAAACCAAAAAGTACACCTATTTATTCAATATAATGCCAGCTGCTGAGGTATTCTAACAGGAATAAAGCAAGCCATGTAACATATACCATGTACCGCTATCACTGAAGAAAACACTGCTTCTCTTACACTCACATAGTTACTAGTATTTAGATTACACAGTGAACGGCCCTCATCTGCTACACATAAGCTTGCCATTTCCTTGTGTTTGCTCCTGCTGCCCTCTCTGCAAAACTTCACTGTGTTCTAACTGAAAGAGCAGTGAGTTCTTCGGCTGGCCTGTGCAGAGAAGAGCTGTAAAAAAATGTGGCTGGAAAAAGTTAGGTTCTACTTGAAAAAAATCTTAAATATAGGTTGAGATGACAAAAGGGTGATGAGGCATCACCAAAGGCCCTGATTAGGCATAATATGATCAAAACTGCCAGTGTATATGGCATGGCTGTAGAATCACTGACGTGAGTCAACAGCACATACTACCTAGGCAAGTGTTAAGAAGTATCTGAACTAGGATGTCAAGAATAGGCTTCATGAGATAGAAAGAAATCAAGATGCACTGGTTTTATGAGACATTATCGTCAGCACCATCTATTCACACTCTATCTACCAGGTACTAGCACTCTGAAGGTAAGATTCATCCTTTGCATGTGTAAGCATCTGGCAGAGTGCCATGTTAACAGGGAAACCTAAAACTATTAGTGAGTAAATGGTAGAACCTAGAGTCCTAAATAGCACAAAAAGAAAGAATTAAATGGTTTTGAGACTAGGCACTGGAGAAGTAGTACTCATGCCATTAGACGTGAAAATCCTAAGAGAAAAAAAAGTTGAATGGGATGGGTGGGTGTTACAGAAAGGAAACAAAAACCAAAACCCTATATTCAAAATGTTGGTAAGACTTCTTGGAACCAAGTATCTAGGTTAAAAAAAAAAAAAAAAAAAAAAAGCCAAAGGTGGGAATGGTCAATAGTTGAAGTTAGGGAAAGTAAAGGCAAGAGTGCCAAGAAACAGAAATTTCTTAATACATTCATTAGTGACTTTACAGAAAAAATATCAGTGGCAGTGCAGATGGAAACCAAATTGGTAGAAACAAAAGGAGTGGTGAGAAGACAGAGAAAATAACAGAGGCTACTCTTTAACAGGTAAATAAGTCATTCTGAAGAAGTGAAGGGGACTTCCCTGGAAGTCCAGTGGTTCAGATTCCGCACTCCCAACGCAGGGCACAGGGGGTGCGGGATCAATCCCTGGTCGGGGAACTAAGATCCCACATGTCGCCCAGCGCGGCAAACACACACACACACAAAACAAGGAAAGAAAAAGTGAAGGAAAAGGGACTAAAGACTTCTGTGGAAATGTGGACAACAGATAGCGTCTGCACAAGAAGAATAAGGATTTTGATTAAGCCCTAAAGAACATTTTATTGGTGATGGAAGAAACAGAACTGTGCTCACAGATTATTAGTCTCCAGTGACCAAAATATTGCCTTATGCATTAGATTTTAATAACTATCAAATGGAGATTACACAAAAAAATTCAGGAAAATTTCAGCTTTTAAGATGAGAAACTACAGGGAATTCCCTGGCGGTCCAGAAGTTAGGGCTCAGCACTTTCACTGCAGCGGCCTGGGATTGATCCCTGGTCAGGGAGCTAAGATCTCGCAAGCCACGCAGTGCAGCCCCAAAACAAAAAAACCAAAGAAAGAAAGAAAAAAACCAAAACGATTAGAAACAACAGGAATAGAGTTGTCCCTATTTTACATAACTGACATATACAAACACTAAAAGAAAGGGCTAAGACTGTCAAAGACAGCATAAAACTGACTATAAATTAAACTCCAGAGCTAAAGGATCAAATATATCATTAGATTTCAGATCTATGTAGACACGACAAATAGTACAAATGAAAGATTAACAATTAGAAGACATGGTAGAAATTGACGATACTAAGAAAAATAACTTTATGTAGAAAGGGGTAAAGACAGCAGAGGAGAAACTAATCAGACGGGTTGCTTAATAAAGAATAAATGCTTCTTATACCCTCAGATATCAGTTACTTAAAGATATCTGAACCAATATACTAATTCTTATAAATCATGGAGATTTGAGAGAATAATTTAAGATTTTTGACTTCTTGGCCACAGAAAAATTACTTTAAATCCAATGATGAAAGGTTATCTATCAAAATTTTACATTTAGCACATTTAAGCTCAAAGCATTTCTACCTTAACAAAATGTGCATCTACAATTTGTATTACGTATTCAAAAAGACTTTAAAACATTTGCAATACTTACAGTACACTCTTGCATCTCTTGCTCCTTGGTTGCTAGTCGCATTACAAGAATGTTTTCCCTGCGTGCAGACTCTTGCTGTTGTTGCTTTAGTTTTTCTTCAGATTCCCTTAAGCCAGTTACATCATTAGCTGATGATTAAAAGGAAAAAAAACCCCAACATCATGAAATATAATTTCAAGATCAAACTGAACCAAAAGACAGTTCTGATTGCCTTTGAACAGAGATGATAAAAACCATGGTAAAAAGTTTAAATCTTTACTTTCTATTCTATCAATGCTTCTGTAACAATGAAATTTGTTCCTAATCATGAGTGCTCTTTTAGGAGTTAGTGCTGTTATACGGGTCCACAGCCACTTAATGCTAGACGGGGATTACGTTGTTATAGTCTAATCTGTTGCCAACAAACACCAGGAAAGGGGTTATTTGCATTTGTTTATACTATGAAGTATTCACAAAGTCCTGATTAGTACTGTTTTTAACCTATTCAATATAAACATGCCCATAACTGCAGAGACAATTATTACTTTAAGCTTTCATAATGTTCACAACTTCTATGGATTATACTAAAATTATACAATAATTGAGATTTTAGGATATTAAGCTTTCTGAACTTGGAAAAGTGTACTGGTTTTTATACTCACAAAGAGTATGTTACTCTAACTCAGTGAAAAGTGACAAAGACTAAATTGGTCTGAAATGGTAAACTTTGTTGTATTATTTTTAGCAGATGTTGAAAAATCCATAAATACATAGCTATATCCTATTGTTACAATTTAAGCTATCATAAATTTAATATTGGTTACTTCTCTCTTCTAGAGTAATAACTCATGCTTCACTTGAAGTTTCTCTGTGGAAGGGATACCTCAAGGAAAGTTTCAAGTAGTTGTGAATTTCCCTATCTATGCTCTCTCAGAACCTTGTAGTTCAGTTAAAAGAGAAGCGCTATTATAAGATTATTGCATGTTGGTCTTCTCCAATGACTGCAAACTCTTCAAGAGAAAGCCTGTCTCATTCACCTATTTCTTAGCACCCAACACAGTGCCTGGACAGAGTTCCTCAATAAAATGCTTGAATAAAAATTACTTAGTAAAACCAGTTATCCTGTGCTTTTAACAACAATCTAAAAGGCAACAGTCACATAGTCTTTAGGAAGCTAAAACTCAAACTTACAGTTAAGATCTGTGTACTTGCTCTCCAATGCTTGCACATATGCTTCATATTGTTTCCACCTAGTACAAAAATAAATCCATATTAGTTGTTATGTTTAAATTGCTTTTATTAAATATACTAGAAAACCACATCCATAAGCATTAAGTAATACTGAGAATTCCACTGCATGAATTTTAATGTGGAGATAACTATAAATCTAGTTTAACCCATAATAAATGAGTCACTTCAAAATTATTCCTTCTCAACTTACAGGAGTTAGGTAAATGGAAATACAGAGAAAAGTGTTCCCTGCTGAGAATACACCAAGCAGTGTTCCCGTGGATCAGATCACACACCATACAGGACTTTGTATCACTGATGTTCAGCATGTTGCCTGGATTATGGAAGCTGACTGAAAAACTGAACACTACTTTTTCAGATATGCTCTCCACCTCAAACAAAAGGGGTTTTAAAAACATGCCCAGGGACTTCCCTGGTGGGGCAGTGGTTAAGAATCCGAATGCAGGGGACATGGGGTCCAGCCCTGCTCCAGGAAGATCCCACATGCTGCGGAGCAACCAAGCCCGTGTGCCACAACTACTGAGCCCGTGCTCCAGAGCCCGCGTGCCGCCATTACTGAAGCCTGTGTGCCTAGAGCCCGTGCTCTGCAACAAGAGAAGCCACCGCAATGAGAAGCCTGCCCACCACAACAAAGAGCAGCCGCTGCTCGTCACAACTAGAAAAAAGCCTGTGCGCGGCAATGAAGACCCAACGCAGCCAAAAATCAATAAAATTAAAAAAACATTAAAAAAAATTTTAAGTGCCTGATTATAAGGGACTGAAGGTTATCTCCGCTCTTACGTGAAAATACCATGTGATTCTCTCAAAGTTAAAAAAAAAAAAAGTGGGAGAGAACATACTATTTTTCAAAAGCATATCTAATTAGCAGAAACAACTTCCATACATGCCATATGCCATCAGGACCTTTCTTCATTATATTCCTCTACCCTCAAAATATAGGCCATTATTAGCTGCTCTTGGCAATTACTGCAGATAACAAACTTTCCCCAGTCTTACGATTAAGCAACTGCTCCTGGAAAGTGAGCTGTCTGCCACACTGCTTACTAAAGAAGTGTTTTCAAGGTGCTCTTCAGTTACAGCTAATTAAAATTTACTTTGATTTTAGAAAATATTTTTATAATCTTAAAACCTTTGACAAGTTTGCTATGAGACTTATTAACATTACAACAGAATGAACAAAAATATTCCAAAATATCAAGCTAATCCATTCTACATAAAGACTAGGCCAAGGGCATGCTCATTTTTATGGCCTCTACAACCTAGGACACAAAGAGGAGTTCATTCAACATTTTGGGATGAATAAATATGTTTTGTGGAGGTTATATAAGAACTATTTATTTTAGAGGAGATGAGAAATATAAAAGCTCAGGGACTTCCCTGGTGGCGCAGTGGTTAAGAATCCGCCTGCCAATGCAGGGGACACGGGTTCAAGCCCTGGTCCGGGAAGATCCCACATGTAGCAGAGCAACTAAGCCTGTGTGCCACAACTACTGAGCCTGCGCTCTAGAGCCCGCGAGCCACAACTACTGAAGCCCGAGTGCCTAAAGCCCGTGCTCCACGACAAGAGAAGCCACTGAAATGAGAAGCCCGCGCACCGCAATGAAGAGTAGCCCCCGCTCGCCGCATCTAGAGAAAGCCCACGTGCAGCAACGAAGACCCAATGCAGCCTTAAATGAAAAAAAAAAAAAAAAAAAAAAAAAAAAAAAAAATATATATATATATATATATATATATATATATAAGCTCAAACCACAAACATCCTCATCAAGTAGAAGAAGAGACTAAGTAGCAGTTAATTTAAAATCACAAAGAGAATCAATGAGGAAAAAACCTACTAAAAGTCATAAATGAGAAGTCCCTAAATAAAGAAATTAAACTGACCTCAAGAATATAAACTCCACATGATTTTAAAAACCTTAAAGGTAACTTAACATAAAAAATTGTTCCTGATTTTTTAAATTACGATTATAGTACTGATTTCTCCCCCAACAGTTAAATCAAGAGATGGCACATACTAACCAGAGGAATTATCTAAGAAAGGATAAAAGGCAAGGAGTGTACCATATCAGAGGTACAAAGAGAACATCAACACGAGCGGTAGTATATCACAAGCGTCTACATCAGCAGGAAAGGGCAAGGGTATTTTAAAATACTAAGTATTTAAATTTTACGTGCAGGAAAATGAAGGTATGCAATAGAAAAACTGTTCTATGCATGAGATTACGGTAAAGGAAAATAAAGAGCATGTATGCAATAGAGTAGCTAGTTAAGTAAACAACGGTGGGAAATTATCAGGCTCTAGGAAACAATGGAGCATGTCATTGGCGTTTCCCTATCTTATAAAACCACCCTTTCTCTCCCCAACTTCCACTGTTAAATTTACTCAGTTCCTCAAGTAAAAATTCCTTGAAATTTCCAGAGGAAAAAGTTCAATGAACTTGCAGGTTCCCCTGAAAAACATTCATTTTTTATCTAAAAGCTACCTAGTAAAAAACTTACCACAGTGATAAAATGCAAAAAGAATATATTTAAATTATAAAATACAAAACGTGCGTGATCCCATTTTCTGATTTCTTACATTTGAAAAATGAATAATATAATGCCGTACTTGACAATGTGCTTTAGTAAGACATTTTAAGATAACCACAGAAATTCAGAGCTGGAAGGCATCTTTAAAAGTAATTTAATCCAACTGCTTTAACTTGCAGATAATAGAATGAGAGATATAAAGTTAAATGAGTTGACCAAGGTCACAGGTATGAGAAAGAGTAACTCTGCTTCACCAGTAAATAATATATTTCTTCCACAACGAGAAAAATATCCTTAAGGAGTACAACTTTTCCATATGTTACGCAGAAAAGTAAAAAAATTAACTACATCAAAACAAGTCTATTCATTCGGTAAACTGAAAGCTTCCTGAGAGCAGGGTCTTTCCCCATAGCAAGTTATACACATGAAGTACAAATGCTTTTCAAGTTAAAGTTCTGAATATTTGCCCTCTAGAAGAAAAAAATTCAGATTACCTATAAGTCTAGAAGTTACCCAAGCTAGTGCTTTAGTTCTTTTAAGTGTTATGCTTTCCCCAATGTTTATATAATGAAAAAACAGGCCGTAGGAAAGAGGTTCAAAAAATACATTAAATCATTTGAGGACGTATTAACATTAAAAACAAAACAATACCTCACATAAACACTACAGCACAGAATCACAACATAATGTTCTATAGAAAGATTTTTATTTGTTAAAAGAACATTTTACCTGAGAATTAAATCATCTCGTGCCATAACTTTGAAGTCTGTTTCACTCAGTCGAACCTGTAAAGAGAATGATACAAACTAAGTGCTCTTTCCAAAAGTTTTAAATATTAAACACCACTGGCACTTATATTCTTATTTTTATGAAGATAATGGTACAGCTGCTCTGGAAAATAGTGTGGCGAATCCTTTTAAAACTAAAAATGGATGTTCATGCAACTCAACAGTTGCACTCTTAAGCACATATTCCAAAGAAATGAAAATTTATTTTCACACAGAAACTTGTACACAAATGCTCACAGCAGCTTTATTTGTAATAGCCAAAAATTGGAAACTACCCAGATGTCTTTCAACAGGTGAATAGTCAACTATGATACCATGAAATACAGCAATACAAGAAACAGACAACTGACATATGCAACAACTTGGATAAAGCTGAAGGAAATTATGCTGTGAGAAAAAACTCAAAGGATACATAATACAGCATAATTTCACATATACGACATTTATGAAATAGTGTAATTTTAGAAATGAAGAACTGATTAGTGGTTGCCAGGGTTTAAGTTAAGAATGGAGTGGGAAAAGATGGATGTGGCTATAAAAAATGGCGTGAGAGACTTGTGGTAATGGTTCAGGTAACTATTTTGGTTGTGGTGCTGTTTACATTAAGTTACAAGTGATAACACTGCATAGAGCCACACACAGAATGCATGCATAACCAGGGAAGTCTGAATATGCTCTGTGGATTGTACAAATGTCAAGTTCCCGGTTGTGATATTCTTATGCAAGATGTCTGACAGTTATGCAAGATGTTAACGCTGAAGGAGGCTGGGTGAAGAGTGCACAGAACCTCCCTGTACATTTCTTTTTTTATAAAGTTTTTTAAAAATTTATTTATTTTTGGCCGCGTTGGGTCTTCGTTGCTGCACGTGGGCTTTCTCTAGTTGCAGCGAGCAGGGGCCACTCTTCGTTTTGGTGTGCTGGCTTCTCATTGCAGTGGCTTCTCTTGTTGCAGAGCACAGGCTCTAGGCATGCAGGCTTCAGTAGTGGCACGAGGGCTCAGTAGTTGTGGCTCGTGGACCCTACAGCACAGGCAGGCTCAGTAGTTGTGGCGCACGGGCTTAGATGCTCTGCAGCACGTGGGATCTTCCTGGACCAGGGCTTGAACCCATGTCCTCTGCATTGACAGATGGATTCTTAACCACTGTGCCACCAGGGAAGCCCCCTCCCCCCTTTTTTTGCTGCATTGACTTTTCGTTGCAGCAGGCGGGCTTTCTCTAGTTGCAGCAAGCGGGGGCTACTCCTCGTTGTGGTGTGTGGGCTTCTCATTGCGGTGGCTTCTCTTGTAGCAGAGCATGGGCTCTAGGTGCACAGGCTTCAGTAGTTGTGGCACGCGGGCTCAGCAGTTGTGGCTCGCGAGCTCTAGAGCGCAGGCTCAGTAGTTGTGGTGCATGGGCTTAGTTGCTCCGCGGCATGTGGGATCTTCCTGGACCAGGTCTCGAACCTGTGTCCCCTGCATTGGCAGGCAGATTCTTAACCACTGCACCACCAGGGAAGCCCCTTCCCTGTACATTTCTTTACAACTTCCTATGAATCAGTAATTATTTCAAAATAAAAAGTTCTTTAAAATGGGCATAATATTCTAATGAGATGAAATTGCTTTGCAAATTGAGAAATATGAAATGTTTTCTCTATTCCAAAAGAAGACTGTAAAGCTGAGGCACCTCTCCTACTTTAATATAAAATTAAGTCTTATTAACTTCCCTTATAAGATATTAAAATATTTTTCTTTATAAAAGTGTTTCAAATTGTAGCATTTACCAATAACATGTTACTATCAGAAAGCAGAAAAGGGAAAATCATTATACCAGAATACATTAAAAGCCTAACAGAAAACACCCAGTAATTCTCAAGATTGTTAAAGCACTTGACCCCAAAACTTAGGACAGAAATTTCCGTAACATTTACTATTTAAATTGTCCACTTAAATATTCACTGGTTAATAAGCACATACCCCTACTTTCCCAACTGAATTATAAATACCTCTTAGAAACTGTTATTCTTTTGTAACCTCTTTTGTGTGTGTGTCATAGTGACTAAACTGAAGATAAAATGGGGAAAATGAGACTAGAAAATAAAACTTCAGAGGAAATGGTAGAATCTAAGAACCAACTAGCTGTAACCTTTTTTGAAAAATATGGAAGTGGTTCTGCATTACAACCAAAGGGATTTAAGTTAGGAAAAAAAAAGAAAATAAGTAACTTATAGGATCTTGTAAAATAATCTCTTATTTTGACATTATTTGTAGTTATATAGCTGGGAATACTCATATGATAAAGGCTACAAGTTGACAATGGGGATGTCATTATTATAAAAGTTTTCCAAAGGCTGAAAATATTCTAAAAATATATTATGTATTAGATACGACGTCTGACACATTTACACCCATAATGCTATTATTAACGTAAGGCAAAGGAGTAAACAACAAGCAAACAATATATGGATAGTCCCTTCAACTCTATTAGTCAAAAAAGTGCTTAGAAACTGCTGAAAAAACCCACCTTTTTAGGAAGAGGTTCCTCGTTGGTCATCTTGAATCCTAGAAAAAGGAATAAAGAGAGGAAAGTCAACTGATTTTCTTCCAGTTAAGGTAGGAAGAAAAAAATACTGGCTTTTTCAAACCAATTTATTACCGAACTCAGTTATGACCAAATCATTCGGTTATTTTTTTAAATTAAAATAAACCTTTTAGGAACGAAATTGAGTTATTTGCAGTGAAGTGGATGGACCCAGAATCTGTCATACAGAGTGAAGTAAGTCAGAAACAGAAACAAATACCGTATGCTAACACATATATATGTAATTTTAAAAAGCAGTACCAATGAACCTAGTGGCAGGGTAGGAATAAAGACGCAGACGTAGAGAACAGACTTGAGGGCATGCGGTGGGGTGGGGTGGGGGGGAGCTGGGATGAAGTAAGAAAGTAGCACTGATATATATACACTACCAAATGTAAAATGGATGGCTAGTGGGAAGCAGCCGCATAGCACAGGGAGCATAGCACAGGGAGGTCAGCTCGGTGCTTTGTGACCACCTAGAGGGGTGGGATAGGGAGGGTGGGAGGGAGGCTCAAGAGGGTGGGGACATGGGGATAAAATGTATACATATAGCCGATTCACTCTGCTGTACAGCAGAAACTAACAACATTGTAAAGCATTTATACTCCGATAAATATGTGAAAAAATATATGTACCTCTTAGACTAGTTTTAGATTTACAGAAAGGCTGCAAAGATATTACAGGGTTCCCATATACTCTGCACCCAGTTTCTCCTTTGTTAACATCTTACATTATTATTGTTATTAGGTTTTTTTAAAGAAACTCTTATAAAAAAGTTGATCATTCTTTGTAATGTTGCCACAAAGGATTGAAAGAAATATAATTAACCACTGGACCACCAGGGAAGTCCCAAAGAAATACAATTTTTCAATGCATTCTTACAACTGCCCTGTGAAAGACAAATCTGGCCGCAGAAGTAGTAGGTTTGTGCTGAAGTCTGATACTGGCCTCAGGCAGTATCCCAGGCATCTACTTGAAAGGATAGAGGAAGGGTAATAGCTGTTGCTAAGCCTTTCCTTTTACAGAATTAATATTGTTATAGTAAGGTCAAATCTATCATCCTCATGATAATTCATCACTACACAATGCAGGTATGAAGGTATCTACACCTTAATAAAAATATCCCTACATTATTTAACTTCATGTCACAGAATAATTTGTATCTCAAAATTAGCTTCTTTTATAAATTTACATAAAATTCACTTATTCCTGAAGAAAAAGATAGATTAATGACAGAAATACTCTCATTAACTTTATTATGCTTGCTGAAAATACTTGTGCTATTTCCTAATATTCCAATTTAACAGAGATGCTAATTTAAAGTTATTCCTAGGTATCCTTTCTAGCAGCAAAGTCATAAATGTTCCTTACATCTTAAACTTTCTTTTTAGTTTATTTTACCTACCCATACTTACTACAAACAATTAAATAAGTAGCCAGTAAATAAATCACAGAGATATAATGTACAGCACAGTGATTATAGTTAATAACTGTATTACGTAGATTTGAAAGCTGCAGAAAGAGTCAAACTCTTCATCACAAGAAAAAAAGTTTTGTAACTACGTATGGTGACAGATGGTAACTAGATTTATGTGGTGATCCTCTTGCAATGTATACAAACATCAAATCACTATGTTGTACATTTGAAAATAACATGTCAATTATATGCAATAAAAATAACTTAAAGAATTTACAGTGTAAAACTGAGTTTTAAAAGGTACTTGACTTCTTAATGAATATCTGAGATTCCTCAAAAGGAGATGATTTTCAATACCATTTTTTATATTATATACAATCCCAATTCAAATATTCTAATCATACTGTCATTAAACCCTGATTTTCAGATTAGGTACACTGAGTTGAAGCAATCAGTACATTTTAAGGAAAAAAATTATATATTGATCATATCATAAATTAACTGGCTTAAATCTTCCCTCTTTGATAATCTTATCATTGGATGTAAAACAAAAACCTGAGCATATATCATTTGTTTCTGAGCTGATAGAGTTGATCAAGTCTCTATGACCAACCGATACCTATAAAGACATGACCATATTTCTACGATTTAAAAATCAGTATTTTCTCTGAATTGGCCCCTGCCTACTTTAGGTCCCTTATCACCCAGTTTATAATCTCTGTTGCAAGTTACAGACAGCTGCTTAATGACTAACTATCCTAACGGTGACTCTAGAGTGAATCCAAGCATTTGGAAACAAACCCTCACCATGTTCACCTCCAGAGGCCTGACTACTTCTATTTTAAAATGGTTTTAATGTGCATTCACTCCACTAGACTGCAACCCCTTGGAATCCACAACTCAAGTTTAACATTTCCTTTGAACTTCCCATGTGTCCAATGCTAAATAGTAGGTAAATATCAATAACATACTAATAACTATTAAAAAGGTACAAGAAAATTTGAGCCATTTGAACTTTTAACATACGTAAATAGTATATAAATGTGTATCTATATGTCAGTCTTCTGGTTAAATCCTTCTGGAGGCTTCCCATCTCAAAACTGTGCATGTGGTACATATACACGATGGAATATTACTCAGCCATAAACAAGAATGAAATAATGCCACATGCGGCATGTGGGCTTCTTAGTTGTGGCATGTGGGATCTAGTTCCCCTGACCAGGGATCGAACCCTGGCCCCCTGCATAAGGAGCCCGAAGTCCTACCCACTGTACCATCAGGGGAGTCTCCTGTTTTTGTCTGTAAGCCCCACTGCAGAATTCTTGGTGACCTCCAATTTTCAGAATTCTAAACAGCAAGTTATTTACATTTTTAACACTGGCTTATGTTCTCTTTCCTTTTAAAAAGCTTGATGCTGGGTAGATTCTAATTACACATTGCTTAGAGAATATCTACATTTTCTTTATAAAAACAGATGTTTAAATTTGTAATGTAAGTCAGGGATAAATACAGGTTTTGTATATATGTTTGCCTTTCACATGTTGACTCTCAATCACAAGTCATGGAATATATGACTTGGGAAATCAAAGCATAAGCATTTAGTAAGAAATTCCTCCCTTATCTTTAGCCGATAAAAAGTCAATCTTTGCTTGAGATTCCATGATATGCCACAACAGTTAAATGGACAGTGTGGCAAAAGGCAAATTAGAAACAGGCTTAAAATTTGAAAGCATCAACATTCAATTATTTAATCAAAATAGAACGTGGTTCTCAATTCTGACTCTCCCACTGCACATGTGCTGTGAAATTTATTACTCCCCAAGGCAATTTTTTTTTAGCACAACACCATCTAAAGTTAATTCTACATTCATAAAGACAATGGATATTCCAGGTTCTTAGAACAAGCTATTCTCATATCAGAAAAACAGAATGACTGAAATATCATTTGGAGTTGAACCCTGAGTCTTGAAGGGAAAAAATGAATATATACCCAGTGCAACCACAACTTTTCAAGTCGAAGTTAGTTTCCATTTACCAGACGATGAAAAGGGTTATGAATCATTAGGTGATTAGCTCAGATTAGAACAGCTACTTATTAAAAAATGGGGGGGGGGTAGGACAAAAGTTGGTAACTGATCAAGAAAGATAATTCTGGCTTCCCTGGTGGCGCAGTGGTTGAGAATCCGCCTGCCGATGCAGGAGACACGGGTTCGTGCCCTGGTCCGGGAAGATCCCACATGCCGCAGAGCGGCTGGGCCTGTGAACCATGGCCGCTGAGCCTGCGCGTCTGCAGCCTGTGCTCCGCAATGGGAGAGGCCACAACAGTGAGAGGCCCGCATACCGCAAAAAAAATAAAAATAAATAAAAAAAGAAAGATAATTCTCCCATTCCTTCATCCTCAATAATGATCAAGCTTAGCTAGAGAATGCAGAAAAGCAAAACAGAAAAAAAACAAAAATTGACCAATTTGGCTACCTTTTAGCAAGTTTAAGAGGATTGGCTAAAACATGGTTTTATGTTTTATGTAAAGTTTTGTTATCCACGTGGATAATTCAGAGGTAATATAGCTCTTAAGTTTAGACTGTCAGAACCACCATCTACTCTTGATGCCTTTACACTGAGAAACAGCTTACGATGGAGAGTTTGGTTTTGGTTGGCTAGGTGCCTAGCATCCCAGATCCCAGTACTTTCCTGGCTCTTAGCATTATGATCCTAAGTTATGCAACTCAGTTCTCCCTTAACAGAGAAGCAAGTACCAGCCAAGACAACTTCAGTAAGAAATCATGTACCTTGCTAAAACTAATCACAACTAAATGTAAGAAACTAATAATCTGACACTGTATTAGCCTAGGCACTGTATTAGAAGTGTACTTGTTAGGAATGGGAAGACCAACTTTTCTTGACTATGTATCTATCAGTCATGTGATCTTGAGCAAGTCACTTTCTCTAGATTGCAGTATCCAAATCAGCAAAAAGAGGATACCAATTTTGCTTGCCCCACAAAGTGCTACAAATGTCAATGTTTTAAGTGCCATAAAGATACTATACAAACAGAAGATATTTCAAATAAAATACTAACATTAGCATAAAAGAGAATTTTAATGTGTACTTAGGAAAGATTAAAGTAAATTGCACCAACTACATTTTCAAGAGTTGAGAATGTTTATTTATAGCACTGAGTCTAGCCTGATGCACTGCCTTAATATCGAATGGGATATACTGTTATAAGAATATTGAAGTTTTACTCTAGTAAGCTTAGTAATAGAAAATACTTAGATGCAGAAAAATGAGAGGTAATAAAAATAAAACCAAATACTATCTACATCTTGCTTTGCAAAAGGATCCAACAGAGAATTTTTAAGAGCTAGAAAAATATTGTTTTTCAAGAGCAAGATAATGTACAATTGAATGAAAATGATCAAGACCTCTAAACAAAGAATATTTTCAAGGGAATTCTATATTATACCTATACATAGAGGCAAGAGTGTAATGGATTCTGAAAGCTGTAACGTACTGTACAAATACAATTATTACAACTCTCATCTCCATGCCACAAGGCTGCTATAGATTTTCTGTATTATACCAACCCATTTCTGACAAATACTCAAAATTCAATCAGGAAAGCTATATATTATGAAGTTCCATATATTAGATGAGCTAAGTAAAAAATAGCAGTGCCCGGGATACACTTTTATCAGCACTTTTGTCCTTTGGGAGTTAGAAAGTTAGGTAATTTGCCTAAGTTCCGCCACTGAGAAGTGAATATACTGATCTCTGAGCTATAGCTATCTGCTTAAGATAACGTAAAATCTGAACGCACTCTAGGAATACAGCCACCCAAACCCTTGAAATTTAACCTCTTTATCACAAGCCCCAATTTCTAATGGACCGTAATTTCTTTCCCCAACTTGCCTAATCAGATGCTACTATATGGCATGTGTACATATGTAACATTTAGGCATATTGAAAAGATTTTCACGGTAGCTTTATACGGAGTTTTAAACGTCTACAACATGTTTATCTGTCATAGAAATCTTAATGGTCAAAGTTTTAAAATAAAAAACCCAGTAGATAATCACTTTGTTGGACACCTGAAACTAACAACATTGTAAATCGACTATACTCCAAAAAAAACCAAAAACAAAAACCAGGTAGGACTTGCGGTGATAGACGCGTGACTTCCACTTATCTTCCTCAGCAATGGAATTAACTAAATTCTGAGAAGGAAAGCTACATGGACAACTCAGAACTGTAACATAATCATTAAAGTATTTTTTTTATCTTTTTAAATATCGGGCAAAAGAATCGTTCCTTGCTTTATAAACACGGTTATTTAAGGATTTTAACACAGTCCTCTAGGATCAAATATCCAACTGACTTCATCAAAACAAACGTGGACTTTTCCACTATGTGTTCCCTACTGACTAGTGAAATATGGTTTAAAAAATTAATAATAGCCTTACAGGGATCCGAAGTGAGACTCTAAAATTTCACGAAAACCTCTAATTCAGTAAATAATTTTTCTCTTTTAATTCAGAACGCATGCCATCATTTAAAAATGGAAGTCTACAAGACAACGCAGCTGCAATATTAAGCTACTGCGCGACGTGAGATTTGGTCAACGAACGCTGCTTTCCTTCCACTACTGAACTCGTTCGTGCCGCCAGTCCTCGCGCTCCAGCCGAGGTGGGAGCCGGCGACACCGGGGCGGGGACTGGCCGCGCACCGAGGGGGCGGCCTCTGGGTGCCGCCTGCCCCGCGGGAGCGCCCACCTCGCCCCCGGGACCCTGAGGACTGAGGTAAAATGGCCTCAGAGAGGCGGAAGTGTCCCTGCAGGCGGAAAGGCGGCGCGGCTAACGGGAGGCCGGCGGGCCCGGGAACCCCGAGTCGCCCCCTGTGCTCCGTCCGCCCCTTCCCGGGCCGGGCGGCCGCGCCTCAGCCCTGGGGACCCCGAGGTCCTCGCCGCCGCTCCGGCGGGCGGCCCGCACCTACCTCTCTTGATGGAGGCCGCGTCGGCGCCGCCCAGTCACATAGGCTGACCCCGCGCTACCCGCTCGCTGCCCAGGCCGCCCGACCCCGCTGCCGCCGGCCCCCGCGCTCCTCCTCCCGCCACAGCCCCGGCTCTCCCCTTTATTTGCAGGTCTCGCTGCCACAAAATGGCGCTGAGGGAGGAAGCGAGGTCCCGTCGCCCCACCCCCTTCCCGCTCCTCCCGCCGCCCCGCCCCGCGCCGCCGCCGACGCCCGCCCGCTTCTCCGCCCCGCCATGTTAGCGCCCGGCCCACTTACCGACCAGTTGTCTCCCGGACGCGGCCACAGCTTCCCGCCCGCCGGGCCCAGCCGCGGGAGGAAAGGCGAAGCGAGGGCGCCCGCTGAGGGCCTCGAGTCGCTACAGGAGGAGCTGCGCCTGATGGCACGCCCCGCGGCCGCTGAAGCGCTGCGAACTCGGCGGGGGCGGGGAGAGAAGCGGGCCGCAGGGAGTGGTGAGCCGCGAGGTCGCAGGTCAGCCGCGGGGCATCACGGGAAGGGCGGCGGGGGTCGCGATTGGCGGCGCCGGGTGGACACGCTCCCGGGGCTGACACGCTCGCCGGGCCACCTGCGGCTGCGGCGCTGCCTCTGGCGGAGGAATCTGGGCGAAGGCGGCGCGTGATTGGCCGCCCTTGGGTACAGCACCCATCTGTGATGCTTCCGCGCGCCGTCGGCAAGGTGCAACCTAAGGAGTGCCACCGTGGGAGGGGAGTCCGGGCAATTGAGGCTTTGTGAGCCCTTGCTGTTTGAAGTTTTGAGAATTTGGGAACCGGTGCTTTCTCTTCCGTCCGGAAGTACTGCCTCCTGGACGCTTCGTTCGTCCCCGCCTTGAAATCTCGAGGCGAAACCGGGGACCTATTGTCTAGTACGTGGAGGTTTTACCTTCATCAGCAGGTCTAGGGGCACCTTGCTAACGCAGAAGCGAGGGGAAGGCGAACCTTGTGAGGTTTTAATGGACCCGATAATATAAGTTTTTAAATTCGAATATACACCCTAACGCAAGGCTGTGTGTCATCCGGACCGACGCATAAGATCGATGGTGTTACCTGGTAGACGTGAAACAAGTCTCGTACTTCCTACAGGGGTCAGGTAATCTTTTGATTGGGCTGCCCTTATACAGTTTTACCAAAACCGTTTATCTCCAGAGGAGGTGTTCTGGAATGAGGTGATTTGTAGGGATGAGATTAAACTATACTTCAGATGGTCAAAAACCAAAATCCGAAGAGAAAAATGGGCAAGGACATGAACAGACATTTCACACAAAAGACCAGCAATGGTCCGAAATGTAAAAGTCTGTTCGTCCTCACTTCTAATGGAAATGCACATTGAAATTGCACGGCTGTGGAGAAACAGTGCTCGTAAATTTTCTAGTGGGAATGGGAAAATGATTCAAGCCCTATGGAGTACTAAAATTATATATGCACTTATTCTTACGTCTTACAATTCTACTTCTAACCCTAATCTTATTCTGAAAATACACCTTCACTTATAGAAGCAACATGTAGGCAGGGGTACTTGTTGTAGTGTCATAGCAAAAGTTATGAAATAACTCAAATGTCCATTTTTAGGGAACTGGTTAGACACCGTACATCCATAACATGGAATACAAAGCACCCCCCCCAAAAAAAATGAATGAGGATGCTATTTATGTGTTGTTTTGAAATGCGTCCCAGGCTATGTGGAAAATTGGAATCATATCCTAGAAACAATAAAAATGGTTACCTATAGAGAGTGGTGGGGAAAGGTGGAGGCGAAAGAAATAAAAGCAAGACTTCTCTGACTTTGAACTTTTGAAGTTTCATATAGCCAAAAAGTACATTGAAAAGAAAACAAACCCGAAGTTGATAGCAAATTAAAATAAACTTAACTGTTAAGTCACGTTGGTAATGCAACTATCTTGTTACACAGAGAAAGGAATTAATTCCCCAGGGCTTTTGGACATAGTGCTCTAAGAGAATTATCTGTGGTGAGATATATTCTAAGGTTGAGAAAGACTGCAAAGGAATCTTCAGCTTCGCTCAGTGGTTCATAATTAATGGTAAATTTGTTGCTGTGGTTTGAAAGTATGTATATTGTAGGATAATACAAATATTTTCACTTTTAATGTACAAGACTTTCAGTGTAAGAGAAAATGAGGTACAAATATAAGATCAAGGAAGTTCAGAAAAAGCCTGTAATATATTTAAATTGGATATATCAATTTGAGCATATGATTTAGAAAGTAAATTTACTAATTCTGTACACCGAAAGGGCCTAGAAGCACTAGGGTGATGACCAATTGTCCCAGTTTCCCAGGGACTGAGGGGATTTCCCCAGACGCTGCACTTTGTGTTAAAACTGGAAGTGTCCCAGGCAAACAGGATAGTAGTTCGCCTTAAAGTAACAATAAGCACATTTGCCATGCCATGGTTTCTAAATTCCATTTCCACTAAATAGAACCAGAGCTCCTTGGAGAATTGGCAGATTCCTGTTCTTGAGCAGGGATAAACGTGCAAGATGAATGAGACATTTTGTTGTGCCTGAATTTAAAGGTAGTGCTTAGGTTAATAAAGATAGGTCAACAGGACTTAGGAGAATAGGCAAAAAACTAATCTATAGGGGTAGAAGTCAAATCTGGGCTTGGCTAGGAGTGGAAAACAGCAGGAATCGGTTGGAAAGGAACATGAGGGAACTTTATGGGGTGACGAAAATATTGTAAATCATGATTAGAATAGTGGTTACCCAGTATATACATTCGTCAGTATTCATCAAACCGTACCACTAAAATGACTGCATTTAATGTAAACTATACCTCAGATTTGTTATACCTCATATAACTTTACCCTCATGTGTGTGTAAATGAACCTCAGTAACGGGTGGAGGCCAACCCAGTGAGAACAGCAAAGGCTGTTTCTTCAG
Organism: Kogia breviceps; assembly: GCF_026419965.1. Classification (NCBI taxonomy): domain Eukaryota; kingdom Metazoa; phylum Chordata; class Mammalia; order Artiodactyla; family Physeteridae; genus Kogia; species Kogia breviceps. The sequence continues at coordinate 84,120,312 of NC_081322.1, read as the reverse complement.
AGCTTGCTATAGCAAGAGAGTCAACCATGATCGCTTGCATTTTGGCAGAGACTCAAAGGCAAGCGGAGGAGTGGGAGGGCTTCACAGTGGCGAAACGAAGGGCTTCAGCTGTGCCCTGTTGGAGGCTGTTGGCACCGAGGAGCTGGCGGTGGATAACAAGAAGCAGGGCATTCTGGGCGGTTGGATAGGGCTGTATGTTCGGCTTTCTCTCGTTGGCTCTAAGTTGGAAGTGGGGACAAAAATTAGAGAAGCAGTCAGATTTTAATGAAGTCCTGGCCGTTTTGAGCCGATTGTTGTACGTCATTGTTTATCTTCCCGGATTGTTACTTGTGATGGCAACCTGACTTCCTCCAAGTGTGACTTACGGCAGGCTGGCTTCCGGGGCTGGTTATGGCAGCTGAGGGGATTGGTTTCCTGGGCATGCTGCTGCAGGTTGTGGGTCAGAATTCTTGTTCCGTCTGTGGTCTGGCCACTTGTATATTCAGTCTTCAGAAGTAAATTTTTATTTTTATTTATTTATTTATTTTGGCCATGCCCCGTGGCATGTGGGATCTTAGCTCCCCCACCAGGGATCGAGTGGAAGCGCAGAGCCTTCACCACTGGACCCCCCAGGGAAGTCCCCAGAAGGAAATTTTTAAAAGACACAGGAGCCAGCTTGAAGGGTCTCCCATAGGCCAAATTTAAGGCAAATTTTAGCCTCAAAAAGAAAATGACTACACTTGACTATAAATACTGAATAGATAAAAATCTGTGATGTACAGTTACACTTGATGAGAGACCAAGGGGGACTGTTTTTTTTTTTTTTTTTTTGCGGTATGCGGGCCTCTCACTGTTGTGGCCTCTCCCGTTGCGGAGCACAGGCTCCGGACGCGCAGGCTCAACGGCCATGGCTCACGGGCTCAGTTGCTCCGCGGCACGTGGGATCCTCCCGGACCGGGGCACGAACCCGCGTCCCCCGCATCGGCAGGCGGATTCTCAACCACTGCGCCACCAGGGAAGCCCGGGACTGTTTTTCCATCACTGGAAATGGCTATCACACCAGCTTCTTACTCTGAAAATTAGTTATTAAAAGGAAAAATATCGTTTGCTCTGCCTTTCTTAAAAAAGGAAAATTGTGGTTCACTCTGGGTGGTTGAGGAAAAACTCTTCTTTACAATAGGGTGCTAGCAAATAAATATAGAATAAATGATGTAATTAGAAGGTAACTATTATGCATGTCCTAAAGAAAGAATCGATTCAGGCAAGGATTATTAATGGACTTTAAAACCTTTATGTGGGACTTCCCTGGTGGCGCAGTGGTTGAGAATCCGCCTGCCAATGCAGGGGACACGGGTTCCAGCCCTGGTCCGGGAAGATCCCACATGCCGCGGGGCAGCTAAGCCCATGCGCCACAACTACTCAGCCACAACTGCTGAGCCTGCACTCTAGAGCCCGTGAGCCGCAACTACTGAGCCTGCGTGCCATAGCTACTGAGCCCGCGTTCTAGAGCCCGTGCTCCACAACAAGAGAAGCCACCACAATCGGAAGCCCGCGCACCGCAACGAAGAGTAGCCCCCGCTCGCCGCAACTAGAGAAAGGCCGTGCACAGCAACAAAGACCCAACACAGCCAAAAATGAAAATAAATAAGATAAATAAATTTACTAAAAAAGGAAAAGCTCATGGTGTTTAGTCTCCTTTGTCTTTGCAGACCACAAAGAACTCCGCAGGTACTCTAAAAAATTACATATGATTAGACTTCTGTCATAATTTTTACTAGTACTAGTTTTTATATATTTAAAAAATTTTAATGTATTTATTTTTTTATTTAATCAATTTATTTATTTTTGGCTGCATTGGGTCTTCGTTGCTGTGTGTGGGCTTTCTCTAGTTGCAGCGAGTGGGGGTTACTCTTCGATACAGTGCAGGCTTCTCATTGCGATGGGTTTTGTTGCAGAGCACGGGCTCTAGGTGTGCGGGCATCAGTAGTTGTGGGGCACGGGCTTAGTTGTACCGTGGCACGTGGAACCAGGGATTGAACCCGTGTCCCCTGCATTGGCAGGTGGGTTCTTAACCACTGCTCCACCAGGGAAGTCCCACTGGTACTGTTTTTAAAATGCTGTTTCATTGTACCTATCTCTTTGAATATAAGGCTGAACACTTTTCTAGGCTTTGCTTCCTTGTATTGTTTTGAATCAATATATTTGTCATATACCCAAGAGATATTCACTAGATACCTGCCATTATTGTATTAAGTACAGTCTTCAAAGAGATTTTCTCTCCCAAATAGTAGCTGTACATTTGGATTTCAGTCATTCTGGATCCTCAGTGGCAGGAGGGAGCAGAGATGCTAGAAGTGGGGGGTTCAGACCCCCTGTTCTTGGAAGCAGCCTTGTCTGATTACTAGGAAGTCCTTTCACTAGGAAAAATAAAGGTGACCCTTGGAGATAGTTTCCCTGTCTTGATCTCCATTCATTGTAAATAACAGCGCTTTCTTTTTTTTTTTTTTTCCTTTTGTGGTACGCGGGCCTCACTGCTGTGGCCTCTCCCGCCGCGGAGCACAGGCTCCGGACGCGCCGGCCCAGCGGCCACGGCTCACGGGCCCAGCCGCTCCGCGGCACGTGGGATCCTCCCAGACCGGGTCACGAACCCGCGTCCCCCGCATCGGCAGGCGGACTCCCAACCACTGCGCCACCAGGGAAGCCCGCAGCGCTTTCTGAAGAGGAATCAGTGTGCCAGCATGACTAAGCAATACCATCCTCCTTCCAGCTCCCACCAGGGTACCGTGGCACCACTGCTGGGAGCCATGTTCTTCTTGCGCTTGCTCCCCTCATTGTGTTTGAGTCATCGGCCCGTGAGATGAGTTTGGATGCTATGAGCGAATGTTTCTCAGTAGGAATGCTATTGGTACTTTGAGTAAGACAAATGCTTTTTTGTGTGTAAAAGTGTACCGTGCATCTTAGGACATTTAACATCCCTAGACTAACTCACTAAACGCCAGTAGCACCTTTCTTTCTGTGTGACAACCAAAAGTGCCCCCTCTATAGTTCCAGTACCTCTGGAGGAGCGGGGTGCCCCTGCTGAGAGCCCTAGTCAATTGTGGGCATTGTGGGCTTTACCAGATAGTGGCGCCCAGTCTTCTTGCAGGCAGAATTGGCCAGCTGACCAGCTCTGGCCAGGACCAGCGGATATCCCCTGGGGCTTCTGAGAAAGAGTTTCCTCCATGACAAGAGAGATGTGCGTGAGGAGAAAGTGCTGCCTTCCTTCTTGTCTCTTACCTGGCTGGGAGGGGCTGTGACGCTTGCATCTGTAGAAACCATCTTATGACCATGACGTGCCGGGTGGGAAAACAGAAGCCAGCCTGCTAAGAATGCAGAGTAGAGGGTGGAAAGTCCCTGGGTCCTGGATGACATTGCTAAGCTTCCAAACTAACCCAGGGACTGCCAGCTGTTGGGTTTTTTGTGAAGTAAAATAGAAATGGGCCTTAAATCTGCAACCACTGTCCATCGGGATTCCTGCTACCCATTGCCAAGCGCATCCTGACTTACACAGAGAAAAGCATACTTACATGATAAACAAGTTAAAGAAAATGGAAAATTACCAACAAAGCTAGGTCTTTCTAAGGAATATATGTATATATGTATAAAATAAAGGAATTTACCTGCAGAGAGTTGACTGTTCAAAGTCTTAAGATATGAATTGCGTTTCCTTTACTGAACCCATGCATCAAAATAATCGTCCTTCCTGCAGCATTTTGCTTTTTGTTGTTTTGATATTACTTTATGACTACAGCCCTCATTGTTCCACAGTGCAATAAAGCAGACTTTTCAATTCCATCATTCACTTCCAGAAAATCAGACTTCATAAGACACAGACCTAGGTACATTAAAAATATAAGGAGCTTTGAGAACCTTATATTCAGAACTTTTCAAAATAACTATTCTGCGTGCTCTGACGCTCACAAACCGTGTTTAACCTATGGGAGCAACAGGTAAATTCTGTTGGGTCAAACACTCAGTGAAACCTCTTCTAATTTTTAAAGAGGAAAGCTCTATATTCCCCACAAATTAAAGACCTACTAGCTCAGGAGACAGTCCATCTGGAAACCATATGCCCGATTCCCCAAGACAAACTGCAGACCTGTGCTCCTGCCAGAGAAGTGCACTGGACTCTGGGCAGTTGTTCTCATACCGACCGTGCTGACCACCTGCTACGGATGTCTGTTAGGAACAACTGCAGACTTACTGTCATTGCTCTTTCCTGCCTTGATTAACCTCCTAACTCTTTTCCTCTCTCCCACTCATCTGTGTCTGGTGCTGCCCGCCAAGTGCAGGCCTTCATCTTTTCTCCTGGTTGGTTCGCTGCCACCCATCAAAACCATCTTGCACACAGGAAGCAAGCCCTTTTCTAACGTAACTGGGCAAGGGCTCATGGGGCCGCAGTGCAGAAAGCCCAACTCTGATAGTGGGTGTTTGCAGCAAAGTAAGGGCTTATTTGCAGGGTACCAGGCAAGGGAGTGGGAGACAAGCCTCAGGGTCCACTCTGTCACGGACTTTGAGTTAGGGATGTTTTAAAGGGGAAGAACAAAGAAACTGAGATTAATCATCGTTTTGTGACATTTCTGATGAGACGTGATGGGGCGCATTCAGGGTGGTGTGCCCGTAGACTTGTGACATTTCCTAATGGTGGTTTTATGAGCCAGGATGTCTGCGGTTTACCATTCCCCGGCCAGGTGGTCCGTGGCTCGGGGGTCTGTGAGCTCATCTTGCCCCAGAGAAACAACCCGAGTTTGTACGTTAACGATAAGATTACTACAACTTTAGTACGTTAAGGACGTTATAGATACAGCAATCTCAGGCATCTGACTCTGGTTGGTTAGTGTTCAGTTAGCACAGGATGGAGATTGGAGGAGACAAGAAAGGAATTGAGGTCAGAGGAGGCAAGCAAGGCAACAGAGTTTGAGACAGAGAGATTAATCATGAACTCAGCAGAGGAACTCAGTTTTAGGGAGACTCGGTTTCACTAATACAATTCCGGGAGAGTTCCACCTCTGGAGAAATGGAGTAGACAGACTTTTCCATGTTACTCTGTCTAAGCACAACTTAAGATCCCAGACATGACATGTGAAACAACCACAACCAAGCACATTGGCTGGGGACCTCAGGCCCCTGGGCTTTGTTTTTGCTTCATAAACCCCAGAAGCAGGCAATCTGGAAAAACCAACAGGTACAGACAAAACATGCTGCCCAACAAAAGCCTGCTCCCTATAACCAAAGGACCCGGGTAGGGGCAGTCCAGCGAGACAACCGTTAGACAGCAACCACTGTCTCCACCATTTACTCCTGCAAAGTCTTCTGATCTAAACCCCCGTGAGTCTGGATGTGATTAATTGGAGGAGACACCAGGGCTGGATTACCCCACAGCCTTGGCACTGGAATCAGAGTCATTTGGTACAACTTTTCAACACATTGCAAAAGAAGGAAGTGCTTTATAGTACCCTGGGAAAGAGCACCACCTAGTGATGAACCGAAAGCAAAAATGTAAACGTAAATAGTGCTTCCAAGCCCTCGGTCAAAGCCAAGTCAATGTGGGTTGTTAAATCACTACCCAAGGCCAACCTGGGGAAGCACGCGGGGGTGTGCAGTCAGGAGAGGGGACTGATGAAGCCCAGATGGAACGTGCTAGAATGTTCCAGTTCAAAGCTGGGCTCGTCCCTCTTGGGATGGGAAAAGTCTGAGCTGTGTCACCCAGGGAAATCCAAGGTGTGGCTGGGTTTCTGGAGAGGGAAAAAAATACGGGGGAAGGTATAGGCAGAAAGAGAGGTGGGAAACTATGACCAACATTTTGCTGGATGTTTCCATACGTTGTTTCATTAGTCCTCACAACCAGACACCTAGAGGAGTAAGGGCTTGTATTTGTCCCGTTTGACAGATGGGACAGCTGAGGCGCAGAGATTCAATAACAGCACAGATAAGAAGGGGTAGTCAACTCGGATGGAGTTAAGCTGATTTCAGAGTCCACTCAAATGTACACAACAGGCTTCCCTTAGGGACATATGGAAAAATAGAAACCTTTAGCAGAATAATGGTCCAACTAAGGCGAAGTGTGTGACCTAGAGTATGTTTAATTTCATCAGACTGATGTTTAGATAAAATGTGCTCTATTTGGGACATGCTTATTTTCTGCCCGCAGACCCTTGAACTGAATAATAAGTCTCCCCCTCAGCAGAAGAGACCTTAGTTACAGAGGAAGGGGATTTTGTTTTTGTTCCTGAGAAATAAATGCTGAATATAGCCGAACAGTCCAATGCGTTTGAGTGGTACTTCTGCCCCAGACAGAGGAATAGCCGAGTCTTTCCTAATAAGGAAAACCAGGCTGTCCAAGGCCATGTCCAGAAGGCATGGAAAAGTTAGGTGTGTGTAAGCAGACAAGTGTTTTCAGAGGCCCATTCGGGGAGCAGGGCTCAGCAGTGATGCAGGACTGAGGGGCAGCCATGTGGTGGTACCTGCTAGTTACATTCCCAGTAAGACCCCAGGCAGAATCCCCGATGCAGAGAAGGGGACCAAGCTGCTAGAAGAAGGGACAAGTGAGGGCCAGGAAGTGTTTGCAGGCCTCAGACATTGGAAAAAGGGAATGAGTAATACATACAGGATCAAAGCCAGCAGACACACGTGCTTGTTCTGGAAGGCATTAAAAAGAGGTAAGTATTTAATAAGTTTTTAAAGGATAAAGCACGGTATGGCGTTGACCAAGGTATTTTTCTAAGCTCTACTACGTACTTGACTTCAGCCTTGGCCTTTGAAAAACTGGAGTCAAGTGCTATCTTCACTGTCATTTGGGCCATCCCTGACCTCGTGCTGGAGAAGTGATTGTGTAACAGCTTAGGTTACCACCATATTCAGCTGGGGTAATGACATCAGCCATATAATCAAGGCGTGTTGTTCAGATTAATTTGAAGCTCTATAGAGAGTTCCTAGATGTAGCATGGGGTGACAATCTTCCTATGTTCTGTGTTCACTGAAATTCTATCGGTTAGTTGTATAAATGCATATTCGTTATACAAGAACTTTAAAGGAGCTAAACACATCTCCCTTATTCAATATCATTATTTAAATTCTTACAAACATTATTGACTCAAAAGAATACAACAGTCTTCCTAAAGTTACCTACTTAATATTCTTATAACTTTCAACCTATCTTCAAATGTATTTAACCTTTTAAAAGTTCTTAATAATTATCTTTGTACATAAGATGCATGATTAAGATTAACTTTCACAATCACCATTAAATATTATGGTATTTAACCCTTGCAGTAATAAGTACACACTTATACTTCAGTTGACAGTGACAGTTGTCATGAGGTATAGCAATGACCTCATCAGTAGTCTAGCAGCTGACATGCTGAGAAACTATTATAATATCAAGTATTTAAAATTACTTTAAATTTGAGCAACTACTGAATGTTTTAGTAAGAGAATAGTTTTATTTATTTTGAATAAAACTTCAGATTTATTCTTGAATTTCAAAGGTTCCTTCTGTGATGGTGCTATTTGTCGTTGACCAAGCATTGATCGTAACAGTTGGCTCTTAGGCATTCAGCTAAAGTGTGCATTGATTGCATTTCTAAAGTCTTTAGAAAGTGACTAATAGAATTATCATATCTCTTGGTATCCTGTGAATATTAATTGACATCTTAACACTTATTACAATTACTAGTTATAGAATCCTTAATATATGTATTTGTGTGTGTGACAGACACCTGTTAAATACCCACCAAGCCCATTTCCTCCTCTTCCTTGTCACGGAGGTCAGCGACATGGTCCTGTTTCTCTTACAGTCAGATGCGGTGCGTGGCTGAGCAGAGGATGGTGTGTGGGCAGAGGGGATGTATGGCACTTCCAGGCCGGGGCCATTACAACGTTTCTCATTCTCTTTCTTACCTGCCCGCTGATGGCGAGGAAGGCAGGAACATGCACGCTGGACTGTGTAATGTAAACCCTGGAGAAGTGGGAGTTTGTCTGTCAGAACAGCTAGTGCTACTCTTACTAATAGTCTTCTAAAGGAGTTTCAAGAAATGTTTGAAAACAACTCAGGAAGCCATTAAATGTCTAGAAGAATCTAAGCTATAACTTCGCATACTCCTTTATAAACTTAAAGGTCATATTGGGGCTGATTGGGGATGGGTGCTCTTAGGCAAGATGCTGGCATGAGCAAAGTTTCCTCCTCGAAAATTGCACCCAAATGACTCATGGGACAGACTCATGGGGAAAAACATCCAGATCAGTGCTGGAGATCTGGAGGCCACTCAAAGGCCAGAAATACGGGAGGATTTCTGGGAGATGTAGCATCGACGTGTTACCATCACATTGAGTAACAGTGACTCATAGTATGTGCTCATAAAGTGCCTTTCTTCTTGTCCCCAACTGTGTCATTATATTGTCTGGTGGACTTGTTTTTTTCCTTGCCCCTGGACCAAAATGCTGGCCCCATGACCATTAAAAAAAAAATTCTTAGGTAATAAAAAGTCATAAAATCGCTTAAAGTCAGAACATAGGCACTATTGTGAATGTCCAGTCCTGTGTCATAAAACTCTGATTTAAAGTTGGGACTTTGCGTCCTTCAGCACAAGCCTGCAGGAGGCCAGCAGCCCGCGGTGAAAGAAGGAGGTGGGGAGCCGGTGGGCGCTAAGTTTCCCTCCTTGTTCTTGCGCCTCTCCTCTTCTAGCGAGCGCGTGGTGGCTTCAGACCTCTCCGGGGGTTGAGCTGCGGGAATGTAGAGGTTCTGATACTGTTCGTGGTGCTGGAGTGGGGGGATTCGTGGGCGGGGGGTGTCTCACCTGACTACCACTGTCTTGCCTGGCAGTTGTTTAAAGTGGACTCTTTCTCTCCTGGTTTTGGAGACCATCCTGATGCTGAGGATTTCTCACTTGGAGTTCAGCCTGAAAACTGAGGGACTGCATCGTGTTCCAGGGACACAAGGAAAGAAACCCAAATCTCTGCCTTGGACTTGAAAAGTTTAGGCTGAATCTAAAAGAAGACCAGGCCAATGGAAACTCAAATTTTAACAAAATGGACATTATGTCCCAGAGACCGGACCTTTAAACACAGCTTCCAAAGTGCGATCACAGAGATATTTGTTCTTCATTTAGCTCGAAAGTCTTCTTCCATGCGACCCAAAAAGTTGGAGTCACACAGACATAGAAAACAAGCTTATGGTTACTAAAGGGAAAGGGTGGGCAGGGTAAATTAGGAGTTTGGGATTAACAGATACACACTACTCTATATAAAACAGATAAACCACAAGGACCTATTGTACAGCACAGGAAACTATACTCAATATCTTGTAATAACCTATAATGGAAAAGAATCTGAAAAAGTTACATATTTGTGTATGTATATATATATTTATATATATATATATTTACATATGTAACTGAATCACTTTGCTGTATACCTGAAACAAACACAATATTGTAAATCAGTTATACTTCTGGGGACTTCCCTGGTGGTCCAGCGGTTAAGAATCCACCTTCCAGTGCACGGGATGCACGTTCGATCCCGTTTGGGGAACTAAGATCCCACATGCCGCGGGGCAACGAAGCCCGTGTGTCGCAACTACCGAGCCTGTGTGCTCTGGAGCCCATGCGCCACGACTAGAGAGAAGCCTGCGTGCTGCGGGGAACATCCCGTGTCCCGCGACTAAGACCCGACGCAGCCAAATAAATTAATTTTTTAAAAAGAGTTGGAGTCAGAATAAAATGTCATACAGTTACCTTAAACAATGCATTTTATTTATTAATTTATTTTTGGCTGCGTTCGTCTTTGTTGCTGCATGCAGGCTTTCTCTAGTTGCAGCGAGTGGGGGCCACTCTTCGTTGTGGTGCACAGGCTTCTCATTGCGGTGGCTTCTCTTATAGCGGAGCACGGGCTCTAGGCACGCGGGCTTCAGTAGTTGTGGCACACGGGCTCAGTAGTTGTGGCTCGCGGGCTGTAGAGCACAGGCTCAGTAGCTGTGGCGCACGGGCTTAGTTGCTCCCTGGCATGTAGGATCTTCCCAGACCAGGGCTCTAACCCGTGTCCCCGGCACTGGCAGGTGGATTCTTAACCACTGTGCCACCAGGGAAGTCCTAACAATGCATTTTAATTTAAACAAGCAAATGCATATTCATTCAATACTTTTCGAATGAAGAGACAGAATTGATGCATGGCCTATGATTTCCATTTTCAGTTCTCTGAAGTGGAGTGGGAACTTAGACACCTAAACAGCAATGTGATCCTTTAACTGTTGCATGAGTTTCCCAATGTTGTGTACTTGTTTTGCCCACATCTAATTGAACAGCAAGTATTTTTAGTGGCTCACCTTTATCGTCTTCACAAAGCATTCAATTTAGTTTTCATTAAAATAACTTCCTTTCTTTTCACACTCATTTTATCAGTTTACAGAGTACTTAATTAAATTACGTAATTTCAATAACTAGTAAATAAGTAAGACTAGACATGAATATGTTTTGGGAGCAAATGCACCTGACTCTTGGTAAGGTGACTCCCACTGTCGGGGGCAGTGGTGAGCGCTCCGGCCCTGGTCATTTGTGGGCCATGGGCATCTGTCCAAACGCCCTGCAGAGGAACAGGAGAGTGTCTGTTTGTCTGGAAAGTTGTTGAAATGGACTGTCTAGTAAAAAGCTTCTACTATATTTATTCTGCCTGAACCACCATGGTATAGTGGAAAAAGCATGGATCTTGTGGTCAAACAGACCTAGGTTTAAATCTTGTATTGTTTCTAGTTCAGTGACTTTGGGAAAATTACTTAATGTCTCTGAATCTCAATTTCTTTATTTGTAACAACTGGTAAACTATCCATGAGAATTAAACAAAATCAGTTAGGGGAATTCCCTAGTGGCACAGTGGTTAAGAATCCGCCTGCCAATGCAGGGGGCCCGGGTTTGATCCCTGGTCAGGGAAGTAAGATCCCACGTGCCACGTGGTGTGGCAAATAAAACACCATAAACAAAACCAATTAGTAAAGATTCTGGTATGTAGGCACTCAGTAAACAACAGTTGTTGTTGTTGTTGTTATTATTTTATTATTATTATGTGTGGTTGTTTTCCTGTCGGTCTTCGCCTAACTGAAAATCTGGTTTTGATGTGCCAGTTAGATGTCTTAACGTTTCATCCCTAGCTGGGCTGGCCTCACTGCGAAATGAGTCTAATTCCCGGGTCTGCAGCCAGCTGGCACTGTCATCCTCCTCTGGACTTCCGTGACTCAGCTACTGTGACTGACTGGGTGGAGACTACAGACAGTGGGGGAGAAAGGCTCTCACCATCTTCCTGTCCCGCGTGCCAGTACATCAGAAGGACCCCCGCTGGTAAATGTTGCCGTACCACTGACTGCCCATGAGGCCCCGGAGGATATGCTATGTGCAGTGGAATAGGCTGGCTTCTGGACATACAAGTCCAACTAGTGGGATTAACTGGTTTTTTGTCTGGAAAGACCTAATGGGTCCACCCCTAATGGCACTCAACATAGCATGGGGTGACAGATCTGTACTGTGACTGCTGACCCCTGGCTAGGCCACCAGAATGTTTCTTTCATTTATTTATTTATTTTTGGCTGTGCCATTCAGCAGAATGTTTCTTTTTTAAAAATTTATTTATTTATTTATTTATTTATTTATTTATTTATGGCTGCGTTGAGTCTTCATTGCTGCGCGAGGGCTTTTCTCTAGTTGCGGCGAGCGGGGGCTACTCTTCATTGCAGTGCATGGGCTTCTCATTGCGGTGGCTTCTCTTGCTGCAGAGCACAGGCCCTAGGCGCGTGGGCTTCAGTAGTTGTGGCACGCGGGCTCAGTAGTTGTGGCTAGTGGGCTCTAGAGCGCAGGCTCAGTAGTTGTGGTGCACGGGCTTAGTTGCTCCGCGGCATGTGGGATCTTCCCGGACCGGGGCTCGAACCCGTGTCTGCTGCATTGGCAGGCGAATTCTTAACCACTGCGCCACCAGGGAAGCCCAGAATGTTTCTTTTGAAGCCAGGCCTTCCCCTCCCCGTGGATGTGGCTCTGGGTTTGTGAAAACCAGGGGTGGCCTTGCCTTTCTTATAACTGGACAGGATACTTGCTGCCATTGACTCCCTTTCCATTGACCCAGTAAGTGCTTGGCTCCAAAATTTGCCCACATCCTGGCAAATGACTGTTCTGAGCGTACTAGGTATCTTACCCTTGATACTCCTCGGTTGCTGCTGTCTGTATTGTATTGTGGTATCTGGTTGCAGTGCCCCCTACATGCCTGACCCCAAGGATATTGCGGAAGAGGAGTGGACCAAGATCATAAGGGCCGTGCAGGGTACGTAGGGGTGGAGCGTGTGGCCACGCCACTCAGGATGGCTGTTCTCTTGCTCTCCTCCATCCCCTGCTCGACCAGGGCCTGCTTCACCTACACCTACTCACATGACTGACCTTCTTGCTACTAGCCCCAGGCCCCAGCTCGTGATTATTCTTATCAAAGGGGTGGTGAGGGGCCTGCCCATCTGCCGGTTTCCCTGGTAACTAATGAGCCCACCTGAAGTCAATTCCCCCTACAACTGGTAACCTCCCCTTCCTCCTGGGAGTGAAGACTGCCTCCACGTCCTGCGGAACACGGAACACACACCGTGGGGTGTTGCTCCAGGACCTTGCTTCCCTCCCCCTTCCATTAAACCATTGATGTCCAGAAAGAAAGAAGGAGAGAGGGAGGGGAGGGGGAGAGAGAGAGAGAAAGAAAAAGGAAGGAAAGAAAGAACGAAAGAAAGGGAAAGAAAAGGAAATCTGGTTCACTGTCCTGTTTTCCCACTTGGCCCAATGCCGCAATGTTTTGCTCATAGCTGCTCAAATAATGCCTCCCAGAGGACATTAGTAATTTTTCACAACTGTGTTTACCCTTTTGACTGAGAAGCTTGTGGGTGGTGATGAATGTTTTTGTTTTTTTTGCAGGTACACACATTCTTTCCCAGACGGTTGTCATCACTCAGCCTAACTTTGCTCCAATTTATAGGTTTTCTCCAACTCTGTTTTTCTTAGTAACACTTACTAAAAACTTCTTTAGTCTCCCTTAGAAGTTATTTGGCTTGTTACTAATTGTAAGCTCATCAGACCAAGCTTCAGGCCAGGACTGTATTGAGGCTGAGAAGACTTGAGCGTGGAAGGGCTGGGGTAGCGTCACATGCAACGGGCCGGCTGTGCCCAGCGCATCACCCGCCTGGCGCCTGGGCCTCTCTGATCTCCTTCTGAGCCCTTCTTGGCCCCGCGTTCTATTCCTCAACCTTGCGTTCCGTGATCCGGCGTTTCTTTGCCAACTAACTCACTTGGTTTGCCGTTTTCGTTAATAGTTTCACCTCTAGGGAAGTGGTTCTCAACTGGAGTGACTTGGCACCCAAGAAACATTTGGCCACGCTTGAGGCATTTTTGTTGTCACGAGTGGAGGTGGGTGAGGGCTACCGGCATCGAGTGTGGAGTGGCTGGGCGGCAGGTGAACAGCCTGCAGTATACGGGACAGCCCTCACGGCGGGAGAGTTACCTGGTCCAAAGTGTCAGCAGCGCTGAGGCTGAGGTTGAACCCCCTGCGCTCTAGGTTCTGGCCTTTGACCCCAGTCTCCAGTCTTTGAGTGGCCTCAGGCCGTCCTGCCAGCACCCCCGGACACCACTGTCCTTCCTGGGTGGCAGGCTCCGCAGGACTATGACAGAGCTTCCGAGGGTGAGGACAGTGGCTCGTTCTACACCCGAGCTCACAGCAAGCTTAGCACCCAGAGGACGGTCCATGCAGGGTTGTTTAATGAAAAACAGTAGAATGTGAAGTTTAAAGCACTAATTGAAGTCCATTCTCAACGACCCTGCAGCTCAATTTATAGTGGCAGCTGCTGCTGAAAGCAAGATTATGAAATCCCCGAAGCCTGGACCAGAGGTGGAAAGGCTCTTGTTCTGGGCGGGCTGGGCAGATCTGGCAGCTTTTCCCATCAGGAAATACAGAAGAGGGACTGGGGAGAAATAAGAGCTGCCTCGGGCTTTAACAGAGTGTTAAACAGAGTGTTTTGCTCCCCCCCTCACGCCCTTGGAGAAAGGGGGTAGGGGTGCATGCAGCTTGTTCACTGAGGGTGAACTTGGACACCAGAGCCCGCTTTTCTTTCTTTCTTTCTTGGCCACGCCGCTTGGCATGTGGGGTCTTGGTTCCCCGACCAGCGATCGGACCGTGCCCCCCGCGGTGGAAGCGTGGAGTCCTAACCGCTGGACCGCCAGGGCAGTCCTCAGAGCCCACTTGTCGTCACCACGTTTCTGAAGTGCGGGCACCAGCTGGTCTTGAAGGGAGCGCGGTGAGCGAGCATGAGCCAGGCCACCCTGGACGCCGCGTGCGTGGTCAAAGGAGCATCCACCCGGAACGGGGGCCGGGGGCCAAACAGAGGCGCCGTCCTGCCTGGGCAGGGGCAGGGGGTCTGTGGCAGAGAGCCAGTCGGGGTGAGGCTGAAACAGACATGTCCCCTTTACGAAAACTCACCACATGTGGGGGCCGTTAAAATGGAGTTGAGTCAGGCCAAGAGAGACTGCCCTTCTCCCTCAGCCCCTTGTGGCTGGAGCTGGCGTCGCTAGGACCTGAGACCAGATGACACCTGGGTGGGAGCCCGCTGAGAAGGGCCATCCCTCCGGAGTGCAGACTCCCCTTCCTCTCCCTGCAGGTGGCCGCAGCCAGCCTCTGAAGGAGAAGGGAGGCCTGCGGGAGGCCTAGGGGGGAAGGAGACCCTGTGATTGCGATGATAAACTCCACGATGGCTGACGTTTTGATAACCAGATTGGCTTACAGAAACTACTGACCTGCTGTATTAGTTTGCTAGGGTGGCCATAGCAAAACACCACAGACCGGGTGGCTTAAACAACAGAGGCTTATTTCCTCACAATTCTGGAGGCTGGGAGTCTGAGATCAAGGTGTTGGCAGAGTTGGTTTCTTCTTAGGTCTCTTGCCTTGGCTTGTAGGCGGCCTCCTGCTTGCTGTGTCTTCGTGTGTGTCTGTGTCCTTACCCCTTTTTATAAGGACGCCAGTCGCACTAGTTCAGGGCTCACCCCAGTGCTCTCATTTTACCTTAACTACCTTTTCAAAGGCTCTGTCTCCATAAGTCTAGGCCTGTGAGTCTGTTGCTGTTTTGTAAGTTCATTTGTATCATGTTTTTTAGATTCCACATAAAAGTGATATCATATGATATTTGTCTTTCTGTGTCTGGCTTACTTAGTATGGTGGGGCGGGGAGGGATAGACTGGGAGTTTGGGGTTAACAAACACACTACTATGTAGAAAATAGATAACCGACAAGGACCTACTGTGTAGCACAGGGAACTCTACTCAATATTCTGTGATGACCTATATGCGAAAAGAATCTGAAAAAGGATGGATAAATGTATATGTATAACTGAATCACTTTGCTGTACACCTGAAAGTAACACAACATTGTACATCAACTATACTCCAATGTAAAATAAAAATTAAAAATAAATTTTAGAAAATGAAAAAGTGCCTGATACAAAACATAAAAGGCTCTGTCTCCAAATACGGCCACCTTCTAAGGTACTGGAGGTTAGGACTTCAACACATGAATCTGGGGGGGACACAGTACAGCCCACGATAGCGGAATTAAGTTCTAAAGTGGTCTGGGATAAAACTAAGATATCTGCTCAAGGGGGACCGGAGTGTTCGGGGCGAACGTGGAGAGCAGGAGATGTGCTGGTTTGTGCGCCACTGGGAGGCTACTCTTCAAATGCAATGGAAGAGTAACTGATCAGCCTTCTTTCACGATCAGCCAGAGCACCTTACGCCAACGAAAAGCTGACTAGTTCCTTAAACTAACTTAATGTTCTTAAGGTTAAAAATACCTATAGGCTTATTGTACATGCTTTTATCCAATTACCCACCAAAGGGCCGGTGCAGATGCAAGCCAGCACCGCAGTAAGGTGGTGCAGGCCCGGATGGGGAGTGTGTGCTGGGACGTGCCTGAGATGGGACTCAGCGTCCGTACCGTTCTCCGTGTACCAAGTTGTGGCATGAATCTCCGTGGTGTGTGAGGCCATGCATCCTGCACGCCTCCTCTGGTCCCTCAGAGTGGACCCCGGGGTGGGGATGCAGCCCCTGGCATATGCTGGCCAGAAGACGTAGCTGGCCTGAGCTCCTTATGCTTGGCCGCTGCCCTCAGTGGCCAGTGTCAGTTCATCCTGGATGGCTCTTGAGAGTTATTCTTAGAACTGTGCCCATGAATTCAACCTCACTCCATGATAAGTCCTGGGCTATTCATTGGAATTCTGTGGTATAATGACTAACAAATCTCCCCACCCCTTACACAGAATGCATTGCCCATGTTGTGTTTTACCTGGTGTGATGGTTAATTTAAGGTGTCAACCTGGAGGATGTTTTGGGTGAGCTTAACATTTAAGTCAGTGAATTTCTGGGGAAAGCAGATGGTCCTCTCAAATGTGGGTGGGCCTCATCCAATCAGTTGAAGGCCGAAAAAGAACAAAAACTGACCTCCCTCAAGCGAGAGGGAGTTCTCCATCAGATTGCCTTCACACTGGCTGCACCACTGGCTCTCCTGAGTCTCCAGCTTGCTGGGCCTCTCACTACATACAGATTCTGGGTGCGCCAGCCTCCATAATTGCGTGAGCCAATTCCTTACGATACATCTTTCTCTTGATATATACACCCAACCCGGCCGTTCTGTTTCTCTGGAGAACCCTGACTGACACGCCTCGAGTGGTGATGATGGTGGGTGGTTCATTCCCCTAAAGGGGCAGACGTTGCCTCGTTTTTAGGGAGGGATCTTATGGAGGCATTTCCTGGACTCTAAATCTGAGACCACCTTTCTTTTCACCCTTCCTCCATCCTGTTCTGGTTTCTCAGGTTCATGGCCAGCCAGTCTCATTCTCTCCATAGACAAGGGTGGGAAGGTCCCTCAGGTGGGATGGGGCCAAGGGAAGCTCCAGAAAGCAGGGTCTTCCCTGGGGCTCAGAAGCACATGTGGTGAAGGGGCAGATGACCCAAGGGAGAACAGAGGACCAGTTCAAGCCTCAGGGCCGAGAGCTAAGACCTGACTCATCTGCAAGAGATGAGGCCGGAGATCGATCAGGAGTTGAGAAGACAGGAGTAAGGTGGGAAACAGCATAGGAGGGGGAAGTTTCAAACACTGAGCTGCGAACGAGACAGGGTTGAGTTCAACTTTACTGGGCGCAAGGGATGTGGCAGAGGGTGTGGCAGCTGTTTAAAGGCACAGCGATGTCAGTGTTAATAGAGCAGTCCATTCGAAGCCCAGCTCTACTACCTACTGGCTCTGTGTGTGACCTTGGTCAAGTCACTATCTTTGTGCAAAAGAGGAACAATAAGCCACTCTACAGAGATGCTGTGTGAATAAGAGATGATGTGGAGCATCAGAACCGGTACTCGGCACACACTGAGGACCGACTCAGTTACGTCAGTTCCCTTCGCCCTTTGTGGATACGATCGACCGACCACCCGTCTTGTTCAATGAAACACTTCTGTTCTGAGTCAAGCTTCCCCTTTCCCTTCTAGTAGTTAATGTGTTCTTTGAGGATGCAATCTAATTATAATTAGCCCGGTGACGCGGGGGAAAAAGCTCACTTTGAAACCATTGTTAATGATACTATATCTCTACCATCTTCTCTTTTAGCCTAGATCACTGAGTTCATTTTAGCAATTTAAGTACTAGGTCCTATTAGCAATCCCAGTTACGCAAAGGGAAAGTTGGTAAGGCAGTTCTCACTTAGATTCCTGCCTGGATAAGGTTTGTGATACAAGGGGTGAAAAGGAAAAGAGAGAGAGAAAAAAGAGGGAATGTAGCTAAAGTCATTCCATAAATGGTCAGAGTTCATAGCCAAGCACGTGAAAATATGTCTTGTAGAAGGATATGTGGCAGAGACTATTTTCCAATCCACTGTTCATTTTCCCTGTAGCTAAGGGATTCCACATTTTTTTTCTTTTTTAAAAAAATTAATTATTTTTTGGCTGCTTTGGGTCTTTGTTGCTGCACGCGGGCTTTCTCTAGTTGCAGCAAGCGGGGGCTACTCTTCGTTGCGGTGCGCGGGCTTCTCATTGTGGTGGCTTCTCTGTGGCGGCGCACGGGCTCTAGGCGCGCGGGCTTCAGTAGTTGTGGCTCGTGAGCTGTAGAGCACAGGCTCAGTAGTTGCGGTGCACGGGCTTACTTGCTCCACAGCATGTGGGATCTTCCCGGACCAGGGCTCAAACCCGTGTCCCCTGCATTGGCAGGCGGATTCTCAACCACTGCGCCACCAGGGAAGTCCTCCACCTTTTTTCAGACTGGAAAATTCAGCCAAATGACTATGTTTTCCAGCCTCCTCTGTAGTTAGATGCAGCCTTCTACCTAAATTCTGATTGGAATTTGTTGGGTGAATATACTACAAAGGATCCTTAAAAGGGAGACAGCTGAGGCCCACCTTTTGTCCTTCCCTCTTCATGGAAAGAAGGTGAGATGGCTGGTGCTCTAGAAGCTTTAATGGATCAGGAGGCAACTCTGAGGACAGAGGAACCTGGTTCCTTGATGACTTTATGGCACTTTCATCCCAGCCCTGGACTACCTACTCCAGATCTCATTTACGTGAGGGAATACACTCTTCTGTGTTTGAGACGCTGCAGCTGGATCTGTTATTAGAATATGAATGCAATTAATAACTGGCTCAAAATGAATTTCTCTCAACCCACATTTTTCCTCCTCCAGCCAATGTGTTGATCCAGACTGTGGTGGGTCTGAAGGTGGCTGTGAAGTAGTCTTGGGCAGTTTATTAAAGAGAAATCCATAATTATGGTGCCCTGATGTGGCAGATGACATCCTGAGCTGGCCAGAGGAATTTGGGACAGACTCCAGTCAACAGTAATTTAACACCTTGGGCCAACTGAATGAGTACTTCTTATAGTGGTCAGCTATAAAAGAAAAAGAGGCCTGTTACTGAGTGTAAGACATTTCTCATTACCTCCTGTAACCCCCAAACCCTTGGTCTCAATCCTGATTACGCTTGCAATTGGGGTCGTCTTCTGGAAGGATGTAGCTGATGAGAGATACGATGTTAGAGACACTTTTACTTGACTGCTAATGTCACTTCCCCACACCTCGATCTTTGTTGCTTGCTCAGAAGGGCATGTGGGGGGAGCGTGGTCAATTTAAATCTCAAAGTGTCATCATTAGTACAAACAAGACGTACATCGATGCGGCCTGACTGGGCTCAGTCTCCTAATAGTGATATTTTGTTCTCACTGGAACAAGTCCTTTTATTAGTGACTGACCTGTCACTGAATTCTGTTGTTCCATCCTTCAAAATGCTTTCCTTCCAGTTCCCACAGCTATTAGCCTAAAACCGGCCCTTAGAACCTCATGCTAGGATTCATGCAACAGTTTTCTAACTAGCCTGCCCCTCAAATCAATGCCAGACTTGCTCGCCTGAAAAACTGCTTTCAGTGTGCCTCACTTCAGCTAAAGTGCCTTTCAGTTTCCTGTTCCCAATCACATGTTTGAGTTTTAAGGACATCCATCAGCTGGTCCCAACTTGAATTTCCTCCTGCATCTGGTGACATGCTCTTACGTCCACCTGACTGCCAGCAAGCCCTGCCCTTTCTGTGAAGCCCTGCTCCGTGGTTCCCCTTTCTGTCCCCCTGGTCCTCCCAAAGCCTAGTCATCCTTAGGGCAGGGGTGGGGTGAGGGTTGTGAAGGGGGTGGAGGAAAGTAACCGAAACTCTATTCGGCCCCTGTTATCTGCTTCCTTTCATTTCATTCTATTCAGTAAAGGCCCAACTCAGGCCAGTAACAGTGTAAAGCTTTCTTAACTTCTTTACAGGCAGGATTTACACAATTCAGGATTGTTTTGTTAATTGTTGAGAAAGCATTTGATACTTACAGCTCATTAGATATAGGACACTGCAGGAAAGAATCCTCTGTTGTACTTTTTTTATATTCTCCCAACAAGCACTCAAGACTTGACTGCTAAGGCCTGGTCATCAAGAAAGTATGAACTTTGGGTTCCAGTCCTGACCCTTTCACTTATTAACCGTGTGACCAGGGCAACGTGCTCATCAAGCTCCTTGAGCTCATTAACCGTCACCTGGAATCAACGATACCTCTCCTGGGGTGAAATAAAGATAAATGTATGTAAACCCTGCAGCGCAGTCCCTGACACGTCGTGAGTGCACGGTAACACTATTATCAGGCCTGGCGGAGGTCCCAAGGTCAGTTCACTGGGAAACAAAGGTCGCTCCGGGCAGTGGCTGGAGGGACAATGGCCCTACACCATACCAGCGCCAGGGCCCGCCTTCCTGGGGGACCTCACAGGCCCGCTGGGGCGCTCCGAGGCCGCTCAGGGAAACACGAGTCTTTCCCCCACGGGGGGGGGTGACCCGGACCCCGGGGCTGCGACCCCGCGACAGCAGGAAAGCTGCGGGGACTCTGCTCCCGACAATTCCCTCGCACGCAGGCGCAAGCTGAGCCTCGACCTGCGGGCAGGGCTGGGCGGTGCCTTCGCGGGGCGGAGCTTGGGGCCGTACCATCTCACACGACGTGGGGATGGCGGCCTTTCCTTTGGCGATACTGCCAGAAGCGCGCAGGGGTGCACCGCTTTTCGTCTGGCCGCTGGGGAAAGTGCCGGGTCTCCCTTCCTCGCGTTCCCTGGGCCCAGAGCGCGGGCGCGGGGCCCTTCGGCCCCTGTGCCCCAGAGTTGGAAGCGGCGAGCGCAGGGGGCGGGGTCGAGGCGGGCTCAGGGGGCGGGGCCGCGGGGGCGGCGGTGTACTTGCTGCGCAGCCCGCAACTCAAGCCCATCCTCGGCTGTCAGCGCGGCGGTGCGGTTCGAGCTCGAAGAGGCCTGCGGGCGGCGTCCACCATGTTGTGCCGGGCGGCGTGCAGGTGAGGCGCCGGGCGGCGTGCGCAGAGGGGACGCGGCCCCGGTCCCACGGGCCAAGAGGCGCGGACGGTGGCCTTGGCGGGTCAGCGCGGTGGCTGCCGCTGCCCCCCACCGCCTCCCGCTCTGCCTCGCCTCTCGCGCCGGCCACGCGGGTTCCAGGGCACCTTCGGGGACCCGGCGTCGCAGGGCGTGGCGAGAGGCCAGGCCTGAGGGCAGGTGTCCGCCGAGCGCGTGCAGGTGCCGCCGAGGCGCTGGACCGCAGCGTTAGTTTAATGGCAAAGACTGGACGGCGAGGGGGCCAACGACTGGAAGGGCCCCCCAGGGGCGCGGGTCTTTCTAGCCGGGTCTGCGGAGCCGGGCACGCGGCTTAACGGTTGCTGCCCGCGTCAGCCGATCGGGCTCTGTTTGCTGTCTTTCCAGCACGAGCCGGAAGCTGGTGCCGGGCCTGGGGGCTCTGGGCTCCCGGCTGAAACACAGCCTCCCGGACCTGCCGTACGACTATGGCGCCCTGGAGCCCCACATTAACGCGCAGATCATGCAGCTGCATCACAGCAAGCACCACGCGGCCTACGTGAACAACCTGAACATCGCCGAGGAGAAATATCGGGAGGCGCTGGAGAAGGGTGGGTGCCGGGTGGCCGGACTTCGAGAAACCGGCTACAGGGAACCGTGGCGGCGAGGCGGGTCTGCGTAAAGCCCGACCCCTGCTTTCAGTAGAACCGCTGCACGTGTTCGCACGTTGACTTAGGGAGCAGAATTCACAAGAAGAGCCGTTTGGGGAGGGGGGGGGAACTGAGACAGGCTTGTATTTATTTGCTAATCTTTGGAATTCAGTGAAAGTATAATGCGGAGTTGGTATTTGTTTTTGAAAGGAGCTCAGGTGACAAAACCAGTCGTGCGTGGAGTTTTTTTGTGTTTTGCATCTGGGGGCGTGTATGGGAGTACTAAGTCTTAACTTTTCTATACAAAATAGCATTACACTTTAAATCTGTTAATGTTAGTAATGTTAGTGGTTTGCACGAGGGAAGTAACTGACAGGCGTGTTTCCAGGCTATATGTATGGCTGAAACTGCTCAGTTAAAAGTGTATTTTTTTTCTTAAATATGTTTTTATCGAATTTCAGTCCTGTGTAATTTGTTGAGTGAATTTTAGACTGTGACATCTTGTTGAGTGGGGACATCTAGTGGAAAAATGTAGTATTTCAGTCTGGTTGTGTGTGAGGTAATAGGTAAACAAAAAGAAGAGGAAGTTACCACATTCTGGACGATTTACTTGTGATCTTCAGAGGGACCGCAAATACGGTAAAGGAAAAGGGTCTGAGTACGGGAAGAGGTTCTGTGATTTAGGAAAAAACAAATGCGGGAAGAATGTGGTAATGGGGAGAGGCTGGGATAAATCCCAGTTGTGAAACTGTTTCCTGCATGACAACATCTGACACCCGTGAACCCTTCTCTTCAATATTTTAAAAACAGCTTAATTTCCGTCCTTTTCTTGTGCAATCAAAGCTTTGCTTATTTAATGAAAGCCAATGGAAGAAAGGCTTTACTATATTATATTGTACTGTATTGCCTATAAGTTAATGAGTGTCTGTAGAGCTTTCTTTTATTTAAAAAATTATTTTAAAAATCATTAAGGAGTTAAATTTTCATGTTTGAAAATTGGGGAAAAAAGAGTGTAAGGAAAATAACATCATCAGTCTTATCGCATTTAAGTACGTAAATACTTTTCAAACAAAAGTACTTAACTTTTATTGTATTCAACAGAAAATTGGCTGTGAAGCCAGTGAAAATGTTGAGCTTCAGAAAAGTGTTCTTAAAAGCAGATATTAACCCCCCCAAATTTCTATTAAAATTTAAAAATTGATTAAGGGAACTTCACGAGATTGTGATTAGACTAGTTCTCAAGAAACATGTTTCTTTCCCATTAGAAATATTTAGTTATTGTTGACTTATTAAAAACCAATATAAAGCCTATATTTATTTTTAGGGTGATTCTCCAAGAAAAATCAGTAAGGGAAACACTGATCTGTCAGAAAGTTATTTTATAAACATAATGGCAACAAAAGTTAACATCTTAAACAGAACTCTCAAAGATTATCTGTGTATTCAGATATCATTGGTTCTCTCCGCCTTTCTGAATTGCTAAAAACTGGAGGTTTTATTGTTTCAGAAAGCTACATTTCTTACGTGTGTTCTTGGCGTGGGTCCCAACAACAGAAATGGGGAACTTGTATCGCTATTATGTAAGCTGCCCAAGGGCAGAGATCTCGGTGGTTCTCTGTGCACTTCACTTTGTCTCTTGGTGTCTCGTGAGTCATAAGAACGTAATACTTACTGGATAAGGGAATTCCCGTTGTTTCTAATAGTTCCGTTAGTCTGTGGCTTCTTGAAGGCATCAAGAAAAATATCTTATTTTGCCTCCATGTTTAGCAGGGTAGAAAAAACAGCTTCAAATATGACATTCTTTTTCAGTGTAGAGGTCAGAATTTTTCCGTGGAGCTCCGTTCAGCATTCGCGAGCGCCTGCTCCACGTGAGGCGGTCTGTTGGGCCTCGGGGACACGGCAGTGCACAAAAGTCCTTGTCCTCGCTGGAGCTTTCCTCCTAGTGGAGACACATGAACAAGTCAATGTGGAGTGTGCCGGGCCTGAAGTCCTATCGAGAGAGACAAAGTAGGGGAAGTGGTCTGGAAGCAGGGTGGGGATGGCCCATCTTACGATGTGGTTAGAGAAGCCTTCTGATGAGGTTGACGTTTCAGTGGAGACTTGAAGGAGCAGTGGGGGAGTGAACCATGAGACTGTCTCCGGGAAGTGCTCCAGCAAAGGCCTCAGCGGTCAGTGGAAGCCCTAAGCCGGGAGCATGCCAGGCCTGTCGTCTAGGTGCCAGGAGGCCGTGGTGGCCGGAGCTGGGCCAGCGAGGAGGTGCAGAGGGTCGGATGATGTGCACCTCTGTACCGATCGTAAGGACTTGGGGTTCACTCCGAGAAGAGCAGCCTGCAGAGGGCTTTGCCCAGACGTGTGCCGTGATCACTTGGGGGTCTAGAGGAGCCCTCTGGCCACTGTGTTGAGAATAGACTGTAGGGGCAGGAGTGGAAGCAGGGGACCAGTGAGAGCCAGGGGCACGAGTGGGGGGGTGGGCGGTGCTGCTGGTGGCACCATGGGCAGGAAGAAGGGGTGCGGTTCTGGATGTTTTCCGGAGCTGGCTGTGCTGGTGGGTGTGCTGGTGGGCTGATGTGGGGTGTGAGAGGGCTGGCGTGAAAAATAACCGTGTCATCAGAGATGTCCTGAGAAAACAGCTGGCACTCACTGAGGTGGGGAAGGCCTTTGGATGAGTAAGTTTGGGGTTGAAGATCCAGGGGTTCAGTTTTGAACAAGTTGAGGTTTTTGGTAATGTAACATTGAAGTATTTCCCAGTTGTTGTCTGGGAAATACTGGATGGTTGTCTATCTAGAAAATGGGAGTTGAACATTTTCCACGTAGTCTGTATACGGAACCATGTATTTTATAGCATTCCACTATTTTTTGTCTTTGTTCTCTTTCTTATTTCATTTACTGAAATCTTTTCTACCCAAGAAAACCGAGTTCTTTGAAGCCCAGGAGTGAATTTTCTACTAGCTTTGCCACCCCTGCTGGCTTCTCACTAGTTGTTTGGTACATTATTAATTGAACTGAAAATCCACTGGGACAAATATTTTGGGGAAGGTTTTTTTTGGGGTAGAGTCTTGAAATTGTGAAATTTGGGGACCAATAGGGATGTTACAATGGTCCAATTATCTGACGTTTTACAAAGAAAAAGAAATAGCGTAGAGAATGGTCCAAAAAGTAAGAATGTTTAAAAATGTGTTTTTATTTTAACCTTTCAGGTGATGTTACAGCTCAGGTAGCTCTACAGCCTGCAATAAAGTTCAACGGTGGAGGCCATATCAATCATAGCATTTTCTGGACAAATCTGAGCCCTAACGGTGGTGGAGAACCCAAAGGTTGGTTTAGATTGGTGCAGCCTTAGCTACGTTTTGTACAGGATAGGAATGACTTGATTTTCTTAAGTTACCTTAATTCTCCCTGAGGTATCGTATCGGCGTGTCTTTCACGGCAAGCAGTACAACAAAGTTGTAACTTTCAAAGGGACACATGCAAGAGTGGAGAATACATTCAGGGAATTATATCGTCAGATTTTATACACACACACAATGTCACATACAGTGTCATCTTTCTGTTGAAATGTACTGTACATTAGGGAAAGATTGAGAAACTTTGTTTTTAGAAAAGATGAACTTTCACTTACTAGCTCTAGGCCCTGGGACAAGGTGTTAGCCATTCTGTACCTTACTTTCTTCATCTATATGTTATGGGGATAATAATAGGGTTGTTTTAAAAATTAAAGGTTATTATAGAATAGTGCCTTTTGCTATTGTTTTACTACTCTTCCTAACTGATAAAAAGTCAGTTGTCCCAGAAAATTAGGTTTTCCAGGACAACTGCAGGTAACAAGGGAGTACAGAGCTGATGGCCTTGTTCACGCTGCTTATTTACTTGACCTCCTATGTAGCACGCAGAGACGCAGAACTTCAATTATCCTCCTCACCCCAGGGAAGGTATGGGGTGTAAATATAGCTCTCCTTTGTTTCTGCTCTTCTGGCAAGTACCTTAAGTTTCTGTGGCTTTTTTTTGTTTGTTTGTTTGTTTTTGTTGTTGTTGTTTTGCGGTACGCGGGCCTCTCACTGTCGTGGCCTCTCCCGCTGCGGAGCACAGGCTCCGGACGCGCAGGCCCAGCGGCCACGGCTCACGGACCCAGCCGCTCCGCGGCACGTGGGATCTTCCCGGACCGGGGCACGAACCCGCGTCCCCCGCATCGGCAGGCGGACTCTCAACCACTGCGCCACCAGGGAAGCCCTATTTTTTTGTTTTTAATCATGTTCTAGAAGGCATCTTGTGCACTTGAAATAAGCAATTTCATTTGGTAGTAAAGATGAATGGGGGAATAAATACGGGAAGCTGGACAATTTATTTTTTCTGAGTTAGGTCTTCAGACCGTGACTTAATACTTTTGAGGTGTTTTGAGTTACCAGAATACCAGGTACACCTGTATTCAGCCAGCAGGTTTTGGTACTCTGCCATTTTGTGTTATCTGGTACCACTTTATTCCATCATTTGTTCTTATAACAGATGATTACTTTTAAGCCAATAAAGTAAGAGAAGTGATATTTTGGGCCTAGTTGATTTAGTTGATGTGCTCAGTCTCGAATTGTATTCTGTATTGCTAAAGAATAAAAAGGGTGATAACTCTTAAAGTGTACCCTTAGTTCACTAATAGGCAGCATCACTCTTTTTAAAATGATGTAATTGAGATAGGAAACATCTAGGCTGCCTTGGAGAAGAAGCAAATCTCACCCATAACATTTTATTCCCAAATTGAAACGTAGAGTAGGTAGGGTAGAAGTCAAAGTAAAATCTTCTGTTGAGGGGAAAAAAGAAAGCTAATGAAAAATATTATTTCTTTCCTTATGGAAACAGCACTGTGAGTGAAGAAATCCCTCTAACATGTTTCAGCAACAAACACGTAAATTAAAATTGTGAGATGTTATGACCCTGGTGTCAGGACAGGAATAACACTGTTTTGTAGGCTCACTGGGTCATGTAGTGTTTTCCATGTGTTTCTAGTTGTGTCTGAGGCCATATGACAAGAATATTGGGATATATATAATAAAATATTTTATTATAATTGTTGCCATCTGTTCATTTGTGAGTGGTTTTGGGGTTTTTTTTTTTTTTTTTTTACTAGGGGAGTTGCTGGAAGCCATCAAACATGACTTTGGGTCCTTCAAGAACTTTAAGGAGAAGTTGACTGCCGTATCCGTTGGCGTCCAAGGCTCAGGCTGGGGTTGGCTCGGTTTCAATAAGGAACAGGGACGCTTACAGATTGCTGCTTGTTCTAACCAGGATCCCCTGCAAGGAACAACAGGTTAGGCTTAAGAATTATTACACGTTTATTCGGGAGAGGTGGTTCACTATAAAGCATTTACCATGAAATACGGAAGACTAGCAGTGTTCAAACCTACCCTGAGCACGTACTAAATTGAATGGATCTTAGTAGATGATACCCAGAGTCTTGTGGGAGCAAAAATCTTTCCAAGTCCTTGATATTTTATAAAATGAGCACATGTAGTTTTACAGATATATTAACAAAACATGTTTTAAACATAAACTCTGCTTCATTTGACAGAGAATTCGTATCAACCTACATAATAATTAAATGCACTAGAATAAAAAACTAAAATTAGATAAACAACGTGAAGGAGGAAAAGACACGTAGGCTGAGTCTGACTTCAGAGCTTGGACTCTCAACCCCTCTGCTGAGCACCTGTGGTCAAACTGGGACCAGAGCTCAGGTTTCCAGACATCTGCCTTCCTGAGGATTTTTTGGTGTAGGAGAAGATGGGGCTTAGAAGCTGCAGGCTGGGTTCACCAAATCCTATCTCATGTTGAGCCAGGTGGAAGTAGAAGCTCTTTAGGAAATAGTCATAAGGATCCAGCAGTTTGCTGGAACTTTGATGTGAGGTGATACCTTAGCATCCATCAGCAGTAGATCTCAGCCATATTTTCTGCCTCTACACACGTCAGGAGACTTGCTTACGTGACTCACTAACCTGGATATGTTCAGATTAGCCAGAATCTAAACAGCTCTTCAGGGAAGGTGAGATGCCACAGAATTTGGAAAAGCAACCACAGATGTGTGAGCCCTGAGCGCTCTTAAGAGTCAGGTACCACGGCAGGTCCGTCCTAGCGGCACCGTCTTCTCTCCTGCTTGAAGAAAGCCCATTGGAATGAAGATAAATGAAAGTTACGGTGATTTATTTAGGGGGAAAGTCATGTATAAATGTCGTTCCCTTAATTATAAGTTATTAGTGACGCACCTCACAATTGATTAGACATGCTGGTTGATGCTTGTTTTCCTAGAGGAGCGCTTTCAGTTTGGAGAGGTTTCTTTTTTTTTTTTTTTTTTTAACATCTTTATTGGAGTATAATTGTTTTACAATAGTGTGTTAGTTTTTCCTTTACAACAAACTGAATCAGTTATACATATACATATGTTCCCATATCTCTTGGAGAGGTTTCTTAAATGAATGTTTTATAGATTTAACTACTTCTTCACTTACACTTTTCAGAAACTAAATAATGTATCTTTTTCTTAAGCCTTACTCAGTTTTCCTTGTTAACTCAATTTTTATTATGTCTCATAAACACATTTATTTATTTATTTGAAGTAGATTTACAGTGTTGTGTTAATTTCTGCTCTACAGCAAAGTGACTCAGCTATGCATATGTATAATCGTAAATGCTTTGTATTCTCTGTGATTAATATCAGCCCAGGGGAGCAGAGCAGGTTTTCCATAGACTCCCTCAAATGCTCAACACCTTTGGAAGGTCCTCAGCCACACCCACAAAGAGAACACACCCTTCCTGAGACCCCTAGTGAGGACCACTGAAAATGGGCTCTTGGATAAAATCTGTTGATACTTTAAGAATAGTTGTTAAAATACTGTGGTGAGTTGATTTTCCCAAGTCTGTTTTATTTATTTTTACTGTTTATCACATTTTCTTCCAAAGAGTAAAGTTTAAAAGCTTTTTCTAGGATATTTCTTCTTCTTTTTTCTCTTATTGTTTTTTTATTTATTTTGCGGTACGCGGGCCTCTCACTGCCGTGGCCTCTCCCGTTGCGGAGCACAGGCTCCGGACGCGCAGGCTCAGCGGCCATGGCTCACGGGCTCAGCCGCTGCGCGGCCTGTGGGGTCTTCCCAGCCCGGGGCACGAACCAAGGCGAGGTGGACTCTCAACCTACGCCACCGGGGAAGCCCTAGGATATTTATTCTTATGCAAATTTCCTATTTACATAAGAAACTGAAAAATGGATGAGGGTGTTGTAAAGGGTAGTTTTTGTGTACTTAGGATAATTAAGGTTTAAAGCAAGAAGGTGCAGTGATTTAGAGTGAAATTCATAGTTTTTGTTTCTTTCCCCTTCTTTCCAATAGGTCTCATTCCACTGCTGGGAATTGATGTGTGGGAGCATGCTTACTACCTTCAGTATAAAAATGTCAGGCCTGATTATCTGAAAGCCATTTGGAATGTCATTAGCTGGGAGAATGTAACTGCGAGATACGTGGCTTGCAAAAAGTAAAACATCAGCCTTCACTGAGTACATCAAGCTCTTTATGACTATTTTTGTAGTAGTGCAGAGAACCACATATACCAGTAAGCTGCTCCATTGTAGCATTTCTGAGTGTGGCTTATTCAAATATTTGATAAACATAATTTAGTGCTGTGAATAATCTCTTTTAAAACCTTATTAGGCAACTGTTTGAAAATGTTAAATGCTTTGTATAATTTAATCTTTTGATTGAACATTTTCTTCAGAGAGCTACAATAGTTAGGAGATTATAATTTTCATCATAAAACCATGAAGAATGTTTCATCCCTATACTGTTGGGGTGTCTAAGGAAGCCTTTCTAATCCTGTTCTACAGAAAATCTGGTCTTTTGCCCCATTTGTTTAATAATAAAATATTAAATTTATTTCCCAAGTGAAATATTCAGTTTTCTATTGAAAATTGCTGTTTTTGTAAGTAATCCTCTGTCCATTATTACTTCTGGTGGATATCACCCAGTGGTCTTTAGTTACTTATTATTTTTTGTGTTTGTGTGGTACACGGGCCTCTCACTGTTGTGGCCTCTCCCGTTGCGGGGCACAGGCTCCGGACGCACAGGCTCAACGGTCATGGCTCACAGGCCCAGCTGCTCCGCGGCATGTGGGATCTTCCCGGACCGGGGCACGAACCCGCGTCCCCTGCATCGGCAGGCGGACTCTTAACCACTGCGCCACCAGGGAAGCCGTTTAGTTACTTATGATCACAGGTTATACAGGGTTAACACTAACCATTTTGTCATTAAAAATATATATAACTGGATTGCTAATTGAGAATTGCTTTATTATGAGAAGGAAATAGTAGTGCCTCTGAGTTTTTCTGTAGACGGAAAAAGACTTTTATGAAATTTTGTCCTCATAGAAATGTGTGTTGTCTGAGTGCTCAAAGTGGACAGATTAGGGCCTAGTTAATAAAGTCAGCGATCGGGATGGGCCACAGATCTGCTGGCCAGACACGTGCCCCTCTTCTTCGGGGGCTGCTCATGAAGCATCCCTCTCAAGAGAACCACACCTGGGCCAGGGCCTGCATTCCCAAGTAATGAAAGGCAAGGTGGTTTCAGGACGCAGTCAGGAGCGTGCCTTTCTGGGGAACATTTATCTTCAAAGATTTGTTTTTGAGTTATTTCATCCATTTTGATGTTTTTTGTTTCTTCTAGAAAATGTACAATCGCTATAGAAGCTTTATATTGTTTTATTGGTTTTTCCAATAAAGGGAAAAACCGTATCCCTAATATGGTGACAGGGCAGTCAAATGACTTTCCTGTTGAGTTTTTGTGAATGGAGCTGTTCAGTGCAGCAGGGTCCTTTCTGTATTTGGCTTCACAGTGTCAGGTGTTCCGTGTTCTTCATTATCTTCTCTCCTTATCGTTAATAGCTGTATAGTATTTTATCAACTGGACATTTCCTAATATATTTTACAGTTCTGTTACTGAAGATTTCATTTGTTTCTAATCTGATGATTACAGGTAATGCTATTCTGATACCCCACACAGGTTTTACCTTCTATTGGAATATTTTTCTCTATGTAGGTTTTTTTCTTAAACCTATTTCAGTAACAGGGTGTTTTCTCAAAGTTTATTTTTTCATTAAAAAAAATTTCCCCCTAACTTTATTATCCTTTTTTTTTTTTTCATGGAAAAATTGAGTGACTTAGCAGTTTCAATATTGAAGACTGAAGTTTTTTAAAAAATTTAAATTCAAGGCACTTTTCTTTTAGAATTCAGTTAGAAGAGTATTTAGGCTTTCTGAATTGTCAACAGTGTTAATGAGACTAGCGTTAACTGTATATGTGTGTGTGCTTGTGGATTGAAAACACTTCAGAGACTGATTGCCAACCTTTCTATACCACAGCAAAATGGCTTTAATGGAGCACAGCTGAGAGCCGTGTGACTTCTGCTTACATATATCCTATACACACATGTATATGCCTATATATATTAACAAGGCAGTTGTGTGACGGCTGGTTACATGTACCCTATACACACACATATATGCCTGTGTATATAAACAAAGCAGCTGTGTGACCACTGCTTACATATATCCTATACACACATATATATGCCTATATATTATAAACAAGGCAGTGAACTCTGTAAACAGACCATTGAGAAAATAGGACCTTTTTGAAAGATGGGCTTTTGAATACAAGTAGTCTTCTAGATCATGAACAAACAAAGATATGCAGAGACTACTGACTTATATAAAGCTTTAGGACTCTCATTAAGCTTTAAGATTTAAAAAAAATTCAATGTTGTAATTTCTATGGGGCTCTATATTTGCTTTGATTGTATCATGTGAGAACAAGGAAAAGCATACTGTCCTCCACTGCACTTTTGGATTTTAAGAGACTAAGATAACATACAGAGTAGAGATTTTAATCATCCAGCAGAAAATGAGACTCTGTAAGATTCTGTTTAGCCCTCTTTTTCATAGTAGAAAAGAAACAGAAAAGGTAAAACAACCGTTTTTTCTGGAAAGGGCCAGTACTGTTCACCCAGGAAGGATTTTTGTGACTGAATCAGCAGTGCCTGCTGTAGTCACAGACGCGCTTCAAAAATCTTAGCATGACTGGTGCTGCAGGGGAACAGGATGCAAAACAAATACTGTCTGTGAAATAGTATCTGTTGCTCAAACTGTTGTGTAATAAAACTTTGATATTGAGAAGTTACAACTTTATTACACACCTCAGATTCATGATTCTAAAATGAAATTTGAATTTCTGTGGAGTGCCTTTAAAAAGTAACATCAAAATCATAAAATCAAGATAGATGTGTGTTGTCAGTCGTATCTAAAACTAGGTATAAATACAAATTTTGTTTCCTGTTTTAATTTCAGGGGAACTACTGCTTGGGAAAGCTGTTCGGTAACTGTTTTATAAATTACTGTCTCTCTTTTTCAGTCATACCCTAATGATCCCAGCAAGCTAATGCCCTGTGTTCTAAGGTATGCATGGTACATACTAAAAATCCTGTAAGGTCCTGGAGAGTTTTCAGTTAATTATTCATTATAGAAGCATTTATTTTCATACTGTGTGAAGCTTTTTGATTATTAATAAAAGAATCTGTTAATCATCAAAGGAGGTCTGTATTAAGTATGTGTAGCAAAACACTTACAATCTTGCGATGCTTTGTCATTTTTACTGTAGGAAAGGAATAATAAATGATAGGTAGTTGAAATTTTACTCTAAAAACCCAGAAGGCATATGAATTCCATCTCTGGGAGGCATTCTTTTGTGCATGGTTCTCCTGACTGACTCCACCTTCTGGAGACTCTGATTTGGAGGGTCTCCATGGTTCATCTAGGGGAGGTGACGGGCAGTTTCCTCTACTTGGAGAATGCATAGCTTTCAAGGCCTGATTTCTACCAGTACAAGTTTGAGAGGTCTGAAGGTTATTTAAAAGCCCAAACAGCGAAAAACTTTTTTAGTCTGATTCCATCGTTTCTTTGGCAATACATTGGCCTTAAAAACTTTGTGGGTTTCTAACCCATTTTTATGTGCCAGTATCCACAATAAACATCCACAATGAAAAGTTTTAGTAGATGTACTAGATGTAATTTTTTTTCTAACATCTTTATTGGAGTACAATTGCTTTACAGTGGCGTGTTCATTTCTGCTTTATGATAAAGTGAATCAGCTATACATACACATATATCCCCATATCCCCTCTCTCGCACGTCTCCCTCCCACCCTCCCTATCCCACCCCTCTAGGTGGTCACAGAGCACCGAGCTGACCTCCCTGTGCTATGCGGCTGCTTCCCACTAGCTAGCTATTTTATGTTTGGTAGTGTATACATGTCCATGCCACTCTCTCACTTCGTCACAGCTTACCCTTCCCCCTACCCGCGTCCTTAAGTCCATTCTCTACGTCTGTGTCTTTATTCCTGTCCTGCACCTAGGTTCTTCAGAACCATTGTTTTTAGATTTCATATATATGTGTTAGCATACGGTATTTGTTTTTCTCTTTCTGACTTTCTTCACTCTATGACAGACTCTAGGTCCATCCACGTAGATGTGAGTAATTTTTACCCTTGCTTCCTTACTCCGTCAACGTAAGAGCAGCTACCTTGAGCTGAAGGTAGTTAAAACAATAAGCTCGTGGGGGAAGCCCACATCCTTCATCTTTGCTTTAGGGCTGAGACTTGAGCATTTGCTCAAAGCCTTTTTCAGTCTTAACATCTTTTACTGTTGCGGTTTAGAAGTAGTCAGCTTTCCCAGGCTTTGAGGACCCAAGTTTCTGAACTATATTTCCTTTCATTTCTGCTTGCAGACTGGCCAGTTCTTTCCTGAAGGCACCAATGACATCTTGCTAAAGGGGGAAATAAAAGCCAACACACAGGGTCAGTCTGGTTCTTCTCGAATATTCTAGAGCTGCAGTGGCTGTGCCTTTCACGTTACTGCAGGAAGCAGGTTTACCGCATGATCTGCCACTGGGAAACACGGCTTTCCAACTTTTCAGCTCCGGATACCAATTTTCTCACTGGCCGCTAAGCCAATGCCACATAGTTTGAATTTTTTTTTTTTTTTTTTTTTTGGCTGGGACAGTACCCATTTCAAGGTCCTAGTATTTGAATTAATTTGGGTAACAAACAAACTGCTGCTTTGACAGCAAACTCCAAATATATAATGGCTCAAATACAACAGATTTTTTTTTTTCACTCAGGTAAAGTGTGTAAGTGTTTCTGGTTGTAGCGCCGGAGCTTTCTTCCTCGCAGTGATTCGGGGATCCAGGCTCTTTAGCTCTTACTGCTTTGCCGTCCCAGTAAGTGCCATCTGAGGAGCTCTTGTCACCGTCATTGAGCCTCTGGAGTGCAAACCAGCATGCAGGTCACGTGTATGAAGTTTTATGGGCCGGGCCTAGAGCTGGTGCCTGTGTGTCTGCTCATATTTTACTGGTGACCACGGTGCACCTAAACACAAGGAAGGCTGGGAGGAGAGCTTAGCTCTACTCCTGTGCCCAGAAAGGACAAGAAACAGCCCATCTCTCTACTGCTTTGCGATTCTGAGCAATCTGTTTGACCTCTCCAGCTTCTCAGCTGACCATAATGGGTTTTTGTGAGTTTACGGGGTCTGGCACGAAGGGAGCACTGTTGAGTATAGCTATCATAGAAGTTCTTTTACGTGTGGCTCCTCAGTTTTTATCTTGTCTGATTCAGCCACCCTGCAGGGAAGGCAGAGAGAATGCAGACTCGGGGACAGATTCGTACCTGGGATTCTGGTGGCCTGTTCTGGGATCCTCTGCCTGCTTTAGTGTTTTCCACAACAGTGCGTTATATTCTGAAAGAATACCTTAATGTGTACGTCCTAAGCTGGGGCGGGGGAAGTGTCTTCATTTAGGAAAAAGCTGAAATACCCAGATCTATTAAAGCGATTCCACCAATGTTTTGATTTACTTCTCCATCTGCATGTTTTAATTACACCCTTTCATTTCCTCCCCAGTACCAAAACATAAAACTGCTTACAAAGCAATTTTTTCCTAAAAAGCCTATTACTTGGTTAAGCCTTTCTGGGAGAAGCCAAAAGTGAGTATTCCCCCCATTCCCTACCCCCACCCCCACCCCCCAAAAAAGGAAGAATCAGATGGGAAAGGGTGTGTGGCTTTAATTTCTAATTTTTTAGACTTAACCACAAAATACTTAAAGAGTAAGATTCTTGGGACTTCCCTGATGGCACAGTGGTTAAGAATATGCCTGCCAATGCAGGGGACACAGGTTCGATCCCTGGTCTGGGAAGATCCCACATGCCACGAGCAACTAAGCCCACGGGGCATGAGTACTGAGCCTGCGCTCTAGAACCCGCGAGCCACAACTGCTGAGCCCGCGCGCCTACAGCCCGTGCTCCACGACAAGAGAAGCCACCACAATGAGAAGCCTGCCCACCGCAACGAAGAGTAGCCCCCGCTCGCCGCAACTAGAGAAAGCCCGTGGGCAGCAATGAGGACCCAACACAGCCAAAAATAAAGAAATTTATTTTAAAAAATTATATATATTTTAAAAAAAGGGCTTCCCTGGTGGCGCAGTGGTTGAGAGTCCGCCTGCCGATGCAGGGGACACGGGTTCGTGCTCCGGTCCGGGAAGATCCCACGTGCCGCGGAGCGGCTGGGCCCGTGAGCCATGGCCGCTGCGCCTGCGCGTCCGGAGCCTGTGCTCCGCAACAGGAGAGGCCACAACAGTGAGAGGCCCGCCTACCACAAAAAAAAAAAAAAAAAAAAAACCACATAAAAAAAAAATAACCAAACTTGCTCCAAAGGGAGCTCTGGATTATGTCTACTGCCAAGTCTGCTCATTTCTGAGTCTTTCCGTTTCAGTAAATGGCAGCATCTCATAGCTTGAACCCAGAACCTAAGTTACTCTTGAGTCTTCTCCTTCCTCACTCTTGTATCCAATTTAGCAGCAACTCTGGACATTTCTGCTTTCAAAATATAACTTCCTCATATCTGTATTCTCTTACGTGCGTTTCCTCCAAAATGTTTTCTCCAAAACGCCCCCTAAACGGGTTTTCAGCTTCCATCTTACCTCTCTAGAACTTCATTCTTTTGTAGACACCCAAATAATCTGAGAAGGGTCCACTCTTTCTGCTGAAACCTTGCCAGTGACGTTCCTTTGCTCTTAGAATACAGTCCAGAATTCTTTACCAAGACCTTCAGGGCCTTGCACGGTATGGCTCTTCCCTGCATTTCAATCTCATCTCACATCACCACCCCTCACTTCTCACACTCCAGAGGCCTGGACTCTGCATTTCCAAGTCCCCTCCCAGTTCCTTTGTACCTTTGGGCCTTTACCCCTGCTGTTCCCACCTCCTGGGAAGCCATTCTTTCCTTCTTCCCACGGCCATCCTTCCACACAGAGACCACCTGGACCTGTGTAATCCTATGTATTTCCTTCCTAGGACAGTCTGTCATTCTCTTGGCTACTTATTCCTTTGCTTGTCTGTTACTTGCATCTCCCCATTAGCACGTAAGCATCGTCAAGGCCATGCATAGCTGAATCTCTCTCCGGGCCTGTGTCTAGGGTATAGGCGGTGCTCAATGCACAGCTCTCCTCTTCATGTGGCAGGCCCTACGGGGGTCTTCCCAATGCAGCTTGAAACCCCGCAGACTAGAAATTCTCTATGCTTCCTATTGGTTCCAGAGTTTGTGGTCCTCCTGAACTAAATGTAAATCAAATATAATACCTTGATTAATACTCATGAGGTTGGAGTGATACAGGGACATAGAGCCTGGCAATTTAAGCGTTGCAGCTGTCTTCATGGAATAAGTTTTCCACTAGGAAGTTAACACTCTGTCAGTCTTAGTCTGCTTGGGCTGACATAACAAAATACCACAGACCTGACTCAAAGAGCAGAAGTTGATTTCTCACAGTTCTGGAGGGTGGAAGTCCAAGATCAAAATGCCAGCTGATTCGGTTCCTTGAGAGCACTCTTCCTAGCTTGCCACTTGCTCCCTGCGTCCTCATAAGGGCAGAGACACATCTGTTTCTCTTCCTCTTCTTATAAGGCCAGAGTTTTATCTAATTAGGGCCCCACTCTTAGGGTTTAACTTAACCTTAGTTACCTCCTAAAAACCCTGCCTATAGATACCGTCACATTGTGAGTTAGGGCTTCAACCTGTGAATTCGGAAGGAACACAGTTCAGTTCACAGCAGTCTCTGATCTCTTTAAGCGCTTTCTCTCTTTTTTTTTTTTCAGTACCTCAGCATTCCATGTGAGCAGTGGATCTTTGTACGAATCATAATATTACTGTAAACAGGTCAAGTCCTAATGATTCAAGAAATCTGATAGAGGAAATAAGTTTACATCTTTAAGACAACTGTATAAAATCTTCTGATATACTCAAAAACATCTCATCTCAGTTTAAGGGACATTTGTACTTAAAGAATTTTAAGGAGAATTTCCAGGCTTTTGAGGTTTTAAACTAAGCACAAACTTTGTTTTTCTAGTTTTTCTTTTTTCTTTCTTTCTTTTTTTTTTTCCTGAGTATAAGATCTGCATATTTCCTGATTATAGAGGTAGGAAATAGAAGAAATTAATACTTCAATTTTGTTTTAATTTAATACTTGTACGGAGCTCCCTTTTCCCACTCACATTAAAATCTAACTCAAAACACATGAATTTGTAACACCTCAAATGCTGAAAAGATGTGGGCAGCTATACGCCCGATTGTCTATTATTCTTTCTAGTTTGGTTACATTCAGTTGTCATTATGGTTATTGGTGAAATAGAGATGGAATGTTTAAAAATAGACTATGTTTGGGCTTCCCTGGTGGCGCAGTGGTTGAGAGTCCGCCTGCCGATGCAGGGGACGCGGGTTCGTGCCCCGGTCCGGGAAGATCCCACGTGCCGCGGAGCAGCTGGGCCCGTGAGCCACGGCCGCTGCGCCTGCGCGTCCGGAGCCTGTGCTCCGCAACGGGAGAGGCCACGACAGTGAGAGGCCCGCGTACCGTAAACAAACAAACAAACAAAAAGTAGACTATGTTTGAGAGTTGTTTTAAATTAACAGCAAAACTGAGCAGAAAGTACAGAAATTTCCTATATACTCCTTGCCTTTCCACCTTGGCCTCCCTCGTGGTCACCCTCTCCCGCAAGAGTGGTACATTTGCCACAACTGCTGAACCTACACTGACACTTCATCATCACCCGAAGCCCACAGTTTACATTCGAGTTCACTCGTGGTTTTATATGATTTCTGATTGGACAAACGTACAATGACATGAACCCACGATTAGAGTATCATACAAAATAGAGTCATTGCCCTAAACATCCTCTGTGTTCCACCTATACAGCCTCTTCCTCCAAAGCCCTGGCAGCCACTGATTCTTTTTACTCCCTCCATGGCTTTGCCTTTTCCAGATGTCCTAGAACTGGAATCACGACTGCGTAGCCTTTTCAGATCATCTTCTTTCACTTGGTAAGATGCATTTAAGGTTCCTCTAGGTGTTCTCATGGCTTCAGAGCTCATTTCTTTCTAGCGCTGAGTAACATTCCATTGTCTGGATGGACCACAGTGTATTGATCTCTTCACCTACTGAAAGCTTCTGAGTCTTGGCGAATAGAGCTGCTATACACATCTTCGTGCAGGTTTCTGTGTGGATACAGATTTTCAACTCATTTGGGAAGATACCAAGCGGAGTGCTTGCTGGATCATATAGTCAGGGCATGTTTAGTTTTGTAGAAATGTAATTTTAAAATTAACAAAATAACTTTTAGATGGTTAAATGTTCACCCCACCATAAGGGTGTCCGACGAGGGTGTCAGGCCAGGAGGGTGCATACTGGGCTGAGATCCAGGGGGGAGCTGCATCTGTTCAGTTCCCACAAAGCTACCCCGGGAGCTGCCTTAGATCTTGTTAGCAGTCTTTTTCTCCTTGGGGCCTGGCCTGGTATCTGTTCTTAGAGCTAGTTTGCCCATTTCTTCTTTTTCCGAGAGAATTCATCTTCTCCAAGTTTGCTGGGATGGGGAGGGGAAAATGTTGTGTCTCTATTGCGCCCCTTGAATGTATCCCTTCCTCTTAAAGTCCCCATTCGCCCAGGACAAATCTGAAACCCAGAGAGCCATCTGCTACGGGCTCTGAGTCTCAGGTTTAATTCTAATGCAGGCCTCAAGGTTAAAGGGCCTGTTTGCCTTGGTCGCCAGCAGCCTTTCAAAGTCAATCCCCATAAAAAGCTTTATTTTTCCCCTGTCCGGAGGAAACCTCAGGGTTTTTTTTCTTTTACCCTAAATATATTTGCTCTACACCAGTAGGTGGCGGTATTTCTATGCTTTTCTCCCCTCCATGCTCTGCTAAAAACAGGATTTATGGGAAAGCAGAGCACGTTGGAACAGTATTAAGGGTTCCCCTCCCCACCCCCAAAGGAGCACATTACCTTGTTCGTTTTGTCCATTTGAGAACAGATAATCTTTTATTTTTTAAAGTTTTAAACTTTAAAATTCTTTCTATTTTGAAACCGTCTCAAATTTACCTAAAAGTTGCAATTATAGTACAAGACCCTTAGCTTTTTCAGAATATTTTGAGAGTTAGTTGCTGTTGTGAGGTGCCGTCACCACCGAGTACTTTGTATTTCCTGCAGACAAGGGCATTCTCCTGCACAGGCTCTAGACGGCCTTCAAAGTCAGAACGTTGGCAATTGTGTGTCACTATCCTGTAACCCTCAGATACCCTTCAAGTTTCACTTCTTGTTCCCGTGATGCCCTCTACAGCAGACAGACCCAGTCCAGACCACTGCATTGAGTAATCATGTTCCCTCCCTTAGAAGCTGCCACGGTGTAGTTAGAAGTTCCCTGCATCACAGAGCCTGTGGAAATGGTGATGCAGGGAAGAACACTCCTTTCTTTGTTTGCGAGTCTGATGCATATGGATAGAGTATTTAGCCAACATGCAGAGTCTTGTAAAGGCTCCAAACAGGAAGCCTCTAAATTAGCCAGCTGCGGGTTTCTAAGGTATATGCCGATTTCAATCGCGGTTAGCAGTTCTCTTTCTTACTCACAACAAAAGAATTCCCTTTAGGCAAGTTCAGGCTTCATGTTCCACAGGGATGCCCTATTCAGTTCTCAGACGTTTTCACCAACCGCAGTTGAGGGCAACCGAGCCTGGGTGTCAGCCATGACGTTGCTTTTCCATTTGACTCCCTCCACTTCCTGCCAAGGAGTTTCTTTCTATGAGAAGGTAATCAGATTTGTGTAGGTTCTATGTCTCAGTTCTTATTTCTTTAAATATCTCATTTGTTCCCTCCATCTATTTCTCTTCTTGGGAAAATCGACTATTCTCTAAGATTTAGTGTAATGGTGCTTTTTTGTGACACCTTAGGCCAAATTGGTCATTCCCCTGCCCTCTATCTGCCCCGCTCTCTGTCCTGGTACTCACTGGTCTATATTGTAACAATTTGCTTCTAGATCTCTTCTCTCCACAAGGCCTGGGGTTTATCCAGGGTGGCAATTGGTCTCTATTCATTTTGTATCACTAATGCCTACGACAGGGCTTGATATCTAGCAATGGTCAACTTCAACCGCTCTTTCCTTTAGATATTTCTTCTCATATTTTAGTCTAACATTTTTTCTCAACTTAGATGGCACATGTTTTCAGTTGTGGAAAGTGGAATAGAAAGCATTGTCCCATAGGCTGATGACCTGGTTTTATTATCAGTAACTAGGAGCTGTCCTAATAGACATCTAGTTATTGTCAGAGAACATAAGATAGTCTCTTTGAAAATCTAAACTGTCATTTTATTTTTTTAAATTTTATTTTAAATTTAATTACTTTATTAATTTATTTATTTTGG
The DNA here is from genome assembly GCF_026419965.1 of Kogia breviceps. NCBI lineage: Eukaryota > Metazoa > Chordata > Mammalia > Artiodactyla > Physeteridae > Kogia > Kogia breviceps. The sequence goes on along the minus strand of NC_081322.1, from coordinate 84,079,955 downwards.
TTGTGCTGGGTCATAGTTGCGGCAGGCAGGCTTCTTAGTTGAAGCTCACAAACTCTTAGTTGCGGCATGCATGCGGGATCTAGTTCCCTGACGAGGGATCGAACCCAGGCCCCATGCACTGGGAGCGCAGAGTCTTAACCGCTGTGCCACCAGGGAAGTCCCTAAACTGTCATTTTCAAGGCTTGTTGCTAATGACTCTACATAGCTCAATTGCTTTAAACTTTTCAGGCTCAGCGGCCATGGCTCACGGGCCCAGCCGCTCCGCGGCACGTGGGATCTTCCCGGACCGGGGCGCGAACCCGCGTCCCCTGCATCGGCAGGCGGACTCTCAACCACTGCGCCACCAGGGAAGCCCTGCTTTAAACTTCTTGAAAGTTAAAATGTTTCAAGACATTTCTGGCTCTTTACTAAGATTTTTTAAAAATGGCTACAAACAGCGTTTGGTAAGATTCATTAAAGACACTTGCCTGGTGAGAATTATCGCGGTGTCCACGGCCTACAACTTGACTTTAAGGGTCCATTCGTCTGCAGGCTGAAGTAGACCTAGAACTGCCCTCTGGGGAAGACCATGTCTCCTGCTGCCTCTAGGGCTGCCTGCTTGTAGAGTGAATGGCCTTCTTGTGCACGTTGTAGTTGATTCTCTAAACCTCCCCCCCTCGAGCCGACTGACGAAGTGAAAGGGTGCGGACCTGCCTGTACTTTGTAATATATAATCTGCACTTCAGATAGTTCTCAGAGTAAAACCCCAAACTCTCCGCTGACCAATATTTATAAAAACCAAGAAATAATATTTCTAGGAGTTTGTCTGAAGCATAATGCTCGGTGCATCCCATGGAAATCCTTCATAAGTGATAGGTTTTGCACTCTCACTGTCATTCTCAGCTGCTTCCTCCTCTTTGTTATTATTATGGTAAAGGTGACGCAATGCACCTGTTCCCTAGGTTTTGCTAGGTCCCCTGGCAGTCTTTCTTGGACTGGGTGCACCACTGAAGTGCTATCCACACACACCGCATTCGCTTGGTGTTTTGTAGAGCTCCGTTTCCTAAATGGGTGAGAACTGTAAGACGGTGGTTGAGAGCTTGACCTTCGGAGACAGATGTTCCTGATTTGGATCCTTGCTCTAATCCTGGTCATTCCCCTTGCCGCCTGTGTGACCGCTGGCAAGTTACCTGATCTCTCTAAGTCTCCGTTTCCTCTTCTGCAACATAGGGTGAGAATACCCTTGACATGACAGGGTGTCGGCACCAAATTAAACAAATAATTCACGTGCAGCATTTAGCACAGTGCCTGACGCCTAGTAAGTACTCAATATATTTTCAAAAACTATGTTAACATAGTTATTAACTGCACTTTGGTGAGCCGTCATTGGCCCACATGGGGGTAACATTAAAAGACAGAGGTCCCCGGTGGTGTTGCAGTTGGGATTTGCGGGGGGAGCGGATATCCAGGGGAAGATCACTCCCCGAAAGCCTTGGGGTCGGGTGGGCTCCTGGTGGCTTCCAGGAATAGCCAGGAGACCAGCGTGGCTGGAGAACGAGGGGCTGGGGGCTGGGGGAGTAGTTCACTTAGGCCTGTGGCCTCTGGAAGGATACTGGCTTTTGCTCTGCATGAGATGGGAGCCAATGGAGAGTGTGGGTGTGGAAGATGCTGTTCATTTCATCTCACAGTTTTCTCCTCCCTCTTTCCTTCTTTCTTTCCTTCTCTTTCCTTCTTTCTTTCCTTCTCTTTCTTTCTTTCTTTCCTTCCTTCCTTCCTTCTTTCTTTCTTTCTCTCCTTCTTTCTTTCTTTCTCTCCTTCTTTCTTTTTTTCCTTCCTTCCTTCCTTCTTTCTTTCTTTCTTTCTTTCTTTCTTTCTTTCTTTCTTTCTTTCTTTCTTTCTTTCTTTCTTTCTTTCTTTCTTTCTTTCTTTCTTTCTTTCTTTCTTTCTCCCTCCCTCCCTCCCTCTCTCTCTCTCTCTCTCTCTCCCTCCCTCCCTTCCTTCCTTTCTTTCTCTCTCTCCTTCCCTCCCTCCCTCCCTCCCTCCCTCCCTCTTTCTTTCTTTTTTCTTTTAAATAAATTTATTTATTTTTTTGGCTGTGTTTTGTGTCTTCGTTGCCACGCGCGGGCTTTCTCTAGTTGCGGCGAGCGGGGGCTACTCTTCATTGTGGTGCGCGGGCTTCTCACTGTGGTGGCTTCTCTTGTTGCAGAGCATGGGCTCTAGGCATTTGGGCTTCAGTAGTTGTGGCTCGTGGGCTCAGTAGTCGTGGCTCACAGGCTCTAGAACGCAGGCTCAGTAGTTGCGGTGCACGGGCTTAGTTGCTCCGTGTCATGTGGGATCTTCCCGGACCAGGGCTCGAACCCGTGTCTCCTGCATTGGCAGGCAGATTCCCAATCACTGCGCCACCAGGGAAGCCTCTTTCTTTCTTTCTCCCTTCCTTCCTTCCTTCTTCTCCCTTTTCTCTCCTTCTCCTTCTCTTTCCTCTTCCTCCTCAATGGGAAACTTTTGTTCAACTTGCAGTATCAGGTCAACTATGTCCCTGGACAACTGGTGGGTCTTCAGAACAACTATGGAAAGTGTGACTTGTGTGACTTTTTCAGTTGTGTTCTTTGTGTTGACAGCCAGAAATCTAGTCTACATCAACTTTCTGATCAAAGCAAAGGCCCCTTTTTGGCAATAGAAATCGGGTTGATGACCTGTCTTGGTTATCTGTACAACATCTTTGCAGCAGTAGGTGACTTCAGAATTCATACCATAGTTGGTTATTACTTTGTTGGCTGCATGATTGTGTGGTTACTAATGATTTTCTCCACTAGACCATAAGCTCCATGAAGGCAGAGGCCATGGTGCTGCTTTAAAATTCAGCACTGCGTCCCCAGAACCCACTACACTGTCCTGTATACTTAATAAATAATGGTTGAATGAATGAATACATTAAATCAGTATGATAATTTTTATTTTCTTTACTGCTATAATGCTGGAGCCAAACATTATGAAGCCTTTGTTCAGAGAGCCATAAGCAATTATATTGTTGGATAAAAATCTATATATTTAAGAATGCATTGCAAGACTGTATTTTCTGCCAGCAAGATGTGGGCCAGGGGGTCCCAGCTTTGGTCATGATTTAGCAGTTGTCTGAAATGTCCCCTCTCTGCCAATCTGTTGGAAAGGCAGACAAGAAGATTTCAGAGGAATGGTAAGATTTGATAAGAAAACCCATTTTTTCTGTGTGTAAATAATTCAGGAGACTCAGTTAAGTGTTTTTATATTAAAAAATTTTTGTATTTAATATGAATATGTAAAAATATAAACCTATATAAAAATTTCATTTTTTACAGATTTATACAACTATAAAATCAAATAAATATATCATTTAGTGCCAACACAATTATGAAGCCAATGCCTTTCCAATGGGCAGCACCGGTGGACCTGGGGCATGCCTCCCCTGTGAGAATCAGACTGCCTGCTCCTTGCTCCTGTCTTTCACTTGGCACGTTCCACGTCATTCTCTGAGTTAATGCAATTCCCCGAGTGTCGCCCAACACTCTCCTTTTCTCAAAACATTGCAAAATATATATTCCTCCTGCCATCTGCAGTGCCATTTACCTTTTACCTTTACTGGCTTAAAAATACCTTTTTTAATCTCTTAAGTCCATTTCTGCTAAGCTCACCAAACAGTAAGTGCTGTTATCTGGTGACCATGTGGTCAATAAACATTATGGCAAATAAAATCATCTTGCATCCTCAGACATAAAGCAGACATTCCAATAGCCCAGAAAGTGCTTACATTAACATTTTTTGCATTACTACTGAAATGAAAAAGTTTTTACTAATTGTGTGGAAAAACTTGAGCGTATCCAAAAATGTATCAGAGGACAGTAGCTTAAAAACATTAGGCTAAATAGTTATTTATTGCCTGTTTATTTAGACCCCAAAATCAATTTGGTATGTTTTCTTTTTGTGTGTGTTGGAAGGGGTGGGGTGTGTGTGTGTGTGTGTGTGTGTGTGTGTGTGAGAAAGAGAGATGGAGATTGAGAGAGATTGAGAGATAGAGAGAGAGAGAGAGAGAGAGAGAGAGAGGAGTTACTCATTAAGCATTGGGTTTGTTGGCCAAAACTTTCGTTCGGGTTTTCCAGTAAGATGTTTCAGAAAAGCCGGAATGAACTTTTTGGCCAACCCAATATAATTGTTTAAGCTGGTCTTTAAATTTTGATGGTACATAATCTCTTATAGAGATCTTTGAAGAGAATCAGGCAGAATGTTTGCCTCTGGTTATTTTCAAGATTTTTAACATTAAGTTGGAATTCTTGAGATGAAAGTTACTATGTAAAATAAAGAGTTTGAGAATACATGTCCTGGGCAAATGCCAGGACTATTGTTTTTTATTTTCCACTTAAGTCAAATATTTAAAAATTTTGTTTGGAGATGGTGTTTATCATTTTGATATATTCTAGACTATTCATCAGATAGTTTATCTAAAACTTATTGGTGTTATTTAGATTATAATAAACAGGTTTTTTATCTGTTTTTTAGTCTTTTGTAATTGTCATGAGGCAGACTTCAGTTACAGTGTCAAGTTAACTTTTTTCTTGACTTTACACAAACATTTTCTGAAGGGTTCTGTGAATTCTTCAAAAATACAATATACACTTTACTACTGCCAGAGAATGTATGTGTCTTAAATTTGAGTATTTGAACTCTCACATCTGTGAACATTTGAAATGCATTTATGTTTCAAAATCAGATTTTGAAATTAACATGGAATCTGTATCTTGAAAATGTGTGAGAGTCTCAATATTTAAGTGCCCATATTAACAAAAAGTGTAGGGACTTCAAATTCAATTTTGTGTTTTATTTTCTAGTCCTGTTTATAGAGCAATTCTAGTGGTTTACAAATAAAATATGTTAGCTTTTAAGTAGCAAAATACACAGATGTTAAAATTTAGTTTTAAAATTTAATTCTGACTTTGATAAAGAGCAAAGCTGTATTACAGAAAGACCATGGAATAGAGAACTTAACATGTGAAATCTTATTTCATATCCCAAATCCATGACTACTTGGAGACACCCATTATTATTTGATTATTTTTAGTTTTCAACCAGATGTTTGGTATTATGTATGCCTGGCTGTAGTGCAGCATAGCTAATAGGCCTATTTACTTATATGGAGTGTTTGCCATTGTGATATCCTCAGTGTAATGCCTGTTTATCACAAGTTTTGCTCATTATTTTTATTACGTCCTAATGGTTATTACAATGGCCTTTAAAATCTTATCCTAAACCTTAACCCCAAAGCATTTAAATTTCATTGCCCCAGGGAGATACTGTTGAAGTAATTTTGGTAAAATGTCATCATTCCCCAAACAGTGATTTTTTTCCTTCTAGTTAAGATTATGGTAAGTAGGCTGTGTGTGTGTACTTGCAGTTATACAATGTTTATTGTGAATATCCCTATTTAATTTGTTGACATATTGTAGAGTACAAAAATATAAACTCAAAATGTTATGTTATTTGGGAGGGATCAAGATGGAGGAGTAGGAAGACCCTGAGCTCACCTCCTGCCATGAACACATCAAAACTGCAGCTACAGGACTTCCCTGGGGGCACAGTGGTTAAGAATCCACCTGCCAAGGCAGGGGACATGGGTCCGAGCCCTGGTCCGGGAATATCCCACATGCCGCGGATCAACGAAGCCCATGCGCCACAACTACTGAGCTCGCGCACCTAGAGCCCGTGCTCTGCAAGAGAAGCCACCGCCCTGAGAAGTCTGCTCACCGCAATGAAGAGTAGCCCCCACTCGTCACAACTAGAGAAAGCCCACACGCAGCAACAAAGACCCAACACGGCCAAAAATAATAAATAAATAAATAACCCCAGAAACACAGCTACATATAGAACAACTCTTGCTGAGAATCACCTGAAGACTAGAAGATGGCCTTTCTACAACTAAGGCCGTTAAGAAAGAACCACATGGAGTCTGGTAGGAGGGGAGGAGAAGCAGTCTATTCAGGACCCAGACCCCTAGTGGGTGACCCAGAAGAGGAGGGGGATATCACAGGCTCGGGGATCCTCCCTAAGGAGTGAGGAGCTCGAACCTCTAGTCAGCTTGGAGACCTGGAGCCAGCTCAGAAGTGTGGCTTCAACACCTCAGGACCCCAACCATGCCCCCAACCCAGATGGAGACTGCCGTCACACCAGGGAGAAGCCCAACTCCCTCAGGGCTCCTGCTGTAGCCCCTTGGGCCCCAACCCCACCCTGCAATAGGAGAAGCCCAGGCTCACACCTGACTCCAGTTCTTGCCCCTCCAACTCCAGCCTTACCTCCCACCAACGTGGAGGCTGTCAGCACATGCAGGGAGAAGATGTACCTTTGCTCATTTCAGCCCCAGCCCTCCCATCAAAGCCACTGGGCACACATAGACTCCATACAGATGCTCCCACACAAGGACACACCTTCCAGACCAGGATATGTAACTGTTTTGGCTAATTTCATAGAGACAAACATAGAAAGTTAAACAAAATGAGAAGAGGGAGGATTATATTTCAAACAAGACTATGTTTCAAACAGTCGGAGCTGAAGAATATAATAACTGAAATGAAAAATACATTAGAAGGGATTAACACCAAATTAGGTGATACAGAAAAACACATAGTGACCTGCAAGATAGATTAGTGGAAATCACCCAAACAGAAAAGTAAAAAGAAAAACAAATTTTAAAAATGAGGATAGTTTAAGGGACCTCTGGGACAATATCAAGTGTACTAACATTTGCAGTATAGGCATCCCAGAAGGAGAAGAGAGAGTGAAAGACACAGAAAATGTATTTGATGAGATTATGGCTGAAAACGTCCCTAACCTGAAGAAGGAAACAGTTACCTAGGTCCAGAAAGCACACCAAACAAAATGAACCCAAAGAGACCCCTACCAAGATATATCATAATTAAATGGCAAAAGTTAAAGATACAGAGAAAATTTTGAAGGCAGCAAGAGAAAAACAGAGTCACATACCAGGGAATGCCCCATAAGGCTATCAGCTGATTTCTCAGGAGAAACTTTGCAGGCCAGAAGGCAGTGGCATGGTATGTTTAAAGTGCTGAAAGGGAAAACCTACAACCTAGGATACTCTACCCAGTAAGATTATCATGCAGAATTGAAGGAGAGATAAAGAGTTTCCTAGACAAGCAAAAACTTAAAGAGTTCATCACCACTAAACTGACCTTACAAAAAATGTTAGAAGGTCTTCATCACGTGAAAAAGAAACAACTATAACAAGAAATAAGAAAAAAATAGGGAAAAAAAATCTCACTGGTAAAGGCAAATATACAGTAAAGGTAGTGGATCAACCACTTAAATAAGTAAGTACAAAAGTTATAAGACAAACATTGTAAAATCAATGATAACTACAGTGAACATTTAAAGGTAGACATGAAAATGTAAAATATGACATCAAAAACACAAAATGTGAGGGAGGGAGAGTAAAAATGTAGATCTTTTAGAATGTGTTTGAACTTAAATGACTATCAGCTTAAAACAAGTAGATATAGTGTAGGTTAACATATATAAACTTCATGGTAACCACAAGTCAAAAATCTACAATAGATTCACAAGAATTAAAAAGAAAGGAGCTGGGCTTCCCTGGTGGCGCAGTGGTTGAGAGTCTGCCTGCCGATGCAGGGGACACGGGTTCGTGCCCTGGTCCGGGAAGATCCCACGTGCCACGGAGCGGCTGGGCCCGTGAGCCATGGCCGCTGAGCCTGCGCGTCCGGAGCCTGCGCTCCGCAACGGGAGAGGCCACAACAGTGAGAGGCCCACGTACCACAAAAAAAAAAATAAAAAAAAAATAAAAAGAAAGGAGCCAAACATAACACTAAAGAAAATCATCAAACCACAAGGGAACAGACCAAAAGAAGAAGAAAAGAACAGGGAAGAACTACAAAAAACCAACCAGAAAACAAGTAGTAAAATGGCAATATTACATATCTATCAATAATTATTGTAAATGTCAATGGACTAAATGCTCCAATCAAAAGCCATAGGGTGACAAGAGGGTAGACAGCAGAAGCAAAAAGAACTACAATCCTGCAGCCTGTGGAACAAAAACCACATTCACAGAAAGATAGACAAGATGAAAAGGCAGAGGGCTATGTACCAGATGAAGGAACAAGATTAAACACCAGAAAAACAACTAAATGACGTGGAGATAGGCAACCTTCCAGAAAAAGAATTCAGAATGATAGTGAAGATGATCCAGGAGCTCGGAAAAAGAATGGAGGCAAAGATCAAGAAGATGCAAGAAATGTTTAACAAAGACCTAGAAGAATTAAAGAACAAACAAACAGATGAACAATACAGTAACTGAAATGAAAACTACACTAGAAGGAATCAATAGCAGAATAACTGAGGCAGAAGAATGGATAAGTGACTTGGAAGACAGAATGGTGGAATTCACTGCTGTGGAACAGAATAAAGAAAAAAGAATGAAAAGAAAAGAAGACAGCCTAAGAGACCTCTGGGAAACATTAAACACAACAACGTTTGCATTATAGGGGTCCCAGAAGGAGAAGAGAGAGAGAAAGGACCAGAGAAAACATTTGAAGAGATTATAGTCGAAAACTTCCATAACATGGGAAAGGAAATAGCCACCCAAGTCCAGGAAGTGCAGCGAGTCCCATACAGGATAAACCCAAGGAGAAACACGCCGAGACACATAGTAATCAAATTTGCAAAAATTAAAGACAAAGAAAAATTCTTGAAAGCAGCAAGGGAAAAACAACAAATACAAGGGAACTCCCATAAGGTTAACAGCTGATTTCTCAGCAGAAACTCTACAAGCCAGAAGGGAGTGGCATGATATACTTAAAGTGATGAAAGGGAAGAACCTACAACCAAGATTACTCTACCCGGCAAGGATCTCATTCAGATTCGATGGAGAAACCAAAAGCTTTACAAACAAGCAAAAGCTAAGAGAAGTCAGCACCACCAAACCAGCTCTACAACAAATGCTAAAGGAAATTCTCTAAGTGGGAAACACAAGAGAAGAAAAGGACCTACAAAAACAAACCCAAAACAATTAAGAAAATGGTCATAGGAACATACATATCGATAATTACCTTAAATGTGAATGGATTAAATGTCCAACCAAAAGACACAGGCTTTCTGAATGGATACAAAAACAAGACCCATACATATGCTGTCTACATGAGACCCACTTCAGACCTAGGGACACATACAGACTGAAAGTGAGGGGATGGAAAAAGATATTCCATGCAAATAGAAATCAAAAGAAAGCTGGAGTAGCAATACTCATATCAGATAAAATAGACTTTAAAATAAAGAATGTTACAAGAGACAAGGAAGGACACTATATAATGATCAAGGGATCAATCCAAGAAGAAGGTATAACAATTATAAATATATATGCACCCAACATAGGTGCATGCACCTCAATACATAAGGTGACTGCCAACAGCTATAAAAGGGGAAATCAACAGTAACACAGTAATAGTGGGGAACTTTAACACCTCACTTACACCAATGGACAGATCATCCAAAATGCAAGTAAATAAGGAAACAGAAGCTTTAAATGACACAATAGACCAGATAGATTTAATTGATATTTATAGGACATTCCATCCAAAAACAGCAGATTACACTTTCTTCTCAAGTGTGCACGGAACCTTCTCCAGGATAGATCACATCTTGTGTCACAAATCAAGCCTCAGTAAATTTAAGAAAATTGAAATCATATCAAGCATCTTTTCTGACCACAATGCTATGAGATTAGAAATCAATTACAGGGAAAAAACTGTAAAACCCACAAACACATGGAGGCTAAACAATACGTTACTAAATAACCAAGAGATCACTGAAGAAATCAAAGAGGAAATCAAAAAAATACCTAGAGACAAAAGACAATGAAAACATGATGATCCAAAACCTATGGGATGCAGCAAAAGCAGTTCTAAGAGGGAAGTTTATAGCTATACAATCCTACCTCAAGAAACAAGAAAAAAATCTCAAATAAACAATCTAACCTTACACCTAAAGGAGCCAGAGAAAGAAGAACAAACAAAACCCAAAGTTAGCAGAAGGAAAGAAATCATAAAGTTCAGAGCAGAAATAAATGAAATAGAAACAAAGAAAACAATAACAAAGATCAATAAAACTAAAAGCTGGTTCTTTGAGAAGATAAACAAAATTGATAAACCATTAGCCAGACTCATCAAGAAAAAGAGGGAGAGGACTCAAATCGATAAAATTAGAAATGAAAAAGGAGAAGTTACAACAGACACCGCAGAAATACAAAACATCCTAAGGGACTACTACAAGCAAATCTATGCCAATAAAATGAACAACCTGGAAGAAATGGACAAATTCTTAGAAAGGTGTAACCTTCTAGGACTGAACGAGGAAGAAATAGAAAATATGAACAGACCAATCACAAGTAATGAAATTGAAACTGTGATTAAAAAATCTTCCAACAAACAAAAGTCCAGGACCAGATGGCTTCACAGGTGAATTCTATCAAACCTTTAGAGAATAGCTAGCACCCATCCTTCTCAAGCTCTTCCAAAAAATTGCAGAGGAAGGAGCACTCCTAAACTCATTCTATGAGGCCACAATCACCCTGATACCAAAACCAGACAAAGATACTACAAAAAAAGAAAATTACTAATATCACTCATGAATATAGATGCAAAAATCCTCAACAAACTACTAGCAAACAGAATCCAACAACACATTAAAAGGATCATACATCATGATCAAGTGGGATTTATCCCAGGGATGCCAGGATTCTTCAATATATGCAAATCAATCAATGTGATACACCATATTAACAAATTGAAGAATAAAAACCATATGATCATCTCAATAGATGCAGAAAAAGCTTCTGACAAAATTCAACACCAATTTATGATAAAAACTCTCCAGAAAGTGGGCATAGAGGGAACCCAAGCTCAACATAATAAAGGCCATATATGACAAACCTACAGCAAACATCATTCTCTCAATGGTGAAAAACTGAAAGCATTTCCTCTAAGATCAGGAACAAGACAAGGATGTCCACTCTCACCACTATTATTCAACATAGTTTTGGAAGTCCTAGCCATGGCAATCAGAGAAGAAAAAGAAATAAAAGGAATCCAAATCAGAAAAGAAGAAGTAAAACTGTCACTGTTTGCAGATGACGTGATACTATACATAGAGAATCCTAAAAATGCCACCAGAAAACTACTAGAGCTAATCGATGAATTGGGTAAAGTTGCAGGATACAAAATTAATGCACAGAAATCTCTTGCATTCCTATACACTAATGATGAGCAATCTGAAAGAGAAATTAAGGAAACACTCCCATTTACCATTGGAACAAAATGAATAAAATACCTAGGAATTAACCTACCTAGGGAGATAAAAGACCCATATGCAGAAAACTATAAGACACTGATGAAAGAAATTAAAGATGATACCAACAGATGGAGAGATATACCACGTTCTTAGATTGGAAGAATCAATATTGTCAAAATGACTATACTACCCAAAGCAATCTACAGGTTCAGTGCAATCCCTATCAAATTACCAATGGCATTTTTTGCAGAACTAGAACAAAAAATCTTAAAATTTGTATGGAGACACAAAAGACCCCGAATAGCCAAAGCAGTCTTGAGGGAAAAAAACGGAGCTGGAGGAATCAGACTCCCAGACTTCAGACTATACTACAAAGCTACAGTAATCAAGACAATATGGTACTGGCACAAAAACAGAAACATAGATCAATGGAAGAAGATAGAAAGCCCAGAGATAAACCCATGCGCCTATGGTCAACTAATCAATGACAAAGGAGGCAAGGATATACAATGGAGAAAAGACAGTGTCTTCAATGAGTGGTGCTGGGAAAACTGGACACCTACATGTAAAAGAATGAAATTAGAACACTCCCTAACACCATACACAAAAATAAACTCAAAATGGATTAGAGACCTAAATGTAAGGACAGACACTATAAAACCCTTAGAGGAAAACATAGGAAGAATTCTTTGACATAAATCACAGCAAGATCTTTTTTGATCCACCTCCTAGAGTAATGAAAATAAAAACAAAAATAAACAAATGGGACCTAATGAAACTTAAAAGCTTTTGCACAGCAAAGGAAACCATAAACAAGATGAAAGGACAACCCTCAGAATGGGAGACAATATTTGCAAATGAATCAATGGACAAAGGATTAATCTCCAAAGTATATAAACAGCTCATGCAGCTCAATATTAAAGAAACAAACAACCCAATCCAAAAATGGACAGAAGACCTAAATAGACATTTCTCCAAAGAAGACATACAGATGGCCAAGAAGTACATGAAAAGCTGCTCAACATCACTAATTATTAGAGAAATGCAAATCAAAACTACAATGAGGTTATCACCTCACACCAGTTAGAATGGGCATCAAAAGAAAATTACAAACAACAAATGCTGGAGAGGGTGTGGAGAAAAGGGAACCCTCTTGCACTGTTGGTGGGAATGTAAATTGATACAGCAACTATGGAGAACAGTATGGAGGTTCCTTAAAAAACTAAAAATAGAATTACCATATGACCCAGCAATCCCACTACTGGGCATATACCCAGAGAAAACCATAATTCAGAAAGACACATGCACCCGAATGTTCATTGCAGCAGTATTTACAATAGCCAGGTCATGGAAACAACCTAAATGCCCATACACAGAGGAATGGATAAATAAGTTGTGGTACATATATACAATGGAATATTACTCAGCCATAAAAAGGAACGAAATTGGGTCATTTGTTGAGACATGGATGGATCTAGACACTGTCATGCAGAGTGAAGCAAGTCAGAAAGAGAAAAACAAATATCGTATATTAACGCATGTATTTGGAACCTAGAAAAGTGGTACAGATGAACCGGTTTGCAGGGCAGAAGTTGAGACACAGATGTAGAGAACAAATATATGGACACCAAGTGGGGAAAGCGGTGGCGGTGGGGGTGGGGGTGTGATGAATTGGGAGATTGGGGTTGACATGTATACACTGATGTGTATAAAATTGATGACCAATAAGAACCTGCTGTATAAAAAAATAAATTGAATAAAATTTTTAAAAAAAGACATAGGGTGGCTGATTGGATTAAAAAAAACCCATCTATTTGCTGTCTACAAGAGACTTACTTCAGAGCTATAACATACACTGACTGAAAGTGAGAAATGGAAAAAAATATTCTATGCAAATGGAAATGAAAAGAAAGCTGGGGTAGAAATACTCTCAGACAAAGTAGACTTTAAGAGTCTATAATAAAAGACAAAGAAGGGCCCTGGTTTCCTTGCACTTACCCTGCGCTCAGCATACTGGACTCTGGTGCAGTTTCTCCCAAACTTAGCAGTCAGGCTCCGTCTGTCCCCCCGGCCCCCGTCTTTGTGCAGGTGTCCCTCCAGCTGTCTAAACCAGGTCATGTTTGCTCTCGAGACCTGGTCGAGCACAGCAGCTCCTTGTGGGAGTCACTGTGCATCCCCCACCCCCATGTCCTGTGCTTAAGGGCTACATCTTGTTCATCCTGCTCACAGAACCATCTCCTTATGTTTGTTCATTGATTAACCGAACCAACAAATAAATGAATGAATAAATATACTACTTTTTCAACTTGCTAACTTAAAGGTTTCGGAGGTTTTGCTTCATGAAGTATTCTAAGATTATGAGATTTCCTCGCGAGCCAAATCTCTCTCTCCTGCACACCAGGAAACCGCCTGCGGGAGTAGACGGAAACCAGGGGAAGCGTGGAGGTTCGTGAGGGCAAAAAGAGCATGGGAAGTGGGCATGGAGTGTGAGTGGAGGGACCAGGGACAGTGCCCTGTCTAGGGCACCCAGGCGGGGGGGGGTGTGCTTGGGACTAGTGTTAGGAACTGGTCATTTTAGTGCTATTGATGAGTTGGGTCTCCCCTCCCTGTGCACAGGTGGATTCCTCTGGTGATAGAGGACAGACTCTACTGTAGTAACAGTTAGTGCATGCACTCTCAATGGGGAGAAATCACAAAAAATTGTTCGTGGGAAGTAAAAAATCTTAGATTATTACAATGGTTTATGGCCTTCCAAAGGGCTTCTGTCCACGAATAGAGGTACCGTATATATGAGGTATTAAAATTTTATGGGAGGGGGGCAGTTCGGGAAAAACAAGGTCTAGAAAGGCTTCTTGGGAGAAGGGTGGTAATGATAAGATAAGAACAACTGGGCTAATAGATGGTCTTGAGGTGAAAGAAGAGGGATTCTGGCCAGAGATACCGTGGAAAACTATGACCTTTCCTGCACGGGCTGAAGGTTCGCGGCTGAGGAGTTGAGCTGGGCTGAGATCAGCCTTTCGGTGGGTCCAGCCCTGAGCCTTGTGCGCCCGCAGGAGGACCCTTTTAAATTCGCACGTGGCAACTTCTATGCTCCTGGAGGCCCTCGTTCTGGCAGTCCTGCCTGCTCATGCTCGAGTCTGAGCTGGTGAGGTTGGAAGGTTCAGACTGAAATTAGAGCTGATTTATGGGTAGGTAAGCCAGGCAGGAATCTGATTCACAGAGGGCCCTGCACCACCGCTGAATAAATCAGCAATGGTCATTCCAAGGACGTGGGAGTCCTTCTGCCACTGGACGCATGTAGGTCCTGCTCCCCCAGGTGAAGAGCGCCTGGAAGGAGGTGGCGGTGTGGGGCTGAAGCGACACCCCCATGACACCAAACGTCCCTGTGTTTTTGTGATGTGAGGGTGTCCTAAGTCAAGGCCAGCAGGAACTGCTGCACACATTGTTCTATTTCCTGAGAACTGGTTGTATTATCCTAAATCAAAACTCTTTTGTTTGCCTTCTGGAATCACCTAAATCTGAAAGTCCCCAAAGAAACCTAAAGAGAGAAAAAGAACTGCAGAAAAGTGGGAAACTTGCCAATTTCCCCCCGCAAAACACTGACTCTATGTTGGTCTGTGGAAATGAACTAGTCACAAACCTGTTTACATGTACACTTACAATGATAGAAGATCAATCAACGAATATTGGCCTCAATAAATAAATGTCAAACAAACACTTAAAGGCAATCTGTTTGATGGTGAGGGGTGCACACAGACATTTGTAACTTTGTGTTGTAATTACAGGATGATGACATGTTGACATCCCTCTCTTGAAATAGTGGGATGTCTGGAGCTGCTGGGCTCTGGGGACCATGGAAGGCACGGGTGAGGTCAGGGCTGTGGGCTCTGCTCCATCCCACACCCACATCAAGCCACACCAGGGGCCAGCGGGTGACAAGCGTGGCTACGCTGGCACCGGCCCCCCTCCCTAACGGGGGAACCTCTCCAACTTTCAGCTGTGATGAGGGCGGGTCAGTGAGGTAATTTCACAGGAGACCAGCATACTTGATACCACAGGCTGACAAAGCTGTCTTTGCTGTTTTCTACAAATGGAAAAAGTTGGATTGTTTATTTTCTTGTGGGAAGGCTATTTAGTTCTGCTGGTGAGGATGGAAACTCTCTCCCCTAGTTTCACCCATTCAGGCGTGACGCTCAGACCTGTTACGATCTTGTGCTCTGACTGGTGGCTGTCCGATGGCTGAGAAGGATTGTGGCCACGGTCATGTACGTGCAATGAAGGCTGCCTCATCGTGGAGAGGGGCAGAGTATGGCAGGAAAAGAGGATCTCCTGTGCCAAGATTCCGAAGAGGCAGCATGGAAAAGCAAAGAGCAGAAATTAGAGCCATAACGAAATGGTCCTTTCATTTTCATCTTCTGGGCAACCTCATTCTGGGCTCACCTCCTTCCTCAGCTTGGCGGGAAGATGAGTGTGCTGTAACTGAGAGCTCGTGGAGACCGTCTAGACCTTTCGGGGAACACAGATGGTGCCAATGTACTGGGCCCTCATTGTCACCACCGTCCCCCACCCCACCTCAGCCAAATAAAATAACTGGGTTGGAGGATAAACATATTTTCAGTTTTATTAGAGAGCGCCAACTCTCTCTCCAATGCAGTTGTTCAAAATTTACCCTCAGGATGGAATGAGAATTTTTATTTCTCCATATCCTTTCCAACTCTAGCTATTTTTGCTTCTTAAATTTTTTCTAGTTCCATGGTGAGAAGTGCTATGTCCTAGGTTTGATTTGGACTCTTGTAATTACCAGTGGAGTTGAGTTTTTTTTTTTTTTTCTTTGTTTATTGGAGGTTTGGAAGGATCCTTGTTGGAAGGATCCTCTAGGGATTGCCTAGTCATTGCCTTTGCATGTTTTTATGGGGTGTTTGCTTTATTCTTACTGATTCGTAAGCTATTTATTTATTTATTTATTTTGTGTGTGGTATGCGGACCTCTCACTGCTGTGGCCTCTCCCGTTGAGGGGCACAGGCTCCGGACGCGCAGGCTCAGTGGCCACGGGTCACGGGCCCAGCCGCTCCGCGGCATGTGGGATCTTCCCGGACCGGGGCACAAACCCGTGTCCCCTGCATCGGCAGGCGGACTCTCAACCACTGCGCCACCAGGGAAGCCCTGTTATAGTTCTTTATAATAAAGTTTTCCTGTTAAAATTAGTGTGGTTTCTGTCTTCTAGTTAGATGCTGATATAAGATGATAGTAGAATAATTGGTAGAAATATTGTTTGTTCCACTATATATTTTACTTCCTTCTTGTTTGAGGCCCAGAGTGGAGAGAGTTCTGGGGTCCTGGTCCTGACAGGTGCCAACCCTCAGAAGCTGTGAGTTGTACCCAGTGGGACTGGATCCCAAGCACCTGGTGGTACCTAAAATCACTGAAGATTTACACACTTAACAAAATCACTGTGAAGAATGGGTGAGAGTTGATGACGTAGCACTAACACTGCTTGTGGGTGAGGCGAACCTGGAGAAGAACAGCTTGAATTTCCTGCCTATCCAGAGCGATGGGAACTCAGAATTGAAATTAAGTTGATTAAAAGAAAAGAAAGAAATCTGACATTTCCGGTTAATCTGCTTTATGGCAGTTATATGTATTTTTATGTCAAATCAGTGCAAAAAATATAACTGTGAAAGCTGATATGAATTTAGTAATGTTTCTACAAACTTGCATTTTATTATTTATAAAGCACGGACAAACATTAGAAAAAGTGGTACATATATCACTTTACTTATTTATTATTTAGTCTATAGACATGAGGATTTCCTGCCTGAAGGTAATAACTCCACAACCCCACTGGGATCAGAGGCTCACAGGTCTGGGGTTGTCTTTATATTATAAGAATGGAAATAATACTGATTGCTATGTGACTGCTAATACATAATCTTGAGAGCATAGCATCTTTTAAAAACTCTTAACAAAAGATGCAGAAACCTGGCTTTCATTTGCAAAGCCTCCAGCTCCACCCTGTATTTTTCTTTGTCCACATTTTGAAAGGATAAAAAAAAAAAAAATCAATGTTTATGTGTTTTGTTTTGTTTTTTGCACTGAGACATTATTCCTGAGAGAAGATGCTACTCTGGACGAAATGCACTGGCCCTGCGTGGGTGGATAAAGGCTCCCATTGAGCAGTTGGCTGCTTGGCCCTGGAAGGAAGGATGCAGGGAAAACAAAACGCCCTAGAGCTATCTCTTATCCCTGAATTTCCCTCTGGAGCTGGTGCTCTCAGGCAAGCTTTTCTCTTTCTCTACCTTTCATATTTTAATATTAAGATGCTAATATTTATGAAGATGGGAACTCATATTCAACATTTTCTGGCATCCAACCGAGAATTGAAATATCAGTAGGAAAAAGGAAATGAAGAAACCAAATGCAACGTTAGCTCTAGAAGCATTTTATTTAGCGAAATCAGGAAATAAATAATATTTCCTAAGTTTGATGGGCTAGAATAAAGTGATAATACTTTGGTTCCTTGAATTTCATTTCCTCTTCTCTGCCCTTTGACCATGAACAATGCTCACCTGTGTCCCCTTTGTGACTTCATACCCGTGTGCCTGAGAGCCCAGGGCCAATGAGAGTGTTCAACTTTTCTTCTGCCAATTTTCAACTCCTTTCCTTCAGTTCTCTCCAGTCCCTGAGACTCACTCCTTCACCTTGTGAGGCTAATGGTTGGCTGAACTGGAGGAGGGACCTGCATATGGTCTTGGAAAGAATTTCTTGACAAAATTCACTTTCCAGATCCAGGAAATAAGGATTCAGGCCTTCATATATGGGACTTATGGGGCAATTAGGCCTCCTGGCTGCTCTTTTGGACCAGTATGGATATCTGGAAATTATATGTCAATTCCCACCCTCATTCTGAAGCTGGAAGGCTCCTGCCTTCCCCACTGGGAGATAAGGGTGATTAAATAATCATTGAAGAAAGGCAAAAAGAAGGAAGACAAGTTTTTTCATGAAATGGGAGAGTAAAGGAAAACTGGAACGTTTACATCTTGATATCTTTTCTCTCATGGACTTTCACCAAAAACTTAGTTTCCTTATGCCAAAGTTTGCATAATTCTATGTCATGATTTGAGAAAGTCACACTACATGACTGTTCTGTTAAGCACAGACATCTATACTGCACTCCCAGAAGTAGGTGCTGGTGTGTTTGTGTCCAGTCCTGGACGGAGAAACTAAGATCGCAGAGGGTGGATTTAACAGGAGTCAAGGCTGTAAACGTTCCTCAGTCAACTTTTATAATTATGAGAACATGAACAACCTTAGACACGAGTTGAAATTGGGTGATTAGCTGAGGTTTGGGAAAGGCATACATTTGGGGCTTTTCTTCGCTTATCGCCTCTGCCTTCTAGCCACTGTCACCCTGGCAGTGGTCATTGTCTGGGCCTCTGTCCTTCAGCTTATCCTGGGCTCTTCTGTATTCGCTCCTCCTCTTGACCTACCTCACGTGCACGTTACGTCTTCTTCTTGGTGAACGGGGAGCGTCTGCTAAGGTTGGTCTGAAAATATGTACAGAATTAACTGAGGTTGGGTCAGATGGAAAATGTTCAAAAGACACCTGCATGTTGGGCAAAAAGGAATGCAAAGTGAGAAATGTTGATTTTGTTTTCCAAAGAAAAGCCACGCAGGACTTTCTGGTTGTGGAATAAGAGTTTTAGGAACCGGCTCCAAACACAAGTTCTTGACCGTCTTCCTGAGCATCACAGGGCATTCTCCCGACTCAGCCAACACCTGTCCAGGGACCACCTGTGATGAACAGCTGTGAAGCTCTGGGCTCACGACAGACAATGGTGAGGACACCTCCCCGGGCTCCTCCTAACATCTAGGCTTCCCTTCTGGGTCTCCACACTTCCCCTAGGGACTTAAGGCTCTGGCAAGTGTATAATCAGGGCATTCCAAGCTGGTCCTGGTTTTGAATGTTCAGTGTAAATATTCCCCAAAGCATATTTGAACTTGTTTGGTCAGGATTTCTAGCTTTAGATTTGAGGAACATGGATATAGGGCTTCCAGTGGGGTCCCTGAGGTGTCCCATTCCCTTTAGACCCTGAGCTTGGCTTTTTGCTTAGGCCAGTTACCTAAGGTGCTGTAGTCGAGAGTGGTTTATCGTGTCAGCTTGCAGGAGGATTCACTTTCTCAGTTTCTCAGCTGAAGGGTAACCAAGTGTTTCTGTGTTTTCGATTGTGTGCTTCATACATGAGCAGAAATCCAAATGCGTGAAAACTTTTAAAACATTTTCTTTGTTAGAATGATGATTTGAGGGGGTTTGAGTATTAGGTGTGACTTGAGCGTATGGGTCAGATGGGTTGAGTCTTTTGCCAGATCCTCGTTTTGGGTGTCAGTAATCCTTCCTAAGTTTCATGATCGAAGTTTAGCGATTAAAATGGGAAAAGCTCAAAATGACATGATGAATTGAAGATTCAATATGAACTTGCCGATGTGAGCCTTGTAGCAGTCTCTCAATAGAAGCAGCCTGATGTGTCTGTCTGGATTCCTGGAACTAAATTTAGGAAGCAAATAGCACTAGATAGCAAGGGATAGTTATATTAGGTCATGTGTGCTACTTATTAAAAAAAAACCCATTTTTTTAAGAGGGGAGGTTGCCCGAATGGTATCTATCCTGAAGCAGTGGTTTTCAAACTCTTTATCCATCAGATTTTTCCTTAAATGAAATGTTACTCAAAATAGGCTAATATTAAAACAGAGCTGCCAGGACTTCCCTGGTGGTTCAGTGGCTAAGGCTCTGCGCTCCCAATGCAGGGGGCCTGGGTTCGATCCCTGGTCAGAGAACCAGAGCCCACACGCCGCAACTAAAAAAGATCGTGCATGCTGCAACGAAGATCCCGCGTGCCACAACTAAGACCTGGCGCGACCAAATAAATATCCAAAAAACAACAACAAAGAAACCCCCCAAACCCCAGAGCTGCCCTAGTTGAAGCCTGGGTTGGGAACTGAGTCCTTACTCTTGGTTTTTCCTCCTTGTAGCAGCCCAGGAGAACTTCTGTGGAACTGCTAACCTCTTAAAGAATGGTTGGGAAGTCACTGAAACCAGTGACCCTTTGGGGTCTACCTGGTACATGTTAATTTGACCCCTACTGGGCTTGTCAAGTACGCTTTGAGTCTAGTGTTGGCCTCTGGAATCCTCCAGCCTATAATACATTCAAAGAAATAATACATTTGGCCATAAAATAACACTGTGCCATTTTTAACTCAGGAAAGACACTCACTCCACTTGGATAGGTGTTAAAAGCAAACCATCTCTCTAAGGCAACACATGTATAAAAACAAAGTTGTACTCTAATTGGCTTTCCTGTTTCAAAAGATGGTAGAAAGGCAGGCTGGTGCTTCTGAGATGCAATGAGCAGGACAAATGAAGTGGCTGAATCTCATGTCCTGAGTTAATTCTCTGCTGTATGAGCTTGAGGGGTGGATAATACATATTTTCCTCTTTTCGTCAAAGGTTTGGGTTTGGCCAGATGACACTTGGAAGCTGACCTCAGAAGGCTCTGTTTGGAAGGCTGGTTTGTATCAGACGATGAAAGTTGGGGAGATGATCACAGGCCAGCTGTTCACTGTGCCAAGCTGGGTCTCCATAGCTTCAAATTCATTCCACTATAATTGAAAACATGTGCTAGAATATGCATTTTCTTAAGGTTCAAAATTTCCTTGTGATGTGTTTTCCATACCGTTTTCATTTAAAAGCAGAGAATGATAATATGCTGTGGCCAAAAACTTGTGTGTCCGTATGTAAGTGTTTTAAAACAAATCTTTAAGAATAAAAATCTTGAAGAAGGAAGAAAAGGACAGAAGACAGATCAGAGTTCTGAGAATTGAAGCAGGTGAGGCGCGCAGAGGAAAAGCCTAAAAGTAGTACTTCTTGACGCAAAATTATGAGTTTTGTCATCAGTTTATAATGTAGGATGACTGCTCTGTGTCCTTGCTCCCTTAAAAAAGAGGCTTACATCTGGACATTATGTTTGTGACACCCACAAAGAGAAGAAAAAAGTGTCTGTCTATGTTTATCCTGTACAAGATTCCACCTGTGGCAGAGGTAGCGATCTCCAATACCTATGGGGACCAAACAGTGAAGCCAGCAGGTGGAGAATGTGACCACCCGGACACAAGTGCTTATTTAAGGGAAGTTGTCATCGACATAGGTTAATCCAGTGTTGCCATAGCTTTTAATTTTTCAAGATAGGTTGAAAATTAATATTTTAATGTAAAAACCTCCTGACAGGACTTCCCTTGTGGCGCAGTGGTTAAGAATCTGCCTGCCGATGCAGGGGACACGGGTTCGAGCCCTGGTCCGGGAGGATCCCACATGCCGCGGAGCAACTAAGCCCGCGAGCCACAACTACTGAGCCCGTGAGCCACAACTACTGAAGCCCGCGCACCTAGAGCCCACGCTCCGCAACAAGAGAAGCCACCTCATTAAGAAGCTTGTGCACCACAGCGAAGGGTAGCCCCCGCTCGCCGCAACTAGAGAAAAGCCAGTGCGCAGCAACGAAGACCCAGTGCAGCCAAAAATAAATTTATTTTAAAAACCAAAAAACCAACAAAAACCCTCCTGACATTTAAAGGTTTGGAAATTAAAGATGTAAATACAGTATGTGGTCCAGTAAATACCTCTGAAGACCACACCTGGCCTGGGGCTACCAGTCTGTGATCTCTGGTCTGCAGGGGGTGATGCTGGTCTGAAAGCTAACTGTCAGCAGAGCCTTACGAAGGCCTTGCCAAAGGCTGGGACAAGTACCCTTGTTGGGGTCGAGTGGGGTGCGCGGGTAGGGTTGGTTCCGTCTCCATTTCCGCTAGTTTGTTTGGTGACAGTGAGAGTGAGCGCCCACTTCAAGATGAAGTCAAAGATGTGGCCGTACGGATGTGCGTAGAAGTAGATGAAACAGAAAGTTAGCTTCAGTGGGAGGAGGGAGGTGTGGAGCCACGGCCACCAGGGCACTTGTGTCCCCACAGGTTGATGAGTATCTGGGGAGGGGCCCAGGAGAAGGGTCGGCTAGTGGCAATATCAGAAGAGTGTCTACTTCTGGATGGTACTTTTAGCTTCTTCGAGATCGAAAGATAAGTGTCCATTGTTATCAACTCACTGTCTCAGGGGCACCTTTGTCCCCCCCCCCCCTCTTTCTTTTTTAAAGTTTTAAAAAACTGATGGCGGTGCCACGCAGCTTTCAGGATCTTAGTTCCCCGACCAGGGATGGAACCCATGGCCTAGGCAGTGAGAGCACGGAGTCCTAACCACTGGACCACCAGGGAGTTCCCTCTCTGTCTTCTCCACCAGCCTCTTGACCTCACTGAACTCCTCCCCCTTTCTCATGTTGGATCCAAAGCAGGTGCTCACTTAGACCTGGCTCCACTCACAGACGAACCGCGCTCATGACCATCAGCCAGCTTCCAGTAAGGGGGCCCCAGCCTATTCCCGACCTCACCCTTGGGTACTGCCCAGTTAGGCACGCCACCATTATCGCTTGGGAGAGTGAGAGCAAACAAGGAACTGAGAGGGGTTTGTCCAGCTGAAGGTGAGGACCCAGAAGCAAATAGGATAGAGGGTGGGATGTGGTTCATAGGTCCAATGGTCTAACTGTGGCAGGAGAAGTTCTGTCGACTTATGGGGTGATACCAGACATGCCAGGCCAACAGATACAAAGCTTCATGAGGCTGGGAAGAGTCTGAGGGGTCTCCTGCCTTCACACTATCCCATGCAGCTGAGGCCAGATGGGTGATGCCTGAGATCGGGAAAGAACTGTTTGAAGGGATTAGAGGAAATAGTTCCCAGTGTCCACACGGGGCCAAGAATAATGCCTCTTCCCTCTAGCCAGACTGAAAAAACTCATAACTCATGGAGAATTGGATAGAGTACTCTGAAGGATTTGATTACAATAGTGGGGAATAATTAATTCTAGACTAAACACTGTTTTGGTCCTGCCTGACAAGGCTTAAATGCAAGACCCAAAAGGATCAAGCAGATTCTAAGAAACTTAACTGCTTCCCAGAACAAACTTCAAGAGTATTTATGGGCATACAAAAATATACACTACCTAATAGATTAGAATTCAAAATATGTGACACCAATTAAAATGTGACACCTAATTACCAGGCATGCAAAGAAAAAGGGAAACACAACTCGTGAGGAAGTCAGTCAATTAAAAATAATCCAGAACTGACTATAGTCAGATTAGAATGAACAAACACATTAAAAGATTAATATTATTAATATTACTGTTTTCTATACAGATGTTTGAAAGTTAAGAGATATGGAAGTTATAAGAAAGACTACAGTAGAGCTTCTAGAGATGAAAACTACAATGTCTCAGATGAAAAATATACTGGATGGGACTGACAACAAACTAGACATTACAGAAGAACAGTTTAGTGAAAAGATTGAAGGCACAAAAATAGAAACCTTGCAAAATTAAACAATAGATCCTTCCCTCACAGCCTTCAGAAAGAGCCAACCTTGTCTGAGACCTTGATTTTGGATTGCTAGCCTTCAAAATTATAAGACAGTAAATTTCTGTTGTTTAAGCCACCTGCTTTGTGGTTCTTTGTCACAGCAGCCCTAGCAAACTGATACATACTTCAATTAAGTAGAATAGATTGTTGGATTGGATAAGAAGTGAGATACAACTTTACGCTATCTGCCAGAAACACACTTTAATTATAAATTTACAAATAGGTTAAAAGTAAAGCTATGAAGAAAGATATATCATGCTAACACCAATCAAAAGAAAGCTGGGGTGACTACATTAATATCAGACAAAGTAGATTTCAGAGCAAAGTAAATTAAAAAAAGAAGGTCATTTCATAATGATATAGATGTCAGTTCATCAAGAGGTCATTATAATCGTAAACGTTTATGCACCTAATAACAGAGCTTAAATATGTATAGTGCAAAAACTGGTAGAACTATGAAGAGCAATAGCCAAACTACAATCGTGTCAGAGATTTCAATGTCCCTCTCTCAATAATGAATAGAACAAGTAGACAAAAAAATTGGCAAGGATATAGAAGAGGACCTGAACAACACTGTTAAACAACTTGAGCTAACTGGCACTTCACACAACCACAGTGGTGCAGACGTTCTTTTCAAGTGCACATAGAACAGTTACTAAGATCAACCATATATGGGGCCATAAAAGAAGTCTCAATGCATTGAAAAGAATTCTAATTATACAACATATGCTGTCCGATCATAATGGACGTATATTAGATATCAATAACAGAAAGATCTCTGGAAAATTCCCAGGTGGTTGGCAATTAAACAACACACTTATAAAAAAAAACTCAGGGATCAAAGAAGAATTCAAAAGAGAGATTAGAAAGTGCTTTGCACTAAACTAAAATTAAAATGCAACATATAAAAATTTGTGACATGCCACTAATTCAGTACTTAGTTGGAAATTTAGGGCACTAAATGCCTATATTAGTAAAGAAGAAAGGTCTCAAATCAATGATTTCAGCTTCCTACTTAGGAAACAAATAATCAAAAGAGCAAACTAAACTCAAAGTAAGAAGAAGAAATGAAACAATATAGAAATTAATGAAATAAACTTGAAGATTAATAGAGAATATTAATAAGCCAAAACCTGCTTCTTTGAGAAAATCAATAAAATTGATAAACCTTAGCTATACTGATCAGGAAGAAAAGAGAGCAGACACAAATTGCCAGTATACAAAAATGAAAGATGTGACATCATTACAGATCCTACAGATATTAAAGGATAATTAAAGACTATTCTGAACAATCTTATTCCAAAAAATTTGACAACCTTAGATGAAATGGATACAGTCCTTGAAAAATACAAGCTACCAAAGCTCACTCAAAAAGAGTTAGAAGACCTAAATAGTCCTAAGTCTAGTAAAGAAATTGAATTTGTAGTTATAAACCTTCCCACAAAGAAAACTACAGGCCCAGATGCTTTACTGATCAATCATAACAAACATTTGCAGAAAAAATTATATCAGTTCTACCTAAACTCTTCCAGACAATTGAAGTAAAGGGAATACTTCATAAGTCACCTTATGAGGCTAACCTTACCTTTTTAAAAAAGTTTCTTTAGGGCTTCCCTGGTGGCGCAGTGGTTGAGAATCCGCCTGCCAATGCAGGGGACACGGGTTCGTGCCCTGGTCCGGGAAGATCCCACATGCCGCGGAGCGGCTGGGCCCGTGAGCCATGGCCACTGAGCCTGCGCATCTGGAGCCTGTGCTCCACAACGGGAGAGGCCACAACAGTGAGAGGCCCGCGTACCACAAAAAACAAACAAACAAACAAAAAAGTTTCTTTAAACAATTTTATTGAAGTATAGTTGATTTACAATGTTATTTAACATTACCTTTTAATAAATAGTAAACAGTAATAAAATGACAAAAAGACACTCTAAGGAAAGAATATTATCATAAGAATAGTTGTAAAAAGTCTTGACAAAATTTTAGCAAATGGTATCCTAAAACATATAAAGAGAATTATATATTATGGCCAGGAATATAATAAATTTATTCCAGGAATGCGGAGTTGTTATAAAATTTGGAAATCAATCTATGTAATTCACCATGTTAACAATCTAAAAAAACACATATACACACAAAGACAAAACATAGCTTCATCTCAGTAGGCTGAGAGAAAGCATTTGATAAATTCAGTGTCCATTTATGAGAAAATCTGTCAATTAACTAGGAACAGAAGGAAACTTCCTCAGTCTGATAAAGGTGTCTATTAAAAAACCTCTTCTTTTTTCATTTGCCTTGTAGTCAAGTACCACACAGAGCAATGGATCTGGTGGAAAGAGCACAAGTGTCTGGGTCAGAAACAAGCGTTCACATCATAGCCTCCCTACTGCTGTGATCACACACACGTTCAATAGGCTCTCTGAGCCTGCGTGTTCTCCTTCGTAACGCAGAGACGATAAACCAACAAATTACGCTATGCTACTGCCCAGACGGCTTGCACTCATTAAAATTAGAACCCTTTCCCTTCCCTTTTCCTTCACCTGGTTCTGATGAGGGTGAGATTAGTCCAGGGCGACAGTTTCAGCATCTTTCTTAGCCCCAAATATTTACTTCAGGCCTGAGATGCATAAGGCATCAGAAGGCTTGCTCTGGTGGACTGTTAAGAGCTTTCATTTCCTCCTTTTTGGAAGGATCTGGTGTGGAACGGGGAAGAGGCTAGGAGGTAATCAGAGGAAGATAAGGCATCCCTAAATCTGCAAATTGGCTCTTTCTGGAAAACCCGACCAGGTTTTTGGCAATAGATTATCATTCTGGGCTTGCAGGGCAATGGGTGTCTTACCTGAGGTTTCTAGCTAAGACTACATTTGAGTGTGGAACACGGGGGACGTTAATCCAGTGAGACAAGCTCTTTATAATGCACCAGCAAGGACAGTCTCTGAGTTCTGAAGTGTTCCAGCTAGAAAGCACCTCGCGTTCTTCACGGCTCAGCTGCACAAGGTTGCCGTTACGCTGAGACCAGTTAGTCATTTACATGCAGTTGGTTTCATCTCTTGCCAGTGGGGCTGTTACACTACGCTTATTAATAGGGAACTATTTGGCGTTCGTTTTACCAGAGGCTGATATTTCATGCTTGGTCTTTAATGACTCCGAAGACAACGTCAGGCTTCCAAGGAGGCCTACTAGCCACATTAAAGAAGAGAGAACTTGATGAGCAGGACCAGCCGTGCCCCTGCCAGCCAATGAGCACTTGCGTCAAGTGCTGGATTTCACGGTACACATCAGAGCATTGAAAGCTCTGAGACCCTGGCAGCAGATGCAGAGGCGCGTCCTCACGATGTCAGCACAGCAGCTATGAGGACCAGAACAAGCATTTTCATCAACTGAACACACACACACACACACACACACACACACACACACACACACAGACACAGACACACACAGAGTCATGAAGTCAGGCCTGAGATACAACTGGGGAGAAGCTGTGGAGCGATAGGGTGTGATTTGGAAACGGGTAGTTATGATGTGAAACAGACTGAATCTTACACCAGAAAGGACCAGGGTGCCCCGTTTGACAGGATCAGGTGTGTACCATCAGGGGTGGTCGGGATCGGAAAGACAGATGAAATCCGACAGAAGGAAGAAAATGTGCAACATTTGAAACATTCAAAACACTTTTGTCAATTTTAACCCTCGTACTACAGCACAGAACTTAAAAGTCATGTCAGACATTTAAAAAAATTTTATTAAAGTAGAGTTGGTTTACAAGGTTGTTAGTTTCTGGTGTACAGCAACGTGATTCAGTTATACACCTATATATTCTCTTTCATATTCTTTCCCATTATGGTTTTTCTCAGGATATTGAATCTAGTTCCCTGTGCTATGCGGTAGGAGCTTGTTGTTTATCCACCCTCTATATAGTATTTTGCACCTGCTAATCCCAAACTCTCAATCCTTCCCTCCCCCCGAGCCTCCCGCCTACCCTTGGCAAGTCCGTTCTCTGTGTCTGTGAGTCTGTTTCTGTTTCATAGATATGTTCATTGGTGTCATATTTTTAAAATTTATTTATTATTTAATTTATTTATTGGCTGTGTTGCACGGCTTGCAGGTTCTTAGTTCCCGGACCAGGGATTGAACCTAGGCGGTGAAAGCGCCGAGTCCTAACCACTGGACCGCCAGGGAATTCGCATTTGTGTCGTATTTTAGACTCCACATATAAAGCGATATCCTGTGGTCCTCGATGTCAGACCTCGTCACCCTTACTGCCCTTTCAGCCTCCGGCCGGGGAGGATTCCCACCGCTCCGCTCCGCGGCTGCCCCATCCTTCGCCATCTCGCTGCCTCTGGCTCTGCCTCCTCCCCACCCCATCCCGGCTTCCTCTCCTCCCCTCCCCTCCCCTCTCCTCCACCGGTCGCCTGTTGGGGGCAAAGTGCTCCTGGTTCCCCCACTGCCTCCTGCTCAGCCTGTCCTGGTGGCTTGGGCTCCTCTGAGTAGATAGTTCTCCTTCTACTCAAAGCAACTTGTCAGGGTATCTCCCTCCCTAACGAGAATTCTGGCTCCGGTTCAGAAAATAAGCATTTCCCTTGATGACACTACAAACTCCATCTTGTGAGGAGTGCGGGCTAGACAGATGTGCATGACAAATGACTTGGCCTCTGTCTGTGCTGTTTGCAGGTGCGGCCTTCAGCTTCTCTCACTTGGACGACTTGAGCACAGTCTTACGCTCACACGTGACAAATCTCTGGAGCCGTACAAATAGTTACTTTCACTGTTGCCCCATCCCAATGTCCCCACCCGTGAAACGGGGACACTGACGGTTATAAGAATTAATGTATTTCCTATACATTTTGACTTTGCAAAAGCTAAGGTTATCACTGATTCACATGCCTAGATGGTATTGTTCACCAAGCTTTCTGTTCTTGGGATTTTAGGGACACAGTTTCACATGACCAGTATTTTCCTAGAAAACTTGTCGTCCAGATATGAGGAACACCCAGTCACACTACCCACCCTTTTGAATGGAAAGGCGCTGACATCTATCAGAGGGAACTTTTGGATGTGGGTGTCAGGGCTGGGGAAAGAGGGACAGCAAAGAGGGGACCAAGGTGAGGAATCTGGGACCAGAGAGGAGCATGACCAGCGCAATACCTGGCAACGCCCGGGACGAGTGGGAGTAACTCTTGTTATTTGTCGAAAGCCCCGCTGCCGTCATTCGTGGACAAATCATGGGCTCGTTCTCCTGAGTGATGTGTGTGAGAGCAGCGAGTGTGTGAGCGTGTGTGAGCGTGTGTGTATGTGAGAGTGTGTATGTGAGTGTGTGTATGTGTGTGTGACAGAGTGTGTGTGTATCTATGACTGTGTATGTGTGTGAGAGAGTGCGTATGTGTGTGAGTGTGTATGTGTGTGTGTGTAAGTGTGTATGTGAGTGTGTATGCGAGAGTGTGTATGTGTGTGTGACAGAGTGTGTATCTGTGACTGTGTATGTGAGTGGGTATGTGTGTGTGAGTGTGTGAGTGTGTGAGGGTGTGTGTGAGAGTGTGTATGTGTGTGAGCGTGTGTGAGTGAGTGCATGTGTGTGTGAGGGAGTACGTATGTGTGTGAGAGTGTGTATGTGTGTGTGAGTGTGTGTAAGTGTGTATGTGTATGTGAGAGTGTGTATGTGAGAGTGTGTATGTGTGTGTGAGAGTGTGTATCTGTGTGGGTATGTGTGTGTGAGAGTGAGTGTAAGCGTGTGTGTGAGTGTGAATGTGTGTGAGTGTGAGCGTGTGTGATTGTGTGCGTATGTGTGTGTGAGGGAGTACGTATGTGTGTGAGTGTGTATGTGTGTGAGTGTGTGTAAGTGTGTATGTGTATGTGAGAGTGTGTATGTGTGTGTGACAGAGTGTGTGTATCTGTGAGTGTGTATGTGAGTGAGTGTGTGAGGGTGTGTGTGAGAGTGTGTGTTTGTGAGAGAGTGTGTGAGTGTGTGTGAGTGTGTGTGTGTGTGTGCAGGGGGGGGCAGTGTTTCTGGACCAGGAACTTTTCATCAGAGGTGGCCTGCAAACCATGGGCTCCTCTTAAGCCAGAGGTTCATCTCTCACTCTTAGTCTTAGTTCCCCAAAGACTGAATGCACCTTCCATGTTTGATTGGCTCTTCGAATTATGTAAACAGCATGAGGGAAACGCTAATCCTGTGGGTGTATCTTGTAATCAGAAGTGAAAGTCCGCTTCCTTTTGGCCAGGCATGGTGTCCCTCAGCTTCCCAGGCCCGTCACCCTCTCCATGTGGATGAAGACCTTCGTAGACAAGAGGAGGGGTAAAAGGGCTTAAAAACTGGGGGGAAGGTCTCTCCATTTTCAGGGAAGAGGGAGGAGCTAATTCCATAACAATATATCCAGCACCAGGAAGAAGATCACAGCTCGTGATTTGGCACAAGAGGGAAAAAGCCGTAATGTCAGGAGGCAAAGCCTGACTCTATTTCCTGGTATAACTGGATGCAGCTTAGATGTAAATTAGTGGTGACTTGTGCAGAGTCTTACCTTGAGTCAATAGAACCTAGCTCAGTTCATCTTCACCGTGGGGAAGCCACAGTTGTCTTGGTTTTTCTGGGGTCCTGGAGGAGAAGGAGTGACCTGAGGTGGGGATTCAAGCGGAGGGGAGAGCAGAGCATTTTCTAGAGTATTTTCCACGAATGGTTTCATGGCTAGAAACAGATGTGCCAGGCGGCTGGCTGGTCAACAACATGATGTAGAAAATATTAAAATATAGATTCTTCAGAGCATTCTTAGCTTGACTCCTTGGTTCTCAGGAACTTCTCTCATGCCTTCAAAACAGAGAGGAAACGAGCCTTTTCCTGGTCCACATTTTGTGGGTTTAGGTCGGCTTTGGCTACGGTTGCTCTGTGCATTGGGGCTGGCCTCACCGCATCCCTCCTCTTGTTGGGTCTCTTCAAGAGCAGCCACTTGAAACTACAGAGAGGAGCTCAGCATCTTGGCACCTCCTGTGCAGGAACCCCGTACAACATCTGCAGGAGCTCAAGGGCTGGGTTATTTCCCATTCACCTCATGACTGGTGTGGTTTCCAAAGGCGTGTGTGGCAGAGACGGGAGGCCAGCACCCATCGACTACAGCCCCGGAAATAACAGGGGCTGCTGGTCCCCCAGGATTTACTGGGAGACCTTGTAGGGTCGGAGACTTGGAATCTCACTGGTGGACGAATCTCTTCGTGCTGGAAGAGGATTGAATCTGGCCACGTCTCCTCTCTTTGTAATTTTTTAAGCCTGACGCTTTTGGCTTAGAGACCATGAATTACGGAACTGTAGTGATTTCAGACCTTAGAGACCACTTGAACTTCATTGTCTTATGGAGGAGAAATTGAGGAAGCGAGATGTTGACTGAGTTTCCTAAGGTCAGTTATGGAAGCAGGGCTGGAACGCAGCGCTCTCATCCTTCCTACAGCATAACTCAAAGTTCCCCGGTTGCCTGCCCCGCTTTTCTTGCACCAACACAAGGGCTGTGTTTTCTCATGTTCCCCGTGGAGACCTTTATACCAGACCCCCTCTCCCCACCCCTGGCTTGGATGAGCCTTTCTGGAATCGGGTGCATATTTCCTCCAAACGAGTACAAAAAGCAGGGTATAGAATCAAGATATTACATACGTTTAGAGATTACTGACTCTGAGAAAGCTTAGCCTGAAAACTGTAAGTGGTTTAGAAAAAACATTATTTAAACCACAGAGACATATGCTTTCCAGGTAATAAAATCATTTGTCTTATTCCACAAGTTGGAGGATGTGATTTTTTTTTTTTTCTTGCGGTACGCGGGCCTCTCACTGCTGTGGCCTCTCCCGTTGCGGAGCACAGGCTCCGGACGCGCAGGCCCAGCGACCACGGCTCACGGGCCCAGCTCCGTCCGCAAAGGGGGTCGGGGTCTGAGTGGTCCCAGGCTTGTGGGGTTCCTGTCTTGTGGATTCAGCTATTTTATTGGACACTGTTTCATTAGCGTTCCCAGCTGCTTTCTATCTTTTCTATCGGAGTGCTAAACGTTCCTTTTCTTCTCTAAACAATACTTTACGATTGATTCCTGGGTTTTGTTTTAGCCGCTTTGAACAAGCGAGACGGACTTCCCAACCCAAAACTGGATTTTGTTGTTGAGACCGATGATGCCAGACTCACACCAGGAGGGTGTATGAAAAGTTTATTACCCACATAACGAGGCTCTTTGGACCAAGCTGGTCCAAAAATGGCTTGAGAGAGACAGGAAGAGAGACAGGCTTGGGGTTTATTGGGGCGGGGCTGGGGTGAGGTTCCAGGCATGGAAAAAGCCTTCCGTGGTCTGACTCTCCCTCTGGAAAGAGGGAGCACTCGGACTTTTTTATTCGGTGCGGGTGGAAGGGCCAGCACGAGGGATGAGGCTTAAAAGCCGTCAGCAGTCAGGAGCCAGATTCTTTCTTATAGGATTATTTTGGATTTTTAAAACATATTTATTTATTTATTTTTGGCTGTGTTGGATCTTCGTTGCTGTGCGCGGGCTTTCTCTAGTTGCAGCGAGCAGGGGCTACGCTTCGTTGTGATGCGCGGGCTTCTCATTGCGGTGGCTGCTCTTGTTGCGGTGCAGGGGCTCTAGGTGCACGGGCTTCAGTAGCTGTAGCTCATGAGCTCTAGAGCGCAGGCTCAGTAGTTGTGGCTCGTGGGCTCTAGAGCGCAGGCTCAGTAGTTGTGGCTCGCGGGCTCTAGAGCGCAGGCTCAGTAGTTGTGGCGCACGGGCTTAGTCGCTCCGTGGCATGTGGGACCTTCCTGGACCGGGGATCAAACCCGTGTCCCCTGCATTGGCAGGTGGATTCTTAACCACAGTGCCACCTGGGAAGTCCGGATTATTTTGGATTTAAGAACCATTGTTCAAAATATGGAAAAATTTTGTTCATGTCACACAGGATTTACTTCTCCTTGATTGATCACCAAATCCAGGGCTTTGCCAGTTGCTGAGTAAGAAAGCCAGCAATACACAGTCCACCTTGTTTCCTAATATCTGATGTAAACTAAGCCGTCAGCAAGTAACTCCACAACGTTCTCTGTTTAGCTTCAAGTAATGACTCTCTGAAAACAGACAGAAGGATTAAACTAGCCTTTATCATTTATTTAAAAATTCTTTTCTTTTTTTTGTTACTTTAAATACTTTATTTTTTACTTTTTTCTTTTTAAATTTTTAAAAAGTTGTCTTGGAGTATAGTTGATTTACATTGTTGTGTCAGTTTCAGGTGTGCAGCAAAGTGATTCAGTTACACATAAACATATATCCACACTTTTTTAGATTCTTTTCCCATATTGGTCAGAGTATTGGGTGGAGTTCCCTGTGCTCTACAGTAGGTCCTTATTAGTTATCTGTTTTACATATAGTAGTGTGTATATGTCAGTCTGTATCTCCCAGTTTATCCCTCCCCCACTTTTCCCCCATGGTTAGGTTGGTTTTCTACATCTGTGACTCTATTTCTGTTTTGTAAATAAGTTCATTTGTACCACGTTTTTAGAATCCACGTATAAGTGATATCATATGATATTTGTATACAATGTAATATTAGCCATTAAAAAGAACAAAATAGTGCCATTTGCAGCAACGTGGATGGACCTAGAGATTGTCATACTGAGTGAAATAAGTCAGACAGAGAAAATTATTCTCATTCAAAGTCTCAACTGTCCTACTCATGATGAAATTCAAATCAAAATGAAGTTCCCTATGCAGCTAGCTTCCAAATTCACACATCTAGTCCTGACTTCTCCCCTGAGATCCAGACAGGTAGATTCAAGTGCTTCTCTGACAGGTCCATGGGCGCACGTAAAAGGCATCTCAAGTTGAACATGCTTCAAATACAGCTATTGATTTGTTCTCCAAACTTGATCCTTCTCTTAACTTTTGCATCTCATACATGGCCCCACTGTCTTCCTAGTCGTGTAATCCAAAATTCTAGAAGGCACTCCCGATTGCTCTTTGCCCTCAGACTCCACTAGTCTTGTGGGTAGACTTACCAAACGTAACCTGTATCTAACCCGTTTTTCCCCTCTTCCTTCCCCAGGCATCGCAGCTGCTCTTCTCCTACCTGTACACTGCAGGAGCCCCGAACAGTCGCCCGCTGCTTCCTGTGCCCCTGCCATGGGTTGAACTGTGTCGCCCTAAAAGGTATGTTGAAGTCCTACCCCCTGGAACTTTTAAACGTGACCTTATTTAGAAATAGGGTTTTCACAGGTGCAGTCAATTGAAGATGAAATCTTTAGGGTGAGCTCTAATCCAATCTGACTGGTGTTCTTATAAGGAGAAGAGACATGGGAACGCACACACACACAGGGAAGACAGCCACGTGAGGATGGAGGTAGAGAGTGGACGATGCTGCCATAAGCCCAGGGCCGCCTGGGGACACCAGGAGCTGGAAAAGGCAAGGAATCCTCCTCCCCTAGAGACTTTGGAGGGAGCGAGACCTTTGATTATTTTTCTTTTTTTGGCCACACAGCATGTGGGATTTTAGTTCCCTGACCAGGGATTGAACCTGTGGCCCCTGCAGTGGAAGCACGGAGCCCTAACCACTGGACTGCCAGGGAATTCCCTCAACACCTTGATTTTGGACTTCTAGCCTCCAGAACTGTCAGACAATAAGTTTCTGTTGTTTTAAGGCTCCCAGTTCGTGGTACTTTATTATGGCAGGCTGCAGAAGCTCATACAGGTCCTATAATCACTTTTATTGCACAACGGCCTGAGGGACCTTTGCAACTTAAGTCACATCGCGCCCTTTCTCTGCATAAAAACCTCTTTTGATTTTTCTCTGATTTTGTGATGAAATCCAAGCTCTTTGTCAGGAGCAATGAGGCCTTACACGTCTGGCCCTGATGGTTTCTGCTCTCACCTCCTCCCCCACCTCTGTTCCTCCTGTTTGTTTCTGGAACATGGCTGCTGACTCTGTCCACTCACTGAGCCTGTGACCCTGAAGGACTGAGTTGGAGTCACTAACCTCACCCCAAGTATTGCTTCATTCCCTCCAGAGCTCATATCCCGACGTGGCATTTCTGTACTAGTTCATCATTGGTCCCAGTCCCTCTATGGTGAAGGTCGTGAGGTCTGAGCTCACCATGCTGCCATGTCCCATGTCCAGAACGGTGCTGGGCACGGCTAGAGTGGGAGCTTCATATATATTTGGTGAGTGAATGTATGATATATGCAAATGTTGAAAAAGTGTTTTGCTTTAAGTATGGATGCCAGTAAGTGAAAATAAACTTTATATTTACTGAATTTATTGACATTTTCTCAAATACATTTGCATAGGTACGATTCATGCTTTTCCTCAATTAATCTCCTTTTTTTAAAAAAAAATTATTTATTTATTTTTGGCTGTGTTGGGTCTTTGTTGCTGCTTGCGGGCTTTCTCTAGTGGCAGCGAGCAGGGGCTGCTCTTCATTGAGGTGCCTGGGCTTCTCATTGCGGTGGCTTCTCATTGCAGAGCACGGGCTCTAGGCATGTGGGCTTCAGTAGTTGTGGCGCACAGGCTTAGTTGCTCCGCGGCAAGTGGGATCTTCCTGGACCAGGGCTGGAACCCGTGTCCCCTGCATTGGCAGGCAGATTCTTAACCACTGCGCCACCAGGGAAGCCCCTCTCCCTTGTTTCTTAATCCAGAATGAGCAGTCAAGCCTCAGCCAAGGAGAGGCCCAAAGACATCTCAACACACCTAACGACTGAGAGATCACCTTTTGGCATGAAATCAGAGTGTCCTGGTCTGTGTGAGGCTCTTTTCACCCTTCTCAAGGGTCATCCCATGTGCCTTTAAGGTTAAATACTGCTTGATTAAGCAAATATGACAAAGTGTTAATGGTTGGTGCATCTAG
Source organism: Kogia breviceps (assembly GCF_026419965.1). Lineage (NCBI taxonomy): Eukaryota > Metazoa > Chordata > Mammalia > Artiodactyla > Physeteridae > Kogia > Kogia breviceps. The sequence goes on along the minus strand of NC_081322.1, from coordinate 84,044,293 downwards.
GTGAAGGGGGTATGGGTATTCATTGTACCATTCTGTTATCTTACTCTACAATTGAAATTTTTCAAAGTAAAAATTTGGGGAAAAAATTAGTCAAAGAAAATACTATATGATTTCAAATTGCCTTAAGAAAAACTTTGTGTTGTAAGCCTGAAGGACTAACAGCCTGATTGTATCAGATAATTGACAGTAGAGTATTTGGTTCATTCAGGAATATAATGCATCTGATGGCCAACAGGTCTATTTTATGTATTTTTAAGGTCAGTCAGAGGTCTTTGCAACAAAACAGGACAAGATTAGCATGCCCCATATGTTTTATTTCTGCTGTGGAAACCTGAGATGTAGTTTTCATGGGTGAATGGCATTCTGTGTTGTCCCCCTGGGACCCTCACCCCTCTGGGCCTTTCACAGAGGGATTGGCCTCTGTGGAACTTCAGGTGTGTTTCCAGGCGCTCCTCCCCACTGGGCTGTGCATTTTCATTTTGCATTGGGTTCTGCAAATTATGTAGCTGGCCCCATGTGCCAAGACCTGGGGCAGCAGCAAAGCAGCAGAGGAGGGGAGGTAGGGATACATTCTTCCTATTAATTCCATCCCTGGTTGGTTCTGGTATCAGGCTACAAAACTTTACTTTAAGAAACTTCATCAACGCTGCTCAGATTTCTTGCCTTTATTCACATAATTTTTCTGTTCTGGAATGTCTTCTTCTAGCCTCTCTGATTTTCCAACTTCTCCTTATTTTTTAAGGCCCAAATCAAGATTCATCTCTCTCACAAGACTTCTGGCCCACTCCAGGCATCATTGATGATTCTCTGCACTGAAATCAGGCTGTATCTTAGTACTATTTCCGAATTAAACATAGATTTCTCATTGTACATCCAGTGTTCATTGTTTAGCCTTGTTATTGAACTTTTCGTGTGCTAGTGTCTTGTTTACATGATTCTGTTCTTGGCTTGGTCTCCTAGGAAATGTGCTAGATGCATGCATACATATTTGTTGCTTGAATGATACGTTGAGTGTGTGATGGCGTTTCCGGAAAATTAGGGAAGGATGAAGGCCGTGCTTTCTTTAGAAGTTGTTGATTGGTCAAAATCAAACTTCTGATTTAAGTGATTTTGAATGATAATTAGAGAAGAAGTAATGATGAATTAGAAACTGACCACGAAGAAACTAATATTTCAGCTGGAAGACAGCGGTTTCAACAGGAGTAGGTTCGCTTGATTTGAACCCTGTTTTTAGCAATCGTGAGGTTACTGTAGCTCTGAATGGAATTCTCACTGTGACATGAGCATGTGTCTTTTTCCAGACCCACAAATTATGCTCTGTACCCCAACCAGGAGGGTAAGGAAAATTCTGGGAACTCAGGCAATGCTGCCTCAGTCCTGCTCAGCTTTTGAAAGTCCCCCCAGCCTGGAGCTCATGTACTTGGGCCACACTTCACCTTCGTCTTCGCTGGAGTTTCCTCCTGACTTTGGTGATTTCCTGGGTCTCTTGAGTTACCACAGCTCTTGCTGCAGGATCCACCACAGCAGGGCTCCCATACTGCGAAGCACCCACGGCTCAAAGGATCTCATTGCAACGAAAGATGCTCCTTTTCTGTTTTCGTCCAGTGACCAAGGTGAACACATGGGCCGTTAGCTCCATTTTCGGAGGACTTTTCAGATCATGCTTTAAAAATCACGAATGAAGTCAGTGCCTCCGTGATACCCGGAAGCTTGCGTCCGGCAGCAGAGTTTTTTTTTTTTTTTTTTTTTTTCCGGTACGCGGGCCTCTCCCATTGCGGAGCACAGGCTCCGGACGCGCAGGCTCAGCGGCCGTGGCTCACGGGCCCAGCCGCTCCGCGGCACGTGGGATCCTCCCGGACCGGGACACGAACCCGTGTCTCTTGCATCGGCAGGCGGATTCTCAACCACTGCGCCACCAGGGAAGCCCGCAGCAGAGTTCTTGTTTGCTCACTTGGATGGGAGAGAGCTGTGGAGGTACCGTCCTCCCGGGAGTTCCGGAGGAGTCCGAAAACAGAGGCCTCGGGTTGTATGAAGAGGTCTCTGTTCTTTCTTTAAATATTCACAGAGTCCCAGGCAAGAAAGCCAAACAAGATTGCTTTATCAGTCACCCATCAGTGAGAGAGGAAAGCCGCCCACTTCTCCACGCTTCCTTTCAAAGTGACCTCAGTGACCCTGACAGATACATGGAATTAATTAGAAACAACAGTAAGGAAGCCGTGGGATGGGCGATTTTGCCACTAGACAACGTTTCCGAACTTCCCGGAGGAGCCTCTGCTGCCTCAGACCCCCCTCGCTGCCCACGCACCCACCCTGCGATGCAGACCCTCCCGAGAGGGGCTCAGACCACCTTCCCCTGTCGCCGCCTTCCTCGTGGGCCCTCCCGGGTCCCACAGCCCACCCGACAGGCTGCCGCCCCACTCAGCCATCTGGAGGGGTCTGAGCTTAGGTCAAGCCCTGCGGCCCCCTAAGCTCTCGCCCTGACCGCAGACCCTCACTGGGTCAAGGGTGGTCGACCAGCTCAAGGCTGAGCTCCCCACAGAGGCCACGACCTGTGAGGAAAAGGAAGAGATGGAAAGCTAGCTCTCAAGGGGCTGTGCTGGGAAGAATCTTACTCCTGTGTGATCTCATTTCATCATGTAAGTGGCCCTTCAGTTATACAGAAGGAGAAACAGAGTCAGAAAGATTAGAAAACGTATTGACGGTTGCGTTGCATTGCAGTGGCCTCCGGGGTAGGGTGGGTCCGCTCTAGGGAAGGTGGCAAATTAAATCTCATTGATTAACCACTAACCACAAGAGTGCTATCTAACTAGCTTCTATATTAAATTGTGGCAGGTAAATTATTTGGAAAAAAAAAAAGTTGATTTCCGCATGACCACATTGTCTCTCTGAATTAGTGACGGAAAAAAGTTCTGTATGTTCACAAGGTTATTTCAATAATTATTCAAATATGGGAATAGTTTCACCTTCAGAACACAAACTCTCAGCTTTTGGAATATGGGCATCTTATAGGCCCACCAAGAACTCCATTGAAAACATAAATATCAATAAAGTTCCCATCTCAATTCCTGGCTCTTTTTCCCTTAGGAAAGATCTTCTTAAATATATAGTGTTTTGGATATGTATTTTATTTGTTGGCCTAGTTCCTCATTTGTTGGGAAATAACCATAATAGTCGCTAATATCTCTGTAGCTCTTTTGGCACACCAGGCACTGCCTTCAGTACTTTACATATATTTACTCATTTAATCACCATAACAATCCTGTGAGGTAGATATCATCCCTATCTCCATCTTACATGTAAGGAAACTGAGGCCCAGATTGAGGCCCAGAGAGGTTAAGAACTTGCCTGAGGACAAACAGCTGGTAGATGGTAGAGCCAAGGCTTGCAGCCAGGAAGTCTGGGTTTAAAGTATGCTCAGTCTGTGGCTTAGGAGACAGATGGTGGGAGGGTCGGGTTGTATTACAGCATGTCCAGAGTGAAAGGTAAGTGCACCATTACTTAAAAATAATAGGTTATGGAGAACTGACTATATACCAGGCTCTACAGTAACCTTTTTAGATGTATTTAATATTCGTAACAATCCCAGATCTTTCTGACTACGAAGCCTGTAATTTTGACCACCACCCTTCACTATATAGCCTTGGCTCAGAGTTGCATTGCTTTGAGTTTCTTAGCTCTTTGTAAGGCTGATTATTTCTTTTCTTTTTTTTTTTTTTTTTTCTGGTACGCAGGCCTCTCACTGCTGTGGCCTCTCCCATTGCGCGGGCCTCTCACTGTTGTGGCCTCTCCCGCCGCGGAGCACAGGCTCTGGACGCGCAGGCTCAGCGGCCACGGCTCACGGGCCCAGCCACTCCGCGGCACGTGGGATCTTCCCGGACCGGGGCACGAACCCGTGTCCCCTGCATCGGCAGGCAGACTCTCAACCACTGCGCCACCAGGGAAGCCCAGGCTGATTATTTCTACATGAGTTAGTTTAATATCTGCATTAGGTGATGTTTATAGTCAATAATAGATAAGCAATCTGAACAAGTCTAACCAAATGAGAAGAGATCATTTCATTTGCTTTGAGCACTTATAAAATCCACAGCCAGGCATAGCACAGGGAGATCAGCTGGGTGCTTTGTGACCACCTAGAGGGGTGGGATAGGGAGGGCAGGAGGGAGATGCAAGAGGGAGGAGATATGGGGATATATGTATATGTATAGCTGATTCACTTAGTTGTACAGCAGAAACTATTCACTTAGTTGTACAGCAGAAACTAACGCAACATTGTAAAGCAATTATACTCCAGTAAAGATGTAAAAAAGTAAAATAAAAATAAAATCCAGGGCTTCCCTGGTGGCGCAGTGGTTGAGAATCCGCCTGCCGATGCAGGGGACGCGGGTTCGTGCCCCGGTCCGGGAAGATCCCACATGCTGCGGAGCGGCTGGGCCCGTGAGCCGTGGCCGCTGCGCCTGCGCGTCCGGAGCCTGTGCTCCGCAACGGGAGAGGCCGCAACAGTGAGAGGCCCGCGTACCGCAAAAAAAAAAAAAAAAAAATCCATAGCCAGAAGGGATCTTAGCGATCATCTATCAGAAAAAAAGTCTCTCTTGTTGAACTGGTATGCATTCTTTTTTCAGTTATTTCAAATTACAGAACCCACCATATATACATATATATGTATGTATGCATGTATGCAATTATTTATTTGTTTTTTTGGCCAAAGTTACCAGAAAGCTCATAATGAATTTGAAAACTCACATAAAGTGAGCATATTAACTCAGGTTTTTGGTGTACTGATTTTTCTCTTTTCCTTTGCTTCCTGTTTCTGTCTTAATGGTATTATTATATCTGTATTTCATTATATGCAACCCTGGCTTGTATAAATTTTAAGACAGAGATGATGCGTGTTACTGCTCTTGTGGCCCAGATGGGGACGAGCCCCCTCGCTTGGAGGGGGAAGGAGGCACCCGGGGCAGTGAGGGTCAGTCCACGCCTGGAGCCCCAAGGGCCTCTTGCCCAGCTGCTCTAACCCCAACACCCACACTGCTTCTGAGTTTAATGAGCAATTGCAACTTGATTTAGTCCCGACTGAAAATGATTAGGAGAAGATAATTTGCTGTTGTAAAACCAAACAGGGGAAAACAGACCCTGCGGGAATCATGTGTTATCTTTTCTCTGAGCTGTCCACAGCCTAAAAGGGCTCAGATTCATTTAGCTGGAGGGAGGGGCTTACCTAATTCCCACAGCGCCAGCCCCCTCGAGACCTGGCAGCTCACTCCCTTGGGTGGTCCAGCGGGCTGTACTTAAAAGCGCAGATGTGGGTTTATTCCTAGATATTTTATTCTTTTTGTTGCAATGGTAAATGTGGGGGTCTTAGAAGCCCAGATGAGAGCGAGCTCTATCACGGAGTTGACCTGGGAAAGTTGATTAACCTCTATGTGCCATGTATGCTCGTCTGTAAAATGAGTACATCAATAAAAATATACCCTCTAAGGATGTGATAAGAGTTAACTAAGATTGTGTCTGTAAAGCAGCTAATTAACACAGTGGATGGCACAAATGACTCAAACAATGTACTAATATCAGCAGGAACACTTATTCCATTTTATTACAGTGTTATTAGAAAGGAAGCGAAAGCAACATAGATGGACCTAGAGATGATCATACTAAGTGAAGTATGTCAGAAAGAGAAAGACAAATACCATATGATATCACTTATATGTGGAATCTAAAATATGACACATGAACTTATCTGCGAAACAGACACAGACATAGAGAAGAGACTTGTGGTTGCCAAGCCGGGAGAGGGGCTAGGGGAGGGATGGAATGGGAGTTTGGGATTAGCAGATGCAAACTGTTATAGATAGAATGGATATACAACAAGGTCCTACTGTATAGCACAGGAACTATATTCAATATCCTATAATAAACCATAATGGAAAAGAATATGAATAAGAATGTATATATATGTATAATTGAGTCACTTTGCTGTACAGTAGAAATTAATATAACATTGTAAATCAACTATACTTCAATAAAATAAATTTTAAAAAGGAAGAAAAAAAAAACCCTTTTATAAACCTATGTTTCTCAAGAGAAATATCAGGTAAATCTAAGTCCCAGAGCCCTCTACCCAAGTGGGTCACCCTAAGTAAATTCCAGGCTTTAAGCACTCATGCGACATTTAAAAATAATTGGTCATATACTTGACCATAAAAGAAATCTCAAAACCCCCAAAGAATCAGTAATAAAAAGCCTGACCAAAATACAGCAAAATTTTGAGAGCATTAACTAAAAAGATATCCAAAAAAGTTTTTGTGATATAAGTATTTTAAAAATTAAACAGGTGCTTCTAAATGATTCCTAGGTCGAAGAAAATATCATAATGGGGAATTTAAATATTTTGAACTGAATAATGCCAAAAACATTACCCCAGCTTGTGGGATATAGCTAAGGCGATATATGCAGGGCAACTTTTGGCTTTAAATGTACCTAAAAAAGTTTAATAAGTCAGTGAACTGAGTTTCAACTTAAGAAGTAAGGAAAAAAGCAATTGAGCAAATTCAAAAAAGATAAAAACAGAAATAATAAAGATTAGAGTGGGAATAATAAAATAGCATTTAAAAAAAAACACAGGGCAGTAAAACAGAACTAAATCAAAGAAAACTGTTCTGTCCTCTGTAGAAAGGGGTGCTGATGTTGCCTTCAAGGTGAAGTTGGGAAGGTCACATGTTATACTCTGTACCAAAGCACTTAGTAAACGGCAGAGAACTATTCAGATGTGCATTTCATCTTTATTTCATGTATTCAACACATCTTGAACAGTTACCTCTTCTGTGGCTGGTGGTAGGAGTATAATGCCTTCTTGTAACTCACTCTCTGTAGGGATGGTAGATATTCATCATGTCAACGCAACAGGGCCCAAATCGGTGTCTGCAGCAGAGAGACACGCACTGCGTCATGAGAGCATAGAACTGGGGGGCAGGGTTAGCATGTGCAGAGATGTTAGGAAGCTTCTGCGGGAAAATGAGGCTCAAGCAGAGATGGGGGCGGATGTGGGAGGTGTGACTTCTGGAACAAGCCAAAGGCGAGGAGGTGGGGGTAATGTTTAATGCACAGGTGGGAGGGGAGCCTTGGCCATTTCTAAAAACGTAATACACTTCCTTGTCTTAGTGCACATTAAAAAAAATGATAAAACATATGCTCATGATAAGAAGGTTGAATAATTGCAAAAAGTAGTTAGAAAATAAGTCCCACATAATCCTAACATATTTCTTTCCTTATAAAGATCATAGAACTAGTGTATAGAATACCGTCTAAATGGAAATATCCCGGTTATTGTAAAATACTGCTAAAGCATGGTTGTATCTGTTTAGACCTAGGCTGTGCTTCTGAAAGAAAAGGCCATTGGGACCCCTGGGAGTTGGGCTTGGAGGACGGAATGAGGGCGTGTCACTAGGTGGGCGTCAGGCAGGCATCGCCTCCCTCACTCCAGGCCAGCTCAACAAGGGGACAGTGCCGTAGCAATGTTTTAATCAGGGGCACAGAATGGGTTGCAAGAAGAAAGAATAATTGTAGGGGGCTATTTAGCAGGCCAGTGTAGGGACCAGGACAGAGGTGAGATGACAGTGGCTTGCATTAAGATCATAGAGGCAGAGATGAGGAGAGGTGGGTGGATCCGAGAGGTATTTTGAAGATAAAATCTAAATGCATAGCCTAGAGTTGAGGGATATGGATTTGCAGAGCCTCTGCTGACTCCACCGGACAGGATGATCTGAGGGGTGCCTCGTGGCGTGTAGTACTCGGATGTGGGCCTACTGGCTTATCTACGAGAAAAGGGCCCTGAAAGGTTATCATGATACAACAAACTACCGTCAACAACAAGGAGAGAACAGTGTGTACTACCTGACAGCTGGGGGACTTCCTGAAGCTGCTCCTGCCTGGACTTGTATTTGAAGTCATGGTTTGTCTAAGGGTTCATGCTGGGACCCTGGGAAGAGCCCCACCAGTGAACACAGCTCCCCTACCCTCTGCCCCCACTCTAGCCTCTTTGCATTTCCTCTGAGGCAAGCAACTGCTGGGCTTAGCGGAGAGCTGGGTGCGAGGGGACATTGGCTTCTGCGGGATTCTCTGGGGGAAGGTTGATGTGAGTTCTCTGTGAGCAGGCCCAGGCTCCCTGGGCCTGAAGAGTCCAAGAGGCAACTAGATGGGTGGACTGGGTCTTTCCTGCCCTTGAAGCTGGACATGGACTGAAAGCCCCTGCTTCTGTGACCTTGACCACACAGGCAAGAGTCCTCTGCCTTTGAGGCAGCTGCCATCGTGGTGTGTGAAACCAGGAGCCACTGAAGAAAAACAAGAGCCCCCTAAAGACCTTGCACTAGAGAGAGGAAGATGAGGCAAAATAAACAGAGCTCTTGGAAGAGACAAAACAATTTGAATTTAAAAAAAGGCATTGGGGCTTCCCTGGTGGCGCAGTGGTTGAGAGTCTGCCTGCCGATGCAGGGGACACGGGTTCGTGCCCCGGTCCGGGAGGATCCCACGTGCCGTGGAGCGGCTGGGCCCGTGACCCGTGGCCGCTGAGCCTGCGCGTCCGAGGCCAGCGTACGGTAAAAAAAAAAAAAAAAAAAAAAAAAAAGGCATTGAAGGAGATTTAAATATAGCACAAAAAAGACTTTCTTGAGCTGGAAATCGTAATTTCCTAACTAAATACAATTCAGTAGATTAATTGGAGAGGAAAGAGGAAAGTCACTGTGGAGATCTGAGTTAGCATCCTGGAAAATCAAAGGTAAGAAATGTCTTGATATAGGGCAAAGAGAAAAAGAGATAGAAAGCAAATGGTAAGAAACTTGGAGGATAGATTCTAAAACCTTGAATTGTGAATAGGGGCAGAAAGAGAAAAAAGAGAGGCAACTGTTATACTAACAATAAAAGCAAAATTCCCTGAACTGAAGCAAACTGAACTTTTCTTTTTTTAAAAAAATTTAATAGATTTTATTTTTTAGAGTGGTGTTAGATTCACAGCAAAGTTGAGCAGAATGCGTAGTTTCCCGTATACCCACTGCCCCCCCGACTCAGAGCTTCCCCAGCCATCACCACTCCCCAGCCCCGCAGTGGTACATGTGTTACAATCAATTGACACCTTATCATTAACCAAAGTCCATAGTTTACATTGGGCTTCGCTCTTGGTGTTGTATACATTCTACAGGTTTTGACAAATGTATAATGACACGTATCCACCACTACAGTATCACGTAGTGTAGTTCCTCTGTGCTCTTCCTATTCATCCTCCACCAAGCCCTGGCAACCACGGACCTTTACCTTGTTTCCAGCGTTTTGCCTTTTCCTGAACGTCATATAGTTAGGCAGCTTTTTCAGGTGACTTTTTTCATTTAGTCATATGCTTTGAAGTTTCTTCTCTGTCTTTTCATGGCTTAATGGTTCATTTCTTTTCAGTGCTGAATAATACTCCATGGCCTGGATATACCACAGTTTATTTATCCATCACCTACTGAGGGGAATCTTGGTTGCTTCCAAGCTTTGACAATTATGAATAAAGTTGCTATGAACATATGAGTGCAGGTTTTTATATGGAGAGAAGTTTTTAGTTCACTTGGGTAGATATTTAAAAGTGCAATTGCTGGATTGTATGGTAAGCGTATGTTTAGTTTTCTAAGAAATGGCCAAACTGTCTTCCAAAGTGCCTTGACTAGAAGGTGGGGCTGATTTCCGGGGAGGGGAGAGGGACTAGAGGTTGAATCAGTCACCAACGGTCAATAAGTTCATCAATCATGCCTATGTAATGAAGCCTCCATAAAACCCCCCAAAGAAGGGGGTTCAGCAAGCTTCCAGACTGGGGAAACAGAATGCTTGCAAATACTACCACGCTAGGACCTAAGCTCTACAATGACAGAAGCACCTTTGTTCAGGACCTTGTCCTACGTATCTCTTCATCTGCCTGTTGATTCATATCCTTTAATACCCCTTGTAATAAACAGGTAATCTAGGGAGTAAATAGGTTTCCTGAGTTTCCTGAGCTACTCTAGCCAAGCAATAGAACCCCAAAAGTGGGTCATGGGAACCTCTGACTTATAGCGAGTTTTTCAGAAGTATAGGTAACAACTTGGACTTGGATTGGCATCCTGAGTCAGAGGGGATTGTTCGAACCTCCAATTTGTAACCAGTCAGTCAGAAGCACGGGTGGCAACCTGGGCTAGTGCTTTTGACATCTGAGGTGGAGGGCAGTTTTGTAGGACTGAACCCTTTACCTTTGGAAGCTGATGCTCTCTCCAGGTAGGTGGTGTCAGAATGGAGCTGAAGTGTAGGACACCCAGTTGGTGTTATGGAGCATCGCTTGGCAGCGTTAGGGAAACCCCACCCTCCATGTTGGAAATGTGGGTGCAGAGCTCTTAATTTCCCTAAGTCATTTCTTCTCTCTCTCTCTCTTTTTTTTTTTTTTTTTGCCACACAGCATGTGGGATCTTAGTTCCCCGGCCAGGGATTGAACTCGTGCCCCCTGCATTGGAAACGCCGAGTCTTAACCACTGGACTACCAGGGAAGTCCCTATCCCTTATGCCATTTCATTTCTCTATCCTTAAAACTGACTTCCCTTTCCCACCTCCGGGAAACTCCACTGAATTTAGGTTGGAGTCAGGGGACTTCTACTGAAATGAATGAGGGACTTTTTCCTGCTGTCTCCTGCCAAAAAACACGCCCACTTCCAAGGGAGCTCAAGGGGAATGACCTCAGAACAGGATGAATGGACTTGCTGGGAGAGGTTCAGCCCTTTGTTTTTATTGAGAGTCATTAGGGTAGGACAAATTGGTAACAGAGTTAACTTATACATTCTTAAAGCATTTGAAACCCTCTTGTTTTGGGCTTCGATCTGGTGGCTTCCCAGGGCAGATGAGACTCTCAGTGTTCTGAAGATCCTGAATCTCTGCTTTGTCTGTTGGTCTATTGGTTTTCCAAGTCCATGTCTTTACTGATCATGTAAGTCACTTGGTAAAATCCTTTAGGGTCTCTTAGTGAAATGTTTCTACTAGGATGTTGTTCAGCCTGTAGATAGCAGAAAAATCAAATAAAATGGTTTAAACAGCACAATTTATCCCTTTACATAACAAGAGATCATGGGTGAGCTGTTTGTGTCCCTACCTAAATCTCACCCTTCCAAATTGTGCACTGGTGCCCCCCCCCAACATGTCTATCTAAAAATTTCACTTGTGTCTTTTCTTCTAAGTCATATTTCCACTCTACTGAATGATGCACACACAAAGAAGCACATACAAAAGCCCTGAAACAGGGACTTCCCCGGTGGCACAGTGGATAAGACTCCACGCTCCCAATGCAGGGGGCCCGGGTTTGATCCTTGGTCAGGAAACTAGATCCCACATGCACGCTGCAACTAAGAGTTTGCATGCCACAACTATGGAGCTGTCGAGCTGCAACTAAGGAGTCCACCTGCTGCAACTAAGACTCAGTGCAACCAAATAAATAAATATTTTTTTGAAAAGCCCTGAAACCTCTACCCTAAAAGAATTATTTCTCTTATTTTTTAAAAAAAAATTCAATTGACTTTTTGAAAAATAGGTTTACTTATTTTATTTATGTATTTTTGGCTGCGTTGGGTCTTTGTTGCTGCACGCGGGCTTTCTCTAGTTGCAGCAAGCGGGGGCTACTCTTGGCTGTGGTGCGTGGGCTTCTCATTGAGATGGCTTCTCTTGCTGCGGAGCATGGGCTCTAGGCGTGCGGGCTTCAATAGTTGTGGCACACGGGTGTAGTTACTCGGTGGCATGTGGGATCTTCCTCGACCAGGGCTCGAACCCGTGTCCCCTGCATTGGCAGGCGGATTCTTAACCACTGCGCCACTAGGGAAGTCCTCTTATTTTTTTTTTTATAGCAAAACTCCTCCAAATGGTTGCCCCGACTCACTACCTCTCTTTCTGTTCCTTCAATTTTCTTTCTGAATCTTCCCCAATCCGGTTTTAAAAAATACTGAGCTATAACTGACATATAGTATTATATTAGTATCAGGTGTACAACATGATTCGATATTTGTATATATTGATAAATGATCACCACAATAAATCTAGTCAACCTCCGTCATCACACATCGCTATAAATATTTTTCTTGTGATGAGAACGTCTAAGATTTACTCTCTAACAATTTTCAAGTGTACAAGACAGTATTATTAACTGTGGTCACCATGCTGGACATTATATCCCCGTGACATTTATTTTATAGCTGGAAGTTTGTACTCTTTGATTCCCTTCACCCATCTCGCCCACCCCTCACCCCCACCTCTGGCAGCCACCAATCTGTTCTGTCTATGAGCTTGGGCTTTTCTTTGTTTTGTTTTGTCTTAGGCTCCACACATAAATGAGATCATCCGCTATTTGTCTTTCTCTGTCTGACTTCTGTCACTTAGCATAGCACTCTCAAGGTCCATCCGTTTTGTTGCAAATGGCAAGATTTTCTTCTTTTTTATGGCTAATATTGCATTGTATATATATATATATATATATACCACATTTTTTAAAAATCCATTCATGCACTGATGGACCCTTAGGTTGCTTCCATGTCTTGGCTATTGTAAATAGTGCTGCAATGAACATGGGTGGGAGGTGCATGTAGCTTTTTTTTTTTTTTAAGTTACGTTAGACTTTTTTTTTTCGGTCATTAACAATTTTTTAAAATTGGAGTATAGTTGCTTTACAATATTGTACTGTACAGCAAAGTGAATCAGCTATATGTATACATATATCCCCTCTTTTTTGGATTTCCTTCTCATTTAGGTCACCACAGAGCACTGAGTAGAGTTCCCTGTGCTCTACAGTAGGTTCTTGCAGCATGTATCTTTTTGAGTTAGTGTTTTTGTTTTCTTTGGATAAATACCCAGGAGTGGAATTGCTGGGTCATATGATAGTTTTCTTTTTAATTTTTTGAGAAATCTCCATACTGTTTTTCATAGTGGCTGCACCAATTTACATACCAACCAACAATGCACAAGGGTCCCCTTTTATCCACATCCTCGCCAACATTTATTATTTCTTGTCTTTTTGATAATAGCCATTCTAACAGGTATGAGGTGATATCTCACTGTGGTTTTGAGTTTCATTTTCCTGATGTTGAGCACAATTAGACTTCCTGCCCTTTACTCCACAGAAACTACTCTTATCTAGGTTCCTGATGTGCTGACAGACCCAGTGGATAATTTTCCTTTCTTGACTCATCAGCAGCATTTGATGTACTTGATCAGTCCTTTTGCCCTGAAACACTTTTTTCTTGGCTTCTCCTGTTTCCCTCCTGTAGCACTGACATTGATTCTCAGTCTCTCTTTGGGATTCTTCCGGTTTTCTGGACTTCAAAAATTGAAATACCCTGGGGCCAGTTCTCAAACCTTTCTTCTCATTTGTTGTCTTTCTTGGCGATCTCATCCTGTCTCATGGCTTTAAACCTCATTCATGTGCTAATGACTCCCGCATTAGACCTCCAAGTTGGACCTCTCCACCAAACTCCAGACTCATAAATCCACCTTGTAAATCCACAAATCCAGCTTGATTATGGAATGTCTGACTGGCACCTCAAACTTAATGCATGAAAGGTGAGTTCTTGATTTCTTCTTTGCCCCAAACCTGCGCTTCCTCTAGTTGCCCCATCTCAGTAAATGTCAACTCCATTCTTTCACTTCTTCTACCCACAAATCTTGGGCTTCTCCTCCACTCTTTCTCTGATCTCTCCCAAGCACTAACAATCTTCAAATTATATCTGGATTCTGACAGCTTCTCCAGTGCAAGCTATGATCAGTTCTCACCTGGGATATTGCCTAGCTAGATAGCTTCCTCATTCGTCTCTGTACTCTGCCCCCCTCAGTCCTGACCCACTTCAGTAATGAGAGTGTTAAAAGGTATCACACATCATACCATTTATCTTCTCAGAACCCTCGAGTGGCTTCTCATCTTGCTCAGATTGAAAACCAGCATCCTGAGACTTCCCTGGTGGTCCAGTGGGTAAAACTAGGCACTCCCAATGCAGGGGGCCTGGGTTTGATCCCTGGTCGGGGAACTAGATCCCGCATGCAGCAACGAAGACCTGGTGCAGCCTCAATAAATAATAATAATAATAATAATAATAATAATAATAATAATAAAAGCCAGCATCCGTACAGCAGCCTGGAAGGCCCTACCTCATTCAGACCCCATCTCTCCTACTTCAGCCCTTTTGCTTTCCCTTCATTTACTTCTTTCAGATGACAGCAGCCTTCCTGATATTCCTCAGACTCCCACAGCCCCGGAAGTCCCACCTTTGACCTTTGCACTTGGTTTTCCCTCGACTGCCGATATTTATCCCAGAATTCACATGACTCATTCCTCACTTCCTTCTGTGTCTGTTCGAAGTTTGTGCTGAGCTCCCCGAGGCAGCACCCTCCCCACCGCGTCACTCTTATCCATGTGCTTTGCCTTCATTTCTTTATTGACCTTCTATTTATAGTTTTATACGATTCCATTTATAATTTAAAATTGATTACATATTGAAATGATAACATTTTGAGTATATTGGGTTAATGAAAACAGATTATAAAAACTAATTGTTTCTATTATATTACTTTTTTCAGTGTGCCTACTAGAAAATTTAGAATTACATATGTGGCTTGCATTTGTGGCTCACGTTCATTTCTCTTGGACAGAACTGGCTTAGACCAATGATACTTTAGTTGAATCTTGGGGAGAAGGGGTGCTGGCTTGTATAAAATTGGGGTTCTACAAGTATTAAAGAGGTGGGTAATGGCAGTTGGAGGGCAATTAGCAGTGTTGGCTACCTGGGAGTAGGTGTTTGGAATGTGGGTTTGGGAGCTGAACAAGCAGTCACAACCTAGTTCCACTCTTTATCAGTAGATGACAGCTCTGAGCCTCGGTTTCCTCATCTATAAAATGAGGATAGCAATATTTACCACGTTAGGTCACTGTGAGAATTAGTGAGATAATATTTATGCAATTCTTAACACAGCACATGGTGAGCACAAATAAATGGCAGTTACTGCCCTCATCTCTCAAGTCTCTGCCAGTACCACCTCTGGGCAGACTGTTCTTGGCTGGCATCCCCAGGTGCTGTTGGTATATGATGTTCTGAAGTTCCAGTTTTCTAAACCACGGTGCTGGAAGCACTTGGTCATCATGGAAAGTTCAGGTTTGAGGTATGTGATTCCCAGGATTCAGAATTTACCAAAACTACAGACCCATGGAGGTGATGTCATTTTAGCAAAAGGATCCTTTGCACTACAAAGGACGTCGAAGCGTGTAGTTGGCGGGATTCATTCAACAGATAATTTCTCCAGACACTAAATGCCAGTCTCAGAGCCTATCAACGGTCAATAATCACACTCTCACCCACCCTCCAGGCGCTTGAGATCCTGTGCAGCTTTCTCAGGTTCAAGGCCATCCTTAGGACCAAAGCTCCCTGTCAGACTCTGATGGTCTCTGATGGTCTGATGCTGGAGGTGGAGCCTGTTTCCAAGAACCTTGCCGATTCACATTGAAGCCGACAGTTTCATCCTCATGGCAGGAGGCTTTCTGGGTGACGTTGATGAGACTTGCCCAAAGTGGGGCTCTGCCAGCCCTGTCGTCACTCATCACACCCACTACGAACTTAGGATTCTGCTGGGGTCACGAAACATACGTGCTGGGGGAGCGATGCCTGGTCAGTACTTGCTTTTGCTTCACTTACGGGCCCAGCAAGGGCTGGTGGGGAGATGACCCACAGCTGATTGCCAATTTGAATGCAGCAGCCTGTCGATCTGGAATAATCAGGATAATCAGTGGTAAAACAGGACCCGAATCAAGGAGTGTCACAGAGATTCTCAGAAACACACCTGTTGTATAAAGTAGTGATTCCCAGTGTTCTGGAAGAGGAAGATGTTGTTACTTGTGTGATTTTTCATTGTTGCTCTCCACCTTTCATTCAGTGAAATATATATACTTTTTAATCTACTTTGAAAGATACACAATAATATTTTTTAAAGCAAGATATCTTTTCAGAATTTTATGACTCCACTGTACTTCCAACAGACTCCCCTCCCTTGAGGATGATGGGAAACACTTTGGTGTATAAAATAAGATCCAATCCTGTTCCTTGTGTTCCTCCTGCCTTTAAATATGTTTCATAGTAACATTGTCCTGCCATTTCAAGTACTGGCATCTTGTTGAATAAAGTGAGAATTAGAATAACGGTAAATGTCCTAGCTCCTGGACCTTCCTTGGGAACAATAGTTCTGTCTCCCTCTTCCAGTACTTACTCATAAATGAAGGTATGATTATTTTTAAACTGTTGAAAATTATTATGTAATTTTTCATTTGTATATGTCACCCTTTAATGAGATGGTATGTTCCTGAAGGGATATTAATTTCTTTGGGTTTCAAGTGATGGGAATTCAACTCCTTGTGGCTTAAGTAAGAGTTGAGACTTACTGACTCCTGTAAGGGGGAAAGACAAGGCTGCAATGAAGAGGTCAAACTATGTTGTCAGGGCTTGCTCTCACTCTCTGTAGCTCATCTCATCTTCCCTCTTTGTGTTGGTTTCATTCTCTCTTATTCCAGGAGTTTTCCTCTGTGTGGTAGATGGCAGGCGTGGGCAGAGGGGATGAGTGGAAAGCAGGTGACCTGGTAGCAGCAACTACAGACTTTTATCATACCAGCTGTTGTATGATGAATTTGGCTGGCCTTTGTCCCTGGTTCCTGGAAGAAAGTCTCAAAACTCTTGGAATTTCCTGAGTGGTAGGAGTGTCTTTGTAATTCATCTGTGGGTTCTTGGACCACACCTGAGTTTATACTAATGAAGTGACTCATGGTTGGCCCCTAGACAGTTTTAGGATGGGGGCTGGCCATGCCAGAAGGGCCAACCATGAGATTAGAGGGTTGGGGCTATAAGCCAACTTCCCGTGGGGGAAAGAGGGTGGAGATTGAGTTCAATCGCATAGCCAATGACCCCATCACATACCTATAAAATGAAACCCCAATAAAAACTCTGGTAAGCATGTCAATGTCCTGGAAGACTGACACATCCCAAGGACACAAGAGCTTTGCATTTGGAACCTTCCGAGATAGCGCCCTATGTGTCTCTTCATTTGGCTGGCCTTGGTTGGTATCCTTTTGCTATAATAAAGCTGTATAGTGTTTTCCTGAGTTCTACGAGTTGTCCTAGTGAATTATCGAACCTGAGGAGGTGGTGGGAACCCCTGTATTTGTAGCCGAGGGTCAGAAGTATGGGTGGCTTGGGGACCCCCAACTTGCAGCTGGTGCCTGAAGTGAGGGTGATCTGTAGAGGACCGTGCCCTTAACCTATGAAATTTGACCTAACTCTGGGCGGTTAGTGTCAAAATTGCATTGCGCCAACTTTAGTGCAATTTCCAACAGGGAAATGGAAAATTCCACACTAAGACTTTGGTTGGACAGACTGGGTAATGTTGCCACCTTTGAAACTGGAACCACATGGCCTGAGGAAGAGCAGTTCTGCAAAGGAGGGGGTTGCTGTAGTGGAGGGAGCACTGAACTGTGTTGGGTGACAGAGGCATTAGTTGTCTCCCACGGCACAAATTCTGTATAATTTTCTGACCTCTCAGCATGTTGCAAAGACAGTTAGTGCCCTCACCAAATATCCATTTGCCCCCTTACATATGTCACTGTAACCGAAAGTGGGGTCTGGCTGCTGGCCGCTCAAAAGCCAATAAAGAGGTAAGGTTGGTGGAAAGGAAAATTTGCTTTATTTTGGATGTTGGCAACTGGGTGGGGGGAGGGCAGACGCCTGCCCAGAGGCTGACTCGCCCCAACCCTGACAATCATGAGGCAAGGGCTTTTATAGGCAGAAGGAGGGGGCTACCTGCAGAAACAGCACAGTCAGCTCTGACCGTCATCTTGAGATTAATCATGAGGTGCTCTGAAGGGTGTCATCTTGATTGCTTTAAGTACAGTGAATCTTCAGTTCCAGGCTCAGTTTCTTCCCATTTTCCTGAGGCCAGTTTTTGGAATCGTGGCAGCTTATGTCACGGCTACAGTCTGGTCATCATGTGGTTGACTTCTTCCACCTGGTGGGTTTCAGTGTCTACAAGACAGCTCACAGGCTATGGCTCAGAATATGATCTATAGCCCTTGAGGAGGAATTAATGGTCCTTGACTCTGCTTAATGACTAAACGATTATTATTTAGACTTGTTGGACTGTTTTCCTTTCTTACTGCATTTTCTCATTTCTCTGATTAAACTTATTCCTTGGCTAAAGTTTTTCCACAGACAAAAGACAGGCTGAGGACATGGGGGCAGGGGTGGGGAAGGACGTAAGGTCCTGCTCCATTTCATCAGCATTCCTTACAGTTAAGTTGGGTCCTATGACTAGTTCTGGCCAATGGACTGTGAGCAGAATTGATGTGAGTCAATTTCAGGTGAAGGTAATTAAAAGTCTGGAATCCTTTCTTCTCTCTTTTCTTTCCTTGCTGCTATGACCTTGGCAGCCAAGTGTCCCAGGTGGCATACCACAAGATGGCGGAAGGTACTTATCCACCTTGGTCTTTGCTGTGTTAAGCCAATGAGATTTGGGAGCTATGGTAGACAGATTAATTTCCGTCCCATCCCCGCCCCCAAGATATTAGGTCCTAATCCCCGAACCTGTAAATGGAAAAATGGTCTTTGCAGGTGTGATTGACTAAGAATCTTGAGATGAGGACATTGTCTTGGATTACCTGGGTGAGTCTTAAATGCCATCGTAAGTGTACTCATAAGAGAGAGGCAGAGGAAGATTAGACATCCACACAGAGAAGATGATGTGACAATGAGGCAGAGACTAGAGTGATGTGACCACAAGCCAAGGGAATTGATTCTCTCACAGGTCTGGGGTCAGAAGTCTGAAATCAGTTATCATTGGGCCAAGATCAAGATATCTGCAGGGCCACATTCCCTGTGACCTCTAGGGGGGATTTCTTCCTTGCCCCTTAGCTTCTGGTGGTTCCAAGCATTCCTTAACTTGTGGCAGCATGACTCCAGTCTCCACCGCCATCTTCCCATCAGCTTCTCCTCTGTGTATTCTCCCTCACGTCTGTGTCTTCTTCTCCTCTCATAAGGCTACATCATTGGAGTGAGGACCCATCCAGATAATTGGTGATTGTCTCTTCAGCTTGAGATCTTTAATTTGTTCACATCTGCAAGGAACCTTTTACCAAATAAGGTCACATTCACAGCTTCTGGGTGGGCATCTCTTTGGGGGGCCATCCTTCATCCCACTACAGACACCAATGTCTTAGATAGAAAGTCTGGGACAAATAGTGTTTCCAAAATATACATTCAGTGAAAGATTTTATTCAATGAGCAATTGCCCTTTATCTAAAGAACATATTTTTAAAAGAAATATGAAAGCTATCTTTCTGTTAGTACAGGTATGGACCAATTATTGCTTTATTGAAAACGTACAAAATCCAGTGTGTTATTTGACAATGTTCTACGTTAGGTTGAACATGTGTCCTATCTAGTAACTGCTTTCTTGGCTTTCTGTTATCGGCCTAGAATATCACCAGTATATCCAACATACTGATCCCATCTTTACCATGATGGTTAGCTTGATACTTGTTATAAGGATGACATGCTGGGTGAATGTTTATGGCTACAAATCCCAGGCTCCAAATATGTCAAAGGAGAGGACAGACATGAAACGTTTGCTTATGATGCTAAACTCAAACCGGAAATTGACCTGAAATCAGTTCCAAATATCTCAAAGTCTGAAATCCTTTGGTTCAGTTGAATAGGGTTAGGATAGGCAAGCTTCAAATTTTGATGGCTTAAATTCTAAAGTAGTCTATTATTTGCTCCAAAGAAGTAGAGAAATTTAGAAAGGTACACAGAGGTTTGGATTATTTTTAGGTATCTCCATTTAAAATGAAAACATTTGGAACCAAATTTGAAATTGGTTCAACCAAAAACAGTAGAGAGTCTAGGGACCTACCATGTTGAGGTAGAAAGGATCCTGCACCTTCTGGAGGCCCTGCACCATTGGTGCCTCTGCAACTGCATTGCTGTGTAAGTGTGTGCTAGTGACTTAATCTCTCTGGGCCTCATCTTTTCCTCAGTAAAAGCAGTGTGTGGGGGTAGTTGATCTCGAAGATTCCTTCCAGATCTAAAAGTCCGTGGTTCTCTAAAAGGGGGCCTACTTTATGACAGACCACCAAGGTGGAAAGTTAACTCTCTAGGGCAGACCTCATCATTGCACCCAGGAGAACAGCAGTAGGTCATTGCAATATAATCACGAGCAAGGGCAGACCACAAAGCAAAACAACTGAAACAGGAACTTGGAACTGATGTTGATTTATCTCTAAGATGTGTTTTTCCATTGTCTCTGGCAAGTTTGCTCTCAAGTAGAATTAGCTGAAAAACTATGAGCTGGCAGGATGAACACAGGCCCTTGTGCTTGAGGAGGGCTTCGGAGTCCTGGCCCCTATTGAGAGCACCTTACATTCATCCCTTCACCAACGGCTCTGCTGAAGGATGCCAGCTGGGGCTGTAGACCTACTGCATCTTGCTGCACAGACAGAGGCTTCTTCATCAGGGGCCAGTCACCTCGACACCTTTCTGCTCCATCAGGAGCACCCCTCCCCCTCCCAGGAGAAGAGTGTTTCGGCAGAGAATGTCCAGGGTAAGGGGAGCGATTCTAAGGGGAAGGCGTGCTTACAATGAACTGGAGGAGGGGAGGCGTTGGATGGTTTCCTAAGGGTGAGAGCAGACAGCCAGTTGCTTTTTGCCAAAACAATATTCCAGAGCTCAAGGAATGACTCGCCCTTCTAAGCCAGGCGCCTGACATGCTCAGGCCCAGATGACATCATGTGGACAGTGACAACTGGCTTTGTCATAGGACATAACTCTTAGCGAAAGGCCTGGCAGAGTCTGCATTTTCCCTGCTTTATAGGTCGGAGGTATGGAAACAAGAAACAGGAGGCTTTCTTTCCTTTGAGCAATGTGTTTCAAACTTGAGAATTTTGAGGGAATTTGCAGTTCTTTTTTCTTAGATTCTTTTCCTTATAGTAACTGACACCCATTGGAGGGAAAGAACAAATTATCCTTATCTTGTGATCTTCCACCTTTGAAAATCTTGCGAGAAGATTGATAGGTCTGTCCCTGTGAGAGCCATGGTAAATCAGTGACATCTGAAAACAGTCTTCCATGGGAAGTGTGGCATGGGCACTGCTTAGTACCTTCAGCCATTTCCAAGATCACATGCCCTCGGCCACGAGATACCCCAAATCTCCAGGATACGGTAGAAAATCACTCATCCTACCAAGCAACAGTAAAATCTCCAGTCGAATGAGAAAAAAAATCCACAGGTGCCAACACCAAGACGACACGGACGTGGAAGCGACCTCAGGCCAAGGGCGGTGGGTGACCTCCACCCCGATTCTGCACAGAGCGGTCTCCAGGAGACCACCACTGTGAGGGGCCAGTGATCTGGGGTCAAGGCAATGCTCGGGATGCTGTGGACCAGGCGGCTACCGGGAGAAGGGAGCTCAGTTAAAGATGAGGACATCACAGCCCCCACCGGGCAAGGGTCTGACTCACGTGAGAACGGAAGAAACTTTGACAGTCAGGTATTTTGAGGGGTTTTCCTATGAGCTAGAATACAAAAATCTTGGGGTGTGTGTGTGTGTGTGTGTGTGTGTGTGTGTGTGTGTGTGTTGATAGGTTTTATAGTTTGTGTCTCAGATGTCTCATCTGCAAAAAGTAGTAGCACCTACTTGATTGAATTGTGAAGATTTATATATCCACACGTACAGCGCTTAGAACAAGGCCTGGTATAAAGTATTTGATACTTACAGGTTAGCTTTTTTTTGTTTTTCGGGACGCGGGCCTCTCACTGTTGTGGCCTCTCCTGTTGCGGAGCACAGGCTCCGGACGCGCAGGCTCAGCGGCCACGGCTCACGGGCCCAGCCGCTCCACGGCACGTGGGATCTTCCCGGACTGGGACACGAACCCACGTCCCCTGCATCGGCAGGCGGACTCTTTTATTATTCATTTGAATGCAAATGCACAGTATATATCAGTTGATTACCATTTATCAAATTCAGAAATTGTTTACCCAGAGTATTGTCATCTGGAAAAGAAGAAACCATTGGCATTTGAAAGCATGTAATGCTGTGGTGAAAGCTGATTAAGAGATGCTTGCAAGGAAAATCTTGTTAGACTGCAGTTGAGTTCCTTGAGTTCGCGGAGCACAAAGACATCCGCCTTTGAGGATTTGCTCTAGTGACAGTGCGAATGCAAATTGACTCAGCCCTTTGAAGGGCATTTTTGTCACGTTTATCGGCGTTTTTAAAGAAAAGGCTTACACCTTTTGGCCCGGCAATTTTACCTCTAGGAATGCATCCAAATGGAATATCAAGGGTACAAGCCATATTTCTTTACAAGGATGATCACTGAAGTGTTACATACAATAACCAGAAATAAGAAGCAATGCAAATATCTAACAATAAGGGCTTGTTTTGTCAAAATGAGGTTATGTACGTGTACGGATGACTAAGCCACCATTACAAGTAAGACTGAATATTCTTTAATGATAAGAGAATGTCAACAGTGCATTTTAAGTGGAACAAAGTCTACACAACTCTGTTTAGTGTGATTTTCGTGGAGTCTGTCCTTTGCCCACTTGCCTTCCCAGGCTTCCTTCACAGTGACAGGATGGAGGTGTTCCCGCCTCAAGCATTTGATCAGCGCGCCCTCCCCAGCTGCCCCATCACAAACAGCAGGAGGGCACAGTTGCCGCATGGCTCCCACACCACTGATTTCAATAAATATTTGCGATTGAAGTGTGATAGCAAATGAATGCTTGGACTGTGTCCATAAGATATGAAACAGTTTTATTTCTCTCTTCATCCTTTGATGCACTAGGAGGATGGAACACAAAAATTTCTCTTCTCCCTCCTAGGGGATTTAAAAAAATTAAATTCTCTTTGTCCTTGAGGTTAAGGTAACTTGCGTTTTTGATCGGATTGGTTAAGAAACTGCATGTAGCAGGCCGTTAGTATCTACCATAGCAAGAACAAGAGAGAAGAAAAGGGTTGAGGAAAGAAGCAGTTTATTTTGGAGAAATAGGAGTAGACGTTACACGGGAGTAAGTTGGGAGAGGTCTTTAAGTTCCTGACAGCATCCTAGGGAAGTGGCAGCACCCCAGAAAGGCATGGTCTCGGGGTGTGACAGGACAGGTGTTCTGAGCCTTGTTAAAAACATGACTGTGTCCCAAATGTGACACTCAAGAGCCAGGGGGCCATATGTAGGGGAAAAGTAGATGTCTTAGTGATAACTTGAGTGGAACAGAGGACCCTCCAACTTTCCAGTCACGCTTGGAATTGCATACATTTGCATCCGATTTTAGGGTTTGAAATTGTCAGAGGCGCTCTTGCTGAAATCACTGCTGAGGGAGGACGACAGGTACAGCTACAGTTTCAAATACTCCTTCAGTTTGTTCAATAAGCACAGTTTATAAATGATCTCTATTTCCCACTCTTTCTTTCTTTTCTTTCTTCCTTTCCTTCTTCCTCCCTCCCTCCCTCCCTCCCTCTCTCTTTCTTTCTTTCAAGTATAGTTGATATACAATATTATATAAGTTACAGGTGCACAGTATAGTGATTCACAATTTTTAAAGGTTATAATTCATTTATAGTTATTATAAAATATTGTGACAGTGACAGTGACAGTCCCTGTCACCGGTGGTGCAGTGAGTGGGACCCCGCACTCCCAATGCAGGGGGCCTGGGTTTGATCCCCGGCCGGGGAACTAGATCCCGCGTGCATGCTACAACTAAGAAGTCCACATGCTGCAACTATGAGTGTGCATGCCGCAACTAAGACCTGGTGCAGCCAAAACAAACAAACATAAATAAATAAATATTAAAAAAATAAAATATTGGCTATATTCCCTGTGTTGTATAATATGTCCTTGTAGCTTATTTTATATGTAATAGTTTGTACCTCTTAATCCCCTACCCCTAGTTTGCCCCTCCCCTTTCCCTCTCTCTACTGGTAACCACTAGTATGGTCTCTGTATCTGTGACAGACACCTTATTCTTTTTTTTCACATCTTTATTGGAGTATAATTGCTTTACAATGGTGTGTTAGTTTCTGCTGTACAACAAGGTGAATCAGCTATACGTATACATATATCCCCACATCCCCTCCCTCTTGCGTCTCCCTCTCATCCTCCCTATCCCACCCCTCTAGGTGGTCACAAAGCACCGAGCTGATCTCCCTGTGCTATATGGCTGCTTCCCACTAGCTATCTATTTTACATTTGGTAGTGTGTATATGTCACTGCCACTCTCTCACTTCATCCCAGCTTACCCTTCCACCTCCCCATGTCCTCAAGTCCATTCTCCACGTCTGTGTCTTTATTCCTGTCCTGCCCCTAGGTTCTTCAGTACCGCTTTTAAAAATTCCATACATATGCATTAGCATGTGGTATTTGTTTTTCTCTTTCTGACTTACTTTACTCTCTATGACAGATTCTAGGTCCGTCCACCTCACTACAAATTACTCAATTTCGTTCCTTTTTATGGCTGAGTAATATTCCATTGTGTATACGTGCCACATCTTCTTTATCCATTCATCTGTCAATGGACACTTAGGTTGATTCCATGTGCTGGCTATTGTAAATAGAACTGCAATGAACATTGTGGTACATGACTCTTTTTTAAATTATGGTTTTCTCAGGGTATATGCCCAGTAGTGGGATTGCTGGGTCATATGGTAGTTCTATTTTCAGTTTTTTAAGGAACCTCTATACTGTTCTCCATAGTGGCTGTGTCAGTTTACATTCCCACCAACAGTGCAAGAGGGTTCCCTTTTCTCCACACCCTCTCCAGCATTTGTTGTTTGTAGATTTTCTGATGATGCCCATTCTGACAGGTGTGAGGTGATACCTCATTGTAGTTTTGATTTGCATTTCTCTAATAATTAGTGATGTTGAGCATCCTTTTCATGCATTTGTTGGCCATCTGTAAGACCCCTTATTTTTTATTTATTTATTTTTTTTTTTTGTGGTACATGGGCCTCTCACTGTTGTGGCCTCTCCCGTTGTGGAGCACAGGCTCTGGATGCGCAGGCTCAGAGGCCATGGCTCACGGGCCCAGCCGCTCCACGGCGTGTGGGATCTTCCCGGACTGGGACACAAACCCATGTTCCCTGCATTGGCAGGCGGACTCTCAACCACTGCGCCACCAGGGAAGCCCCTAATGTGTTTCTTTTTAAAAAATCTGTTAATGATTGTCTTTAACTGGAGAAATTAATCGCTTACATTTATTGTGATTATTGAAATTTTGTGTTTGTAACTTCCATATTTTATATTATTTTGTAATTTCTACTTGTTTTATCATTGCCATGTTCCTTTCTCTCTCCTTTCTTATCTTATTTTGGATTGATCAGTTAGTTTTTCTCATTCCATTGTTTTCTATGGTACTTTAAGAGTTATGCATTCTATTTCTATTCTTTTCATGGCTACTACAGAAATATAATATACATAATTTATCAAAATGTAAAGTTAATCAACACTAAACCCTCTTTCCAAATAACATGAAGTCCTTAAAATACTTCAGTTTCAATCACTCCTTCTAACATTGTGGTAGTGTTATTGTGTATTTTATTTCTATTTTTTAAATTACTCCCCAAGAACATTATTATTATTATCTTATTCTTCTTATTTTATATATCAATGGTTTTCCAGATTTACCCACATATTTCCCCCTTTCTTTGTTTTTCTTTCTGTATCTCATTCTTTCTATCTGGAATAATATCCTTTTTTCCTGAAATAGATGCTTAAGGATTTCCTTTAGTAAGGCTCTGCTGCTAGCAAACTCTCTCAGTTTTTGTTTTTCTTAAAAGATCTTTATTTTCTCCTGGTCCTTGAAAGACACATGTGATGGATACAATCTTCTTTTCTTATGCAATTATTTGTCTTTCCGCTAGTTAAAGTGGTCTGTAACAGATGAGTATTTAAAATCCACCTATCGGTGTGGCTGTCCTCACTTGGAAACAAGTTGCACCGTTACCTAGATGGTGGGTTTAGAGAAAACTGGAACCACATTCCCCTTCCTTTGGAATAAAAAAAGGCTCTCTTGCCCAAGCACCACAGAGGTGGAAATGCCCACCTCTTGATTAAAACACATGGCTCTAAATGTCTTCTGTTAAAATGCAACTTCTGGGCTTCCCTGGTGGCGCAGTGGTTGAGAGTCTGCCTGCCGATGCAGTGGACGCGGGTTCGTGCCCTGGTCCGGGAGGATCCCACATGCCACGGAGCGGCTGGGCCTGCGTGTCCGGAGCCTGTGCTCCTCAACGGGAGAGGCCACAGCAGTGAGAGGCCCGTGTACCGCAAAAAAAAACAAAAAACAAAAAAAACAACTTCTCATCAGTAGGAAGGAATAGTATTAGTCATTATTCACTGTCCGCTTCACATGGTGAGTTAATTCATGGAGTGCTAGGTAATGTTGTCATCTTGGAGGAGGGCCATATAGGGATGAACAGGAAAATTACTTTTTGGTAGAAGGAAGGGAGGAGGACAGCTAACAAGTGAGGAGCACTGCCCCAAGAAGTCTGTCCAGGAGACAAGGTAGGACAATCTAGATCAGAAGCTGCTGGCAGGAAGGCACTGGTTCTTGGTGGTGGGTGCATGGTAGAGTGCTGACCACGTGTTTCCATGTTCTTGTCAATTCCCAGCTCTGAACTCTTCAGCCCATGCCTTCCCTCTTCTTCCTCAGCCACAGCCTTGAGAAAATAAAGTTATCAGACGAGAACATTCTCCACTAAGCTGAATTGCTGCTCTCCCACCTCCCTCACAATTTTGCTTCACAAACTTCTTCCCCACTTTTTCTTCTTAGCACTTTCTCTTCGATCTTTGCTTTTAATCATGCCTGAGTCACTAAAAATCAAAACCAAAACCTGTTATTGGTACCCATGTAATACAGTAGTCACTGTTGAAAACTTGGAAAATATAGAAGAGTCCAAAGAAGGAAAATAAAACCCATGAATCAACTTACCAGTAGAAGATCATCACATTTAACATTTTTGTATATTATTGTTTGAATTTTTTTGGATGTGTGTTCTTTCTCACTCTCTTTATCCACCCTTTTCCCCACATACAAAATTGGGATATGATAATGCAGATCAATTTTCCAGCTTACTTTGTCTCCCACTAAAATACCTTTCTCCCTACCATGTTCCTTCTGTCTTCCTTTCCTCATAAACATCAAGAATCTACACTCCCCATCTACACTCTGTCTTCTCCTTCAGTTCTCAAACTCTTGAAGACTGTATTCTACACCCCCAAGTCCCCACTCCCCAGACCCCACCAGAAGCTGGCAATGCTGTCAAAGACCTTGGCACTGGCAAATCTAACAGACCCTTTTTTTCCCCCTCATTTTATTGAACTTTCAGTGACAGTTGTCACTATTGATTGCTGCCTCCTGGAAACTCTTTCCTTCCTTCCTTTCCATGAAAAGTTCACCTTGTTTTTCTTTTTCTCTTTCCTTCTTAGAATACATCTCTGGCTTTTTGGGGTAGCTTTACTTATTAAGTGCTGATGGTCTTCTGGAGGTACCATTCTCCAGCCTCTGGACAATCACATCTCTGTCAATGATTTGATCTCAATTTCAGACTTTTCTCCTGAACTCCAAACACACAGCTCTGGATGTCTCACTGGCACCTCAAACTCAACAGGACTGAAGCAGAGCTCACATTGCACGTGGGAGGGTTTCATGGGCCACAATGGAAATAACGTCCATCATCCTGCACACATCCTTTGCCTGGAACTCAGTCACATGGGTGCCCCTAATGCTGGGAAATGGAGTAGCTGGATGCCCAGGAGGGAAGGGGACGCAGCTGGAAGATCAACCAGCCAGTCTCCATCGCAGCTACCTGTGAGGAGCATGACACGGAAAAACTCGCCAAAGGGGTGACTTCCGCAGAGTCTACTGAGAAACAATCAGAATGGCAAAATGAGAGCTCCCCAGAAATAGACTTTCAGGGAAGTTTGGAACTGACATCATTCTGGAGGTTATGCAAGAGAAGCCAGAAGACAAGGACAGATATTAAAAGCAGCACATGAAACATGATTTGCTTATTCATGAAGGCATCCAAGATGAGCTCAGTGAAGGAGCATGAGGTCATTAGGGACGCCTCCAAAGCATCCAGATGCGGCTTTGCTCTCAGCACAGAGACTTTCAACGCTGTTTCGGGAGGACACCAAGACAGCTGAGGCAATGTTTTGGGCATGCTTGCATTTCTTACTATTCACTTTTTGTTTTCCATTTCAGTTGCAAGTTTGAAAATTTTTATGCTTTGAGATTTCTGGTCTTTATCAAAGATAGATGACGTATTTCAGTTCTGTTTTCAGTCCTGATGCGTCTCCTTAACTCTCCCGATCTTTTTTTTTTTTTTTTGCGGTACGCGGGCCTCTCACTGCTGTGGCCTCTCCCGCTGCGGAGCGCAGGCTCCGGACGCGCAGGCTCAGCGGCCACGGCTCACGGGCCCAGCCGCTCCGCGGCACGTGGGATCTTCCCGGACCGGGGCACGAACCCGTGTCCCCTGCATCGGCAGGCGGACTCTCAACCACTGCGCCACCAGGGAAGCCCTGTCCCGATCTTTATTCTTCTATTTTTTTATTGCCAAGTAACTTCTAGAAAACGTGGCTTCCGGAGATGAAGGACGATCAGCCCAAGCACAGCCTGGATGCCTGTCCTTCCTGTGGTCTCTTTGCTTGAGCCATTAGCTATTAGCTCTCTGTGAAGTGTAAGGCATCAGTCCCATCAGACCAAATGATGGGCTTGACAGATAGAAGGAACATCCTTATAACATCTGTGAATATTCCCCTACCTGCAAAGCAAGGATGAAGGTAAACGTGAGTCATTCTTACCAACCATCCTTCTCCTTATAAAGACACTTAGTGAAAGATGGCTTTGAATTACCCGGCCAGTAGGTTTCCACATATACTAAATAATAGTCGTTAAAAGTCTACATTGATTTGATCATAATCAAGTCTTCTTTCTCTCCCTTTTCATTCTCCCTAATGAAAAGCTAATCTTTACAGCTAACATTACACTAATCTTTACACTTCCATGAAATGAAATTCCCTCAAGTATAAAGTGAGTAGAGAAGACATTCTCTACCATTTTTTTCCTCAGAGTAACTAAGATGTTTAAACGATGTCAATGACGTGAACATTTTGTGAGAAGAATAATAGGCTTTGCAAATATACGAAAGATCATCATTACTATGATAGATAGGACTGAATGGAAAGAATATGCCCGAGACTTTGATCAATTACAGACACGATCAGCACCAGCTTGAGTGTCTACTATGTACTATGCATAGTCTCATTTAATTTTTACAAACTTTGAGTCAAGGCTCAGACAGGTTTAGGAACTTGCCCAAGTTCCCATGGTTGGTTGGCAATAGACTCATAGACTAAGGCTACGAATTGAATCAAGATCCCTCTGGCTGTGGAACCTGGGTTCTTCACGGCGACTTCCTGCTTCCAGACACCATGAGTGATGTCAGTAGTGTGAGCGCATGAAATTTGGGGCAGCGTCTCAGGAGCAGAGGCTTTTAATCATGGGCAGCATCTGACTCATCTGAGGAGGCATCTCCAGAACACAATTACCCAAATGCAGCCCCAGAGATTGGATCCATCAGGTCTTGGGAAGGGCCAAGGTCTCTGCATTTTGAAAAGTTTCCCCAGAAGGTCCAAGCATTCATCCCTGTTCAATTAAACGTTAATTAGTTGAGTACAAGCAATGTGCCAGTCTTTATGTAGGCCCTGGGACACAGACATAAAGCAGTCTGACTCTCATCCTTAATATCTTATATTTTAGAAGAGAATTGGTTATGTAGACTTTGCAACAGAGAGCAATACGTGCTAATGACACGTGCAGTGCTATGGGATTATGGAGAAGCAAATGCCAGACTTTGCCTGAGAGCCCAAGAAGGCTTCTCGGAGGAGGCTAACACTTGAGCAGAGGCTAGAAGGATGAGCAAGCACTTATCAGTCGGAAAAAGATGTCATTTGTCAAACATGCAATGTCTGGTCTGCTAAATTAGCTCAGGTCTGTATGGAAGATGGTGGTTACCTCAGGCTGACTCAGACCTTGACGTCAAGCCACCAGACATTCAGATACTGACCAACAGTTCAGACAGGACCTCCAGGGCAGGGAATAAGGGTTATCCTCTTCCTGGGGCATCAACATAATCCAAGAGTTGATCACCTAAAGGGAGCCTGACTGCACTCTCAAGAGGCAGATTAGAAACCAGGGAGTTGAAATTGCCATTTACAGTGAGAAATAATACTGCCAATTTCTGCTGTCAACAAATATGCAGGAGAATCCACTGGGAAGCGGAGGATCGCCAGGCGTGCACAGACACAGGAAGGGCTGCCTTCCTCTGCTTCAGCAGCCACCGAGGAGGACGCACTCCTGGACACCTCCTCCAAAGACCACGGGCCCTGCTGCATCCACATGTCGGGAAGAGCACCCCAGGTAAGTTGAAACATACATACTTATTCACAGGCAGCTTTCTACCACAGCACTGTTGGCAGGAAGCAAAGGCCTAATCCCTGCAAAAGACAGAAATTATTATCTTTCTTTTGGTCCAACTGTACCAGGAGATCTGTCTTCTGCTGATGCCTTATTTAGCTTAATATCCAAAATTAGCGTACACAGTATGTGGACGCAAAGCTCGATACAAGGGATGAATGATAAATGAGGGTGTTGTTGGGTGGAAGGAGGGGGAGCCAACGATGGTTCCTGAACCCCCAGGAGTTCAGCTGAGTGTCAGCAATTTGCCGAGGGGCTAACCCACAGCTGGCTGGTACAGAAACGTGTCTTTATTTACACGGCAAGACCCGAGGACCGGCTTTCCCGACGTTGTCAAAAGCCTGCTGAAATCCACCTCGCCAGGCTGGGAGGCCTCCAGTCATCTCAATAAACAGTAACCTTAAATAAGACTTTATTGCAGCCGGGCGTTCTCCTCCCAGTGCAAGATGTCTTGAAGCACATGGTTCCCAGGGCAGAGGATCAGAGAGAGTGTTACAAATTACCCAGCAATAAGAACGAGCATTTCCTTGGGCGCTTTTTAATTGAAAGCAGCTGTCCACCCACCCCGGGTCTATCTAGGATTTCACAACTCGGTGTCGCCACTTGAGATCGGCCCCCCGGGGTCACAGTCGGCCTCCGCACAGACCCCCTGGAGGGATGGAGGGACCCGCGTGTGTCCTGCTTTCAGTCGTGTGTAACAGTCACTCCGTCAGACCCCCTCCTGGGCCCTGCCGTGTTTTGGTCACATTGAGCGGACCATGAAAATCTGAAAGTCTCGGTGACGCACAGGAGCTCTCTGAGTTTCTGCCGCCCATCTGCCTTCTTAAAAGATAATGCAAATAAAATAGTAACTAAAGGCTTATCCTAAGTTTGTCTGCTCAGAATAAAACCACTTTAATCAACCCTTTTTACATAAAACTATATGGAATATTAGTGCCACTAATGAAACATTTTTTTCCCATAGATCACGTAAGTTGAGAAAGGTATGAATACTATACTGAACTGATAACAATTCAGTTTTTTTTTTTTAATTTTTTTTTTTTTTTTTTTTTGCGGTACGCGGGCCTCTCACTGCTGTGGCCTCTCCCGCTGCGGAGCACAGGCTCCGGACGCGCAGGCGCAGCGGCCACGGCTCACGGGCCCAGCCGCTCCGCAGCACGTGGGATCCTCCCGGACCGGGGCACGAACCCGCGTCCCCTGCATCGGCAGGCGGACTCTCAACCACTGCGCCACCAGGGAAGCCCAACAATTCAGTTTCGTTTTATTTTATTTTTTTGCCTCTGGTGCCGCCGTTCACTTTTGCCCTCATGAAATGCTCACTGAAACAGAAGAAAATCTGCTTATCGGGGAATGTGAGGATTAAACAAGAAAATGTACCCGAAAATGCCTATTTCGAGCCTTGCACACAGGGTGCTCAGTAAATATGTGTTGAGTTGAAAGGATTTTGAAAATAGAATTTCTATTTCATAGATGTGGCACTGCCTCTAAGTACATTTTTCACCCAAGGATGCAGCAACCTTATTTGGGGATTCCTTGAATTTAACTGACTCAGGATCACTGGATACGGAATGTGTGTCTTATGACAAGAAGCATCAGGGTAGCTGGTGAGGCTGCTAGTAAGAAAACCCATTTATCAAATTCATTTCCAGAGCGGAAGCCACATTTCTTCAGCTCAGCTGTAAAATGTTCGTCGTGTGAGTTGTGTCCCTGTCACCGGGGCCGGGTGATCTGGCCCCTCGTTAGCTTCTATACCTGAGATGACTTGTGGGCCCCCCTGCCTCTCGAGGACCAATGAGCTGTCAGAAGGGAGGCTGCGGTTCACGAGAGAAGGTGAGGGGAAAGCTTTTGATATGAGTCATTACGAGCTTCTGGATTACAAAAGTCAGTTTTAGATGAGGCTCTGTTGAGTATCCAAAGGGCTGGAAAAAGAAAAATACAGGAAAGGAAAGGGAAGGATACTTTACACCAAATTTATGGAACTACTGTGTGAAACACAACCCAAGTCTGAGGGCCTGCTCTGGAGAGGGAATTAGGCTGAATGGACACTTATAGATGGTAGTGTTTTCAGCTTAACTGAGAAACCTCGAAGCAAGATGGCTTTGGACCCATCTAATAATACCTCCAAGATTATTCTATTCCTCAGCTTCTGTGAGCCCCACTGGTGAGTGATAGTGGGTCGTACTGTTAGCTTCCTGGGTACCAGGCACTGTGCTAAGAGAGTTACACATACTTGCTCAGTTACTCTTTGCAAACAGCCCTGTGAGTTAAGTTTAACTGTCCTCCTTCGTTTAGAGGAGGACACCGAGTCTGGAGGAGGTTAAGTAACTTGCCAGGCTGCACAGGCATGAAAGGGTCTGGAGGCGGAGAAATCTCTGAACCTGCCTCTCTGGAGAGGATTGAGGGAGTGATGAGGTTCTCTGCGGCATTCAGAAAGGACCAGCGACCAGCCTGGTGCCCAGTGTGTCCTAGTCAGTGGTGGCGAGCTGTCCCTTTCATGGGGGTCCCCTCACAAACACGTGCATGTTTTCTCCTCTCTCGCCCAGCTGCCAGGACGTGGGAACTAAGGTGAGGAGAAGAAAGGAGGGCTTCTTTGGGCCAGTGAGGGATCCTCTAGGGCCGAGTGGACCCAACTCAGGGAAACCCCTCTGAGAATGTCAGAGGCCCCAGCACTGCAGAAAAAAGGGAATCCGAGAGTCTTAGGATGTTAAAGTTAAAGGGATGTTTGCATTCAGCTACTCCAACCCATGAGTCCATCTGAAAGCATCGGGTAGCTGCCCGAGGCCAGAGACGGCAGGAGATCAGGTCTCCCCAGAGCTCTGGGGTGGCTGATGGAGGAGCTCTGAATGCCATGGGCAGAGCATTTTCTGGACCAGGACTCTGGGCTGCTTCCCATCGTCCAGGCTGCGTGGAGCCAGGCACTGTTATCATCCTGCTGTGAGGTCGTGTCAGTGAAAGCAGAGCAGGGGCTTGTCAGGAGGCGCCTGGGAAACGCAGTCGGGATGCATATTGAGGATCGAGGCCCCAGGTGACCGGAAGTCCAGACGCCTCTTCCTCCCTGACATGAAAGGGTGGGCGTGAAAGTCTTCTTGGTATCTCCAGATTCAATTTCACTGCCTTGACCGAATGTTCAGGAGATTTAGTCACTTGGAAATAAGCCCAAGAGAAGAATGAGAATTAGAGCTTATTCTTTACTTGCCAGTGTTAGGTTATTCTATTAGTGGTTGAGCTACGTCTTTTCCTTCTCTATCACAGTTTATGATTTCTTTTTGCGTGTTTTTGCATTTTGGGTACTGCCCTTACATCATACGATAGTGAAGGGAAAGAGAATGGGAGAAGCCTCAGCCGGTGGTCCCGGTCCATGGTGGCAGGGAGGAGGTTTGGTGTCGAGTGGTAGGGGATGTGTTAGTGCAGCGAGGGCTGAAGACCACCAGTGGACCGTCCACCCAACAGTGTAATTTTGGTAGCGATTGCTCCTTGTTCAGAGTAGCCAGGCAGAGAAAAGGGCAGACGAAAGGAGACCAGAACGGCGCTGAAGGGGTAAGTGAGGTAAGCCCAGAGGACACAGTGCAGAGGGCTGATTCTGGGCCTGATTCAGGAGAGAGCTTGGGGCCCCGGAACCTGGGTGAAAGGAAGCAAGCATTGCAAAAAGAGGCAGGGCAGCCAATGCCGCGTTTGCTCCTTGAATTAGCTTTGTCGACGGTTAATGCAACTACACGTGGATTTCACTTTACTCTTCATGACAGCGATAGTTTGTGATGAAAGGAAAAACTTGAGACTGAGTGGTCCTGGAGAACGAGCTTCTAGTCCTGATTCCATTAAGTATTTGTGTGACCCTGAGGACACCACTTAACCCCTCTGAGACTCATCTTTTTAACTGAGGTAACACCGAGTTATAGCATCATATGTTTCATGTGTACAACATTATAGCTCTACTTCTGCGTACCCTACAACGTGTGCACCGCCAATAATTTACTTCCCATCCATCACCGTAAAGTTGATCCTGTTTACTCGTTTTGACACCCCCAACCTGACGACCCCTTCCCCTCTGGTAACCACTTCTCTGTTCTCTAGATCACTGTGTTTGCTTTTGTTTGGCTTGGTTTGTTCATTTATTTTGTTTCTCTTTGTTAGCTTTTTGGATTCCACATAGGAATGAAATCATACGGTATTTGTCTTTCTCCATCTGACTCATTTCCCTTAGCATAATACCCTCAAGGTCAATCCACGTTGTCCCAAATGGCAAGATTTCATCCTTTTTATAGCTAAGTAGTATTCCACTGCATGTATAGACCACATCTTCTTTTCCCATTCTTCTGTTGATGGGCACTTATGTTGCTTCTGTATCTTGGCTATTGTGAATAGGGCTGCAATGAACATAGGGGTGCCTATATCTTTTTGGATGAATGTTTTTGTATTCTTTGGATAAATATCCAGAAGTGGGATAGCTGGATTTTATGGCAGTTCTAGCTTTAGTTTTTTGAGGACCCTCCATACTGTTTTGCATAGTGTCTGCACCAATTTACATTCTTACCAACGGTGCACAAGGGTTCCCTTTTCTCCACATCCTTGACAACACTTGTTATATGTCTCGTCTTTTGGATGATGGCCATTCTGACAGGTGTGAGGTGATGTCTCCTTGTGGTTTTGACTTGCGGTTCTCTAGTAATTAGTGATGTTGAGCAGCTTTTCATGTGCCTGTCGGCCATCTGTACGTCTTCTGTGGAAAAACAAGGGTCCTTTCTTTGGCCATCGGTAAAATGGGACAATTGCACTGGACGGGCCTGGGGATTTATTTCAGCTCCAAATTAGGACAATCGTGATCACTGAAGTCAGCACAATTTATGATGCATCCAGTGCCTAAGAAGACCTTCCTCAGGGCCTCCCTCTGGTGTTGCTGCAGGGATATCTTGGGTGTGAAAGCGGATGTGAGCTCTGCTGGAGGGGTCTGTACCATTATTACACAGCACCTTTCATCAGCTCGAAGAATTAGGTATGCCTTTTACACATCTTAGCGGATACGTGCCATGCATACCCCTGGGCGGCCCAAAACAAACAGTGGAGTGAATCAGGGGCAGGGTTGACTTGCAAAGCTGGATCTGGAACGTCCACCTGCCCAGACGTGTCTGTGTCCTCAGTGCTTTAAAAACCTGGGTGAGCAGAACGGGTGTTTGTTCTATTATCCTTTCTACTTTTCTGTATGTTTAAGATACCTCATGACAAAACTGATCTGTATTTACTTAAGAAGATGTGAGACGAGCACCTGGTGTGGTGAAACAGGCAACAGTAGTTTGGCATCTGGCAGGGGGGCAGGCTGGGCAGAATTAAGAGTTTTTGGAGGCTCAGGACTAATGGTAGTCCCACCCCGCCCCCTCCCAGTAAAGACCTCCCTAACCTCCCTTCTCTGCCTCTCTCCTCCGGTGGGACGTGGGCGGGCTGCAGCCCCAGATGCCGAGGAGGTAAAGCCTGAGCTCTAGGAGCACCCCACCGAGTCCCATTTCTGGGCCTTGGGCTGGGACCGGAATTTTCTCTGGTACAGTGGAGCTGCGCCCACTTACGGATTTCCTGCAGTCCTAAAGCTGCTCAGAAGGGAAGGAAATGGAGGTGATGTTGCAAATGGGAAGAGAGAAAAGGCCAAGGGTCACTCATGCTTCCTATGGAGCTAGCTGTAAGCGGTTGCTTTTCCAGAACACAGATATTTATAGCAGACACGATAGCGTGATGCCAGCAAGCCTTCCAGGCCACATAGGGAAATGGAATTTATGGATTTTATGTGTCTGGTGAAGGCCTTGGCGTTACGGGGCGGGGACTGGGGAGATTACTTTCACACAACAGAGGGGCCCTTTGCTCCCAGTAACATGTCTTTAAGCATCTTCTCATGGAACTTGGCAATAGCACTGAGAGCTGAAGATGAAAAATTTCATAAAAAGGATAAACCAGTGACTTCAACTGCTGAGAATAAATCCTCAGTCACTCCTGCCTGCAGACCTCCCAGTTTTATAGAAATCAATTTCTTGACAATTTCAGTCCATTTTCCACATGTGTAATAAGAATCTTAGAGGTGTTCACGTACGCTAACCCTCCTTTCCTTTCCCTTAAGTATTGGTATTAGAGGAAGTTGGCAATTCTAGAAACTAAAGTATGAGTTTAAAAGGTTGTAGCTAAGGCACCGCTGGCATAGCAAATGTGAAGTGGGAATTTTCTGTTGCTAAACTTTCTTTTATACATTAAATTTACAAAATATTTCCCCCAATTATCCAGATTATTACTTAAATTCTTTTTGGTTGTATTGTTCCTGCCTAAATTCAGGATGGCTAAACTTTGGACTCTATGTCTTAAGCTCTATTTTAGACCTTGATAAAACACTTAATTCTTTTAAAATGAAATTAGGATTTAAATGCTTCTTTCTTAGCTTGGTCCTGAAAATTGGCATGCTACTTACTCTCTTAAGGGACTTCAAGTGAAAACAATTCCAAAAACCCAACTCTCTCTCTTTTCCAAATTAGACAAACGGTTTTCCCCACTGCCTTCATTCCATGGACCCAGAGTAAAATGAATTGAATTGCATTTTGAGGGAGCTGGTAAATAGTAATAATTTCTAATGTATTTGTCAGAGATGTCTTATTTAATTTAGTTTTTCAGAGATATCCTATTTTAGACTCTAGTGGAAAGACAGGCTGTGAAGTCATACAACCCTGGATTTGAATGCTGACTTTAGCACATGTTATGATCTCGGTAAAGTTTCCTATCCACTCAAAGCCCCAGTTTTTCTCTTTCATAAAACGAGACTATCAGTACAAACCACCTCGATTGGCTGTGAGTATTACATGAGAAAATGTACTAGGGGCAAAAAAAAAATGTACTACGTGCAGATAGTAGATGCTCAATAAATGTGAGATCTTCCCATTTCCTCAACGCAGTCTATCTCAGACAACCACATCTTCTTAGAGAGACGTTCCAGTGACGCTCAGAGAAGGGAGAGGTGGGAAAAGCAACATGGACGCACAAGAGAGCCAGGGCCGAAGAAGAGCCAGTTCCAAATGCACGGAGGGGAGGACAAGGCCGTAGAGGTTCTCTGTACACGGGAAAAAGAGAGACAGAGAGGAGGGTAGAGTGAGACACTAGAAGGGGAGATATCATTCCAGCAGCGGCGGGATGAGAGCTCCCTGGCCGCGTGCAGGCGGGCCCGTCCTTGAAGGCGTCAGGCCCTGGGTGGGAACTTTAGGAGTAGAGGGTGAGGAGAATGTAAATCCCGTGTCCGTGGGCCCTGCTCTTGGAGAGAGGTGAAGGGTGAATGCTTAGGAGGTTTTGAAGGATGCAGGGATTCAGAGCAGATGCTGTTTAGGAGAAAAGCCTGTCTGATTGGTTAGAGTTTTCTTATTTCTGGGAAGGGTGTCAGGGGCGCATTGTGTTTACAAGCACCCTAACAACTACACGGTGTTCTAAAACCATTTTGCATGTGAATAATCAGAGGGTGTTGTTACTAATCTGAAGGGCACCAGGTGACGCAGAAGTTGGTTGGCGAGGGCCAACCATAAATTGGTAAATGTGGGAAATCGTACCGAGTCGAGTTTTTGATTTTTTTTGTCCTTAAAGAAGAAATTAGGAGCTTTGCTACAGCTAATGAATGGACCCTGGTGTGTTTCAGACAGAAATGTTGGACCGGTGACTCCACGGAGCCCCAAGTGTGTATCCCGAGGGGCGTGAACCCTGATGCCCTGGGAATAGGCCGTGTGGGTCCGAGGACAGCGGGAACCCGTATTCCGTTTACGCCTCTCACTAACCTCAGCAAAGGATTAATCTGGGCCTTGCAGCTGTTCGGGAATTTGGTTACAAAGCGTTAATTCATTTTCTCCCCCTTCAGGCAACTTCATTTCTGAAGGATGATTATGTTTCAGGAACTGGGACGGGCAGGGGACAAGCCCCGGCGAAGGCTCAGGAACAGAGGTGATCTTGAACAGGAACTGCGGTTGGAGGGAGGGTCTTCAGTGCCTCCCTCACTGTCCCGCTTGGAAAATGGGCAGGGCTGGAGGGCAGCTACTGGCATTTCACCCGGGATCAAAAGGAATGTGGACCTCTCCTAAAGGCAGGGAAGTTGTGACATGGGAGTGAGTTTAGGATTGAGCTAAATCACTTTAGGCTCTACATTGTAAAGCATGCTGGAAATTTCTACCTCGGGCTAGACCCTGCGGACTTGAATTTCCTTTAACTGCTGACACTGACGGACTCCCTCCCGGTGGACTCATTAAGCATAATCTGCTTCACTACCCTCTCCCCAACTTAAAGAACACACCTGCAAGGTTGTAGGGCTTATTCTGTCAGGTTGAGTTTGCTTTGCATTAGGTCCGCTGGGGAGCAACGGAGAAGCCCTCTCCGCAGCAGAAGCTTGAATAAGGTAGACGTCTTTACCTCTCACGGAGAAGAAGTCCAGAGGTTGGCAGCCGGGGGCTGGTGGGCGGCCCCGTAGGCAGCACTCCTGCTGCCTTCCATACTGGGTCTTACTATGTGTGAATCCCATTTCCAAGGTGAAGTGGAATGAGTCTGTAACACCAGGTCCAGCCACCAACTTTTCTTTCTGGACGTCAGGAAAGAGGAGGAGAGGGCCCAGCCCCTTCCCACCAAAGACACTTTCCAGGAGCTGCACACAGCATTTCTGCTCATATGCCATTGGCTTAAACTCAGTCACGTGCCTACATTTAGCTGCTAGAAAGGCTGGAGAATCAATGATCCCGACTAAAAATTGGGGTTCTGCTCAGGAAGAAGAGGCTAATCGTCCCTGGGAGGTACCTCTCGATTTCTGTTGAAATTTACCTGTATCATCAGGTTCCACTGTTGACATTAGCTCAAGGCCTGAAAATTAATCAAAGAATTTTCTGGGAATGTTGTAAATATCTTCCAGCTAGAGGTTGGAGGCTCATATATGCAAAACACACAACAACTAGCAAATTAGGGAAACGGAAGTCTGTTTAGTGCCATGGTAAGTTGTTAAAGTTGGGAAGTGTACATTTGTTACAAGTATAATTTTTTTTTTTTTTTTTTTTTTGCGGTACGCAGGCCTCTCACTGCTGTGGCCTCTCCCGTTGCGGAGCACAGGCTCCGGACGCGCAGGCCCAGCGGCCACGGCTCACGGGCTTAGTTGCTCCGCGGCATGTGGGATCCTCCCGGACCAGGGCACGAACCCGTGTCCCCTGCATCGGCAGGCGGACTGTCAACCACTGTGCCACCAGGGAAGCCCACAAGTATAATTTTATAAAATTACCATTCCCAAAAGAATCTCTGACTGCACTGACTATTTATTAATGTGTTTATTACATTTATTCATTATATACTATTGGCAAAGATGTGTGATAAGTACTATGGAGAACAGAAAACTCTGAAGGAGTTTATGGTAGGTAGAATAATAAGATTATTTCATGCAAACTTGGAAAGTTGACAAGAGGAGCAAAAGCGGGAATCTAATGGCCCAGTAGTAACTGATACCGCTAGACAGAGGAGTTATCCTAGTCTTTACCTTTAACTGACATACGTGCTGGGTACACAAAGATTTCTTAGCTCTGACTGTGCTCAAGGCCTCGAGTGGGGTTTGGTGATGGTGCGTATCCCTTCAAAGCAGAAGTGAATGACTCTCACCGTTTTCTGTAAACAAAAAGTTGATTAAGGATCAAGCCTAACAGCTGCTTTTCATAATAAGTTTCAGGGGTAGTTTTCTGCTGGAGCCTGACCATCTTCATGAAGTCAATCCATCTGTGCAGGGCGCACACGAAGAGGATCCTGGGTAAAGTGAGGGAAAATTCCGCTGGGGGAGAGTCTGACTTCCTGTTCACACGAAAGAGGGGAAGGACCGTATTCTTCCATACTCTGAAGGGCAAGAGCCAGCCCAAAGCAGCTTCAGACAGATTTGTTTGACCAAGAAGAGCAAAGGAGACGGGTAATTCAAAAGCCAGTGAAGAAGTGACATGAATTGGAGTACAAATAGCTGAAGGCAGCCAGCGGCGGGCACCGAGAAGGAATTAGGAGGGTGCCCCAATGATGCTGTATCTGTACCCGCAGAGCTTACCTGGTATCTGTATGGCAGGGTGCTGAGCTTGCCCCATCTAATTATATTTCATTTATCCCGTCCATGGGATTTCCTCAAGCAAATCGATATAGGAAGTTGTAACTTTTAAAAAGTGGCAGCTGTAAGGCTGTACCCTTTTATGGGGGTTAAAGGGGGTCCAAAGACATTTTTGGTTAGGGCCATGGTCTGCCATTTTCCTTGGTAGTGTCCATGGTTCTGACCTTAGGACAAGCTAGGACACACGTCTGGCTTCATAGATCATGACAATATTATCTTTTTTTTTTACTAGTATTTACTTCTGAAATCTTTATTCCAATTTGCTTTCTACAAAGAAATATCAGCCTTTCTTTATTGTGTAAAAATAGAAACAACAATGAGGCTGGTAAGATGATAGCAACCATATTTTGTAAATAGAGAAACGGAGGCACAGCGCTCTTTGCCCTACAAGTGTACACACCTGGCACATCTGGATGATCAGTCCGCCACGTATTTTGTGGCTGAATTTTCCTATAGAGAAGATTCATCCCTACGTTGGCAGTACAACGGAAAGTTCTGTTTTTTTTTTTTTTTTTTTTTTTTTTTGTGATATGCGGGCCTCTCACTGTTGTGGCCTCTCCCGTTGCGGAGCACAGGCTCCGGACGCGCAGGCTCAGCGGCCATGGCTCACGGGCCCAGCCGCTCCGCGGCACGTGGGATCCTCCCGGACCGGGGCACGAACCCGCGTCCCCTGCATTGGCAGGCGGACTCCCAACCACTGCGCCACCAGGGAAGCCCGAAAGTTCTGTTTTTAAAGGAACACAGATTTCTTAATGCTTGCCAAGTAATATGGACCCATTTAAAACATGAAACTAATTCCATGAAAAATAGGAAGTTGCCTTTTTTCGAGATGAGTGTTCTGTTCTTGTAGACGTACTGGTTGGGAAACCGACATTTCTAATTGGGTCTTTGGCTTGTTGTCAGCAGAGTAACACATGAAAGTCCAGGAGCTACGATAAGATTAGAGATGATGGTTCCCAGCAACGGCTCCTTAACCTACCGCATACTTGTCTGGAAGATGGCAGCCCGGGCAATTGTTGCCCTTTGCTGAAGAAGACCACACCTTTGAGTGAATGCTTTGAAACGAACGAACGTTCGGTGCAGCGGAAGTCGTCTGGAATGAGTTGTGTGTTCAAGCTTGCAGAACCTAAGCTAGGGGTCCTCCTGCTGACTTGGATGCAGAGTTTGGCTCAGGAATGGAAGCTGAGGATGGCTCATTTCTTCCAGGAATGATGGACTCACCCGCTGCTGATGAGGCAGCGTAAGTACCGCAGCCCCGGCAGGTATTTTGGATTTTGTCTCTTCTAATACTTAGCGGCACTGGTAGTAAACTCCGTACAGAAATGACCTGCCAGTCC
The DNA here is from genome assembly GCF_026419965.1 of Kogia breviceps. Taxonomy (NCBI): domain Eukaryota; kingdom Metazoa; phylum Chordata; class Mammalia; order Artiodactyla; family Physeteridae; genus Kogia; species Kogia breviceps. The sequence continues at coordinate 84,002,272 of NC_081322.1, read as the reverse complement.
ATCCTTGGAGCCTCCTCTTCTGTATCTCCCTGTGAGAATCTCTGCTCTCCCCCTGAACTTCCCCCAGGGCTCTTGTTCACTTGGGGTCAGGGTCCTCACTGCTGACCTTAGTCACACCTCTGCATAGATCAGGCTCAGAATGGACCTCCAGTGCCCTTCAGTCAACTCCCTTGACCCATGGGGGCCCAGTCGCCTCCTGGTCACCATGGATGGGCAATGGTGGAGTAAAGTCATTACTTCAGGTCACAAGCCTTCAAGGTAGGTGAAAGGGGAGAACGTGTCCGGATGTGGGAGCGGGAAAGGTCAGTGAGCGGGTGGAGAACAGGGGGAGATTTGGAGCTGCAGGAGAACATCATCAACTCTCTACAGTTTTTCTCTCCTGGTTTTTATCTTGCGTTTTGGAATTTCTTTAGCCACTCAGCTGTGCGTGGCGAGTTTTTCACCATGTTTCTGGGAAGTGTCTCTGTTTTCTCTCTTTCACAGAAGCATCCAGGGGGCTCTGCCCACTGGCTGCTCACCAGCCTCTCTCCAGGCAGCGAGCACAAATGCAGCATCCGGCCAGCTCCTCACGGGGCAAGAGATACGGGGACGTGAACACAACTGCGAGAATCGCGGTAAAGTCTCATAAAGATGAGTGTTTAAATCAATGTGGGACATTTGCAGTGACTGATCCCTGAATCTGATGTTTCTAAACTTGAAGCTGCGTCTGTCACCTGGGTCTCTGCAACAGGTGCCCCTTCTCTACGGCGCTGGAACCTTGCCACCAGGGGGCAGCAGCCACCAGAGTCCCTTTCTGCCTTCCCAACCTTTAAGATGTAATATACACGTCTGTTCTGAGATCTAGATCATACCAAACCATACTTACAAAATGAATTTTCCAAACCATACTTACAAAATGAAAACTGTGTTTTAAAAATACAAACAGTAAAGAGTAGAGTATATATGCTTATGGAGTAAGCTGTTAAAAGAAATAAACTCCTAACTTAGCTTCTATATTGCTCTCAGTAAAAACCAATAATTAATAAAGAATTGAATCTAAAACAGGTCTAACATTTGATCTCAGAGCGAGTCTTCAATTGGTCTTAGTCTATTGATCTGGGACCTACAACTTCCGGTGACTCCTGTCCCGTCTCGGTTATAAGAGATTTATTCACTATGCTAGATTATTCCAAGCAATCTTAATCCGCATCTTTAACAAAACTGGTCTACGAGGTCCTGCCCACTTGTCTAAGAATCTCATTTGTTCCCCCTGTCATGCAAATGATAAAAAGGAAGCAATGGGGCTGGCCTTTGAGCTACTCCTTCATGCCAAGCTCCGGGCTTATTCTCTGAAACAGAAAAGAAGTGATTTTCCACTTCATTTTTAAATCCTAGGGAAGCATCTCTCTCCCACAGACACTTGCCTAGTAGCTACTGGTGGAGACTTAATGGCTGGGGGTCTTTGCATGCTCTGAAGCAGACCCCTAAATTCCAACTTGAACCTCTTCCCAGAGATTATTTTGAACAATATTTAGGGAAATTTCAAAACAGAGTTATGCTAGCTTAATAATACATGCAAGCTAGATAATTCTAGAACCTAAATTTAAAATAGAACATTCAATTAGTAATTTTTTTTAAAAAATAAATATTTATTTTATTTTTGGCTGTGTTGGGTCTTCGTTTCTGTGCGAGGGTTTTCTCTAGTTGCGGCGAGCGGGGGCCACTCTTCATCGCGGTGCGCGGGCCTCTCACTGTCGCGGCCTCGCTTGTTGCGGAGCACGGGCTCCAGACGCGCAGGCTCAGTAGTTGTGGCTCACGGGCTTGGTTGCTCCGCGGCATGTGGGATCTTCCCAGACCAGGGCCCGAAGCCGTGTCGCTGCATTGGCAGGCTGATTCTCAACCACTGCGCCACCAGGGAAGCCCCCTCAGTTTGTAATTCTTGATGGCAAAAGTAATGTGTGTTCATTGTAGATAATTCAGAAAATATAGAAAAACATACACGTAAAGAAAATTCACTTGTTATTGCACCATCCAGATATAACCCCTGAGAAAACTTTGTGGTATTGCTTTCAGATTGATTTATAAATTACATATGTTGAGAATGTACCAGAATACACCAATAAATACATCATGAACTTTTCCCACTTTTCAAATCTTTTATGATGTTATCTTAGTAGTTAAACAGTTGTTATAGCATGAATTTACCAATATATATTTAATTTACTACCTATTATCCAATTAATATTATTTTCTAGTTTTACATAATTAAGTGGACGCATTTAAGAATAGCCTTGTAAACAACTATCATTTGTTAAGCATTTATTATTTTTTAGTTACTATGCTAAACATATGACGTGCATTGCTTTATTTTTAAATAATTTATTTTATTGAAGTATAGTTGATTTACAATGTTGTGTTAATTTCTGCTGTACAGCAAAGTGATTCAGTTATACATAGGTATGTACCTTGATTATCTCAACCCAAGTTTTGATTTGCTATTTTTAGTCCATTTAATGGATCAAGAAAATCCATCAGGCTCAGAGATATCCAGGGTCACAGAACCATTCAATAAAGGAGTGGGAATTACAACTCAGGCTTTGTGATAAAGTCCTGCACGTGGAATTTTGGGGTCAGGGATATGGATATTTACAAGCCTTTTGAGACACGTAATAACCAAATTGCTCTCCAGATGTGAATTTACACGAGCAGTAAACCAAGTGCTTTTATTTTTAACAGTTTCCAGGGAAGGAAATTCTGCAGCATCTCTTGACTGTCTCTTGACTATCTATTTTGATAACTCCTCCAGGCAACAGGTTCTTCTCTGTAGACCAGCTGAACTCCACTGCTCGTGGCTTCAGTAATTCTTTTAAAAAGTGAAGGACAAACCAGTTTCCTTAATACTTATTCTTTGAATACTGTAAAGCAGTAGTTTAAGACATTATGTTCATTTATTGATATGTTCACATGGTATCTTTTTTTTTTTTTTTTTTTGCGGTACGCAGCCCTCTCACTGCTGTGGCCTCTCCCGTTGCGGAGCACAGGCTCCGGACGCGCAGGCTCAGCGGCCACGGCTCACGGGCCCAGCCGCTCCGCGGCATGTGGGATCCTCCCGGACCGGGGCACGAACCCATGTCCCCTGCATCGGCAGGCGGACTCTCAACCACTGCGCCACCAGGGAAGCCCTCACATGGTATCTTTTTCTAGAAAATTGTGGGATGGTCGTGATAGCCCTCAAAGATTTTTGTTCTATTCTTTACCTTTCCTATGTAGGGTATATTTCCCATCTGCTTTCACGTTTTTGCTTGTTCCTGGCTCTTTTAAGCTCAATTAAAAGAGCAAAGATCTAAGTTAGATATAATACTATTTCTATTTTGAGACCAAAACTGATGGTAATGGAAAAGTAATGTTCTGACTTTTGAAAGCAACTGTCTTTTCGTAGTTGCATTTCTTCCTCCTGAGCTCTACCTGTCGAATCTTTATCCTCTGGGCATATGTGGTGCTATTTTTAAATTTCATTCCTGGCGAACTTCATCCTGTTTTTTGTTTCTTTCGGGTTTTTTCCGCCTTCGAATCATTTGTCTAACTCATCCAAGTGACTGAATTCCGCATCTCTATTCCAAGATGTTAATTTCCCTGCCTCACTTGGCAGCATCCATCAAGCTAGAGGGGTGTGTTCTCCATTCTTTCTTCCAGGTCAACGACAAAGAAATGAAACCCCACTAATTGTGGGGATGACCCCTGGCAGAGGTCGCTGGCCGTGGTCTCTGGGGAGTGATCAGTCACGAGCCGGGCATGGCTAACTCAGCTTTGGACACAGAGATATAAGGTCATCAGCCAACTGCAACCCACGAAACTTGCCACTGGCAGTTCAGATGCTTATTTTCAGAAGCACAAGAACGAAAACTTGAACAGCAGTTCTCTCCTGGAGGAAAAAGAGCTCTGCCTGCCACCCCCTTACTCCGTGATCTTGGGCAGCCCAGATCCTTACTGTGCATAAGCTCCTTCCAGCAACTGAAGGGCTTGGATGACTTCACTCTGAAGTTCTACTTGGTTCGAAAACTCCCCAGTTCCGGGAAAGGGATGGACTGGGAGTTTGGGGTTGGTAGATGCAAACGATTACATTTAGCGTGGATAAACAACATGGTCCTAATGTACAGCACAGGGAACTATGTTCAATATCCTGTGATAGGGCTTCCCTGGTGGCGCAGTGGTTGAGAATCCGCCTGCGGATGCAGGAGACACGGGTTCGTGCCCTGGTCCGGGAAGATCCCACATGCCGCGGAGCGACTAGGCCCGTGAGCCATGGCCGCTGAGCCTGCGCGTCCGGAGCCTGTGCTCCGCAACGGGAGAGGCCACGGCAGTGAGAGGCCCGCATACCGCAAAAAAAAAAAAAAAAAAAAAAAAAAAAAAAAAAAAAAAAAAAAAAAAATATCCTGTGATAAACCATAGTGGAAAAGAATATAACAAAAGAATGTCTATATGTGTATAACTGAGTCACTTTGCTGAACAGCAGAGATTGACACAACATTGTAAATCAACTATATGTCAATAATAAATAAATAAAAATTAAAAAAAAAACCCTCCTCAGTTCCCATTGAAAACCGACCTATTTTTCTTTCTTTTTTTTTTTTTTTTTTTGCGGTATGCGGGCCTCTCGCTGTTGTGGCCTCTCCCGTTGCGGAGCACAGGCTCCGGACGCGCAGGCTCAGCAGCCATGGCTCACGGGCCCAGCCGCTCCGCGGCACGTGGGATCCTCCCGGACCGGGGCACGAACCCGTGTCCCCCGCATCGGCAGGCGGATTCTCAACCACTGCGCCACCAGGGAAGCCCGAAGGCCCCTTTTCATTGGCTCACCGCTCCATGTCTTAAGTTGGTCTTGAAGCCCTGGGCACATCTGAGACGTCGTCATGATGGCTCCGGGGCTCAAAGGCCAGTGAGGGAAACTGGGGCCATCGTTTCTTCAGTGCAGAGGACCCCGGGTAAAGTCGGCCCGCCTGTGGCCCACGGTCCCCTGAGTCCACCTCTAGGACATCACCCGGCCTGCTGCCCCGCACTAGTGACCTACGGGTGTGTCCTGGTCCTGCTGCTGGATCGTGAGGCCTTACTGCAGTGCAGGAGCTCCGCCGTCGGAATTCCTGGGTCACATTGCAGTGCCAACACGGAGTCACACTGTGACATCGGCCACATTACTTAAAGTGGTCTGTGCCTCTATTGGCTCTCCTGTAAAACGGGAACATTGATGTCTTCTCTATAGGACCATTGTGAGGATGAAAGACATCAGGATAGTTCAGGTCCCTGGAGTTGAGCCCCGTGTGTTGTCGAGTTTTGCTACGCGTTGTCCTGGCGTCCGCAGTGCACGGCCGAACGGCTGGTGCAGTGGGTGCTCAATGCAAGTCTACTGGGGGCGCGAAGGGAGGGAGGCGATGCGCGCACAGCTTGTGCTGAGTTAGCTCGGCCTCTGAACAAGACCACGGCTGTGCTGGGAGAGCAGCCCTCCCTGTGCAGCTCTGAGACAGGAGCACCTCTGGCCGCCTGATCTCAAAGCCGTGCCCGGGCAGTAAACCAACAGGGTTTCTGGTGATTGAAACAGGGGAGGGAAGGACCGAGTTTATAAATATAATTACAAACACATACTTGGTAACTAAGCAATTTGGTAAAGATCCCCACTCTAGAGAGGGAATTTTCCCTTTGAAAATGAGCATAATAGCAACGGTTTCAGGCAGGCCTTTGGGTCGTGTGTCCGAGAGTGGCCATCTCTTTACTGATGGCTGCAAAGCCCCGAAGGTCAGGTGAAGTGTACATGCGTGGTCTCCAGTCCTCTGCGGGCACAGCGGAAGGCCACTCCAGACTGGGCGTCCTCACTCGGTCCTTCCATGGCAGTTGCTGTGTTTGCCCACGGGCTCCCATCAAGGCCTTCGTCCCTGCACTCCCTGCAAGGCGTGCTCTAATAGCTGAGGTTTTTCTCAATTCAGTTTACGATCCAGGCATTTGGGTGAGTTTGCATGCTCGCCTCTCTGTGCTTCGCCTGCGCTGGAGGTGACTGGGACCGAGGGAGCTGAAGGGGGTGGAGGAAACGCGCAGTCGGTCGCGCCACCCACTCCGGCACCAGCAGCACGAAGCTTCTCCCGTTGCGGAGCACAGGCTCCAGACGCGCAGGCTCAGTAGTTGTGGCTCACGAGCCCAGCCGCTCCGCGGCATGTGGGATCCTCCCAAGCCGGGGCACGAACCCGTGCCCCCTGCATCGGCAGGCGGACTCTCAACCACTGCACCACCAGGGAAGCCCGAGACTCTACTTATAATAGGCCTCCAGGGGATTCTGGTGTGCCCTGCTTGGCCTGGTCTGAGGACCAGTGCTTGGGAACTTCTGCACTTAGTGGACAGTGACCTCTCCAGGGTGGTCCCAGCATGTGGCCTGGTGTCTGGTTCACAACAGGTGTCCCATGAGTGGTAAAAAGGAAGCCAGAGGCAACCGTGTCTTCTCTCTGGGCTGTGAGCCATCATCAGTAAAATGAGGACGATAACTATTTGTAACTGTGATGTTTTATGATTGTTTAGGTTTCCGCTTCCCCCATGAGAAGGTAATTCCATTATACAATGCTTTCTTCAACATGGGAGGCTGGGGTTGCCTGTGTTGTGGAAAAACAAGAAACCAAGATGCTCTACAGCTCAATACATGCCACAGGAAATGAAGGTTGGAATTCGTTTATCCATTCATTCATTCATTCAACAAATATTTATTGCACACCTTCTGTGTGCCAAGCCCTGCTACCAAGCAGTATGCAGTGGTAACAAGATAGGCATGGTTCCCGCCCGTGGAATGTGTCCTCTTGTGATGCTAAGAAGTACCATTTTTCTCTGCTCTAGTCCAGCATTTGGTGATGAGCAAGGGTAGACTTCCAGAAAGAATCCTCTCCTCCCTCTCAGGTTATTCCCAAAGCAGCTCTCAGGAGACTTGGGCAGAGCTGTACATACAATGCATAAAATGAGCTCTTGTTTGAAAGAAGCCTATTAATTCAGAGCTGCCTATGAGATTCATCCATAGCATTATTCATCTAAACTTTCTACCTATTTGTGTTGTGGAAAACACATTTTGCATTGTTTTTAAAGGAATGAATCTGAATCGGATCAGGGTCCATTTTGTTTCTCAAACCAGCCTGTAGAGTGAAAGCCAAGATACACTCTTGATACTTTCTGATTCATAAGTAAAGTCAAGCCACTTATACAGATGAACTTTCCAGAATAAAATTAGTGAGGTCATGAGAGTGAGTTAATTGACACAGTGCTGATGTGCACATTATAATTTGGATGAGTAAACTAATGTCGTACAATAAACTTCTGATAACAAATACAGTTTTCTAAAACAAACAAGAGTGAGGAAACGCAATTCTCCTTAACAATCCTGCAAAGCAAGCACAGCCTAGAGATTAAAAGTTACATTACAGATAAGATAATAATAAGCCTTTTAGAATTTACAAACAGAATGTCACAGGAGAATTTCTTTCTTTCTTTTTTTAAAAGGAATCTTTATTTTTTAAAATACATGTATTTATTTTATTTATTTATTTTTGGCTGCGTTGGGTCTTTGTTGCTGCGCGCGGGCTTTCTCTAGTTGCAGAGATCGGGGGCTACTCTTCGTTGCCGTGCACGGGCTTCCCATTTCGGTGGCTTCTCTTGTTGTGGAGCACGGGCTCTAGGAGCACGGGCTTCAGTAGTTGTGGCACATGGGCTCAGTAGTTGTGGCGCACGGGCTTAGTTGCTCTGCGGCATGTGGCATCTTCCCGGACCAGGGCTTGAACCCATGTCCCCTGCATTGACAAGCGGATTCTTAACCACTGTGCCCCCAGGGAAGTCCCCACAGGAGAATTTCTTGCAAACAAATTAGCCTAGACTCAGTTGGACAATATACAATATAAGAATTTGTCAGGGCTTCCCTGGGGGCACAGTGGTTGAGAATCCGCCTGTGGATGCAGGGGACACGGGTTCGTGCCCCGGTCCGGGAAGTTCCCACATGCCGCGGAGCGGCTGGGCCCGTGAGCCATGGCCACTGGGCCTGTGCATCTGGAGCCTGTGCTCCGCAACAGGAGAGGCCACAGCAGTGAGAGGCCCACATACCACCAAAAAAAAAAAAAAAAAAAAAAAAGAATTTGTCAAACTGAGTGTTTTTGAGGGGATTGACTTATTCCCAACCTTCTGCTGTAACTTTGTAATAAGATGTGACCGTGAGCTCAGTGCCATGGATTCTCAAAATAACCTTTGTCAACTGCTTTCTCAACCTGTCAAGGTCTGTTGAAACTTGTGGCCTCTGCTTTCAACTATATTCTTAACCGAAGCTGAATATAAGAACGTAGAGCTTGTTGTTTTCTGTTTTTATGCGTTATACTTACTGATATGTGGATGTCCTAGTTTTTAAGCCCCCAGTACTCTGCTGTTTACTGGATCTGACCTATTGAACTAGTCATCATAATTCACACCAAGGTGATAGGACTTAACAGAAGTCACTTCACTCGGGGTCCCTGTTTATGTCTACTCCCTGCCTCTGTCCACTATTTCTTCACTTTCTCTGTCTGATTCAGTCTGACCTTCTTCTTTGTCTGATTCAGTCTGACCCTTCCCACTTCCTCTCTGAAGCTTTCCTCAGCCACTCCAGGTAGAACTAACCTTTCCAATCACTCGGCTCCCACTAGGACGACATTTTGTGCTCGCACGTCTGTCTCTTCAGCTGTAATATTTGTCCCATGACAGCAATGATCTGTCTTACTCACTTTTGTGTCCGCAGTCCAAAGCACAATTCATGGCACTTAGGCAGTGCTTGGTAAAAGTTACTTGGATAAATGGAACAATAATGAATGAAGAAAAGGGGTTCCAGGGGAAAATGCTTGTCTGAGTCAGGGAGGAGGGAGCCACCCATCAGCCATGCATGACTAGTCTGCAGAGTGGCGGCGCCACTGGGCTGGGCCGGGCTGGGTTGCCGAGGCCCTGGGTCTCCCTCGCCGAACACTGCTTCTTGCCTTAGAGGTGAGGTCGTCTTGACTGTGTTGTCTGAAACAGGACTTTTCCAGAGCCATCCTCTCCGGGGTGAGAGAGTGCAGATGGTTCTTCAATATTTCCTGAGATCACTCTCACTTTTACCAGCAGAAATTCCCTGAAAATTCACAGAAGAATCAAAACTACATCAGGGAATAGCAAATCAGGGATGACATGCCAGCGTGATATTTGCTTAAATGTGGCAGATGAGCTACATGAACGTCCCCCCGTCCTACTGGAACCCTTCAAAAAGGACAGGACAAACCTACAGAGCTTTAAGTACAAAGAATGCCAGCAAGGAGAGAACACTAGGCAAGGGGTTTAACCACATCTTCAGAAGTGAGGGGGTGGGGTTAGCAGAGGAGAGGGATTTATAAGAGTCCCTGCAGGGTTCGAGCCTGGAGAAGCTGGTCAGCTGTGCCGCAGACCCTAGTTGAGGGCACCGAGAATGTATCAAGCACGTGCCACCTACGAGCTCAGGTAGCTTGTGTTCTAAGGTGATTGTCTCGACTGACTCTTCTTAGGGAACAAATGATCCGGCTGTCTGTACGCACCTTGTCTGGTCCGGTTGATAATACGTCGGTAGCCTGCGTTGCCTGCATGTGTTTCGAAGTTCTCTCACACATGTGACCATCTTCCCACTATCACCATGCGGTTTTTGTCTGACCCTGCAGACCTCACTCTGGAGAAGGCAGCGAGGTGGGGAAATAGACTCGGAAAGGTTAATCTTTCTGGTCAATCTGGCCCAAGAGCTCTCATTTTTAATCCTTTGAAGGACAGGCAGTAAGTGACTTGTCCCCTGCCAGGATTCTTGAAACTCACCATTGGCCTCCTCTGGCCGTCAGGTGGGGATCTGCACTCAAAGTCTGTGTCCCAGGACAGGAGCAGTGAGCCGTGTGCTGGCCCAACAAGACCCGTTCCCGTCTGAAGAGCCATCCTCTGATGGAGGGTCCTCTCGAGGCCACCCAGCAGAGGCTTCCTCTGGTAGGGGAGCCGGCCGTGTTGGGGGAGGGGACGTTAGCCTGCCTGAGGCTGAGTGGGCGGCTAGTGACAGAACCCTGATTAGTTTTGAGCCCCTGAGACAATCTCTGGACCCGGTCTCTGCTCATTTCCTTGTCCACCTATGAGTGGCCCTATAGACAATGACGCCCCTTCTTGGCTTAGTGTCCTCAGAATGTTTGGACCATGATGGCCTCCTACTTCCCCTACCCACCTCGGGCCACGTTTCAGCAACTCCTGATGACTCACCATTCTTCATGGGCACGGTACAAAGGACGTCATAATCAACTGACCTAATCTTATTTCTCCATATTTTGAGCATGATTTTCTCTCTGGTCTCTGTAGAAGCCCTCCGTCGCACCTCACGGGGGACACCAGAAGGGAAGGAGCTTCTCTGTCCTGCTCGGCCAGCGCTGAGAGCTCCAAAACCAAGGGTTTGTTGGGAACGCCCATGACCTTTCAGTGTCTGCTGACCCCCAGCTCTCTTCCCACCTCAAGGCGAGGGCACTGCAGCTCCTCAGGGTCCGGTTGGGGAGAAGTCCTGGTCTTAAGTCAATTGGTGCAACGGGACAGAGCTCTGATTGGTTGCTGCAGGAGGTGCGCAAAATAATGCCTACGGGTGAGCGTATTTCTGCATCAGATGGGCAGTTTCTGAAACCACGGTGCTGTGTCCTTCACTCCCAGACCCCAAGCACACGTGGTGCCGTGGGCCACATAAGGAGGCGAAGCCAAGAGGGGCATCAAAGAGTCCACACATCAGCCTGGCAGTCAGATGGTAATGTTCTCAAGGACATCTCTTTAAGAGAACTTGAAATGCAAATATTTTCCAAACACACCCATTCTTATCTTGCTTGTTTAGGAAAGCATCAACAGTTGTGACGGTCAAATTTTATGTATCAATTTAGCTAAACCCTGGTGCCCAGTTGTTTTGCCAACCATTAGTCTAGATGTTGCTGTGAAGGTATGTTGTAGATGTGACTTTAAGAAAAGAAGATTACCCTCCACAACGTGGGTGGGCCTCATCCCATCAGTCGAAGGCCTTAAGAGTTTAAGAGCAAAGGCTGAAGTTCCTTAAGACGAAGGAATTCTGTCTCAAGATTTCAACACGGAAACCTCAGCTGAGTTGCCAGCCTGCTGGTCTGCCTTACAAATTTCAGGCTTCTCAGCCCCCGTAACTGCACGAGCCACTTGCTTAAAATAGATCTCTTAACACATATATCCTATTGCTTTTGTATCTCTGGAGAAGCCCGATTAAGACAGTATTTTGTGAAAACACAAGGGGAGAGTGGTGCAATGACTCTGGCCAAATCCTTTCTATGCCTGGGGCTCTGACGTCACACGCTCGCTGGGTAGCATGGCCTGCAGGCAAGAAAAACAGGGTGAATACTTAGCAATTTCTAAAATGCACCTGCCACAGACACATAATTTCAGCATATCCAAAGGGAGTGTTGCCTCTAAGGATGGTGGATCCATGGAAATATCCTCATTGGTGATAAAGTCTGGGTGGGGATGTTCTGATGGACCTGGGTTCCATGAGGGAAAACTCCTTCCAGTCCTGGGCTGTGGGCAAAAGGATAATAACTACAGTAGCTAATATGCTAGGCACTCTGCTAATGCTTCAAGCATATCACCTCATTTAATGTTAAGAAATAGACTTTATTTTTTAGTGTATTTTTATGTTTACAGAAAAATTGAGCATAAAGTACAGAGTTCCCATACACCACGCCATCCCCCACCAGCCCAGTTTCCCCTATGATCAACATCTTGCATTAGTGTGGCACTTTTGGTACAACCGATGAGCCCATGTTGACACATTATTATTATTTAAAATAAATTTATTTATTTTTTAGTTTTGGTTGCGTTGGGTCTTTGTTGCTGCGCGCGGGCTTTCTCTAGTTGCAGTGAGCGGGAGCTACTCTTCATTGAAGTGAGCGGACTTCTCATTGCGGTGGCTTCTCCTGTTGCAGAGCACGGGCTCTAGGAGCACAGGCTTCAGTAGTTGCGGTGTGTGGGCTCAGTAGTTGTGGCTCGCGGGCTCTAGAGCGCAGGCTCAGTAGTCGTGGCACACGGGCTTAGTTGCTCTGCAGCATGTGGGATCTTCCCAGACCAGGGCTCTAACCCGTGTCCCCTGCATTGGCAGGCGGATTCTTAACCACTGCGCCACCAGGAAAGCCCGACGCATTATTATTAACTAAGGTGCAGAGTTTACATCAGGATTCACTGTGTTGCATAGTTCCATGGGTTTGGTTGGACAGATGCATAGTACAGTTTTGCAAAGAATAGTTTCTCCACTCTAAAATTCTCCTGAGCTCTACCCATTCATCTCCATCCCCATCTCATTTAATTTTCAAAACATTATTATGGGGCTTCCCTGGTGGCGCAGTGGTTGGGAGTCCGCCTGCCGATGCAGGGGACGCGGGTTCGTGCCCCGGTCCGGGAAGATCCCACATGCCACAGAGCGGCTGGGCCCGTGAGCCATGGCCGCTGAGCCTGCGCGTCTGGAGCCTGTGCTCCGCAACGGGAGAGACCACAACAGTGAGAGGCCCGCGTACAGCAAAAAAAATAAAAATAAAAAGGAGCTGGAGAATGGAGATTTGTGTTTTAGCTCATGAATTGAAGGTGAAGCCTTGGAAATTTTTAGTTGTTGCTTTTGGTCTTACTTTCTATTTTGAAATAATGTTTGATTCATAGAAAAATTGCAAGAGTAGTACAAAGATTTTCCACCTATCCTTCACCCAGATCGCCCAAATGTTAACACTTTACCACATTTTTATTGTTCCCCATCTCCCCACTTCTATCTCTATCATCTCTATCTTTATCTCTTGTCTCTGTCTCCATCCCTATTTCTCTTTCTACCTATACAAATATACACTTCCATAGCAAACAGCTAGTTTTACTTAGGTTGTTTATTGGCTGAGGGGGTGTTAGGTGGGGGTGGATGACAGTGGGGGGAAAGCTGATGAAAATTATGGGGGGGGGTGTATTATGCCCTTTGAAATTTGCTTTGCTTCATTATTTACAAGTATGCGACTCTACTGAGGGAAGTTACCTGATTTATTGTTTGCCGTGGCGTTTAAGATTTCTCAGTTAAAGTGTGTTTGTTTTCATCGGAATAGAAATACTGTGGTCGTTTGTGGGATTGAGGGCTGTTGGTTCCTTTGGAGATATGTAAAAAGGGAGGAATGTAGAGATTTTGTTTGAGGTTTTTCTTTAATAAGCTCAGTCTTGTGGGTTTTACATCTCTTTGGGTTTCTCTGAGAGTGGAGGGAAGTCAAGCACGTGTGGAAGTGACGGATGGAGGCGTGTACAGTGCAGGGCCACCCCTCTTTCACAACAGGGCCAGTCCTGGTTAGAGATCATAAAAATAAAGACAGAGTCGAGACATTGATGGCTTTCTGAATATATTTCTATATTGAGTGTGAAGCTTAATTACTTTTAGCCTGGCACTTTAAGCCTCAACAAAGAGGACATGGATAACATGATTATTATGATTTTAAACATGAAAAGTTGTCTTTCTAAGTGGCATTTACTCTTCTGTGTGCTTTGGAGGCTCTCCCATTTAATGTCAGCCTGATGAATCACTCGCTTAACATTGTCTCTTTTAGTTTGATGCAACTGGAGCTTTCTCTTTTTTTGAAAAAAGAAAGGAAGAGTCGTTTGAATTCATACAGGAACAAAACCACTTTTGATTTTTTAGGATGGAAAGCATAAAAAGTGAGAATGGATTCAAAAGCCATTTATAGGATAAATAGGTTTTATAAGGACACAGGGACATGAGAGAAGGGAGCCAAGGGAAAGGGGGAGAGACATGTCTCTGATGAGGGACTAAGTGTGAAATGATAAAAAATGAAATAATAAAAAATAGTCAACCCAAAAGACGGCAAGAAAAGAGAGAAAAAGAACATGGAGTGCATGAAGCAAATAGAAAACAAATTGAAAGACAGTTAGATTTAAAATCAAATATAGTAGCAATTCTATTAAATATAAATAAACAAAATACTTCAGTTAAAAAACAAAAATATTCTGACTTGACTACAAATCAAAGCCATATATTCTGTTTTCAAGGCACAAATTAAAATATAAAGATAAAAATATAAATATATATATAAAATATAATATATATATTATATATAAAAATATATATTTATTTATATATATATAATATATATATTTATATATATTATATATATAAATATATAAAATATAAAGAATCTGAAAATAAAAGAGTGGAAAAAATTATACTGTGCCAACAGTAGCCAGAAGAAAGTTGGTAAATCTATATTAATAGCAGACAAACTTGACCCTAAAGCAAAAAATTTTGGGAGATTGACTCATTTCTTTTTGACTAGAGATTCAATCCATCAGGAAGATAGAATAATTTAAAATTTATATGCATCTAATTATATGTCCTTGAAATATTTGAAGCAAAAAGAGACTGAAAGACTTGGAAGGGGATATGGATAAATCCACAGGCATGCTGGAGTTTTGTAACAGACTTCTCTCCGAAATTGATAGAACAAGCAGGCAAAAAAAAAAAAAAAAATTCCGTAAAGCTATAAAAGATTTCAAACTCCTGATTAAAAAGCGGACACACTAAGAGACAACATGAGAATATACCTAGTTTTCAAGTATGCTTTGAACAGTTACAAAACCTCAGCATGGGCCACAAAGCAAGTCTCAACAATTTCAAAGGATTAAAATGATAAAGGTATATAATATGGCCACAATTAAAGAACAAAAAGATAACTGGAAAATCACCATATATTTAAAAATTAAGAAAAATGTTTAAATAACTCACTAGTCCAAAAAAAAATTAAACAAAAATACTATTTTTCAAAGCATGCAGGATGTAACGAAGCAAAGCAACTCCCTTTAGGGAAATCTTCACCTTAAAATGTTATGTTAGGAAAGACTATAGGCTGAAAAAACTCAGTGAGCTAAGTGCTCGTCTCAAGAAATTAGAAAAAAAAAAAAAGCAAAATAAATGCAAAGAAAGTAGAAGAAATGAAATAATAAAAACAAGAGCAGAAAATACCGGAATAAAAAACAGAATAGAGAAGATCAACAAAGTCAAAAGTTGTGTTTTTTGAACAGATGAATAAAAATCATAAACCTCGGTGAGACTGATCAATAAAAAATGGAGGGCTTCCCTGGTGGCGCAGTGGTTGAGAGTCCGCCTGCCGATGCGGGGGACGCGGGTTCGTGCCCTGGTCCGGGAGGGTCCCGCATGCCGCGGAGCGGCTGGGCCCGTGAGCCATGGCCGCTGAGCCTGCGCGTCCGGAGCCTGTGCTCCGCAACGGGAGAGGCCATAACAGTGAGAGGCCCGCATACCGCAAAAAAAAAAAAAAAAAAAAAAAAAAAAAAAAAAGGAAAGAAGGCACAAAAAACCAATAGTGGACATGAGAAAAGGGACACATAGGCTGAGGCTTAAGAGGATGGGTGTGCGTTAGGAGGTGATGAAGGGAAAGGGGCACCCCAGGCAGCAGGGACAGATAAGGCTGAGGCCATGGCTGCTCACTGGCCAGAGAAGCTGGATGGCTTGTAGGGGAAGGCAGGACGGGAGGCAGGGCAGGCCAGGAGGGCCCAGATGGGGAAGGGCAAGCTGAGGGGTTTGGGCTTTACCGTGAGGGCCAAGGAGCGCCACTGGAGGATTTTAACAGGGAGAAGGAAGAAACCATTTAGGCTGGTTGTCCTGGCTGCGTTTGGGGAATGCTTAGGAGGTGGGATGCTGTGGGGATGCCAGCCTAGAGTGGGGGAGGCCAATGAGGAGGTAGATGCAGTGGTCCAGATGAGAAGGATGGAGGCTTGGACCACGGTGGAGATGTTGAGAATGGGGCAGGAGGAGCAGGCTTCGGCGCAGCCCGGGGCTGACAGATGGGGTCACAGGACATAGCTCTAGGAATCACCAGTATTTAAGGGGTGAAAGGCTAATGACAAATTTGCAAATAGGGTGGAGAAGAAGTGGGAACAGCCGCCAAGGTAGAGAGAATTTGGAGAGGCAGGACAAGTCTTAGCATCATGTATTATATGCATCATATCTGGCCACCAGGACACCACTGGCGACTCTCAGAAGACTTCAGGGAAGAGTTTAGTTGCTGGAGCCCGAGTGCCTGGGGCCATCCAGCTGAGAACACGGCTGGAAGCTGAGTTAGCTGTGAAGGAGGCGAGAACACAGCACTGGAAGGCCACGTGGGATCACAGATGTTTTAAAGGTTGGAAGATGCACCTCTTCCCCCTTTCCCTGCCCGCCGCCCTCCACCTGAAGAATGAAAATCATGCCTCACGTTAAATGACTAAGATTTTCCAACTATGTCAATCCTGGCTTTCTATTTCCTCCCTCTTATTACAAATTAATAAGGAAGTGTTTTTGAACCTGGCCTCACAGTTATTCTTTGTTTCTATGTCTGGTTACTTTATTTACCGCATGAGAAGTAGGGGAGGCAAATTGTTTAAGAATTGCCAAAAAAAAAAAAAGAAAAATGGAAAGGATCATCAGAGCTGTCTCTGCTAAGGAAGTCTATGAAACGTTTAAATCAGAAATGGCCAGTTTACATGTCAGACTGGTATTTCTAAATCCCAGGTTTCCCCCCCCCCCCCGTAACATATTGCAATTGAAAGATGCCCAAACAGATGTTTTCCGTTATATGGATTCGGTTCCAAAGATTTCTTCATATGCTGCTCACAGACAAATAATCCCTAAGGAGCTATAGGGGCCAATAATCTTCACTTTTGTTATTGTATATGAAAATAGGCTGTTTATATTAGAATAATTTTGTTTTGGAACAGCATTATTATTAAGACACACTTTTCTATGCACATTTTGTGTGTGTGTGTGGTACGCGGGCCTCTCACTGTTGTGGCCTCTCCCGTTGCGGAGCACAGGCTCCGGACGCGCAGGCTCGGCGGCCACGGCTCACGGGCCCAGCCGCTCCGCGGCACGTGGGATCTTCCCGGACCGGGGCACGAACCCGCGTCCCCTGCATCGGCAGGCGGACTCTCAACCACTGCGCCACCAGGGAAGCCCTATGCACATTTTTAACAATTAATTCCTTTGCCTTATCTTGTGGCTGAAAATTCTACTTATTCCTTTTGCAGTCATCAAATCATTTACTCATTTTCTGTGGTCATTGAGAGTCCCTCTTCCTCAGTCAAATTTCTTCCCTCAGACGTGGAGTCACTTGGAAGAGATTCTCAGATTATCCAAGTGTGTTCAGGCTCACGTATTAACACCAGTGCCATGTTTTCCTTTGGACTGGTGTTCCAGAAATGAAATATTTAGAGTGGAAATGAAGGAAACATTGTTTCCACAGGAGAGCTGGCAAAAGCACTCTTTAGTTAGACTTTTTCAATATTGCTTTAAATCTTAGGTTGTTATGTCTAAAGTCATTCTGAAATCAGAGCTTACAGTGAATAATGACTTGGAAAATAAGAATAACCCTCTCCTGGGATCTGAAGCACTGACCCAAAGCAAGGGAGGGGGACAGTGCGGACCACATGAGAGAGACTGACAGTGCATCCGCAGTAAAACTTCCTGGGATTCTAGAGCGTTCTAGGATTCTAGAACGGACTATCCAATCACTTCCTCTGTGACCATCCTGGGTCTTTTGCTCATCAGTGAACGAGGGCGGGAGAAATGGGGAGATCCTGCGGAAGGGAGCGCTTCCATGTCTAACGTTGGTGACATTCACTTTAGAACAGGGGGGTCGGGTTATTCTCACGCTTTCTGCTGTGAGTGGAGGTGAAGGGGCAAATTTCCTGGCTGGTGGCCAAAGCTGACATAACCACAAATACCAGGCCTGAGTCCAGGAAGGAGAGGCCAGGTGTGGTGCCTCGACTAGTACCCAGGAGTACCGGTGGAGCAGGATGTAGAAATCACGGCCACACCATTTGTCCATTTATTCGTTTGTTCACTCAGCAGATGATCATTGAACCGTTTCCCACCATGGCAGGCATGGTACTAGGCTCTAGGTAAACCTTGGTGGGCAAAATAGATACAATCTCGGGCCACTTGCATCTACCCTTCTGTTGGGAGAGGTAGAAGCTGGATAACTAGGCAAATGAAGAACTAAAATCCATGCAGGAGGTTCAGCGGGCAGGGGTTAGAGGTCACGAAGGCCTCTCTAGGCAGAGGCATTGGCCAGAGGACGGGGGAGAGGGAAGGGGAACCAGCCCAGCATGGAGGAGAGCCTGTGTGAGCCAGAGTGGGGGAAGGGCTGTGCCCGGAGGGAAGAACCTAAGGAAGTTCAGGCAGCAGGTGAGGCAGGGAGGCTGGGAAGAGAGGAGGCTGGGCGTCCAAAAAATCTCTTATTTTTATTTAAGTTAATTTTTATTGGAGTTTAGTTGTTTTACAATGTTGTGTTAGTTTCTGCTGCACAGCAAAGCGAATCAGCTATACATATACGTGTATCCCCTGTTTTTTGGATTTCCTTCCCATTTAGGTCACCACAGAGCGAGTAGAGTTCTCTGTGCTATACAGTAGGTTCTCATTAGTAATTTTTTTTTTTTTTTTTTTTTGCGGTACGCGGGCCTCTCACTGCCGTGGCCTCTCCCGCTGCGGAGCGCAGGCTCAGCGGCCACGGCTCACGGGCCCAGCCGCTCCGCGGCACGTGGGATCCTCCCGGACCGGGGCACGAACCCGCGTCCCCTGCACCGGCAGACGGACTCTCAACCACTGCGCCACCAGGGAAGACCCCTTGGTGCCATTTAAAAAGCATGTTAACATTAATTTTCCCGGTTAGTGGTATAGCACCCAACTTAAAATATTCTGCCACGCACGCAGTAACAGACATGTGGGGTTGGCAAGGTGAAAAGTCTATTGAAGTGCTGAAGATCTAGAGGAGAGGACCTGCAAATAACGAAGATAGCTGCAAAGAAATCTCCTGATGCTCCTGTAGGAGCCCGCAGGAGAACCCTTACTTTCGATCTTCGCCTGAAATGAGGAGACACAGTTTACAGGACGATGGGGCCAGAGGAGTCCCAGCCTCCTATGCTACGGGCTGACTCTGAAGGCTCCTGAGGTTTTGGGGGTACATGGCAACAGGTTGAGGGTTGGAATTCATCTTTGGGGAGCCCATTTCTTCATTGGCTGCACCCTCCTTTCTTCAGAAGTCCTTTCTGAACTCTGAGTGCCAGGCACCCTTTAAGCAACTCCCACCCACCCCATGAGGTACCTGGGCCACCCCCGCAGCCCTTCCCTGGCGGGACCCCTCTGCAGGCGGCCCCTTTTCCTCCTGCCGCAGTGGAAGCTCACAGCTCTACATCCTTTCCCTGCACTGCTCGCTCTGTGCTCAGGGCCACCAGTTCATCGGATCCGTAATCCAGGCTGCTGGGCCCTGGTGCTGATAGGCTGAGGTCAGCAGAGAACAAAACGCTGCTTGTTTTCAAAGCTATCTTTATTTGAAAATTTGCCCTTAAAAAGCAGCCAGACAGAATTCATTCTTCTCAAAGCAGGCTTCTGTTCTCGAGCAGGCATGCTGAATGGTCTCTGAGGAGACACAGGAAGAGGGGGATGCAAAGCTGAGGCCGTCGTACACACCCGTTTCTCCAGCTCTGGGCAGCAGGACCCTGGCTCGGTCCTCCTCAGGAGGGCAGGTAGAACAAGGCTCTTCATTTATCTCTCTGTCCCCACGCTACACCCCAGCTCCAGGAGCCCCTGGCTCCTATCAGCGCTCTGTGAAAGCTGTATACACCGTGGACCAACACGGAAATTTAAAAAGCAGTCACATTTAAACAGGAACTATTTGACTGTCCTCTCCTTTCTGCACCTTCTAAATCATATTCTTCCTTGAGCCTCGTTGAGTGCCATCGCTTCTCCGTGGAGCTTTCCGGGAACTCCGTCTGCTTTCTCTCTGTCTTCTTCAGGCCACTCTCTTTGCTCAGAAACAGTTCCCCATTGCCAGCTGTGCTAGATTGTTCTGGGCCAACGTGGTCAAGCTGGGAGCCACAGGTCCTTGAATTTCCTCCCCTGGGTTAGAGTTGGCCAAAGAGATTTGTACGAGATCTTTAGGCCGGGAGTGAGGCGTGGCCATCACTCCTGAAAGGTTCCTTGTGGTCATGTCTAGTGACGGATGCAGAGCTGCCCAGTGGCTCCCAGCTTGTGCCGGGCCCCCTTTGCTCTGTGTCCAGCTCCTCTGCCCAGCCGCTGGCCTGGCTGAGCAGTAGCTGTTCCAAACCCAGTACCAGGCCATGGACCCACAGAGGCTGGCTCCCCAAACCTCCCTCCGGGACCCCCTTTGCCGTCTCACCTGGGGGCTGCCCACCCCGGCTTCTCAGATTTCCCCACAAGCTCCGACTTTTCTATCAGAGCCACACGTGGTCTAGCTGGTGACCCTCCTTTGATCTTCCAGACTTTACCTTCCAAGCCTTCACTTCTTAAGCGGCTCCAACATTTATGTGACGTCTGATTCCCATCAAACCCCTTATCCCTGAAACGTGGCTTTGCTTTCCTTGCTGAACCTTGACTGGTACACCACCCAGCCCTCCCACGTAATCTTTGAGCCTGCTGTGCGGGGCCATGTCTTACACTTTTTTTTTTTTTTTTTCCGGTACGCAGGCCTCTCACTGCTGTGGCCTCTCCCGTTGCGGAGCACAGGCTCCGGACGCGCAGGCTCAGCGGCCACGGCTCACGGGCCCAGCCGCTCCGCGGCACGTGGGATCTTCCCGGACCGGGGCACGAACCCGCGTCCCCTGCATCGGCAGGCGGACTCTCAACCTCTGCGCCACCAGGGAAGCCCCATGTCTTACACTTCTTTGAACTCCTTTCTGGCGCCAAGGACAATGCTGGAAACGAGTAGGTGTCCGATGGTGTTGGTTGATTGATAGACGGAGAAAAAATGTTCCTACAAATGGTTTTGGGTAAATAACCCTCCCACTGCTTTTGCCCTATCCCAGAACTGGAAGATGGAGACCCAGGTAATGTAGGAATCTGCTGCTGGATTCCTGGGCGTGAAGTCATGAAGGTGTCAGCGTCAGCTTGCGTGTGTGTGTAGGTCCACCATCATTTATTTCTCAGGGCTCTGTTGCAGGCAAATGGAGTGCAAAGCGGCGATTGAACCCATTTGCTTTTCCCCTCTGCACCCAGCTGACCAGCTCTCAGAGGTAGCCTTTTATCAGGTGAGAGACCAAAGCAGGGATACTCAGGAGGAGCTAATGTCCAATAGTGTTCAAGGCGCTTGTTTCGCGAGTGGATAGTCAGAAATCTTAACTACATACGAGGAACGGCATGTAGCTCCTGGAATTTGCAGTAGTCCGTGTGTTCAGGGAATGTGCAAGTCTTTCTAGGAGGCGAGACCAGACCTGAAAATCTGAGGGTCCAATGAATAAGAAGTCCTGCAAGTTATACACAGTTTTCACCACTTTTGCCTTCCGAGCTCCCTTTCTTTTTTCCTTTCCGTGAAAAACACATTTGGAAGCCTTATAGTCATCAAGGTCTATGCAAAGTACTGAAAAATAGAGAGGGCAACCTGGGGGCAATGTCTAAAGTCCTGCAGAAGCGTTATTTTTAAGGCACTGTAGGGAAGCAGAAGGGAGCTGCAGAGATGGAAACCTTCCCCAGCAGGAGGCATGTAAGAATTGCCACGAACCAGCTCTGTCGCTACGAGCTGCTCTGGCCAGGTAAGAACGCAGCGTGCTCCACTCAACGACTTTCTGGTAAAACCCTCCTCTGGGTCTCCACCAACTACAGCGTGACTGCCACTTCACTGTTTCACCCAGTCTTTACTGGTTCCCTGTTTGGGGAAGCCCACCCCCAAATCAGCGGAATGCTAGTCCCAAGCACAGCCCAGCGCCATCGGATTCCTCTGTGAGGCCACCCCTTCCGCTTCTCAGGACGATGTTGGAGCCCCTGTCCCCAGCTCCCCTCCCTGGCTGGGTAAGAATGTGAGTGACACAGGCCTTCCTCCTTATCTTTGTGAGACGACGACAATTTCCTACTTACAATGACTGTATTTTTTATTTCTAAAATAGCTAACTTTTTTGTCTGGTCATTTTTAATAGCCTTTTGCTGCTTTTTCATATTCAATTCTGTACTTCCTTCCTTCACACACTTAATACAGAGTTTATCTATGTTTGATGATTTTACTTTCTGAAGTCCTTGTGTAGGGGCTCAAATATGTTGGTTGTGTTGCTGTTAACTCAAGTTCACGGTGATTTTTTCTTTGTGAATTTGGTCTTGGGTGCTCAAATTGGTTTGATCTTAAATTGGGGAATCCCGAGGCCCCCAAACTGGGGATGTTCCTCCGGAGAAGATTTTGCATTTGCTTCTGCCGGGGTTTGGGGCACCGTAGGGTCTTCAGGTGGCCAGACTTAATGCAGGAATCTCAAGGTCATCCTTTCACCTAGCAACAGGGGCGTGTCTCAGGTTTTTATTGCAGAGTGATGTCAACATTTGCTCTCATGTCAACCCTGTCTGATGCCTTTTTTTTTTTTTTTTTTTACATCTTTATTTGAGTATAACTGTTTTACAATAGTGTGTTAGTTTCTCTTTTACAACAAAGTGAATCAGTTATACATATACATATGTTCCCATAACTCTTCCCTCTTTTGCCACCCTCCCTCCCACCCTCCCTATCCCACCCCTCTAGGTGGTCACAAAGCACAGAGGTGAACTCCCTGTGCTATGCTGCAGCTTCCCACTAGCTATGTATTTTACCTTTGGTAGTGTGTATATGTCCCTGCCACTCTCTCACATCGTCACAGCTTACCCTTCCCCCACCACATATCCTCAAGTCCATGCTCTAGTAGGTCTGTGTTTTATTCCCATCCTACCACTAATCTCTTCATGACTTTTTTTTTTTTTTTTTTTTTTTTTTTTTTTTAGATTCCATATATATGTGTTAGCATACGGTATTCGTTTTTATCCTTCTGACTCACTTCACTCTGTATGACAGATTCCAGGTCCATCCACCTCATTACAAATAACTCAGTTTCATTTCTTTTTATGGCTGAGTAATATTCCATTGTATATATGTGCCACATCTTCCTTATCCATTCATCTGTTGATGGACACTTAGGTTGCTTCCATGTCCTGGCTATCGTAAAGAGAGCTGCAATAAACATTTTGGTACATGACTCTTTTTGAATTATGGTTTTCTCAGGGTATATGCCCAGCAGTGGGACTGCTGGGTCATATGGTAGTTCTATTTGTAGTTTTTTAATGAACCTCCATACTGTTCTCCATAGTGGCTGTATCATTTTACATTCCCACCAGCAGTGCAAGAGTGTTCCCTTTTCTCCACACCCTCTCCAGCATTTATTGTTTCTAGAGTTTTTGATGATGGCCAATCTGGCCGGTGTGAGATGATATCTCATTGTAGTTTTGATTTTGATGCCTTTTTTTTGAAGCTTGTGGCTCCCTGATCTGAGTTCAGCTCAATGACTTCAAAAAATGTGTCCTTGGAGATTTACCTTGCTTCCTGGAGCCCAGACATATGAAAAATAGTATAAAGTCCCTGTTATCTGGGATCCAACTTTGTAGAAGGAGGGGTCTGAGCAATGTTGGTGGAACTCCGCTCTTATTCTCTCCAGGACTGTTTCCCTGGATAACTCAGCTTGATTGAGCCCATAGGATCAATTTCCCTCCTTTGTCATATTTTTAGCATGTCTTGAACTATAATTATACATTGATGATGTATAAACAGATACTGTAGATGAAGAAAGGCACTTTCAAAAAGCCTGTTCTATTAAAACGGCTCCGTAAATGTCACAGAGTAAGACTTGAAAAGTTTTCAAGGCAATGAAACCAGAAATAGTACGTGCTGCTTGGTTCATTTTTGTGCCCACTTCCTTCTAGGGCAGATTTTAGACTGTCCTGAGGCCATACTTTTTTTAAATTCTAAAGTATTCCATGTTGGAACTAACTATAGAAAGTGAATACTGAGAATTAGATTTCTAACCCCACAGTCTAGCAAGAGAAGTCCTGTTGAAGCATAAAAGCTGTGAGGAAAATGTGACTAGTCCATTCTTTAAACACGTTGCAATAAAAATAGTCTGTCTCTTCCTAAACCTTTTGTCTGACACTCTGAAGTGTTAAGAACAGGCCAGGGGGAGCAGATTATTCGTAGCAATGCCTGGTGTTACTAAAAGCCAATGAAAAGAAAAAGCAAAGCAAAGTTAACATGTGGAAGAGGATGAAATTTTTAGCAATACCATAGCATCTTTCCTGTTAGCAAAGGGTCTTCCAATTCCTTACACAGTCATTGTTCTTAGCTTGAAAACTTGGTAAATACAAGTCTTAGTAATGTCATAGGGAAGAATAAATCTGACTCCGTGTTAGATCTATTTCTTTTTTTTTTTTTTCCTTTGAGTGCTTTACCTGCAGCTCATGGATTTTATTTATTTATAAAAAATCTTTATTGGAGTATAATTGCTTCAAGATACTGTGTTAGTTTCTGTTGTACAACAAAGCGAATCAGCCATATGCATACACGGGTCCCCATATCCCCTCCCTCTCGCGCCTCCCTCCCACCCTCCCTATCCCATGTCTCTAGGTCATCGCAAAGCTGATCTGCCTGTGCTACGTTGCTGCTTCCCACCAGCCAACTATTTTACATTCGGTAGTGTGTATATGTCCATGCCGCTCTCACTTCACCCCAGCTTCCCCTCCCACCCCGTGTCCTCAAGTCCATTCTCCATGTCTACATCTTTATTCCTGCTCTGCCACCAGGTTCATCAGTACCATTTTTGTTTTTTTTTAGATTCCATATATGTTAGCATACAGTATTTGTTTTTCTCTTTCTGACTTACTTCACTCTGTATGACAGACTCTAGGTTCATCCAGATCTCTTTCTTTTACTTTCACCTTTGTGCTCTGTTGCCTGTGCTTAGGCATTCTGGCTCCGCACCTTTTGTAAAAGAATGTTGCCTGTAGCCTGAAATATACAGGATAGCCCAGTTGCAAGGCTCTGACCTTTAAAGGTATAACATTCTTTCATTCAGATAGAGGTTAAAAGTTGCAGAACAGAGAATAACATGTCTTGCTGGAGGTTTACAGGAACATAGTGACCTGACCTATGCAGACAGCTGCAAGAACAAAGGATGCTGACCCCAGGAAGTTTGCAAAAACGAGCCACACTTCTCCCCTTTTAGTATGAAAGAAGCCTGAATTCTAACTCGGGGAAGATGGTCCTTTCAGACCTTGCCATCTTCTCAGTCGGCTGGCTTTCCAAAAAGAGGCACTATTCTTTGCCCCCCGCAGCTCATCTCCGGGTTAACTGGCCTGTTGGGCGCTACAAGTTTGCATCTGGTAACAGTAACACAAGTGTTGCCTGGAACAAAGAGTATCAAAGATGACATCCTCAGATCTGGAAGGTTTTAGAGATAGTTAGATAATACCGGTTTCAATATTCCCATTCGATAATATTCCCATCTGGAGTCCATTAGCTTTCCAAAATAAGAATTCTTTGCCAGGGGGGGCTTCCCTGGTGGCGCAGTGGTTGAGAATCTGCCTGCCAAAGCAGGGGACACAGGTTCAAGCCCTGGTCTGGGAAGATCCCACATGCCGCGGAGCAACTGGGCCCCGTGAACTACGATTACTGAGCCTGCATGTCTGGAGCCTGTGCTCCGCAACACGAGACGCCGCGACAGTGAGAGGCCCGCGCACCACAATGAAGACCCAACACAGGCAAAAAATAAATAAATATACAATAAATTTATTAAAAAAAATTTTTTTTTCACGAACTCTTCAGTTGGTCCCTACAAGGACAATTCTGACATGTTATGACTGAAGTTTCTTCCGCTGGGTCAAGTGACTCATGATGAGACATTTAACACTGGACTGAAGTCATATCTATTTTTCCTTCAAAGTCCTGCTCAAAAATGATCTTCCTTCCCAAAGCTCTCCTCAGCTTCCCTTGGCCAAACGAATCACTGCTTTGCTTGTGCTTTCGTTCCTCCTCTGCCTGCCTGTATGTATACCATACGTCACAATGCTGTAAGTGCTCATTTAGCTGCATCCATCTCCCACTGGACTCTGAACCTCTGTGCGCGGGGAACAGGGCATCTTTCTGTCTCCCATGTGGCGTGGAGTAGAGCATAGACCAGAGCCCAGCCACCACTGCCTGGTGCCTTCGAGTCCAGCCCACAGAAGCCCCCAGGTGCTATGGGTCATTAGCAAATGAATATTCCCACTGGGATAAGCCATCCCACAGTTCGCAGCCCAAGTGGCCTCACGTGACTTCCGATACGGCCTCTGATCTAGTTTTCGGGGTGAATGGCTAAAAGTGTGCCTGTGCATTACTACTCAAAGACACCTCAGCTGTTAATACTTTAATGACAAAGAAAAATTGCACTGAAATATCTTTCTATGCAATAAGTTAAGTATTCTAACATATAAGAATATATGTATTTATAGACATTTGTAATTGCACTCGAGGTAGTTTAATTTTGTAAAAAGCATATAAACACAATGTTTAAATGCTTTTTTTTCCTGAGTGACCTGCATGCAAAAAGGATTCCTCACCCCTGGCGTACACTGTTTCTGTGAGAATATCTTTATTGTCGTCTAGGGCTGGGGGCGCCAGTACCTGCCTTCTTCAGATCCTCTCATGGTTAAGAACTTGCAGATCAGTTTTGCATACTTTCTTGAGCCATTTGGGGTGACGGTCAGCACATAATCATTAGGTTCTGACCTCTAAGGTGGGGAGAGCATAGGGTGTAGAGGGGATTAATCCTCCAGCACTCACGTGGTGGCAGGTGTGGCCGTCATGAGCTACTTGTACCTGCAAGTCCACCCCCCAAATCATAGCACTCCGCGAGTGCCTGCCGTATGGTGCAGGTCTGTAAACTGAGTTTCTTTTCCAATTTCCTACTCAGTCCTTAGAATTCAGGGACCCAGCATTTTGTCACATCCCCCAAAGCAAATTCCATTCCGTCAAGCATTTGTTTCGTAAAGCGCTTGGGAGTCCCGTCCATTGTTTTCTTCCACGAGACAGTTTCAGGTGTTACGCTGAGTGTGGTCCAGACCGGAAGTCCAAGTGTGCAGATTTTACTGAGACTTCTCGAGAGGATGAAAGAGAGGATCCTTCCGGAGTCGCGCAGCAAAGCCGTCACAGCCCCTTTGGTATCTGTTTCCCATTCCACCCCCCATTTTCTCTTTGGTGTCCCTTAGCCTCACATCCCTTTCTTCCTGCGCTCGCCCCCGTCCCCCCTGTGCAGCCTCCCTGCTCTCAGGCCTCGCTCCCTCCCGGGTTTACTCCTTGTTCTTTTTCCCTCTCATGTCCCAGAGCAGCTGGGGCTTCTCAGCATCTTCGATCTCGAGTCCTTGCACCCATCCCTCTGTCTGTGCAAGATCCGCCCTTCGTACCAGGCAATGGGGCCCTCAGCAACAGACACCGCGCTTTGTCCCGTGTCTGGAATGTGCCTGACCAAAGTCCCGGCACCGGGCAGAGCCCGATAAATGGTGGCCATTGTGGTTATGATGGCCGTGTGGCTTGGACCCTTGCGGCCCAGCCTTACTAACAGGTGCATGTGGTGGCCGTGAGACTGTTCCTGGAAGGCGTCCTACGACAGGGAGTGAGGGGAAGGCCCGGCTACGGCGGGTGGAGCCCGTCGCTGTGTCAAGACCTTGCCTCCCCTTGGCTGCCCCCAGTGACTGAGTGGAGGGGGGAGGCTAAGGCAGACCCTTTTCTGGGAGACGTGGACTTTGTCACCTGCCTTGGACACAAGGTCTCCCCGGTGACTTTGCAAGGTATCCTTAGATCCTACCCCCAAGCTTCCCTCACTGGGGTCAGGCTTGCGCTATGGCCTGGTGGCTCTCGCAGCCTTCCTAACTTCTTGTTTCTTTCACGCAGTCCCTAAATCAAAATCCTGCAAATTTAATCCCAGCTTGGCATAGGATTCTCGGAGGACCGGAACTCACACAGCACCTAATACTGGGTCTGGGTCCTTTCACTCCTTATCCCTGTGCTGCTGGGGGCCGGTTGAACATCTCTTCTGGACCACATACACTTCTTAGCCCCATGATGTCTCCTCCCACCCCAGTGACCTGGAGCATCTTTCTCTGCAAAGTTACAATGTCGATGCTGCCTGGATCAAACCAGTATCCATTTTTGTCTCTGTGTTTCTTCTTTCCCTCCTTTCTCCTTCTCTCTCCTATTTTCTCCCTTCCTTTGTCCCTTCACTGCCCTTTCCCCCTCTCACTTTGCTCCAGATATAATTTAAGTGACATAACACCCAGTAATACAATACATATTAAAAATAGGTGATAACAGGGCTTCCCTGGTGGCGCAGTGGTTGAGAATCCGCCTGCCGATGCAGGGGATGCGGGTTCGTGCCCCGGTCCGGGAAGATCCCACATGCCGCGGAGCGGCTGGGCCCGTGAGCCGTGGCCGCTGAGCCTGCGCGTCTGGAGCCTGTGCTTCGCAACGGGAGAGGCCACAACAGTGAGAGGCCCGCATATCACAAAAAAAAAAAATAAATAAAAAAAAAAAAAAATAAAAATAGGTGATAACAGATTTCTACTTAAACCAAGAGGTTTGAACATCTTGTTCATCTTTTCTTCCTCTGAATTCCCACCAAAACGATAGTAAAGGAATAACACATCATGAATCCACAAGAATTAAAAGAAGAGGAGGGGAGATTTTTTGTGTCTAGAACTTAGTACTTTGGCAACTGGAAAGAAGAATAAAGAAAGGAAATGGCTTATATCCCAGAGACTCCCTAAGCCTCTGGATGCCACTCAGACTTAAGGTCTAAAG
This sequence comes from Kogia breviceps, assembly GCF_026419965.1. Taxonomy (NCBI): domain Eukaryota; kingdom Metazoa; phylum Chordata; class Mammalia; order Artiodactyla; family Physeteridae; genus Kogia; species Kogia breviceps. The sequence continues at coordinate 83,973,578 of NC_081322.1, read as the reverse complement.
GTGGGGCCGGGGGTCCTCTTTTGTCCCCATGTCCTGACGCCCGGTTTCATTCTGGACCACTTTATTTGGGCTTTCACCTTCCATAAATGTAACTGATTTGCTCAAGAAAGAATTCAAAGTATTAGTCATAATTTCCTTTCCATAGGGGATAGGGGAAGTAATTTATTTTCTGGAAAAAAGACATGCTGTTATGACCTGTATTGAATTCTGTTGAAAGCATGGAGTACTCAGAAATGGTCCTCTCCAAATGCTCCCCTTTGGGATAAAAAGGAAAGAGTTAAGTTACAAAATTCTATTTTTCTCTAAAATTGAAATAGGCTTCAGATTTACTTGGCAAGACTGTATACAACCTGGCCCATTCTTTGGAGAAGGTGAGAGCATTGATTCTATTAACCTTCTCAAGAAAAGCACAGAAGTTTTGCAACAAAGCTGTGTCACATGACTAAAAATTGTGTACGTACACAGTTTTCTCACAGCCATGATATTCTTCTAAACGACTTGCCTGACATAATGAGGGGACGAGCCTCAGCTGTGAGCTCTCAGTCTTATGTATGTTTATCATCTTCAGTTGAAAAGGATAAAAGTGAAGAGCTATACTGAAACTGGAGAGGACAAGCATCGTCTTTTGAAAATCTGAATTAGACAAGGAAACAATCCAAATGTCCATCGACAGATGAATGGTTAAAGAAAACACGGCATAGGGCTTCCCCGGTGGCGCAGTGGTTGAGAGTCCACCTGCCGATGCAGGGGACACGGGTTCGTGCCCCGGTCCGGGAGGATCCCACGTGCCGCGGAGCGGCTGGGCCCGTGAGCCGTGGCCGCTGAGCCTGCGCGTCCGGAGCCTGTGCTCCGCAAAGGGAGAGGCCACAGCGGTGAGAGGCCCGCGTACCGCAAAAAAAAAAAAAAACCAAAAAAAACACACCACGGCATATACACACAATGGAAAGTTATTCAGCCTAAACAAAGAAGGAAATCCTGCTATTTGTGATGAACCTGGAGAATGTTACGCTAGGTGAAATACAGCAGACACAGAATGACAAATACTGCATGATTTCACTTATATGAGGAATCTAACATAGTCAAACATATAAAAGCAGCAAGTAGACTAGAGGTTGCCAGGGGCTGGGGAAGGGGGAAATGGAGAGTTGTTGTTCAGTGGATACAAAGCTTCAGTTACACTAGAGGAAAAAATTTTAGAGATCTACAGTACAACACAGCGCCTGTAGTTAACAATACTGGATTGTGCACTAAAAAATTTGTTAAGAGGGTAAATCTCATGTTAAGTGTTCTTACCACAAACAAAAACAAAAACCACAAAGTGACACAGGAAACTTTGGGAGGTGCTGGATATGTTTATATTCTAGATTGTGGTGATTGTATCCTGGGTGTATGCATATGTCAAACTCATTGTATACATTAAACATGCAGTTTTTATTTTATATCAATTATACCTCAATAAAACTGTTAAAAGAAGAAAAAAATCTAAATTGTGGATGCTGTAAAGAAGAAAAAAATTCAACTTTTACAATTAATTTCTTTGCAGGAGTACAATGATGGGATAATAACTGATTAGTTTAGAATGGAAACAATTTTCTGCATTTTATTTAAAGCCATGTGACTTCACATGATTTATAAAAAATGATTTAAAAAATCTGCATTTCCCTCTCTTTCTAGAACTGATGCTCCTTGACTGAATTATTACTGTTATTATTACTATTTAAAATTTTCATTGTATGTGTACAATACATACAATTTTATTGTATGCATATGTTTTATTTTTGTATTTATTCTCTATATAACCTATATAAAATCTGAGACAAAACTTTTGACTTTCTCTGAGCCATTTCATCTTCTCTTGTAGACAAATGTACCTCACATCGTTGGGTCGATCTGCCTAGGACTACTCAAGGCACCTTTAGAAACTCAGCCTATGTTTTTTTCTCTTGTTTAAATTATGCTCACTTAGCAACTGTGTGCTCTGTTGAATATTTTATAGACCTTCTGTTATTGCAGAGATCTGAATGGGAAAGATTGAGCACAAATAATGAGTGAAGCTGGCTGTGATCCATGTGTTTAAAACATGCTCTGATGTAATAAAAAATTTTGCGTTATTTTTTTAAGAGAAAATTTGCAAATATTTAGTCAGTCACACTAAAGCTTTCCTCAACTCTTTGCCGCTATATCTTCAGATATTGCTTCAGTCTCATTTTTTTCTCTTTTCCTTTTAGGACTCCAATCACACATATCAATATATTAGACGTTTTCACCATGTCCCATATACTTTGTGCTCTTTTTTCTGTATTTTCATTCTTTTTTTTTCCCTCCGATTGATACTGGATATTTTCTACTGAGCTGTTTTCCAGTTCACTAATCCCCTCTTCATCTGGGTCTAATCTGATATTAAAACCATCTACTGAGCTCTTAATTTCAGTTATTATACTTTAGTTCTAGAATATCTGTTTGATTTTTTAATATATTTCACTTCTCTGGTAAAATTAATTATCTTGTCATCTATTTACTGAACTTATTAAACACAGTTCTCTTAAATTTCATATCTGATAGCTCCAATATCTGGATCTCCTGTGGGTCTTTTTCTGTAATGTCTTTTTTTCCTCATTTTTTAGTTACTTGGACTTCTTTCCTAGTATGCCTGGTAATTTTTATTGAACTCCAGGCAATGTATATGAAAAATTACAGAGGCTCTTGGTAATGCCTTTCTCCAGAGAGATATTTTTGTGTCTGGCAAGCAGCTAGCGTAGGGGCAGGTCATATTAATTCAGTCTTGGATTGATTTGACTAGAATCTGGTTTCAGTCCTCATGAAAGCTGGTCTATTCATGGTTTACCCATATCCTAAGGTGGTAGTTCAAGTGTCCCAGCTGAAAACCTGGATGGGCCTTGACCTCCAATTTTTTTTTTTTAAATTGGGGTATAGTTGTTTTACAATGTTTTGTTAGTTTCTACTGTACAGCAAAGTGAAGTAGAGATCCCTGTGCTCTACAGCAGGTTCTCATTAGTTATCTATTTTATACATATTAGTGTATATATTTGACCTCCAGTTTTTATCTCCATGGCACCCTGAGACTACTGACTGCTCTGTGTACCTTCTCAGTCTTGTAGGCACTGCTTACAAATCAGTAAATCACGTAGGGGGAATGCATGGCAAATATCAGGCTCACTTCTCTGTGCATCCCTTTCCTCTGGGATCCTGACCCCTCAAGTGCTAGGTGCCTTGGTGACCCTGGATTCTAATTTTTAGCTCTCCAGTTTTGTGAGACTGCCATAAGGTCTACTACGCTTCTTATTCACTTCACCACTTTTTTCTTGGCTTTTCAGACTTTCAAAAATCATTGTTTATAAATTAACAATTTCTTCAAAAGAAGAGTGGTGTATAATGTCAGACTCATCAATATGTTTTCTTTCTCTCCAGGATTTTAGCTTCTCAGGTTCTGGCCACCTTGGCAGGTCCCCAGTGCCTTTGAACAGATACTTTTAATATTTTATTCAGCTTTCTAGTCATAGTTGGTGGAAAGTTTTATCTATTACAAGTCAGTTCATCAAAACCAGAATCAGAAATCTTGTTAATTCAGTCTTTATTCATTCATATTATGTGCTTACTATGTGACTTTACTTCCATTATGGATATAAAGATGATAAAAAAAATCTTTGGATAACAACAACTACCATCTACTTCAAATCAGTAAACAGATAACAGCAACACAATGGAAATAAGTAGATATCATAGAATAGAAACTAAGTACATAGTGTGCAATGGCAGCATAGAGGAAAGAGTGTTTGGTTCTAAGACTTGGGTTGGAGAGTGATTCATGGAAGAACTGATGCTGGAATTGAGTCTTGAATTCATCACTAGATGAAGGGGTGCCTTTGAGGTTCTGCTACAAATTATAATGGGAATGAATTTGAGAATTGCCTGAGTTCTCTGCTGAGCTAGTTTGGCTCTCTTCTTGGTTGAAATGCTCATTTTCTACTCTGTGTGAATATCCCAGTACTGGATATATCCCAGTATAATTCTATAGAATTATAGAAATATGATTTTGGTCAATGATGGATTAATCTCTTTATGCAATGCCATACAATGTCCTGGATTAAGAACATACACACTCTCACAAATCTCAGGGCAACTGAAGACATAAATCTGTGTCTTGATCTTTGATCTTCTCCTACCTGAATTACTCCATCTTCTAGGTACCCATTTCTGTCAATGATTCCATCCTTAAGATTTTTTTGTGTGTATTTTTTTGGGCTGCATTGGGTCTTCATTGCTGCATGTGGGCTTTCTCTATTCTCAGCAAGTGGGGGCTACTCTTCGTTGCGGTGCATGGGTTTCTCATTGCGGTGGCTTCTCTTGTTGCGGAGCACGGGCTCTAGGCACGTGGGCTTCAGTAGTTGCAGCACGAGGGCTCAGTAGTTGCAGCGTGCAGGCTCAGTAGTTGTGGTGCACGGGCTTAGTTGCTCCACAGCATGTGGGATCTTCCCGGGCACGGGTTCGTGCCCCCTGCATCGGCAGGCAGACTCTCAACCACTGCACCACCAGGGAAGTCCCCACCCTTATGATTTCTTAGGTTGGAAAGCCTCAAGTCATCTTTCATTTGCCTTCATTCTCTAAATCTGTTGTTTTACCAAGATTTCTTCACATAAATTTCTCTGATTTCTCCTCTTGGGCTCCAGTCATCACTCTTGTGTAAATGAATGTGATGTCTTTCTACGAGTTCTGTCTGACTCCAGTTTCTCCAGTGTACTTGCACACTGCTTTCAGATTAATCTTCCGAAACCAGGGCTCTCATTATGTCATTTTTCTGACCCCAAATCTATATTGGCTCCCTACTGCCTCTCATATAAACTCTACTCTTTTGTTGGCTATTGAGGAATCACCATAATCTGGTTAATTCTATTTATCTAATCTTTTTTCTATTATTCGTAAACCTGGAATTTCTGTACTAAGCTGGGAAAACCAAAATGTGGCTCTTTAAACAGAATTTAGATGAGCTATACTAAGCACCCAGCTTAAGAGGCAAAATATTAAAAAACAGAACAAACCCTGATTTGCCTTGCATCTTTGTTTCCCTCCAGGTTGAAGCCTTAATCATTTATAAGAGCTTCTTCAATAGACTGCAGTTTCTGTCTAGAGCTAGGGATTTCTGATGGCTTCCTGCATTTCCTTTTTGTGGCTTCCTTTTATGATTAGATAGATAGCTATAGATATGATTCTTTGTCTTTCTTCTATTTGCTTCTAAGAGTTAATTTCTTTGATGAGTGTATGCTGGGTTTTGGTAAAAGAACAGATTTAGGTTTCATACTTATTTCTAAGAGTTTGTGTGTACACGTGTTCACTGAGGATTGTCAGATTACAAGCTGGTAGGTACTATCCTTCTCAAGACCTCTGAGAGGAGATAAGTATTTGAAGAGAAACATAGAAAACCACACCCCTTTTACCTCTCTTGATGAATGTTCTAACTATTGTGGGTCCTAACAACTTGGAATATGTTGTTGCAATGACTGGAATGTGCACAGCTGGGAGGAGATTGAAACATATGTTCAGAGTTCCACATATGCTGGAAGTCTTGCTGCCTTATTTTATTCTGTAGATAAGCATAATGACATATTATTTTCAGTAGTCTATGAGTCAGATCAAACTCTATTTTTTATTCTGCTGTGTACCCCAGGGATGCCAAATCTACTCAACAGATGTTTAGGGAATGAGAGTCCTGGTAGCACAAACACTCCAAGTGGGTTTCTTCGTTATTTCCTGTGAATGTCACCCTCTGAGTCACTGTCCCTGCCACCCCCATGCCTTCCTCACAACCTATCCAACTCCTGCCCCTTCTTGAAGACCAAGTTTAATCCAGCTCTTCTATGAAATCTTCTCAACTCTTTCATGCCCTTTTCCAAACTCTCTTTTCATTTACAATGAGTCCCTCATGGTTTAGTGTGTAGATTGTCTCCAAAGATGGATACCAGCTTGCCTGGTTCTCTCCTCTTCTTAGCACAGGGTAGGATTTCACTCACCTGCCCACTTAGAGTGAGGTGTGGCCACGTGACTCACTTTGGCCCGTGAGATGTGAGTGGACTCAACGTGTGTCATTTCTGGGTGGAAGCGTCAAGAGACGTCTTCTCCCTCTGGCACCGCAGTCAGCAGTTGGAGATGGCAGTGCTATTAGCCTAGGCCAATGAGTGACTGTAGAGAGTGGTGCCCCCCCCTGCTGGCCATTAGACATGGAACATGGACAAGAAATGAACCTTTGTTTACGCCCCTAAGGTTGTTGGGTCTTTTGTGTCGGCAGCATAACATAGAGCCTATCCTGACTGATCCAGGTTACTCCCCATATGTCTCTACTTGGAAATTGAATGCTGGGAGGCCAAAGAACTAACTTATTTACTTCTGCTGTAGATCGAATTCTTTTTGTCAGGCATTCACATTTTCTGTGGAGGGCCTGGAATTACTGATGGATAATGAGATTAAATACCATGGACTGATAGGATTCTGTATAAACCCTGGAGGAATCAATGTTCCAATCACTGTTCCAAGGAATCATTGTTCCAAGAATCTTCCCTCTTCTATTTCTGATAATTAAGGCCGGGGATCTTAATTAAAGGAAAGCGTGGTGCAAGGAAAGTTTGTGAGATCACTGCTTTATAAATTTCCCCAAAGCTTTATCATCAGCCCAGATCACAGGTGAAGGATCCACAAATATTTGGATAGGTGGTTAGAAAACACAGACTAGTCTAATGAGCTGTGATGCTTCTCTGGACTTGGACACATTTTTGGCTCTGGCTGTCGTGGCGCCCCTCCAGGACTTAACTCTCAGTTGATCAGCTTTCCCTGGACACCAGATGCTTCAGCTGCAGTCCAGGGCCTCCGGGGTACAGACCCTGGTGCTTCCTGTGGAGTCACAGCTGCCCTTTCATTTGGAGAGAGTGGGACTTGCTGGTGAATTGGTAGCTGAGTTGCTTAATTTCCGTCTTGGAAAGTCTGGTTAAATCTCTTCTTTGGGTTAAGTTATAGCTCTCCTGAGTCTCAGTTAATGCCTCTGGCTTTCTGACATGTTTTGTGGTTGAGTCCTGTCCTAGGAGCTACTGGGCTAGTACTGAGGCTGTTATACCCATCATTGCTATAAAAATTGTGCAGTCTACGAAGGTGTCACAGGAAAATGTTGCTATGGGGAGCACTCCAAATGCTGGGAAACTCTCTACTCCATCATCACTTCTGACAGCGTGGTGCCCTCCAATGCCGTGTGGATATGCTCATTCCCATTGAATGACCACAACCATGGTCAAGATCTCTGTCTCATCAAGCCCGTACTACCCGTACAAGCTTCCTGGCCAGTCGTTTTGCTGCCACTGGGCTCCTTCCTCTTCCTTCTCCAGGGGCTCATATTGACTGTGCTAGACAGAGCCCCTTTGGCCGTAAGGAACACCTGCCTTTAGAAGGTGGCACGTCCAAAACCTAGGGACAGGAAAATGGCTGTGTCTCAGGATTTACTGGAACCCAGGGACTTAGAAGCCACCAAGAATCTCTCTTCCTCCTTTCTGCTCATCATGCAACATTCTCCTCTGCTCAGCAAGCCAGAGTATCAGCACCCACATTGTAGGAACGACAGCCACCCAGCGTCAGTGATTCACATCAAACAGCTGCCGCACCAGGGGTGGGTCATAGAAAACATTGTTGCCCATGGAAACCATGTGGATGGAGGTGGATGGCGGGAAAAGGTTCCCAGAAGAAAGGGGCTGCTTGTCTGACAAACAAGAGGTGCCTGTTACCCCCAAGCAACAGGAAGGATCTTCCTTGAGTGCCTTCCACACCTGCCATGCGTGAGTCACCAGCCCTTAGACAACTCGCCTGTTTCCATCTCTGAGTTTTATGGATATTGTTGGTTCACCATCTTGAAATACCCCTGCTCTTCGGGAAGCTGTCTTCCTTTTCTCCTACGAAACTCACCTTCTGCACAAATATTTTCAACCAACTCTACTGTATCCAGAAATCCTTCCCATTCTTGCTCGTTGTAGAGTTGGCTGGGCAAATTAATATGTGTATGCAAATATAAATGTCAGCTGTGGCCTCACGTCTCCTGCAGATCTTTGTACAAAGGATTGGAACCCCCAGTTCTCCTGGCTTTGGAAGCTCACAGCCCTCCCGAGCTCGTGACGAATCTCCAAGGGTGTTAGGGCGCCTCTCACACAATCTCTACAGAGTTGATTCTGGCTTAAAAACCACCCTCTGTGTGTTCTAACAAACCAGACCAAACCAAACCTATCCATAAGCACTTGCACAAAGTGTATGTGGACCCGACAGACTCTACCAACGCTGTGTGTGCAGAGACGGAAGGGGGAGGGGCGGCCTCTGAGCCGCACACAAAACTCAGAAGGCAAAGAATTCTCTGCCATTAACCAACCTCTGCTGCTCCGCCATCGACCCTGGCGCGTCAAGCATCCTGTTGGAGCTTTGCCACTGCTCTTTCTTCTTGACCTCTTCACTCATCTCTTGCCCCTTCTCGGAAGCAAAACCGATCGATTGCCCCCTTTTCAGGTCATCTTGCTGTTCTCCGCGTGAAACCGAAGTTGCGGCCAAAAACTAGATCCGAGCCACATCAGGGGTGCCTGGCTGCCCGGTGTCCAGCTCACGGGAGCTGCTTTCTGCTCGGATACTCATCCCTGGTCCGATAGGCTGGGACTGGGGCGCAGAGCTGGTCTTCTGCATAACACAGAGCACGGGGCACTGCCGCGTACGCGGGAGAGGGTGGGTTGGGCCCCAGCTCCCAGAGACGGGGCTGCTTCCAAGAGGGAGGTATGGACACCCCCAAGGTGGGTGGGTGACTCTGGGAAGCGGGCAGATGTAAGGAAGTAGCACGTGGATTGGCGTGAGCATTAATTTTTGTTTCCTTACTTACAGACAGCCATGAGGGATATTCCTGAGCGAGGCACAGCGTTGCACCGCGCACTGGGGCTACGTATACATTTTTGCGGAGGGACCATGGCGAGTCTGCCGGGGAGGTGTCCCAGGCTGAGGACCAGCCTGGTCCTGAGGACCTCCCAGGTGGGCCAGGGAGCGGCCGGGCCCGGGATGGGAGGCTAGCAGAGCCCTCTGTGGAGCCCGTACACAGATGGGGTGGAGGAGCGGTGGGACCAGCTCAGCAGAAGGCCTTCCGGTGCAAGCTCAGGAGGACGTGGAAGGGAAAGAGGAGATTAGTATTGAGGAGACAGAGAGTCCTCACGGACGCCGGCAGCCTGGCTCGGAGAGGCTAAGCCGAGAAGGACGGTGACAGAAGAAAAGCTTGTTCCAGAGGCCCTGGGGCAGAGCCCAGGTGACACTCTCTAAAGGGGCCACTGGAATGATGGCCAAAGCCAAGGTTCTCCCTGAAGTTCAAAAGGTGGGGAGCAGACTGGAGCCCAGCTGGGAAAAGACCCCGCTCCTCGAGGGACCTCGAAGACTGAGAGAAGACGCAGGACTGGAGGGCGGAAGAGGGAAAGAACAGGGGACCCAGGGGAAAGGCGAGAGGAGGAGCCTCAGAGGAGTGAGCCCCAGACCCAGCCGCCGAGAAAGCCGCACGGGGGGCAGGGATCGCGCGGGGTTCGTTCTGTGCTTGGTACAGTGCCTGGCACGTAGTAGGTGCTCGATGTACATCTGCTGATACAAGCGTGGGCGCGCTCCAAGAAGACACATCACGCAATTGATGCCGTTGCCATAGGCGTTTGGGGCAAGCTCCGATAATGCACTTCTCTTCAGGAAATATTCAGGTCACACTAGCAAGTTTAAAGCTCCGAGGAATCCTGAAGGAAAGCAACCTGTCTAACTTGCCTTAAGCCAACTGTTGCCATACTTATATGGGCAGAGCCTTCCCCCAGCCCAGCTCCCGTGACACCTGTTCACACTTGGAGGAGCCCAGGTTCCTTGGAAGGGACAGAGAGAGACCCAGGAAGGAGCTGGCAGCTGTGCCAGGACCTGCGCTGTGGGCGCCGGGAGGAGGAGAGGCGGGCGTGCAGGATGCGGTGGACAGAGAGGGTGAGCGTGGAGCCAGAGGGGACAGGGGGACGTCCTGCGTCCCCTTGGGCGGGTTTGCCAAGAGAAGTGGGGACAGAGCCTGCAACTGGGGGAACAGTGGGGGAAGGGTGATTTCACAGGGTCACATGTTCGGCTCACTCAAGGGTGGCCAGGGCTCGCAGCCCTTTGTCAGACGTGGAGGTTCTCTCCGGAGATTTATCGCACGGCTCCCCTGAAGCCAAGGAACATTTTCTGTCAATTTTTTACATAATTTCTTTCTTCCTTCTTTCCTCCCTCCCTCCCTCTCCCTCCCTCCATCCCTCCCTTTTCCTTAGGAAGGGGGGATTTGTGTCTCTTCTCCCAGTAATGTGGAGACCATGAGAGAAACATCCTTCCTCCTGACCCTCTGACCCTGGATGTATCCTTCATTCATTCGGGATTTGGAGTGTCGTTGAGTGGGGTGGGGGAATATAGCCCTCAAGTCTTAGGTGGTAGCTTCAACCTAGCAATAATTAAATCATAATAAAGAAGAACAAGACAATCTAATTAAATTCCAAAGTAGAAAGTCTACACCAGTGATTTTTTATACTTGATCATTTAGAATCACTAGGGAAATTAAAAAAAAAAAACACCAAACATACTCCTGAGTTCCACGCCTGAATCAGAATCTCTGACTTTTAACTTTTAAAATTCTAACAGCTTCCCAGAAAATACTTATAGCGCTTGCCCGGCCTGGCACGGCGAATTGGTGTTTGCAAAATGCTGTAGAGGACAGACCAGCTCTTTGAAGTTCAAGGATGGAGCAATATCTGACCAGCTGGATTATCACGCTCGTCCCATTTGCTAATGTGGAAGGTGCCAGAGAGGGATCTGGCCCCGGGGACCAGCCAGTCATCTGCTGCACAGAGACCTGTTCACGTGTTCTAAAACGCTAGACCCACACACTGCGTTTCTGCTCTTAATGCCATGAAAGGGTGCAGGTGACCTGTTACACTTCTATTGGGTGCCAGGGGCTCCCAGACTTGCCTGTTAAAGTTCCATCTGTTTCCTCTTTTACCCAAATTCACTGTGTGGGGCAACGATATTAAGGACTTTCCTGAAAGCTGTGACAGATCATTGAAAATTATTGGGAAAATAACTCAATAATAATAACAACAATGGCTCTACTTCAACCCTTACATTCCCTGAGCATGCTTTTTACCCCCAAAGTGTTTTCAAAGCATCTGTGGTTGCTCGGGGCTGGCTTTTATTGCGAGCATCTTCATAACTGATACTTCACCTGAGGCCCCATTCACTTTTTCATAAGTTTAGTCATACGTAGAGATCCTACAGCCCTAGCAACTCACTCCAAATAACTCATTTAGGGTAAGTACACAGAGAGGGTCTGTATCAGGTATTTGAGTAATATCACTATATTATTTAATACTGCATTTGAACAGTTCAGTGGGATCGCTGAGCTATTCCTTCTCAAACCATGTAGTACACATTTTGGAAACTTTATTAAAATACAACATATCCTCCCCCCCACACACACCTTTTAGTCTTTATTTATTGCTTTAGTTCACTCCTGGATTCTCTTCTTTAGCTGTGGGTAAGGAGAACCATGGATAAATTCATCCTTTGCTTTAAAGTGACAGAACTAGAAATGTCTGATTTCTCTCTGTTTGGAAAAATTGAGTAGCCACGGAAAACCCTTAGGACAGTGTTTACACAAGGGAGCTCCCTCCTACCCATCCTTCCTTCCCTTCTTCCTTCTTTCTTTCCCCCTTCCCTCCCTCCCTTCCTTCCTTCCACACTTACTAAATATCCATACCGTGTCAGACAGTGTTCTAGATTCTGAGTCAGACACAAAGGTAAACAAAATACAGTCTGCAAAATTATCTGAAGATGCCACAGCAAGCCCTGGCGGATGCTTTCCTGGCTCATAGTTTCTTTTTCTGCAGACTTCTCTGTTCAAGGTACAAAGCACCTGGGTCAGAGACGTAGGATTTTATTACTCACCGCAACAGATGATCAGAATTGTTTTTGCACTAGCTTTGAGCTACGGTTCCCACAGGGCAGCCCGAACAGGGCCAGACGACACCCATGACTGCAGTGGCTTGCATTTTAGGAGAGGATTTCTGAGTTTAGAGAACCCAAAGCTTTTACAGTGGGCAGCACGCCTGCCCTTTTCTCCCAAAGGAGGTCTTATCTCTGTCTTCGGAGGCTGTCCCACATACACGGGGGGTGTCCCCAAACCTCTTCCTCTCACCCTTCTTTAAGTCCAAAGAAAAATAAAGCAGCTGACAAGTCTGAAGTGAGGTGTAAGTGGATTTTCCCCCTCTGGGTTAGGCAACTACAGTCAACTACAGTCGACCAGCCAAACCTAGCTTGCGGTCTGTTTTTGTACATCTCTGGAGCTAGGAATGACTTTAAATGTTTAAAAGGTTGTGAAAAAGAGAGAGGGAAGAAAACAAGGAGGAATATCAGACAGGGGCAGAGCCCACAAAGCCTAAATTATTTACTGTCTCGACCTTTATAGGAAACATTTGCCAACCCCTATTCTAGAAATTGAGTCACATGACAGGAGAAAGGCAACCTATAGAAAAATAGCAGCTACACCACCCCCCGGATGGATGGGATGCTGGAGGCCTGGAATGACCTGCTGCTTTTTCATTCTTTGAGGAGCCCTGTTCCCCTCCCTGGTAGAAAGTGGAGTGTGCGACCCTCTGACCCTCCTCCTGTCTTAGAAGATGCAGATTTCTGAGGTTATAAAATTATACTCTCTCTGTATGAGTTAAATCAGAAAAGTGAAGAAGAGAATGTGAATTATTGTTCCGATTATGAGACGTGATTTAAACAAGTGAGGAGCCTTGACTCATCTTCCTCTGCCGGTCAGGTGCAGCTACAGCATCAATTAGGATTTAGATGGTGTTCTCAGATCCAGGGAATGAGTTGCCGAGAGCCAGGAAAATAATACTAAAGCGTCTGAGCGTGCACGGAGCTAGTTGGACAGCTGCTCCAATGGATTTCCTTTGTGTCGTCAATCATCTGAGCTCTGTAAAAATCCTCTCTTTTCAAAATCATCTTGGAGTCCCTGAGCCCTCAGATTCCTGCAGTATCTTTTACTTTTTTAACCTCTCCATTCACATAAAGATCTAAGATGTTTGCTCTTACCTCCCATACATTGAAACATGCTCTCAAAAATATGGAAAATTGAAAAATATGCTTGAGAATATTGAGGCTTATTTTATAGCGACTGTGGGATACTTTCTTCCTCCAGGCCCTTTCTGAGGTTCACTCCGGCCTCTAACCTTGGCCTTGGAACGTGGCAGGCAGTGGAGTGATGTAGACCACAGGAGACTTGACTTAAAGTCAGATTTTGACGAAATCAAGAGCGTTATTAAAAGAAGTGGAAATTTGAATGGTGGTGCTTTGCCACCGTGAAGCAAAACAGTAGTTTTACATCAGAATATTCTATCATCTTAGAGATAGATGTTAATAAAATGTGACATTTGAATGACACTTCAGAGGATTGGGATTATACTGAATATTTTTCGAATATTTATCTAATTCTCACTGGCTGGCCACAGAGTATAGAAAGACGACTGGTATGCTCTCAGGGCTCTGTATGTGTTAACGTAATTCCCACATGCCACGAGGAAGATGGGACTGTGATCCTCACTTGACAGGAGAGGAAACTGAGGCACAGAGAGCAAATGGCTTGGCTCACATGCGAAGCCTGATGCTTTATTTCCAGAGCCCGTAGCCTTTCTTGACCAACACCTCAAGTTCTCAGAATTCCTAGTTATGTGCTGGAAGACTGATTTCCATCAATGGTCATAAATTAGAATCACCTGGGAAATGTTAAGAAAAATAATGTGGACTGGCTCTCACTCAGACTTTCCTATTGGGGTTGCTGCTACATTTAGGGGCACCTCCTAACATGTGACGTGGATGGAGAATCACCCCTCTAAGGTGTTGTCTTAAGGTTCAAGTACATGCAATTGACACTTGGATTCTTATTTCATTGGTCAGGGTAGGAACCCAGGGGTTGGTAATATTTAAAAGCTCTCACATTATTCTCACGTGTGCCTATGGCTGAATATTAGAAACTCACTGCTCTTTGTCGGGCAACAGTGAAGAGACGTAGTTAATGTCACTTTCCATCTAAACATCCTTAAAGACCATTTAATTAGGCAGCTCTTAACCTAAAGGAGTTTTCACGCTTCACACCAGTGTTTAAATCTGACTCAAACCAAAGACCTCTTTTATTTTATTTTATTTTGTGGTACGCGGGCCTCTCACCGTTGTGGCCTCTCCCGTGGCGGAGCACAGGCTCCGGACACGCAGGCTCAGCGGCCACGGCTCACGGGCCCAGCCGCTCCGCGGCACGTGGGATCCTCCCGGACCGGGGCACGAACCCGCGTCCCCCGCATCGGCAGGCGGACTCTCAACCACTGCGCCACCAGGGAAGCCCCAAAGACCTCTTTTAAAAGCAAATATTCTGTTTTACCGAATTTATATGTAACGTCACTCACCCACAGAAGTTAATTTTTAAAAATCAATATAATGCCCTGGGTGTTCAATAAAGGGTAAATAAAAAGAAAATAATTTATAAAGATGTTAAAAAAAAAAAAAGAAAATAATTTATAATAAAATATGACAGCTTTAACGTTCAATATCTAAGTGCTCAGGCCCAACTGCATAAAGGGATGTAGCTGGGCTGTCACCCACACGATCCTGAATGTAGCCGCTAGGAACACACACTGCCTCCGGAGTGTCCCAGCAACTGCCGTGCTTGAGCTGTGTTGCTGTGGGTGTTGTGATTTTTTGAAATCATGAACAACTCTTGGTAAAATTTTGAAGACACAACGTACAATTTTCTCTTTGACTTACATGATGGTTGCATTCTTGGAAAAGTCAGTGTCTACTAAAACTGTTCAGAAATACTTTCTAGTTGGATGTAAAGGTGGAATTGGGTTCCAGGATCGGAAAGCTATAAACAAGTTTCTCACCTACATAACTGTCTGGTGGGACATTGAAAAGTTGTACAAAATTGTCTTCTGTGCTGCTGGCCTCCATCCCCTCAGTGCAGGAACACCCAGTCTTCACAGTTATCAAAAAAAAGGCCCTACATGTTTCCCAAACGTTCCCTAGGGGGCGGTAGCCCTCCACTGAGAACTGCTGGTTAGACTTGATGACTTAGAAATGACTTTTTTCCAGACGAAATCCACACGGGTAAGCGTGTTATTGGCAAGCAGATGTCTACCGTCCTCTATGTATAAAGAAGCACGTGTGCTATGGAACGAGCCAAGCTAAGGGAAGCCAGCCTTTGCCTGGACTCGTATGAGGCTGTCCCCGCACAATGGCACAGAGAGAGGAGACTTGAGGGGTTGCTCTGCCGCTTTGGCCGTCCGTGATATTGGTGACTCAGTTATAAGGACACACGCTGATATTTGACCTGAGCCTGCTAGAATCCAATAACTTAGAAGTGGATCTGCCAGAAAATACAGAAGATGAATTTTTGGAAGCTCCGTTGGAAACTGTGATCTGCTAAGGTAAGTGAGCTATGCTTTCCAATATCTCCATCAAGACAGACTTCCCTGGAGCCTACGTACATGGGGACATTCTTAGACTTTCGCGTGGAGCCAAACCTTCCCATTTCCTTTCATCCTCTGGCTAAACGAGAAGATCGATGCTTCTGGGGGTTAAATGCTTCCCAACTACTAGGAAACTGTGATGGCAACTTGGTAGTCCATGAATCATGAAGGATTACCGTGGGGACTCACAAAGACCCAGAGATGCACACCAAATACAGACACTAAAAGCACATCAGTGGTGTTGAGAGAAGTACCTTATTTTCCATTTTGAACAGTCTCTGTTTTAAAGCTATGAATAATGTCTCCTGCTCTTCCCAAATCATTTTCTTCTAGGCAGCCTTCATATTATAACACATATGTGCGTTGTCTAGTTTCTTTAAATGCCATTTGCTATGGGGGAGAGTTGATTCTTTTTTGGGGAAGGCTCTTTCTTTTTTTTTTTTTAATTAATTAATTAATTTTTAATTTTTGGTTGCGTTGGATCTTCGTTGCTGCACGCGGGCTTTCTCTAGTTGTGGTGAGCGGGGGCTACTTTTCGTTGCGGTGCGCTGGCTTCTCATTGCGGTGGCTTCTCTTTGTGGCAGAGCACAGGCTCTAGGCACTCGGGCTTCAGTAGTTGTGGCTCGTGGGCTCTAGAGCGCAGGCTCAGTAGTTGTGGCGCACGGGCTTAGTTGCTCCGTGCCATGTGGGATCTTCCCGGACCAGGGCTCGAACCTGTGTCCCCTGCATCGGCAGGCGGATTCTTAACCACTACGCCACCAGGGCAGTCCCGAGAGTTGATTCTTAACTCGTATTACTCTCACACATTCTGGTGAGAGGTTGGTGGCATGGCTCCGATCCGGGGAAAGGAGTTCAGGTAGTTACTTGCTGGTTCTCTTGGTGAAGCTCCTGGCAGAGCCAAGCCTGCCACTCTGGACTCCGAGTGTACACTCGTGTGTACCTTAGGCTGCTTCATTAGGCTCCAAAGGGAGGATTCTTGGGAAGTTTTGATCTGGGTGACAGCAGCATTTTAGACTGTTATTAATTCATGATTCAGAGCCAAAATCAGAGAAAATACATTATGAGGACATCACCCCTGTCAGAACTACCAATATTTAAAAATCTTTCATGGGGCTTCCCTGGTGGCGCAGTGGTTGAGAATCCGCCTGCCGATGCAGGAGACACGGGTTCGTGCCCTGGTCCGGGAAGATCCCACATGCCGCGGAGCAACTAAGCCCGTGAGCCATGGCCGCTGAGCCTGCGTGTCCGGAGCCTGTGCTCCGCAACGGGAGAGGCCACAACAGTGAGAGGCCCTCATACCGCAAAAAAAAAAAAAAAAAAAAATCTTTCATGAATACATTTGGGAAATATAATTGCTAGTATAAAATATTCTGGTTTAACCACCCACCATTAAAGGAAAAACTTGAACTGAAAATCCTGATTTTGGAAGAGAGAATATAAATTTTAGAAGACAGTGGTCTGCTTTGTTGGAAAGCACACCAGCTTCAGGATCCAGTAGGCCTGTGTTAACATCTTGGCTCCCTTTATTTACCAGCCGAGCGGCCTAATAAGTTATTTAATGCTCTGAGCCTCAGGTTCTTTTTTTAAAAAAATAAACTTATTTATTTTTGGCTGCGCTGGGTCTTCATTGCAGTGGTGGCTTCTCTTGTTGAGGAGCATGGGCTCTAGGCGCGCGGGCTCAGTAGTTGTGGCGCACGGGCTTGGTTGCTCCTTGTCATGTGGGATCTTCCTGGACCAGAGCTCAAGCCAGGGTCCCCTGCACCGGCAGGTGGATTCTTAACCACTGTGCCACCAGGGAAGTCCAAGTCTGAGGTTCTTTACCTGAAAAATATGATTCAAAATATCTATTTTGCAAAATGCTGTTTTACACAAGGCTAAATGTGAGAGAGAGACAGACAGACAGAATAGTCAAAGACCAAACTGTTAATCCTATCACCAGCCAGGAATAACAATTGGGAAATTAATTTATTACACTCTGTTTTATGGTTAACCAAACTAAATGTTTATTTAGCTAGGATATTGTGTCTTGATAATGGTACTGCCCAAAAGAGAAAGTATTAACGATGTAGATATAATCTGTTACCACAAATTTTTCACTGTACACTTGGGAGTTAAGTTTGGTTGTCACCCATTCAGGTTTTCACACTTTTGACTGTGTCAAAAATCAATGGTTCTCTGTAATTTGGGGAGAAACATTCCTTTGATAATCTAATGAGAGCTCACCAAAAAAACCCCAAGTGTCTTCATACATCCACAGAAGTTTGCATACGATTTTAGGGGCCTCACAGAGCACAGAATTCCATACAATGGTCTCTCTGGAGGTCTGTGAACCTTGTATTTGAAATCCCAGAACACATGCTTATTAAGAGAGAGCTTTTATTTTGGGGGTTCTCAATTTTGATAACCATTGCCAGAATTTTATTTTTTTTTAAACTAACATATACAACAAATTGCTTGTTAAAAGAGAACAGAGGTCATGGAAAAAGTAAATCTGCTCCCAAATTGTGTATAATCTGTGTTTGTTCTCTGCAAACGCTTGGTGAGGAAAGAGGGAAATATTTGAGAGAGGTGTTTATGACACTGGGCATTTGTAATGAGCTGTGGTTTGAACATCCCTGAAGCAGCTCACTTTGTCTCATTGCTTAGAATGATTTCTTCCAGGGTCTGGCCTCTCGCAAAAGAGAAAGGGGAGGGGGTGGGGATGGGTTTGAACTACTGAACAAGGTGGATTGGGGACTTGGCTTCCTGGAGGCTTCCTTGTTGTTAGGTGTTTGCTCCCGGGAGGGTAGGAAAGGAGAAGGTGTATAATTGACTTGCAGCTCAGAGAGAGATTTTCCTTCCGTTGGAGGTTCATCTGAAGCTTACTCCCTGGAAGGATCATGCTCAGTTATCATTTATGCCTTTTGCCAATTGCTTTATCCAGATCGGGACCTGATATCGGCCTCACTGAGGGAGAGTTTTGTTTGGGCTGAGCTGGAGAACTTCAAGGCCAGTTCTGAAAGTCTGGGCACTTAGGGGAAATGAAACCTGCAAGTGATCTTGGATAAGATCACTTATCACCTCTCAGTTTTCTCAATGTAAAAATAACTGAAGCAAGACTTAATCATCTCCGTGGTTTACCCATTTGGTGATTTCATTCAATTCAACAAAATTTATTGAGGGTTATTTGCCAGGAATGTTCTAGGCACTTGGAATAGATCAGCAAACAAAACAAACAAAATTCACTGTCCCCCTGGAGGGCATGGTGTGAGGGTCTGGGAGCGGGTTTTGGGAGTTGTCATTGTTCATGGGGCAGTGGGTCACTGAGAAGGAGAGGTGGGGCAAAGCTTTCCAGGCAAAGAGAACAGCCAGGGCCAAGGCCCTGAGGCTGGCATGACTGTTGCAGGTGGGGAGGGATAGTAGAGTGTGAGGTCAGGGACATAATGGGAGGTGGACCCAACTCCATACGTGCCCAGATTGGCAAATGGAACTTGGGCTGGGTTTTGAGCCCCATCTACCCCCTAGGCCATGAACGACCCCCTTAGCGTGGAACAGCCTACAAAATATGCAGAGTAGGGGGTGCCCTGAGGAGCAGCAGATCAATCCATCTAAAAAGGAAAGATGAAAGACACCTTTCTCTAGGTCATGATGGCTTTTGGTTCCACACAACGGCAGTGACTTGGTGTCCACTAGCAAAACTTCTGAAGGCCCAGGACTTTGCTCTTCTTCCATGAAATCCCCTACAAGGGGCTCCTGGGTGTCTCACGCATGCTCGAAAACAACCTCATCAGTCCTTCTGGCTCACCACGGCGTCCTTTTGCTTTGCCATTTCCAAGTTTGTCAGTGTCACTGAGAACTTGTCATTGACCACGGGGCATTCTGGCCTGGTCGCTCAGGGATCTTGGCCCAGGGTCAGCTGTCTGTCCCAGAGCTGCACTAGGCTCTGCTGACTGTTACTGACCCTCTTCCAGACCCTCAGCTGGGACGCTTGCTGCAGAGGCCTCCCAAGTGGAGGGTACAGGGAGTGATCATTGGAGTCAGGAAAAGAAAAACCTCTACACTGAATCAATTTCACTTTTAACTTTGAACTTTACAACAAATTGGCTGTATAACTTGGACTACTTACCCAAACTTTCTGCATGTGTAAAATGGGAATCATAATAGCACCTTGTCCTCAGGGTACTTCTGTAAGGGGTAACTGACACAGTACACGTAAAGCTCTTAGCACACTCTCTGGCACAAAATATGTGTTCAGTAAATTTATTTTTTAAATCTGAAATTTCTGGAACAGTACTGATTTAAATTTTTTCCCATGGTACCTTCAGAAAGGTGTTAAGTATAAGTTGGTGCAACGTTTCCATAAAAAAAGTTGGTGATGTATATGAAGAGATATAAAATAATTTTATCCCATTATACAGTATTTCTTTTTTAAAAAATTTAATTAATTATTTTTGGCTGTGTTGGGTCTTTGTTGCTGCGTGTGGGCTTTCTCTAGTTGCAGTGAGCAGGGGCTACTCTTTGTTGAAGTGCGCGGGCTTCTCATTACGGTGGCTTCTCTTGTTGTGGAGCACGGGCTCTAGGCACTCGGGCTTCAGTAGTTGTGGCTCGTGGGCTCTAGAGCGCAGGCTCAGTAGTTGGGGTGCACGAGCTTAGTTGCTCCACGCCATATGGGATCTGCCCGGACCAGGGCTCGAACCCATGTCCGCAGCATTGGCAGGTGGATTCTTAACCACTGCACTACCAGGGAAGTCCCCTGTTATACAGTACTTTTGCTTCTTGGCTCTGCTGTGGAAATTTTTAGAAGTGTGAACAAAGATATATGTTCAAGAATGTTTATCACAGTATTTTTAATAATGGCAAAAAATTGATGGCAATCTAAATGTTCAGTGATATATGTAGTGCATAAAATAATTATGGTATATGCAGAGACAGAATATTATGCAGCCATTAAAAGTAAGGCTTACACAGAATCTTCAATGACATGAGAAAATCCTCATGCCATAGCTTTAATTGGAAAATTCAGCAAACAAAATTATATACAGTATACTACTCAACTTGATAAAAAATTATCTTCTGTTATAGGCAAAGACTGAAGAGGAATATGTATTAAAATGTAACCTTTCTGGGTGTAAATGCAAATATTTCTGGATGGTGGAATTACAGATGTTTTTAGTTTCTTCTTTGACTTTCCTGTAGTTTCTAAAATAAACATGAGTTACTTTTTTAAGCAGGAAAAAAAAGCAGCGTAGGGCTTCCCTGGTGGCGCAGTGGTTGAGAATCCGCCTGCCGATGCAGGAGACACGGGTTCGTGCCCTGGTCCGGGAGGATCCCACGTGCCGCGGAGCAACTAAGCCCGTGAGCCATGGCCGCTGAGCCTGTGCGTCCGGAGCCTGTGCTCCGCAACGGGAGAGGCCACAACAGTGAGAGGCCCGCATACCACAAAAAAAAAAAAAAAAAAAAAAAGCAGTGCATTTTATTTTAAATTTTTATTTTAAAATAATGTGGTAAGTACACGCATACTTATCAGACCATGTGTCTGGAATTTTATTTGGAAAATATGGTTACAGTAAATATAGGTCAACTACTTTCCAAGATTTCTTAATTGGAAACTTAAAAAAAAAAAAACTTCTAAATAAATTATTTCCTGGACTAGATCTGGATATGAAGGGAAAATAAAATTTTAAAGGAGATGGAATAATGCCTTCAACATCCCCATGTACAAATAACTCTCCCCTTTTGGCCTTCGGGACAGTGTTAGGGTGGGGTTTCTTCTGTTTCTTTTGAGGAAACAGTTCCAAGGCCTAGAAGACCATCTGGGCCAAGGGACAAACTTAGCTTTAGAGAAAACTAGCTATCCTCGACTTTATCGCTGTAATGTCAGTGTCACAACAGGAAATGCGAAAGGAAATTGTTTTGTCTGGGAGTGTCAGCCCTCGGCAGGTGTTACTACAACAGGCAACCATATTTCCAATAGCGTCCTTTATTTTTAGAGAGTCCTGCATAGAAGAGCTTGCAGCATATAAAAGCGGCATGATAAAATGGTATGGCGCAGGGCTTCTCAAATCGTAACACATGTAGAAATTACCTGGGGCCCGGGTTACAAAGCAGCTCTCCCTTCAGTGGGTGTGGGCAGGGCCCCAAATCCTGCATTTCTGTCCAGCTCCCAGGTGATGTGAGTCCTGCTGGGCGAGGACCACACCTTGTCCTATATGAAGGTATAGGGCACCGCAAAGGCTTTGTATGTTTCCCAGGAAGAGAGAAGGTGGGGGCTGGAATGCTGGCTTATCACTTCATGAAGATCCTCCCAGAGTACTATAGGCCATGGTGCTAGCTCTTAACTTTCTTGTACTGCAGAATCACCCAGTATATTAAAAACAAAAACAAAAAAACAGAGTGAGATGCCTGGGTTCCACCTTACAGAGATTTTGATTCAGTTGGTCCTGGGCGTCCCTTTTTCAAAAGCTCTCCAGGTGGTTTTGATGGACACTGAGAGTTGCGAGCCCTTACCTGGCCCCTTCCGGACCTGCATTGACTGGTCAGCCTGGATCAGGGGTGTTTCTCCTCCTCCTGGCAGCCCCGTCGTCCCTCCCCTTTCCTCAAGAGACCCCCTTGCTTGAAGCGTATTCTCAGCCGTATGCATCTTGATTCCAGAAGAATCTTCAGAATGAGATAGAGGGTCCTGACCCAGCTCTCCTGCCCCACTGCTAAGTGGGCATTTCCTGTGGTTGCCTCCTGATGGACCCCAAAACAGCCAGTTGGAAAACGTTAGTAGATTAATTTGGAATCTGGCATTTTTGTGACCCCAGTCAACAGGCGGGAAGCTAGTGGAGGATTTGGACAACATTTCTGGCTCTGGATCTCGCCAGAAACTCCCGAAGATTCCCAAACTGGGTTTTCTTTTAGAGGTAGAAGTTGATAAACGCTAAAAACTTAACTTCCTTCCCTCTTTATTAGTAAAATGAAAAGATCTGGGAAAGAAGAATTAATGATACACCAAGAAAATGGTTTACATTCCAAAGGAATGCCTTCTCTGACCTCCAGTGAAATAGCTTTAAGAAAACTCAATAACACCCCGAACTAGCAACTACCTTTGGTGGCACAGAAGGTCAGAAAGGAGAAACACTCTGTTTCCTCATTCACCAGAATAGGTGAGTTGTGGAAAAATGAGAACTGAAAAACTGTAGGAGGTGTTTACTTTGGGGTCAGGGCCACATCAGAATAAGGTTGCAAGAAATGAGTTCTTATTCATTTGTTTATCTAGCTCCCTACCTGTTTAATTGTGATGAAAACACATAACATTAAATTTACCACCTTAGCCATTCCGAGTGTACAGTTAGGTAATGTGTATTCACATTGTTGTACAATAGATCTCTAGAATTTTCTCCTCTTGCAAAACGGAAACTCCATAGCCATTCGGCATGAATTCCCTCTCCCCCAGCTCCTGGCAATGACCACTCTACTTCCTGCTTCTATGATTCTGACCCCTTTACGTATTTCATATGAGTGGAATCAGGTAATATTTTGGGGGTGACTGGCTTGCTTCAAAATGAGTTTATTTTTTAATGAACACTTTCAGAAATCGTCCCTAGACCAGCACAGATCAGACAACGAGTGACTGCAAAGCCCTCAGGAGGGCGGCTCGGGCCGCGATGGTTGACACGGGATGGGCCTGGTCAACGAGCCGGGCGTGGTGTAGGCGCTGCCGTGAGAGCACCAGGCGCGCGGGGTCCTGAGTGGCAGGCGGAGGCCACGGCCCCCGCAGGCGTTTGTAAAAAGAAGAGAAGACCAGATGGGGATGCGGCAAAATGCTTCTTTTAAAGAAAAGCGAATGAACAAACGGAAATCAGACCCTGGGATTATTTCAATAATTGCACCCGGGGGGCCCTGCCTAACGCAGGGTGACTGCTGTTCGTTCGCCATCTCAGCCCCTTGAAGGTCACTTCCGGGCTCTCTGGAAGGGCACGGCCTTGCAGCCCTGACGTCTCACTGTGACTTGTGAAGTCACAACACAGCATCGTATACAACTTCACAATAAGTCAGGAAGTTGGTAAAGAACGGCGCAATTTGTCCTCTCTGACTTGAACTTGAAGGTGCCATTTCTAAGCTCCCCAGACTGAGCTCCTGGAGGTGGAGTCCGGGTCTGCCATGCGGCCGGTGGACAGGCCATGGGGCGGCGATGCTGGCGGCATTAGAGCCCCACTGCTATTTTAGGTGAGGATGCAAGTCAACAAATAGCAGATCTTGAAGGAAAAATGGCCTCTCTGCTTCTTGTCCTCTTTGGCCAAGTGCAGAGATTCCAGAAGGTGAGTTCTTGGTATGAACCCCAGGAAAATATTTCCTGACCAAGCTCACCAACCCTGACTTGACCAGAGTGATGGCTTAGATGTCAGGGAGGTTGGTCTCTCAGAGGTTGGTGGTGTCTGAAGCCGCTGAGATTTGGGAGGCAAAGAGACGTTGCACAAAGGAAGGGAGTAGGAAACAACTTAGAGGGCTAGAAACCAGAGATGGGAAATTGGGAAGGACACGTGGATGTGCGTTGCAGGGAGATGGACAAAGAGTGACGGGTGGAAGGAGGGGAGAACGAGGGACTTCCATCCAAACTCTGGTTATTTTCTCAAAGGTCATGAGGGCACCCAAACTGAGTTTAGCTTTGAACACGGTTAAGGGTCACCAACCCATAATAAAGTCAGCCCTCTATGCTGCTTTGCCCGTCTGGCTTTAACCTGGGGAAGGAAAGAAGTCAAAGGAGAAGAACAAATTGAAGTCGCTGGATTAGACCCCAAACCATATAGCAACACGGGGCTTGTCTGGATGCTGATTCCAACATCTTAACTGTAAGAAGACATCTCTGAGTCTATTGGGGAAATTTGAATGTTAAGTGGATACTACCCGGTAATGAGGAATCTTTGTTGATTTTGTTAGGTGTGACTATTTCAGCAATCATGTAAAAATCATGCTACGAGTTAGAGACGCCTTCTGAAGTATTTACAGCAAAACGGCATGGTGTGCGAGAGATGCTTTAAAACAGTCCAGAAAAAAGTGTGTGTGTGTGTGTGTGTGTGTGTGTGTGTGTGAGATTGAGAGAGAGCGGTGTAAAAAGCAAACAAAGATCAGCAAAATATTGGGATAATTGTTAAAACTGAATAGTGGGCAAAGGAGGGCTCATTGTCACACTTTCTCTGTTCTTGTCTGTGTTCGAAATTTTCCACAACAAAAATGTTTCTCCCCCTTGAAAATGTCTGTATTGATTTAATTACACAACAGCATCAACACATGAACTCCAGGACCCTCTAGACTGCACATCACACTTGGGAACTTGGAGCCACACATTCCATTGACCTGACTCGACGGAATGCACAGCACACTGTAAACAGATCTGCAGTTTACAGTCCCGAGAGAAGCGTCCATGGACACGAGTCTGTGTGGTCAGCCTGGGAAGGTAGACGCCTCTTCTCTCTGATGGAGATCTGTTTATTCTTTTGCAGTTAATGCAATTTTAAAGATTAATGTATGATACAGTTTACCCAGAGGTCTATATTTTACAGGCAGCGTAAACATTCACCGTTGGTGGCCCAGGGTGCTTGCCTATCTTGGGTCAATCAAGTGAGATTCGTAGATTGGCTCAGAGGCAGCAAATGGAGGAGGCGGGCAGGTGCATCACGGGCCTGGGCAAGACTTCCTGCGAACAGTATCTCCTCTTGTTCCCAAAGAACCCCAGCAGGGGGCAGTCTTCCGGCGGGTGCAACCTAGCTGTTTTCAGCCATTTTTCAGGCTTTTCCCTCATCTCCACCTCCTCCTGAGCCAGGTGAAAAATCCACTTGGTTCCTTTCTGACCCTTAGAATTTACTCTTTAAGACTGCTTAACATCTTCCATCTGCCTTTTGCCTTTCACTGCTCTGGAAACTGTGGTCCCTTTTGCTCCCTTTAGAGTTTTATCTGAATCGCTGGCATTTCTCTAGTTGCAGAGCCCAGACCAGCCAGGCCCAGCTGACCCTGAGACTAGCAGCTTATGTTCTGGCATCTTGTAATTTATTTTTATGAACAACTGGTCCAGGAGTACTTTGAAAACATGTAAGTTTCTAGTATACAGTATTAATATCAAAACCTGCTAGTTTTGATATTAATAAACCTCCAGTTTATATTTTGTCTTTGCAGGCTAAGGAGTTATCACTGGACAAATCATAGACTTCTAGTTAGTAGGAACCTTAGGGAATATTTATTCCAGTACTCTTGTGAGTACTGAAATCTATACATGCATCGCATAGATCAAGTAATTAAGTCATGAACAATTTTATGATTTGAGCATCTTTTAGGGCTGGAAAGGTGACGCTTATATAAGGGCATGTCCAGTGGGTGCAAACGAATTCTAACTTACAATAAGGTGGCAGGTGTAGGGATCAAGCTGCCTGGATTTAGCATAGATCACAGGATAAAGAGAAGGGCTCAGTATTTTTTCCATTATTTTTGTATTCTAATGTTTCTTCGTGATCAATCACTGTACACACATAATCCTTCAGTTCTTTCTTATAATATTTATTTCATTATTTCATTATATAGACAATAGCCTATGTTTGCGTATTTAAAAAAGGAATGGCTCTGTCACTGCTGGTTGAACCAATTAGAAACTGTTACAGAATTCTTGGCAATAGAAATACAATATGCTTAAAAGCTGGTGGAAACAGATTTTTAAGCATATGTTTTATAAACATTATTAAATCACTTATCTGATAGGTTAATCCAGTAAAATAAACTATATTTTTCTTAAGTACATCTTTGAATACCAAAAGAGCAAAACTGTAAGCAAGAACTAAATATTAACCATTTTCTTTTTTTTTTGTTTTTTGCTATTGGTAAAGATACCATTCAGCTGTTTTGAAACAGACGTTTGTCCGAAAACATAATTCAAAACTGGCCGTTTAAAGCTTTTCTTCATACTTATTTTTATAAATTTTCTTCATATTTTCTGGCCTTAACTGACTTGTTTCTCATGTACTCTTTGTGAATAGGTTTATGTGACTGAACCAGCTAAAACTGAAGCCAGCTAAGTATTTTCCCTGAAGATTCACATATGAACAAGGAAGCAAATTTTCTCATTAGAGTTGGAATTGTCTGTAGATTAATAAATTGATATACACGTGTATCTGTCTGGGCGTGAGTTTAACCTTTGAGTCAAGTTTAAAGGAGGTGAAATGGGTCCCTACCATTGTCTTTCTTATCACCAGATGACGGTGAATATTCAGGTCATCAAGTAAATTCCTGCCTACGTGTTGGTTAGCTGACAAGATGGCCGTCAGCAAGGGGACACTTTTGTCAGTTCAGGTGCACAGTCTGTAAGGCAATGGCTCCTAGTCATTTCTTTCATCGTATCCTTCAAATCACATTCCCTTGGTGGTACCGCTCTTACCTGCACGTACCGGTTTCCATGCCTCTGCTCGGGCACAGCAGCGTTAGGGTTCTTTGTGCAGGAGGAGAACAGGGAAGGGGTGCAGAGGGCCAAATACGTACCGTAGATCTAAACAGTGTGGATTTGAACCCGTCTCCACGTCAGGCAGGATATTTAAACTCTCAGAGTCTCAGTTTCCGCATCTGTAAAATGGAGAGAATGACATCGATCTCCCAAGCCACCGTGAGGATTAGCAGCAGGGTGTCCATGGAGCGTTGCGTGTAACAGCACACAACATGGTAGCTATGATGACCTCTAGGATTATTATTCCACGACTGTTACTTGCTCAGGTGCTCAACGGTGGTGACAAAAGGATGAATAAGACAGAATCACTGTACTTCAGACGTTTCTAATCAATTGGAGAAAACAAACATTAATGCAGTGTGGTAAGTGATCTAATTAAGGATACAGCCCCCCCCCCCCACGAGGAACGTGAGAGTTGGGACTTTTGTGGTCATAAGATAATGACCAACGACAAGAGGCCAGAGACTGTGTTTGGTGCCAGCATCTCAGGGGAGATGAGGCCTAAGCTAGGATTGCCCTGCCAGTACCATCACGGGGAACACACGGGAGAGGCTCAAACCAAATGAGGCCGAGTGTAAGACTGTAAGGTGACAGCGCCATGGCCATCCTGGAGGGGAGGAGCTTTGGGGGTCGGATTCCTGAGAGGAGTGAGCCTTTCCAAGGTCTTAGTCCCACAAGGCTCCGTAAGGGAGGCAGGGATCGGGCTGAGTTTTGAAGTGTGGATTTCATTTCAAGAGTCAGTGGAACAGGGAAGAGCCAAATCTGTTGGATCTGTTTCTTTTACTTTAACCTTTGCTTCCCCTTGCTTTTGTTCAGTAAAAGGATACTTGTCTATACATAATGGCCTGCCTCGGGGAACCCCGCCTGAATGTGAAACCAAAGTGCCTTTGTTCAGGGAAACATCCTGACCTCGTTCCACCTGTGGCTGGCTGCAAGGAAGAAGAAATGAGCACATCCTCTCCCCGAGGCTGGCCATTCCAGGGGACATTTGCAAATCAATGGCCTTTTTACTTTGCTTCCTCACCTCCTCCCCCTCTCTGTTCTGTAAAAGAAACTGGCATTCAGACCCGGATAAGACGGTTTTCTGGAGACATTCTTCCATCTTCTCAGTCTGCTGGTTTTCCGAATAAAGTCGTGTTCTTTGTCTCAACACCTTGTCTCCCGATTTATTGGCCTGCTGTGCAGCCAGCCGACTGAGCTTGGGCTTGGTAACATCAGGAAAGGGAAACTGGACCTTTTGCAGGTGAGATTGGTGGAAGGGCAAATTTGCAAGGATAGGATAAGAACAAATAGGTTGATCAGAAAGGTCGGTTGGCGCAAGAATTTTAAGCACACGGAATGTCTGGCTAAGGTGTTTGGCTTTTATTCCATGGGTGAAGGACAGGTGCAGGTGACACTGGGTGTGGGATCCCGGTTACAAAGCTCTGTGGCCCGGAAGTAATGACACGTACGCTGTTAATGCTAGAGACAGAACTGTGACAGAAGGCATGAAAAGGAAGGGACAGAGTGGGAGATATACTGAAAAAATAGTCCAAAAGGCTGGGTGTCCAGCTAGGTATGGAGGTTCAGGGAGGCTAGGAGGTCAAGGGGACTCCCTTTGTCACTGGGCAGTTAGTGAGAGGGGCCGTGCCTTCAACAGAAAATAGTGACATTGTGGGAGGGGGAGGGAGCTGGATTTGGTGATGAGATAATGATGAACTTAGTTTTAATGTTAATTTTAAAGTAATGTCAGGTCCTCCAATGAGCTCTGGCCAGAGAGTCATTAGAGATGCAGCAATGGAAATTAGGAAAGGAGGTTAGGCTTGATATTCAGATCCTTGCAGGAGAGAAGGTGCTGTCTGGGGTTATCTCACATATGCATTCATCTATGCATGCCTGTATGTCTGTATGTATGTATGTACTCATTTACTCATTCATTCATTTATTTGCTCTTCGTCCACTCATTAATTTATTTGCTTTTCATTTATCCATCCATTAATTTGTTCATTCATTCATCATATCTTTTTTTTTTAAAACTTCAATCTTTCTTTGGCAAGGACTAGTCCTTTGTTTTATTAATTAATTTATTTATTTTTGCTGTGTTGGGTCTTCGTTTCTGTGCGAGGGCTTTCTCTAGTTGTGGCGAGCGGGGGCCACTCTCCATCGTGGTGCGCGGGCCTCTCACTATCGCGGCCTCTCTTGTTGCGGAGCACAGGCTCCGGACGCGCAGGCTCAGTAGTTGTGGCTCACAGGCCCAGTTGCTCCGCGGCACGTGGGATCCTCCCAGACCAGGGCTCGAACCCGTGTCCCCTGCATTAGCAGGCGGATTCTCAGCCACTGCGCCACCAGGGAAGCCCCATCATATCTTTATTGGAATCCCTGCTCAGCGCTGGCTGTCATAGTGCTATTGAGAAAAGGGACAAAACACACTCCTGTCCCGAAGAAGCTCACTGCTGAAAAGTTACAATCTTTGCTTGTAGACATCTTGACTTTTACCAACTCCTCCCCGAATTGCTGCCTCAGTTTCCTTTTCTGTACGTATCAGCTGCCAATGTGAGAAGTAGAATCAAAATGTTTCAGATTTGCTGAAGTAATGACCCATGAATGGGAATATGGAGTTATATTTTCTAAACATTCTAGGACATGTGTGCCTTTTACATTTAAGACAGAGACAGAAAGGACATTTGCCAGCACAGAAAAAGCTAGGTTTCCAGACAGTGATCGTATTTGAGTTGGATTTCCAAGTAAGTGGAGCCCAAAGGTATTACCTTCCTGGAAGTTATACGCTGAGGACGCACTGTCTTTGGGGCTGAATCCAAAGCAGTCCCCTTTCAGGCAGGTGCGAGCCTGGTCTTCTGCGGGCTTTGGGGGTCTGGGGCTTGGGAGCTGAGCCCCACAGTGTGGATTCGTCTGGGAAAGACTTTTGGGGTTCAGAATACCATCTTGCCCCCTGTGCTCGATTTTGCACATGGATCTTCTCTTCGCGCATCTGGTCAGGAGTTCATTCCCAAGAACGTGAAGTCATTGTTGGCCAGAGAACTGCAGCCCTTGGAATCTGGTCTTTAACTCCTGCATGAGTGTCTGGTTGTCTGGATTGCTTGTGTCCTCGGCACCCCTGGGGTTCGCCTCCAAGCAGCCAGGTGTCGGAGACAGAACCATGGGTAGATCAGGGGACACGAGAAAGGACGCTTCCAGGGTTTTCGGCTCTGGTGTCATGACTCACAAATATGATCTTCATTTGTTTCATGTGCTGCCAGGGGCGCCTGAAGTGGTGCTTTTTTCCTGCCTCTTTCAAGCCCTGATTCTCCCCACTCCCCCCGACCAGGCAGGTTCAGCCCCCCGGGAAGGGGCTGCACGCTTGCTTTCCACTCAGCAGTCAATCTCTCCAAGAGCTTCTGGAAGACCCCCCAGGCCCTCTGTGGCACTTGCCAGGGGCAGAGCTCTCAGGCTCCAGGGGACACAAATCCCCTTGTATTCTAGGTGAATTTTGCCCCCTTGGAGAGCAAATGCTCAGAATGTGAGGTGACTAGCGCCTCTGCTGTCGTGGGATCTGGTGGTGGGAAGGTCTCCGCACAGCGCGGGGCTGCCTGATGCACTCCTTAAATGCAGCCTTACTTCTGTATGTACAGGAGGGAGCGCCTGGCGGTGGAGCCCGGCCCTTGAGCTCATCGGAGCTGACTGACTTAGAGGCTGGGACTGGGGCTTTCACCCGCTTTGTTCCAACCCCTCACATCACAGCACTCAGCACACACAAGACACATGCCTTTGTCTGCTGCTGCTTGAGGTTCAGAGGTCTGTGGGTTCTCTGTGAGGCCTGGGATGAGAGAGGCAGTTAGGATACGCTCTGACTGTCCAGTGCTGTGTAACAAGCACTCCGCGCGGCCTGGTCTCATAAACAAGAAGCATATTATTGTGCTTATGGATACTAAGGGACAGAAGTTTAAATATGGCAGACGAAGGCTGGCTGGTCTCTGCCCCGTGGTGTCTGAGCGCCGACTTGGGGAGACTAGAATAAGTGAGGGGTCCCGAGCAACTAGCGCCGGCTTCTTCCCTCACTTGTCTGGCGCCCGGGCTGAGGTGACATGAAAGTTGTCATGGGGGGCTCCTCCACCAGAGCGCCTGCATGTGGCCTCTTCACATGACTTGAGCTTCCTTCCGGCATGGTGGCCCCAGGGCTGTCAGACTTCTGACCTGGAGGCTCAGAACCCCAAGAGTGAGTGTTCCGGTAAACGAGTCTTTTCCTACCTGCTTTGGAGGCCCCAGAGAGTCATTTCCACCACGTATAGGTCACAGCAGTCACAGACCCCTCCAGAGTCAAGGGGAGAGAGACCTCACCTTTGGAGGAAGGAATGTCAAGCATTTGAGGCCATGCTATAAGGCTGCCACAGATCCCAGCTGCATGAAGAATCTCCCTCAGTATCAGAGACGGGGAGGTGATGGGTGGGAAAAGATGAGAAAGTCCTTTGGCCGTAGAAAGCAGTGATAATTTTAAAATGTTGTTAGCTAAAGGGGCCCCAACCCTGAGTTCCAAGAGCTCCTTCGTCCGCTTCCTCTTCCAGGTAGAAGTAGCAACAAGGGCTCCTGGGGGGTCGTCAGCAGAGCCACCCCTGGGGGCTGCTCAGGATCTGAGCACAGGGGCTTACATCGTCCTTTGAGTACAAGACTGGGACCTCCATTCACATCAGCCTAAGAATTGGGAAGAATTTTCACACAAAACTTCCTACAAGAAGTTCTTTCTGGTCCCCCCAAGGTCAATATTTCATAGGAGTCCTCTCTGATTTGGAAACATGACCCTCACAGGGCCTCTCCAGGGCAGCGTGGACTCAATGCAGGACTACAGTCAGCAAGATTTAGCTGGGAAGCCCCTCCCTCTTCCCGGGGCTTGAAGTTGGCCGGAGAGGGACATTCGGGGGAATGTTCTCAAAAGTTCCACACCCGGCCGGCCGGGAGGAAGCTTGTATTTGTTTGATCTTTTATCTGAAGCTCCGTGGGAAGTTTCAGTTTCCAGCTGGGGATCGTGGTGAGTGTCTGTGAAATGCATCATCAATGAACTTCACCCCACGAGCATTACTTTAAATGCCTTAGAGATAAACGTTATCATCTTTAAATCATCACGACTGCCAAGGAGCTAGAGAAGAAAACATTGAGGCTATTTTGAGCAGCATTTTTTAAATGCAAATCATTTTTAGTTCCCTCAGATTTACCAGCTCCCCTGGGCTGTGGGGTCAGATACAGATGCCACTGGAAAAGCATTTCACCGTTAGAAGGTTGAGTCCAGGAACGTCCTCCATGGGAGCGACAGGGCTTAGGAAGGAATCTTCGCTTATGACTCACACTTGCAACTTGACTCTCCCAGGAGAGGCAGCCGATTTAGGTGCTGGAAAATATCTGATGAGGACAATTCTCAGTTCTTCCTCAAGCTGCTAAGGAGCCCTCATCAGCCTCTAGAACCTTAAGGAAGAGGCCTGCTAGGCGCAAGGCTTGAAGGTTCATGAAGAAATAGCTTCCTAGGGCTTCCCTGGTGGCGCAGTGGTTGAGAGTCCGCCTGCCGATGCAGGGGACGCGGGTTCGTGCCCCGGTCCGGGAAGATCCCACGTGCCGCGGAGAGGCTGGGCCCGTGAGCCATGGCCGCTGGGCCTGCGCGTCCGGAGCCTGTGCTCCGCAACGGGAGAGGCCACGACAGTGAGAGGTCCGCCTAGCACAAAAAAAAAAGAAAATAAAAAAAGAAAGAGAAAAAAAAAAGAAATCCCTTCCTATGTTATCCTTAAAGGAGTTCATTTGTATTTGGAGGGTAATTCAATATTTAAAAGGGGGACATGAAATCTAGAGGGTAGGTAAAGCAAAGGGAGATCGGGGAGGAGGGGAAGTGGACCAGGCAAAAGACACATGGGGGGGGGGGTTAAACGGCACTTGCACAAGAAAGCATCTCAGCTCAGTCAGACCCAAGACAATGCCAACTCATTCTTTAATTCCACTGTGAATAAAATACTCAATTCTGATCCATCCAGGTGAACGAAATAATTGTGTGGTTATCTCCGTAGAGGCAGCCCTTACAGAAGTCCTGTGCAGAGCGTGAACATCTCAGCACTGTCAGCAGTGGCTGGGTTTAGCTTCAGCGGGGTGGGAGCCCCGGGGAACCTTCCCGTCCCTGGACTGGCTCCTACCATCTGACACTGTCAAGGAGGCGGATTCCTCCGAGTTTCTTTGGGTTTGGGTTTTGGCACCTGCCTTTGATAAACGGAACACACCCTACCATCTCCTGCTGCTGCTGGCTCCTCTGTTCTGCATGGTTCTGGCTCAGGTTCCAACCTTTGAGATGGAAGGGATGTATTTGTTCTTTTAAAAATCACTTCACACTTTAAAAAATTATGGACTTAATAACTTCCCAGCGAAAGTTTTATTTTCTAAGGCCTCTGAGTAGCCCAGTGTGACAGAATGCCCAGGAAAATGGGGTACTTAATAGACACAGGTCAATTGGCAACCCATGTTCTTCTTGCTTTCAAAAGCCCTCAGTGTCTCCAGGAGGGACATTACTCAGTCCCTCTGAGCACACGCCCTCTCCTCTCAGGAGGCAATGATCTCTGGGCAGTAGGGGCCACGTCTGACTCACGGGTGCCCCTTTCTACTTTCGGGCCAGCCCTCAAAGGACACGCAGCCTGTGAACTAACGGAAGGGGAGGCACCACCTCTGCCCTGCACCGCTGGCTTGGATGCAGGCTGTCTTTGGAAGCGGTCCTGATGACACTGAGATGGGCACTGGTAACCGCAAAGACCCGGGTGCCTGGCATTGTACAAAGTTTTGGGTTCTGGGTTCGGTAGTTTCCAAAGACGGCCGTCCGAATCCTAGCCAGACCCTGTTCTCTTTCCCACTGTGGCTTTGTCTGTCCTCTCATCTGAAGGTGGAGCCCTTTGCCTGTCTCCTTGAGACTGGCTTGGCCCTTTGACCTGCTCTGGCCAACAGAAGAAGCGATGTTGTGCACAAGGGTCCTTTTTTTTCCCCTTGAAGATGCAGGTCTGGCGAGCGGGGGTGAGCTGTGGGCGCCTGTCACGTGTGAGCAGCTCTGGTTCCTGCTTCTTCCTGTGAATGGATCACCCAGAATAGGACTTGTCCAGATCTGCAGGCTCAAATTGGACACTGTACAGCTTGGCTTCAGAGCAAGCATTCCCAGTCTCTGGAAAAGAAGGAATCATAATCCTTTGATAATATTTTCCTAAGAGCAATAAATCGTGTGTCCTCCTTTGTAGGAAATCTTTCTCTCTCAGCTTGGAGCAATAGCTCAGTTTTTCACATTGCTAGTTAGCCATGTGGCCCTGGGCAAATCTTTTAAATGTAATCATTTAAATCTCAGCCTCAGCCTTCATACCTGTGAAAGCAAGGTAGCATAGTCTGTGCCCTGTGGAGATGCTGGAAAATGGAGATCGTTGCCACCCCTGCAGTGCTGGGCAGGGGCTTTGTGACGGCTGCTTCCATCTCTCCTGGGACCACTCGAGTAGGTGCACCCCGTCTGCCGGCTTGCTCCATTTCCTAGACCCAACATGCATATATGTCTTGGACTAAAATTTACTCTTACCTATCAAAATTCAACTCTGCCGTCACGTTCCTTCGTGGCTCCCGTGTTCCATGACTTGCCTTCCAGGCAGCGTCCCTGAGAGCTCCTTTCCCCTCCCGCCCGCCTGGGGATTCTGGGGGCGGCCCCGCCCATTCGGTTCCTCTTGGCTTTGAAGTTGAGACCCAGACACCCCTCAGCAGGCACCGTCCTTTGACTTCTTTCTAGAGAGAGGATTGCCTATGCAGAATAACTCATTTCTTGCCAAAATCCTCTTCTTGTGTGTTTCTGGCCAAGGTTAAGGGAAACAAAACAACAAAACAGTGAAGGTCCTGGAAAAGAGCTCTTCTCTATGTTCTGTGTGATCATGAGTTCATTAGGTCTGTCCTTAACTCGGGTGAGACGAAATAAGAAAGGCCTTATATGAGACGTCTAGGTTGGAGAAGCCCAGCCCCTGCCGTTCCCCAGGCCCGTCTCTGTTGCACGTCTGCCTATTTTCTCCACAGCAGGATCCCTACCTGCTTGTGCTCTTTGCTTCTTCCCCTGTATCGAAACGTGTTCTCAGGAAGGGCTCTCAGGAATCCGTGTCTACTCAGCTGTAAACTACCATGACCAACGTTACGGTGATGAGTATGAATTATGATGGGGATAAAGCTCGAAGTCAAAAGAATGAATCCTACCTGCGGAAGGAATATCGACCGAGGGTAGCAAGGTGATATTGGATTGAAGAGGGGGTGGCGTGAGAGTGACAGAGTCCTGCCACCGGATAGACTGATAGAGTCTCTTATCACACCCACTGCTCACTACCTACCTCCTGGAAGCCTGCTCCGGAACTCACCAGCAAACCCTGAGAAGCTGCACTGTGTTTCACCCATTGACATACAGTAGGAGGTGCAGTTAGTGACTTTGTCATGTTCCCTTGGCCACGTTTCTGCCTGGACCTCTGGGTGCCTCCGTGCTTATCCCATGGCACTTTCCACTGTCGGGTGCACAGAACGCTGTCCCATTGCCTGCTTCTTCTTTTCCTCTCCTCCGTGTGTCCGTCTCGACTCTAAGCCCAGACACCCCTGCAGTGCTTTGTGTTGTGACTGGAAACTGGATCTGGCAGGACCTGTGCCCCAGTTGGGTTTCCTCCTCCGCTCTGAGCTGTGGATGCCCCATGCCTCACGGCCCCAGCACCTGGGGCAAGATCTGCAGGGTTAGTAAGGCTGGTGTCGGGGAGTTGAGGGGACGCTACTGCAAACCAGCAGAATCAAGGTAGTTGAGACGTTAGCATCTTGTTCACGGTGGGTGCAAAGAAATTAGTCTTCCTTATCTTCACCTCTAACTTTTATGTCAGTCATACATTTTGTCATGTTGATTTTAAAGCCTGGTTCCATGTGGGGATGATTCAATGAATGTTCCTGAGTCATTCACACTTAAATATGAAAACAGGAGTTGGAAGAGCGCTTACTACCTGGAGAGTATTCGGATGGTTCTAGACACCGTTAGAGTGGCTCTGCTCACGGATTGGGAGTGGGGTGCGTGAACGTCCTAGGGTCCACTTCACATTACTTGGCTTCTGCTGGTAGAGAAGATCGGGCTTATGTGGCAAAAACACATCCCTTCATTCTCACTCTCATATTTAAAACGTGGCTTCTCAATGGTGCAGAGACTAAGACCCAATTTTGGAGAGTTTAATGGATCCCGGCTCTTTCTTGGATAGGGAGTAACTCATCACAGAAAAGAGGGAGGATATTTTGGTTATGGATCAGGGAGTGAACTTTGATAACATTTCATGTGAAATATTTTCTGTCTTTTGCTAAGCTTTTGGTAAATGATGCGAACTCTGCTATCTCAGAGAAAGCGATATTTTACAAAAGGGAGATTCATCTTACAAAATTACAAATATAATGTAGCTCAGGATGTGAAATTTCCTGATCAAAACAAATCTGTACAGTCTATTTAAAAAATTCGATGCATTTTCATGTGTAACTGGTGTTTCATTGGTTTTCTTTCTTTTTAAATTGAAGAATAGTTGATTTCCAATGTTGTGCCCTTGCCTTTCTTAATGCAGGATTCAGGACACGTGCAAGGTCAGTCCTGGGTGGGTCTCCAGGGAGCTCACAAGCAAGTCCACTCAGTACCACTTGGCCTCACCATTCTCTTCCTCTCTTTCCATCCACCCACCCATCAGCCCATCTTATTGTTCTTAGGCAATTCGAGGTGAGCCCCGGACAATCTGCACCCTTCATCCTTCTGGGTACTAGTAACAAGAGTTCAATATTTGTTTATGTTCTTTTGTATAGTGTCAGTCATACTACCTTGAATGTTGATGTTGTCTGGCGCTTTAAGAGAAAGCAGCTCATTTTATTTTTACCTGCAGCCCCCTCTCTCCGCAGTAATCAGATACAAGTCCATGGCACGCTGGACCAGAGACAAATCCAACAGAAGGAATTGCCTTTTCTCTTCAGCAACCAAGGTGCTGTGAGTGACCGGACACACCTGTCTTTCTGTCTCTCTCTAGGTAGGATGCGTCCTCGGGAAACTAGACCCCTGGAAGCCGCTTCGCAACAGCCTTTCGACCTGAGGATCCCGGAGGCAGCTGCAGTGGCTGCTCCTGCTGGAATCACTACCACTCTCCCCAGGAGCAGAGGGGAGATTTCCAAAGGCCCCCCATTCCCACAGCTGGAGTTTGTTGAGCAGATGAGTATTTCTCAAAGACTCGGTAGGAAGTCTAGCGAGGGTTGGAATGAGAAGTGCTCTGGTCATTCAGAGGTGACCTGGAGACACTTAGAAGTGATGACTTGCCGGTGCCATAGTCCCGTCTATGGTGCATTCACCACACCCCACAGCCTGGGCTGAGAGCTTGCCCTGTGTGTCTGTGTAAACTCACTGTGTTCTCACCAGTCACATTCTGTGATTATCCCCTTAACACAGACACGATGAGTCGATGATGACGCTCTTGACAGCTATGATCTATAAACCAACCAGGGGAGCTGCTCAGGAAAGAGTTTTCTGGCAGAGGTTAACCGTAAAGAAATGGTTGGGTGTTTTACAATGTAGGTTTTATTATTATTTGGGTGTGGTGAGGCCAACAGATCAGGAGACGATTGCCACTGAAAGGATAGTTTGTTGTATACGCACAGATGCCAAGAGGAGGGGGCGAGGCACCCCGCATGGGGCCACTTTTGGGGAAGCACCAGGGCCTTTACTGCACGTTCCCCTGGAAGGAATAGGTGAGGCAAAGTGGTAACCAGGCTTAGGGATGGCGAGTTGAAATGACCTCGGAGGGCTCTGGAGTGTAGGAGCTGTCGTGAGTCGGCCGGTGCCCAGCCCTGGGGTGATTAGGACAGGTGGGTGTGGCCAGGAGTGGGAAAGCCCAGGAGAGGAGGCCGGGGTGGGGTGGGCTCTGGATTGGTCGGTTTGCATCGAAAGGCACACTCCCAGCCATGTTTAAGACTTTTCTGTCTCTAGGAGTCGACTAGCTCAGGGAGGGGCAGCTTCTCCAGGGTCAGCAAAGTCCCCGATGGCAAAGCATCAGAAACACATGGTTAATACAGTGGGGTGAGGCGGAAAGCTCCTGTCGGGTGAACGTGAATGTCTCATCCCAGGGAGGTAACCCCGAGCGCCCTGTGGGATTTGGTGGTTCCCTGTGAACGGTCAATCATATTCCTGGCTATTTGGGGAATTCATACTTGAAGGCCTTGAACAAGACTCTAAAGCCTCATGGGACCCGAGCAAGACTGTAAGACTCTCTGTTAAGGATCACAGGGAAGCGTCCCCACATATCAGCCACCGGCTGCTGCCCTGGGGTTACCAGCTGCCCTAGTGCCTGCTGGTCTGTCTGCTGGTCCTCGGAGCCGAGCGGGCTACGGAACAGAAACAGCACACATGGTCCCCGGGTTAGGGCCTGAGGCACTGCCCTGGTTCTCAGCAGCAAACAGCCTCTGCTCCCCTGATCCTGATGCGTCCCAGCTCTTTGCCCTGGGTGTCGGGGTTTGCATGGAGTCAGGTCCCACAGCAGTGATTCCTTTCAAGTTGTTGGTGTGTGTCCATGGTCTGAGAAGGGATTTAGAGCCTATTCATAATTATGTTTCTTACTGTCCAAGGAGATGTAGCAGAGGGACAGAGATGTGCCCAACACCAGGGCACCACGGGGACAGCATGGTTAGGATGCGACCCTGAGCCCAAGGGCAGGTACTGTCAGGTCACAGCTTTCCAAGCCCGGAAGACCATGCTTTGAGACTGACCGTGTGAACCGCAAGTGGCTTCTGTGTTCCCTTCTGCCACCTGACTTTGAGCCTTTTTTTCTGTCCGTTATCAGCCTCTCTATAGTGGGGAACGGGGAGATAAAGGATGAAATGCAAATCGCTCAATCCTGGTAGTTTATTTGAGAAACTTAGGAGAAATATCTGGACTCTTTTGTGAAGTTCAGTATTCTGTGTTATTCGTCCCCACAGAACCATGAAAGTCTTGCTGGCTGGAGGGTCACAGAACAGAAGAAGGAGGGAGACAGAGAGAGGCCCTAGAGGTACTCCAATCCGCTTCCTTCATTTGAAGAAGGTTGGGGTCCTCTTGGAATGCTCTGGCCACATTGCATCCTATCTGTCTGCCCCTTGCTCTGGATCAGGGCCGCCTGACCATGGGTGATGGCCTCCTGTTTCCTCAGAGTCTGGTACTATGCCTGGCAATTGGAATGTATTCAAACACTGTTCGTTGAATGAATGCATGCGTGCATGAATGAATCACTGGCCAAGCTCACATATCTAATCCGTGACAGAATGCAAAGCAGAGGCCAGATCACCTCTCTCCATTGTACGGCATTCCATCCTTATGCACACGGCCTCAGCAGTATTTCATTTGATTAAACTTTGAAATTGCTCTGAGGTTCAGGTTTACGAGATCTGATCTCTGACCACCTTCCTGAGGAGCCAAGGTGGCCCTCAGAACAGGGTTAGTGCAGAGTAGCTCGGCCTAATGGAGAGACCTGGGCTTGAGGTCCCTGTTTGCCATTTCCTGGCTGGTTACCTTGGGGCAAACCACATAACCTTGCTGAGGTTAAGAGAAATAGCCTCCAGTTTTTCACCTGTAAAATGGGAAGGTCGTTCTCATCCTGCCACTCTCCAAAGGGTGCTGTGAAGTCCAAGCATGGCCATGGATTTGGCCGTACTTTGTAACCATCAGTGCGCGTCCTGCAAATACTGAATATTAGAAAGTCATTGCTTGAAAGCACGTCGAGCGGGCAGGTGCAGGATGGGAAGCTCGGGGCTGAGCTGCCCCCGGCACGGCAGCCACCGTGCTCTGCCCCATCCTGCCTCGAAAGGCTCACAGGTGGACTCGCGCTTCATGCGCGGATAAGGGTGGTGTCCAGGTGGTCACCGTGCTGGATGGCCAATCCCTGGCGGAGATGGAGGACATGGGAACTCTAAGGTGTTGGGGGAGATCAGAGGAGGGGAGAGAGAAGGGGAGCTCCCTGTGCACAGCCTGAGGGTCCCAGGAACATCCCAGGGCGGTGGAGCCCATGGTGGGCCTGGAGGACAATGCCGGCCTCTCTCAGGACACTGGACAACGAGCAGGATGGCAGGGGCCACAGCCCCCAAGTCCCGTATGCTTTCTCACCCTTTGCGGATGGAGCACAAGCCGTGTTGGTAAAAGCCGGTAAAATACTTCTTGTCAGCAAAGAAATCACATGTTCAAGAATAAGTGTATCCAGCAAGAAATTTAAAATGCCGAGTAGGGGACTTCCCTGGTGGCGCAGTGGTTAAGAGTTCGCCTGCCAGTGCAGGGGACACGGGTTCGAGCCCTGCTCAGGGAAGATCCCACATGCCGCAGAGCAACTAAGCCCATGCACCGCAACTACTGAAGCCCGTGCACCTAGAGCCAGTGCTCCACAACAAGAGAAGCCACCACAATGAGAAGCCGGCGCACCGCAACGAAGAGTAGCCCCCGATCGCCGCAACTAGAGAAAGCCCGCGCACAGCAAAGAAGACCCAACGCAGCCAAAAATAAATAAAGAAAAAAAATGCTGAATAGGTTTTTGCGACCTCCCAACATTCTACATAATGTTAAAATAATAGGCCAATTAGTTTTTTAAATTTATTTTTATTTTTTTGCGGTATGCGGGCCTCTCACTGTTGTGGCCTCTCCCGTTGCGGAGCACAGGCTCCGGACGCGCAGGCTCAGTGGCCACGGCTCACGGGCCCAGCCGCTCCGCGGCACGTGGGATCCTCCCGGAGCGGGGCACGAACCCGCGTCCCCTGCATCGGCAGGCGGACTCTCAACCACTGCGCCACCAGGGAAGCCCAATTAGTCTTTTTTTAACAAAGGCGTCAGGCAAGCCTGTTGTTGGAATTCATAGAAACCCAACAATGGACCACTGTCTGGACACTGAACTCCTTAGCTGGTTCTTTGTCGGGTGGTTGGCACAGCAGGTGTCTGAGTGAGGAAAGCTGATCAGAAATCTCCCTGAGCCACCGCCAAACAGTAGAGCCGTGGACCAGATCCTTCAGATGTCTGATCATCGTGCTGTTGGAAGCGGGCTGTAGCGTCAGGGAGCAGAGGCAGGGAGGTACGCGCTGAGCGTCTCTCCGTGCACTGAACAACCCCCATTGTCAGTCGTGGCGGGCTGTGGATTTACAGGAGAAACACCCATTTACAATCTCTAGCCATCCACAGGTGATTAACTGAAGCACGCCACTCCTCCAAGTAAGAGGATGGAGGGCTTTCATTTTAATAACCTTGCCAATGCATTTATTTAGAAAGACAAGAAAGGTTCAGGGCAGAAATGCTCTAATTAAGCCATCAGCCAATCTCGGGGGAAGGAAAGGAAATCTTGGAAATAACAATTGTGCATTTTTATGAAAGGTAGTTTTTTTACCTTTCGAGTGTGAATTTATAATACATTTCATCTCTCTTTTGGCAGTCATTTCCCGCAATTATAAAACAATATAGGGCTTCCCTGGTGGCGCAGTGGTTGAGAATCCGCCTGCCGATGCAGGGGACGCGGGTTCGTGCCCCGGTCCGGGAAGATCCCACGTGCCGCGGAGCGGCTGGGCCCATGAGCCGTGGCCGCTGAGCCTGCGCGTCCGGAGCCTGTGCTCCGCAACGGGAGAGGCCACAACAGTGAGGCCCGCGTACCACAAAAAAAAAAAAAACAATATAAAGCCTGACTCTAATTAGGACAGGGTCAATGTTACTTTGGCAGAAGCATGAAAATTCTGAGCTATGGACCAACGGAAAAGAAATAAAGCTTTATTTTCTACACATTTTGCCTGTATTTGCTAAATTCCTCCTTGAATTTAATAATTTTATAACAGGATGAGGATTGGAAAGAACTTTTGTAATCTCAAAAGTGCTGAATGAACAGGTTCTCAGAAACATTTGTAATTAACCCTTGTTCTTCGACAACAGTAAAAGTGTTTGCCCCCCAAAATAGTTTATTGGCTCTTGCCTTTGTTAATGCCATTAATCTGTTTATAACCAACACAAAAAGCCCTCAGCCTAGTGTGTCAGACCACTTCTAACTGGTGGATCTAACTAAGTTAATGAGGGATCATTTAATAAAGATTTCTTTTTAAAATTAAACTTCTGG
The DNA here is from genome assembly GCF_026419965.1 of Kogia breviceps. Taxonomy (NCBI): domain Eukaryota; kingdom Metazoa; phylum Chordata; class Mammalia; order Artiodactyla; family Physeteridae; genus Kogia; species Kogia breviceps. Next base: position 83,931,456 of record NC_081322.1, on the reverse strand, counting down.
GCTTCCCTGGTGGCGCAGTGGTTGAGAGTCCGCCTGCCGATGCGGGGGACGCGGGTTCTTGCCCCAGAGAGGCCGCAGCAGTGAGGGGCCCGCATACCACACACACACACACACACAAAGCAAATAAAATTAAACTTCTGTGTTTAGTTTTGACAAAAAATAAGTTTTCTGCAAAATTTAAGTCATATGATAAATTATAGAATACATATTAAAACATCAAATTAGGGAGAAACTGTGACCTCCCCATGTCACTCACTCACCACCGTCCATCAACAGCACCCAGGTTTTTTGGGGGAACTGTCACCTATGGGGTTCTCAGCTCAGGACTGGGTTTTGATTGGATTAAACCCATCAGTATATGTGGCGATTATATTTTCTAAAGATGGCTGTTCTTATAGATGTTCTTCTATTACCTTGCCACTCTTCTATCAAGAGGCAGATTCTATGTACCCTCCTCTTGAATCTGGGTGGGTATTTCTAACTTGCACACAACTGCATAGGTTGAGGTGACAGTATGCTATTTCCGAGGCTGGGTCATAAAAATGCCAAACACTTCCACCTTGTTCTCCTGGGGCACTGTCAGACAGTTGTGAGACCTCCATGCTGTGGGGGAGACCCACACTGGCCCAACTGGAGAGACCACGTAAAATTGCATGAAGAGAGCCAGCTCCCAGCACCATCTGACCATAAATCTATGAGGGGCCCCAAGCCAGAGTCACCCAGTTGAGCTTACTCAAACTCCTGACCCACAGAAACCATGAACGGTAATGAGATGATTGTTGTTTGAGTCCCTAAGCTGTGGAGTGACTTGCTATGGGGCGACAGATAGCTACAGCACTATGTCTCATCTCTTTGGCTACCGCGATTGTTGTGGAATGGACATGTGACCCAGTCCAGTCTAATCATTGCAATGCTTAAGCTGTTTACTGGGAAGGCTGGAATCCTTTGAGTTTGATAGACTTGACTACACAGCCTCAATGAGATGCTGTAGCTGTCTGACTGTAGCCAGTGGAGACAGCCTTCGGGTGAAACCAACACACAAAGCAGGCAGCGCAGAGAGGGCTCATGATGACATCATTGCGCTCCGAATCAAGCTGCACCTGAAGCTGCCATCTGATTTATTCATTACCCGCTAGAAGTCGTCTACAGTCAAAAAATTTTGGCATTTCGAGTCACCATACAGATTGCAGAATTCAATACCTCGTATGATATGTGAATCTTTTCTATTTTATTTCTGATCCATGACCAGCCAGGCATTAGACAATCTTCAGTGACAGGACGCTCACGACCATCTGGACCATCAATTCCATTCCCAACAGCTTTAATCGTGGAGCCAAAATCTGTCTCTCGGCCATAGTTTTCATGAGGCAAACTGTGAATGTCTAAGAAAGCTATTTATGTATAAGAAGAAGAGTACGTTTCAGCAAGTTCCTTAAGAAAGAATTTTATGATCGTCAAATCGCCAAGATGGAGTAACGTGGACTGGATGCTGTAATAGTCAGCTCGATTGATAACTGGTTGATCACTTTCTCCTTAAAGGGCATCGATTCATTGAGCAACTAAATCAGCATCAGATAACAATGACTGAATCCCACAAGATAAAATTTAAAAGAGATAAGCATAACTTTCTGCCCTTTCGTCCTCCCTCCTACCGTATAAGCAGGATAGAAATGAAAAGTGACAGTTCAGAGGTAACACGTATGGAAAGAGTTATTCGTCAAAAAGGCTTGATGCAAGACAAGAGGGTTATGTATCTATTTTAAAAGTTCATGTGGGGCTTCCCTGGTGGCGCAGTGGTTGAGAATCCGCCTGACGATGCAGGGGACACGGGTTCGTGCCCCGGTCCGGGAAGATCCCACATGCCGCGGAGCGGCTGGGCCCGTGAGCCATGGCCGCTGAGCCTGCGCATCCGGAGCCTGTGCCCCGCAACGGGAGAGGCCACAACAGTGAGAGGCCTGCGTACCACAAAAAAAAAAAAAAAAAAAAAAAAGTTCATGTGATCTTAGGTTGTTTCAGCAGAAGCACAGTGTCCAAAATAAGGCTGGTAATTCTCTTTCCTCTGCGCTGGTCGCACTTACCCTGGAGCATAATGCTTGCTTTGTGGATGCCATATGCTAAGAGAGAAATTGACCAGAGCATATTTAGAAGCGACTGGGGAATAGTGAGAAAACTTGAAATCTTATCATGGTTAAAGGATATGGATATTTGCCTGGAAAGGACTCTATATAACATCTGGGCTTCTGGAAAGTCTGATTAAGTCACTGTTTTAGCCTTTGAGGGGAGGAACCCTGGGGGAAGATTCACAATCACCTGCCAAGTGAGAACTTTAAAGCTACAGCTTCTGGGCTTCCCTGGTGGCGCAGTGGCTGAGAGTCCGCCTGCCGATGCAGGGGATGCGGGTTCGTGCCCCGGTCCGGGAAGATCCCACGTGCCGTGGAGCGGCTGGGCCCGTGAGCCGTGGCCGCTGAGCCTGCGCGTCCGGAGCCTGTGCTCCGCAGCAGGAGAGGCCACAACAGTGAGAGGCCCGCGTACCGCAAAAAAAAAAAAAAAAAAAAAAAGCTACAGCTTCTAACATACATCTGCCTTCATCTACAGGATTGGGAAATCCTCGAGACGCTGATGGGAGCTCCAGAACCATTCCCCAGAAGAATCACAGAAACTAAGTAATTTGCAAAATTTTCAGATTTATGGATTCCTCTGAGGTCCACACACCCCATGTGGAGAAACCCTGTTGATTGATTTCCTTCTGCCTGTTTTCTCTTCTCCGTAGAAGCAAATACTGAATATTAGAAAGTCATTGCTTGAAAGTGCTAAGAGTAGAGGAGTTTCTTTTGGTGATTTCATTTCACTTTCTCACCTTCAGAGCAATGCAAAGATTATTTAAACCTTCTCTTTCGCTGGCAGATTTCTTTCATCCTTTCCTTTCCAAGGAAAGAAGGCAGGGATGTGGTGACAGTGGCATTGAGGCCAGGGAGCACGGCCAGAGGGAAGTTGGGACTGGCCAGGGGCTCCTCATGTTTCTTCCCTGACCTCTGACCCCTCCTTCCCTTGTCCATGTGCCGTCCACCCTTTGCTGGGTCCCATCTTCATCTCAGAATTCTGAAGATTCTGAGACACTCAGATAGGAGCTTCTATGCAATCGCCACGCGGACTCCACAGTGAGGGAGATGTGGACACTGGGAGGTGCTCGATACTCGTGCAAATTCTGAGCTTTGATAAAATATGATTCCAATGAAAATTTTACACTAACTTGAATTGTGACTTAATTTTTAGTTTTGCCTCTACAAATGGCTTATAAATGTCTCATGGGCTGAGACCTCACGCTACATTACCTTTGTGCCTTTTATAGGAAATGGTAGCATGGCTGATTGTACGGCCTCTGCTTTGTGCAAACTATTGGCACGTGCTGCTCCCATAATAAAAGATAATAATCCAGGCATATGTCCAACAGAAAAAGCCCCATGATCTCAAAGAGGTATCTGCGATCTCACGTTCATTGTACGATTATTCACAATAGCCAAGACTTGGAAACAGCTTAAGCATCCATCAACAGACGAATGGATAAAGAAGATGTATATTACATATATATATATATATATACACACAATATATATACATATATACATATATATATATAATGGAGTGTTCTTCAGCCATAAGAAAGCAGGAAATCCTGACATTTGCGACAACGTGGACTGACCTTGAGGGCATTATGTTTAGTAAAATAAGTTAGACACAGAAAGACGAACACTGTATGATCTCACTTACACGTGGAACCTAAAAAAGTTGAACTCATAGAATCAGAGTAGAGTGATGGTTACCAGGCTATGGGAAGTGGGGGGGAGGGTACAAGCTTCTATTTATAAGATGAATAAGTTCTGGGGGGTCTAATGTACAGCATTGTGATTGAAGTTGGTAAGACGTATGATATACTTGAAACTTGTCAAGAGAGTGGATCTTAAATGTTCTCAGCACAGGAGAGAAATAGTAACCGTGTGACGTGATGCAGGTGTTAGCTAACGCTATAGTGGTCATCATTTTACGACATAATACAAGTACATCATGTCAACATGTTGTCCACTTAACCTTACACTGTGATGTGTCAATTACATCTCAATAAAGCTGGAACAAAGAAAAGATAACACCAAGTGATCAGCCCTGGATAACTGAGTGTTAGCTAATAATCTTAGGAAACGAGAGCACAGGCTATGGAGTCAACTGCCAGACCAGAGCTGAATTCTTGTCACAAGCTACTAGGTGTGTCACCTTGGGCGAGTTCCTGGGCCTCTCCGGGTCCCAGTTTTCCCATACATAACGTGGAAATCATACTATAACATGAGGCTCAGTGAGGGTTAAATGAGATACTTTATGTAAAACACTTAGCCCAGTACCTGAGGCCCATACTCAAAAAATGTTACGGCTATTTTCATGAATATTGTCTTTACATACGTTTTGGGGAATCGCAACAATTTTTAGCAGAAAGCACAATTTGCCTCAGACCCAGCTGCGTTTGAGACGCCAGCCCCTTCTTCCCATTGATGCTGCAATGCAACTTTCTGTCATGACACAAAGGGCCACAGAGTTCCACACAAGGAGTGAAAACTCATGGAGACCCTCCAAAAACCCGATTCCCATGAATATCTTACCAAAAGGGAATTAAAATGGCTGACTGAGTTTATTCGGTTTATTTAGCCAACTGAAGTTATTCAGTTGAAGTCAGCCAACTTCTGGATTTTCTTCATGTTCTGTTCCGTGTTCCAATTTGTCCGGTTTTCTTAAATACTGTTTGGCCTCCCTTCATTTATGAATATCAGGTGCAACTGAGCTGCCTTAAGCACAGAAAGCGCTCATTCCTTCCAGCCTCCCACCTTAAGCCTAATACGTTCCCTTTTTCAGCTTCACTTCCTTGCTGACACAGCTCGCCCAGTGCTGCCGGCCAAGAGCCTAAGCGACAGACGTCCGTCATTGGACAGGGACTCGCAGGTGGTGGCCATGCTCCCCAGGGCCCGGGGCTTTGTCCGACGATAACGCAGGGTGTGTTCAGAGGATTCCAGATCTGCGGCAGAGAATCCAACCCAGTCCTCATGAAGGGGAACCTATAAGAACATCATTTGTCTAAACAAGGAGGGCACTTTGGCAAGGGGACCCTGCTTTCTCTCTGTGTCTGTAACCTGTGAAAACACCCCTGGTCTCTAGGACAGGCACACAGAAGACCTTGTCTGGCGATGGCAGCACTGGCCTCATTTGGAATAAAACCCACAAGGAGAAACGTACAGGGGAAACTATTCGGGAGCGGGAACTGGGTGTGTTTCAGACGTTAAGTCTGCAGAGAAAAATCTGTAGACTTTTTTTTTTTTTTTTAAAGAAAAACAAGCCCCTGGAAACAAACTTTTAGAGAGATGGTTTATGAAGGAAATCTTCCCAGAGGGGAAAAAAGAAACAGAGCTAAGAAGCAATTCAAATGATAACATCCTCTCCCCACTATAGCAGGAATAAAAGCAGGAGACGGAAGTGGAAGAACGGAAAGTTCACTGAAGCTCAGATAGAGGCCCTGGGTGTGCTGAGCAGAAATCTCGCGAGAATTGTCCTCGGGGCTGGTTTTCCTCTGTGCAATGGCCGCTCTGCGCGCGCATCTCTCCCTGTGGCTGAGGAAGTCACACCTGAGTGACGACGGTGCCACTGGGCTGTTTTCACGCCTGCTCACCATCCTTCTTCGCCTTTGCTTTTCCTCTGCCGCGTGGACAGTCGCGCCTTTTGTGTGTGTGTCTTTTTAAAAAATTGAAGTATATTTGAATTTACAATGTTCTGTTAGTTTCAGGGGTACAGCAAAATGATTTTTTTGACACCTTCTAAGTAGAAGGGAGAAGAAAGAATAAAACTGAGAAGGCAGGACAGGAGAGTGAGCTCAGGGAACATTCCAGGCCCACGGATCCTGGAGCCACGCGAGCAAGTGTTACCACCATGTCTGCTGCTCCCGTCCCCACCCGCCCCGAGGGGCAGCAAGGCTGAGGCCGAGGCCCTGGGCCAGCTGGGCTCCAATATGGGTGTTCTGCTCACGAGATGCAGGACTTCGGGGAACCGCAGAGAGCCGAAGAGTAATGGGTAGCCTGACGGAAGGAACCCCTTGGCACGCCGAAGTTTAGGACCACTGGCTCTAAGATGCCCAAGTCTCTTGGTCAATTCAGGGCCAGCATCAAGTCAAATTATTTGCTACGTCACACAGAGAAAACAATTCATTCGTTCATTTATTGGAGAGGTGCTTCGGCGCCTACCCATACCCTCGTGCACCTCCTGCGAAGCCACAAAGCATTTTGCACCCTTAATGTACTTAAAGTTTCAGAGACGAGATTGTTGAGCAAGTGTCCACTCCACCAGGAGCAGATGTCACCCCCATTCATGGTCCAGGGTTTCCAAGAAAGACACAACCCACACAAGAGTTGGAAGGGGCCAAGCATCACCCCCGTGGAGGACACAGAAAACCAGCCTCAGCAATGGGGCCCAGTCCCCCTGGCCAGCAGCCAAGGAGGCCCGAAGAGATTTCCAGAATCCCTCTTGGCTTTAGCCTCATGGAAGGCGAATCTGAGCAGGGTCTTGAGTCTGGTAGGTAGAGCCTGGGGTGGAAGGAGGCTCACAGGAAGGGCCCGAGACCACGGGCACCCGCCAGCTGAGCCCAGTGTGTGCTCACGGAGCTGGGGAAGCCGTGCCCGGGGATGAGAGGGAACAGAACAGGGAGGGCCTTGGGCTCCCACTCAGAGTTGGGGGGCGAGGTATGAGGAAGAGAGGGCTGTCTGGACATCGTTCTGACTTGAAGTGTCCCCCCCCCCTGCAAAAGATACGCTGAAATCCTAATCCCCTGCACCTGTGAAGGGACCTGATTTGGGAATAGGGTCTTTGCACATGAAATCCAGTTAAGATGAGGTCATTAATGCGATAGGACTGATGTCCTTATAAGAAGAGGAGAGACACAGAGATAGATGTGCACAGAGGGAGGGACATCCTGTGAAGACACGGGGAGAACGCTCATGATGATGCAGGTCGGAGCCTCACATCTCCAAGCCGGGGACCCCAAGGATGCTGGGAGCACAGACGCCAAGAGGAAGGCGGGGTGCAGACCCTCCATGAGAGCCTTCAGGAGAGCGTGGCCCCGTCCACTCCTTCGATTTGGGACTTCGGCTTCCAGAACTGTGAGAGAATAAGTGTCTGTTGTTTCAGCACAGGTGCTCTGCAGGGATGGTGGTTGGGCTTGTCCCTTTGAAATGGGACACCTTTGATGTCGTGTGTGTGTCAAGTGACCTGGGGGTACTGTGGCCTGGGATGCAGGGGCAGATGTGTCACGCACCCCGGGACCTCTCGTGGCCGCCAGCAAACTTGCTCTCGAGGCAGTTCTGGTCATGACATTGATGGCTCTTTTCCCTGAGGGAGCACGTGTGTCCACATACAGTGAAACCCATGGATCCCACACCCTCCAATAGCACCAGGTGTTCTAAAGGCCCAACCCACTCCCGGTACCTACTGTTTCCCATTGACAAGCTTTTCCTGTTTACACTCTCTTTCTTAGTCTCTAGGAAATATAATTAAAAATTCATCGAATACATCTTCAGGAAGACACATTTACCAAAGACCTACGTTCAGCCAAAAACAACAAACTTACAGTAATGGGTCAAAGCGTAGCCTAAAAGGCCTTTGTAATTCACTGCAAGGAGCTCAGCGTGGGGAGCTTCCTGCAAAGTCAGATACGGCTGAGCCACTCGCCCGAAGTCAGACTGAGGACGAGAAACCGCCGAGGGTGACATCAGTGAGAAAGGGGACTTCATTACACACACACGCAGTGCTGGACCTGCCCAAAGGGCAGACGAACAAGGTGCTCAAAGCACAGCAGAACAGAAACTGAATTTTTTTTAAAAAAATGAATCTGAGGGTTTCCCCGGTGGCGCAGTGGTTGAGAGTCCGCCTGCCGATGCAGGGGACACGGGTTCGTGCCCCGGTCCGGGAAGATCGCACGTGCCACGGAGCGGCTGGGCCCGTGAGCCGTGGCCGCTGAGCCTGCACGTCCGGAGCCTGTGCTCCGCAACGGGAGAGGCCACACAGTGAGGCCCATGTACCGCAAAAAAATAAATAAATAAAATGAAAATAAAATGAATCTGCTCTGTGATTTTTAAAAAGTAAAGAAGTTAGCACGTGCAAATCATAACTTTTCAGGACTTCTTGGTGCTTAGCTCATAGGTGAATTCTATTTTTCTTTCTGGTGACTTGTGCCGCGGAAGGGAGGGCTCAGCCTTCCCTGGTTTGGGGTGTCCCAAGGTGGCCCAGATTTGGGGATGTCCCATGGAATTGAGGTGGGCCTTTCGAGGAGGGCTCTTTCGCCCTCGGGTCTGCGTGTCTGCATGTCAGTCTTGGTGGGCAGGCTTCCTCAGCGGCTCAGGGCAGGAGAGAAAGAGGATGCTTGTCCCGTTCGCACAGCGTGGTTCTACCTCGTGGCGTCCCTCTCTCTCTCAAACACACAGTTTCAGACAAAGGACTCTTTTCCTGCTGGGTCAGGCCCACCATTGGTTTACTAAACCTCAGCCAGAGAGAAGTCGAGATGTTCACACGAGAGGAGGAAAAGACCACGTGGCAAATAAGAGTACAGATTCAGGAGGTGGACTTTGTGCCTTCCCATCCTGACTCCACTGCGTCCCGATTATATATTAACCACGTTATTAAACCCCTCCTGTCTCCGTTTCCTCAACTGTCAGATGGGCAGCGAATAGACCCTACCTCGTTGGGCTTCTGTGAGGAGTAAATGAGCCACTGTGCCTGTGCCTGCTCAGGCATAAGTATGAGCTAAAATTATTAAAACCCTTCGGAGAGCCTGTCACCATCTGGATCAGGGAAGGAGGACAGTTCCTACAAAAGCGTGTTAATGGCTCCAGGGCTGGGCAGCTGGCCAAGGGCATCCCCTACCGAGGGCTGAGGACTGGGTCAGGGTCAGCAGGGACAGGGTGGAGGACAGAATGGTGCCGTGAGACTCCACGGTCGGTGCAGTTGGAGGAGGCACCTCCCCTCCCGACGCAGCTGCTTCATCCTCGGGCAGCGGACTCGAGGTGAAGGTTACGAGAAGGTCACTGTAGAAAGCGGGTTATGAGAGTGGCCTGAGTCATTCCAAGATAAGACTGCTGTGGGGTTGGGCGTGTGGGAATTGGGTTAGGACATCAACAGAAAAAAACGGGCTTGACTCTAGAGAACTGGAGGAATCCTTCTCCCCCTGTTGGCGTCTTCAGCTTGTCTTGTTTGGACAGTGAGTCATGAGAGGCAACTCTGGTGACCATGACCCCTTGGCCCAGACCTCCTTCCTTTGCCAGAATGCTTCAGAGCTTGCAGATACGAAAAGAAAGCAGAGCCTCCTTGCTTTGGAAAGAGAGTACATCCAGACTGCTGAACTTGGCCTTGGTCAGATGAGAGGAGAAAGATCAACTGAAAGTTCAGCCTCGTTCTCAGCACTTCATGTGCATTTTCTCGTTAATTTTCAGACCCACCCATCTACAGATAAGGAAGGTGAGGCTGATAATGCCTTGTCCCCGACTCCTTGGCACGTTTGCGTGGGTACTGGAAGCTTCCTCCAGCCCCACCGGGAACTTGCTCAGCCCGCCCGCAGGGCAGTTCAGCCAGACTGGCATGGCCGAGGGACCACCGTCTGAGGATGTCACCAGGCAGGAACACAGGGCTTAATCACCCCCACTTGTGAAGTTCAGTGACAGGTTCTATAACAGGGCTACCAGGGACCCCTGACTTCAGGCCTCAGGCCACTGTGCTTGGCTGCAGAGGTGCTGTCATCAGTTTGCTGTAATTCAAAGCCCCAAAGGCCACAGAGGCTCCCTGGCGGGACTGTGTCCCACTTGCCCACAGTGACAACTTGCTCATCAGCAGACTCTTTATCGGCTTTTCTCCACACTCCCTGAATGGCCTTTCTCCTCCCTTACTTGGGTTCCTTCCTGGGTTCCCCTCCCAAGTAAGCCAAGCACACGGGGATAAACCAGGGCCTCCCCTAAGACGGTGGCTTCCCTGACGGCAGAGGCTCATTGCACCCATGCACCTGCAGGGCCATAGGGCCCAGATGTGGCTCAAACACCAGCCCCGGTGCAGCTGGGAAGGCACTTCTTAGATGTGATTCATTTTTACACTCAGCAGTCTTCACGTAGAGCAGATGACCCTCCAGCATGTGCGTGGGCCTCATCCGACAAGTTGAAGTCCTTAAGAGCAAAGACTGAGGTCCGGGAAGAAGAGGCCTTTGTGCCTCAAGACTGAAACGCAGAAGCCCTGAGTTTCCAGCCTACTGCCCGCGGAACTCGAACTCAAGACCAAGACGGTGGTAGCGTCAGTGCTCACCTGGGCCTCCTGGCGGCCAGCCTGCCCGGCGGGTCTCAGCGCTGCCAACCGCACGAGTGTGGGGCCAGTTCCTCTCTCCACACCCCCGCCCCCCACTGACTGGTCCAGTGAAAGGCCACCTTCTCTGTGCTATGGCCACACTCACATACCCCTGTTTCCGTTCTGATGAACTTCGTGTTTTTTTTTTTTTTTTTACTGTATTGCAATATTTCGTTTCCATTTTCCTCTCTCCTGATATTTAAACGATCTACTGACGCGTGTGTTTGCCGCACCAAGCTGAGCCCCTCTCCGCCCCTTACACAGGACCTCAGCTGTCTCCTGAAGAAAGGGGAGTTGGAATCCTGGGCAAGGGAGGGGGATGATCACAGAGAGCCCGCTGCTTTGTGTCTGAGGTTGACGCCCCACTGATGCTCTGAAAGGCTTCAAGCAGCTGTAGGCATGGCCAGCACTCCCACTTTTATTCAGTGATTCACACGTGCACATCCCAGCTTTACCATATCGTTCCCGGTTAACGAACACACATTTCTGACGAAACCCCAAGTTCAGTGATTAGGCTGTTGCGTTACCCATCAGCCCAGCTGGGAAGCTCTCGCTAGGATGGCCATCTGATCCCCAGGCAGGCACAAAGGCTGCGCGTAACACGATTGGGATTCTGTATGGTGTCGGCTTAAACTATTTACGAAAGGCTGGAGCCAGGCGTGGGGCCCCGACTCTCCTCATCTCACACATCTTACTGAATAACAAAACGAGGAAAACGGACTCCATTCAGTACTTGTCGTGTGAGAGGCGATTTTCTAGTCCCAAACAGACTGTGTCAGGATTTTTTATCTCAGGATCCCGAGTGCAGTGTTTGGAAAGCCTCCAGGGATGTTAACATCTTCGCCTGCTCCTCCTTAAAAAATAGACTTTTCATTCCAGTAGAGGAACTTTGTGAGATTTTTTTTTCCCTACTGAATTCGTCTTGGATCCTGAAATCAAAGCTATAGCATACTTTATTTACATGGTCCTTTCATAAACAGATCTGAGGTTTCTGGACACAGTAGATTCCTGTTGACAGATGGACCTACTATGTCGTAAAAGAGAAAACCAGAGTACAAAGTGAGTGTGACTGAAAGCTGACTTACGTCCAATTCCTGGGTGGTCCTAACCCTGGAAATTCTCCTTCCTTCTCTAAAGATGTTCATTGATAACGGCCATTTTTGAATATTTACGCCATGCCGGTCCTGTGGTAGGTAACTTACAAGATGGCTCATTTACACCTCAACAAATCTGTCTTCAGACGGGGACACAGGGAAGCAACTTTAGTGGAGCCGCCTGGCTGGAGCCTGCATCTCGCTTCTGTCTCTTCCTGCCTAAATGCCACTGACTGCAAAATCCATCTCTCCCGCTATTTATTCTCCCTCCGGAATTCCGGACTTACATTCTCACTGCCTACGGTGCCTCCTCCTGGACGCCTGACGTCCAAAGGCGTCTTCAGATGGACCTTTCGCAGCCTGAGCTCACCCTCCCGCCCCCGACTCCCCGACCCTGCTGCCCTGCCAGCGCCCCCGCTTCAGGGAGTGGGTTCCCTGGCACCGGGATGCTCAAACCAGGGACCGGGTACCACCTCTGCTTCCTCCCCCCCTCACTGCTCACCGTTTGCCCTTTCGTACTAACTTTCCCCCAAATGCCTCCTTTTGTCACTAACCATCACTAGCATAACCCAGGCCACCATCTCCGCGGTTTCCATTCTCTACAGTGTGGCAGGGCTAACCTTTTTAATATACAAGTAAGAGACTGCATGTATTTATTATCTATTGGTGTGTGGCAAGTTACCTCAAAACCTACCAGCTGAAAACAGCGAACATTTATTATCTCACAGTTTCTGAGGCTCCGACACCCCAAAGCAGCTTAGCTGGGTGGTTCTGCTCCTGGGTCTTTCCTGAGGCTGCGGTCATCTCAGACTTGATTGGGGGGAGGTTGGCTCCCAGCTCCTTCACATGGCTGTTGGTTGAAGACATCAGTCCTTTGCCACGTGGGTCTCTTCATAGGGCTGCTCACGGTATGGAAGCTTACTTGCCCCAGAGCGAGGGATCAATGTGAGAGAGAGAGAGAGAGAGAGAGAGAGAGAGAGAGAGAGAGAGAGAGAGAGGAACCAAGATGGAAGCCACAGTCTTTTTATAACCTTATCTCAGGAACGTCACCCTATCATTTTGCTGTGTTCTGTTCATTAAAGTGGCTCAGGAAATCCAGGCTCACTCAGAGGGAAGGGATCACAGCAGGTGTGAATGTCATGGGATGTAGAGACCATTGGGGGACTTCGCGGAGCCCGCCTGCCACACCTCACCTTTGCTTAACACACTCACTGAGCACGCATGGATTGTAGGACACAGTCCTCACATGTCTTACAAAGCCCTGAAGTGGGAACCCTGCCCACCTTTCCTGCCTCACATGTCACCTGCTCTTTCACGTGCACCCACCAGCCAGGCTGACTCACCACGCTCTGTACAGGGGTGCGTCCATGGACTGAGCGCCATGGAAAGCACCCTGAGCCACAAGATGAACAAGAGCATCCTTCTCCTTCCTCAGGCGCAAGTGGCCATGTCTGCGATTATTTTAATCTAACTTTGCTCAATGATGGCAAAAGATTTTTTTCTTACAAACAATAAATATGGTGAATTTCAAAAGGCTTGCTAATCTTAAGAGGGGTATGAAGTTTCCTTTGAACCTAGTAACTGAGATAAACTTTCACCCTTCATCTCAGTTGCTAAGGAGTCATATTTAGAAAAAGCCATTACGGAAAATGTACGAGTTTATACGCATAGCTTCCCATATTGAAGTGGTAGTGTTATTTTCCCAAGGTTTAAAACACTCTCCCCAAATATCCAGAGGGTGTTTGTTAACTTATGTCTCTTCATCCTTTCTGACTTCTTTTCCGTCACAAAGATATTGTCACGGGAGTTGTGCTCTCACTCCCCTCCCTCCACAGACGACAGAGAGTGGGTGGTGGAGGCGAGTAGGCTGTATGCAGAGAACAGAGTGCACCCCTTTAAGCCCCCGTTCCCTGTGGCTTTTCATCTCACAATAAATGGAGCAGGAGATAAAGTGAGGTAAAGAGTGGAGATCGTCTCTTATACACGGCGGCATCTACAGAGGTTCCCCAGGCAGAAGGGCTCAGAGGCATGGCTTGCTTCGGGGGCAGGATGCTGGTAGTACGGCAGCCACACAAAGTCCCTGTAAAACACATCAGTCAGCCCAAGTCACCTGTCAGCCTCTGGGTCTGAATTTCCAGAAGTTGGCCACTGGACCCAATCGGTTCTGCCTACATGCTGAACTGGGCTTACGATCCTTGAGGTTCTGAGGTCAAACACGTGATTGAGAGGTCACTGTTTGGAGATGAAGGAAAAGTGCCAACTAGGGCCCAGTTCCCATCCTCAAGGGACATAGACTCCACAGGCAGGGCTGGGAGGGAAGGGACAGCCCATATCCCTTGGTGTCGGCAGTCCCCGAGCAACACAAGTAAGTCGTCAAATGAAGCTTCCAGGGTGGCCTCTTCCGCTTTCTTAACGTCCCTGTAGGATTTCCAGTGCTTCTCCAGCCCTCGGTGAGCTCCTTAAATCAGTGGCTTGTGCCTCCTACTCTTCCTTCCACCGCCACCTTCCAAAACCTCAGAGCCGGCGCATCGGGATATGTCGGCTCAGGTTTAAATAGAGCCTTACAAATCTTGCCCCCAATCTCTCTCAGTTTCTTGCCTTCTCCCCCTGTGTACTGCTTGTTCCAGCATTCAGAAAACATTATCAAATATCTTAGTTGATCATTTCCCAAGAATTCATTTTTGGAGCAATTGGATGCCTCTGCTTGTTGAACAAGTCTCTGAGAATGGGTGGTCATGCTCACATCACGTCCTGTGCTGTGCTGGGGGTCCCTTGAGGGTTTGGTTCACTTTCATCCATAGGAATGGTGTTCGAAAATCTATGTCTCCTGATCTGAAGCAAAACTGGGCACCCTTTCCACACTCCCCAAACCCCGTCCAATTCAGTCTTAGACTAGCATGCACTTAAGTCAAACTCAACGGGGGCCATAGAGGTTTTACAGTGAAATGGCTGATTTGAGACTCAGAGGAACTCAAGGAGACTGCAAGCGTTTCCTCCATTTATCCCAGACCCGGAGGAAGCTCAGCTGTGAAATCGAGGAGTGGTCCCCAACCTTTTTGGCACCAGGGACCGGGTTCGCGGAAGACAGTTTCTCCACGGACAGGGGGCGGGGTGAGAGGGTGTGCAGAGTGTTCAGGCAGCGGGGAGCAGCAGAAGAAGCTTCGCTTGCCCACCGCACACCTCCTGCTGTGCGGCCTGGCTCCTAATAAACAAATTCATGATCATGATGTGAGAATTTACCGTATTTCTCTCAATTACTGGTAGGTCAAGCAGACCAAAATAAATATAAATACACAGAAAAAAATTGAACAAAATAATCAACTTGCTAGATTTAGTGGACATTTACAGAATCAGAAATTAGGGAATACACATTCATCTCTACACTCTACACATGGAATATTTACAAAAATTAGACAGACCTCATGCTAAGCCATAAAGTAAATCTCAATAAATTCAAAGAACTGGAATAATACGCAACATATTCTTTGACTACTGTGTAATTAAGTTGAAATTAATAACAGAAATATAAATTTGAAAACCTATATATTTAAAAATTTAAGAAGTATACTACTGAACAATGTATAAAAGAAGAAACAACATTTAATCTAATGGAAAGTTAAAATACTTACAACTGAATGATAATAATAATATATATCAAAATTCATGGGATATTGCCAAAACAATATTTTGAGATATATTTATGCCTTAAAAGTTTGTATTAGAAAAGAAGAAGGGCAAAAACTTGAGAGGCTGAGTAGCCAATGTAAGAAGTTAAAAAAGTAACTCCAGAAAAAATTTTAAAGAGCAGAAAAAAGGAATGAACAAAAATAAATGAAGTAGGAAGTAAAAAATAATAGAATCAAAAATCTCAAAAGGGATTTTTTAATAGATTAATAAAACAGACAAAGCTTTGCTGAGCTCAATCATGAAAAATATAGAGAAGCTGTGTATAAAAAATTAAAAATGAAAGAGTGCCATAAATACAGGCAGAACAGAGATATTAAGAAAGAAAGAATACTATGAACAACATTACACCATAAACATGAAAATAAAAATGGAATGAACAAATTCTAGGAAAATATAGCTTATGGAAACATACTCAAGAAGAAATAGAAGACTTTGATAACTCCATTATCCTTAAAGAACTTGAGTGGAAGTTTATATAACCCTTCTTCAGAGACTCAGATGCTTTTATAGGTGAGGTTTTTTTGTTTTTGTTTTTTTTCTAGGTGAGTTTTTAAACAAACTTTTAAATAATTGTTCATCCAATCTTACACAAACCCTTTCAGATATACCCAAAAGAGGAAGCACTCCCCAATGCATTGTGAGAGGTCACTATAACCTTGAACCCAAAGCCAGACAAGGACTGTATAAAGGAAAGTTGTCAGGCAATCTCACTCATGAACAGGGATGCAAAAATCCTAAATAAAATATTAGGAAATCAAATATAGGATTGTAATAAAAGAGAGAATATACCAAGATAAAGTTGAGTTTGTCTCAATAATGCAAGGGTGCTTTAAAAATAAAAAAATTCTATACATATAACACATTACCTTCTGCCTCTCAATAGATGAAGATGAAGCATTTGATAAAAGCAAAAACAAAAAAATTACAGTAAACTAGGAATGGAAGGGAACTACCTTAATGATTGATGAATGGTGTCTACCAAAATGATAGCCAACATCATTCCCAATGGTGAAATGCTTGAAGCGTTCATTTAAAATTCAGGAACAAGACAAGGATACCGCAATCACCATCTCTTTGATATAGAAATCCTAGCAGCACAGTAAGAGAATAAAGTTACAAGTCATGAGGGTATGAAAAGAAAAAACAAAACTATCATTACTGTTAGATGATATAGTTCAGTCTACATTAAAAACCTCAAAATATCTACAGAAATTTCATTAAAATTAAGAGTGTTTTTGCAAATGACTGGATTTAAGATCAATATAAAAAGTCAATTCCATTTATAAAACACCATCAACAACTTATAAAATATAATAATAGCTGCTATTTGCAGTAACACACACATACCCCCAAAATAAGGCACTCGAAATATATCTAACAAAAGATGTGCAAGAATCGTGTGAAGAAACATATTAATGCTATTAAAAGATATCAAAGATATAAATAAATGGAGAGAGAGAACATGTTTTTGTTTTCAAAAAACTATCCAATAAAGAAGTCAATTGTCTCAAATTTCTGTTTCTCAAGGAACACAGCAGTGTTT